>NC_141153.1:36413750-37067500 GCF_053477565.2 Lygodium microphyllum | reverse complement strand
ATATGCACATATATATCAGTCTCTTTGTGTGTGTGTGTGTGTGAGGCTTTAAAAAATTCTAGCAACTTTCTCTTACAATACTACATTTGGGCTTGTCCTACACATTAATAGCTTTGGATCTTTATCAAAACACACACACACACACAATACTCTATGTGTGTGTGTGTGTGTGTGTGTGTGTGGCTTAAAACAATTCTAGCAACTCTCTCCTATAATACTACAATATTACCTTTGGGCTTCTCCTATATTGATAGCTTTAGACCTTTATCAAAACACACACCCCCCCTCTCTCTCTCTCCAACTTGTGATCAAATTTCTCTATTTAAAAGGTTTTGGCCTAAGCCTAAGTATAATTAGACTAAAAATTCATATTTTGATTATAATTTTAATAGCATGAAAACTTTTTAAATCTTTAATAAGGTCTTTGTTTTTCCAAATACACAATGCAAAGACAATAGTCATATTACGTTATGTTAAGTGTTAGTTTTCTATGTTAGAAGAAAACGTTTTTTCAAAAGAGAGGACTACTTTTTGTTCATAAAGTTTAAACATTTCAATATAGTTCATTCACAAAGTCTCAATCTACTATGTTTCACATTAGAACATATCATAAATACATATATAATATGATATTCTTAGCTGATAATTACTTTTATCTATTTTCTCATTAAATATTATTTATTTATTTTTTCTAATATTCTCTCTCATGATATATATATATATATATATCCTCTTTCTCTCTTGACTTTATTTAGTCCTATAGAGAGAGAGAGAGAGAGAGAGAGAGAGAGAGAGAGAGAGAGAGAGAGAGAGAGAGAGAGAGAGAGAGAGAGAGAGAGAGAGAGAGAGAGAGAGAGAGATGAAGATAAGGGCCACACACACACACATATATAGAGAGAGAGGTCCATACACATACACAACTTAATTTATTGCTTAATTAATGACTTAATTACTAATTATTTTTAAGTTAATTACTAAATAGAAATATAATAAGAGGGGAGAAGAGAGAGATAGACGAATGAGGGAAGGAGAAAGCAAGACAAATGAGAGAGAGAGAGAGAGAGAGAGAGAGAGAGAGAGAGAGAGAGAGAGAGAGAGAGAGAGAGAGAGAGATTATGTAACTTGCTTTGAATTTTTTTTTTCCCATCGAGAAGGGGGTTGCTGGACTTGTCAAGAAGAGCGTTGCCAGCAATCCCTTCTCAAGACAAAAAACTGTTTTACAAGTCTTCTCCATCATTTCTTTAAGGGGACTTGTGAAAATTTTTTCATCGAATAGAGGGTGCCAACAATTCCTTTTGATGAAAAAAGTTTCCACAAGTCCTCTCAGAAAAATTTTTCACTAAATAGGGGGTTGACAGCATAGCAACCCCTTACTAGCCAAAAACATTTTCATAAGCCCCCCTCTCCCTTCTCTCCCCTCCCCCTGCCCTCGAGAGATGAATGAGGCAACTTGTGATTTTTTTTCACTAAGAAGAGGTTGTCGACAATCCTTGTATGATGAAAATTCTTTTATGTCCCCTTAGAGAGATGATGGAGGAGAGTTGTGATTTAAAAAAAAGAAGGGGTTAACGACAAACCCCTTTCTCAGTGAAAAAAATTCAAAGCAAGTCATATAATCTCTCTCTCTCTCTCTCTCTCTTACTGAGGAAACTACTACAATATTCAAGTGGACAAAGATTTGTTCTTTTAGTTCACATAGGAGATAAAGAGAATTTCAAACTAGGTGATGATATTGAGTTTCAAAAGTCATGCAAGCTAGTAGTATGAAACTTCTCTACAAGCATAACTTAGTATCCTTCTATAAAAGTATATTTGCAATGGTATTTTATGGATGTGTTCTCTATATGTAATATTACTATGGATGATATGTTCATGTATGGCCAATTGGAGAAGGGGATGTTGCAAACCTTGCCAGGGGAATGCATGGATTAGGTGGACTTGAAGGAGGTGTAGCTCATATATAAGGATTATCAGATTGAGTAGTAGTGGAATGAGGAGGTGTATTAGATATATCTTATCTTCCTCGACTACCTAAAGGTAAATTTCCCTCTAATGACAAGGCATTATACAAAAAATACTCGAAGAAAAAAAGGTGCAAGAGACATAAGGATCCATTTTCCTAGTAAGTATTCCACATGGATTCTTTAGAATATGTTGCACTTTTATGTATTAAAGAGACTATGGCTAATCGTAGAAAAGTGATACCATCAGTGCATTTGTCCTAATAACTCATACTTTGGGAGGGGGTTAGGGAGAAGCCACAATTTCTAAAATATTTTGATGATATTGATTGGCCACACTTTAGTCCTACAATGATACTATTTGTGGATGATAGCATAAAGAAGTTGCAATGTAGCCCACCTAACTCCTCTATATGTCCATTTACATTTCAAAAAAATCCCATGGATACCATCCTCTTCAAACACATGCTTTTCTATTTGACTGAGAAATATCCCATGGGTACTATCCTCTTGGAATACATGTTTTCCTATTTGACTAAGCTAGCAGGATTTCACGAGGAAGTCTAGGAGTTTATTAGAGAACCCACATTCCACTCTCTAGCAATGGAGCTGGATTGATATTTAATGTTGCAATAAATATATTCATTTGCATTGTGTATAGTAATTCACTAACTTGCAAATGCATTTGCGGATTTATTATATTTTTTAATAGTAAATTCATGTAGTATAATGTGAAATATATCAATATATTAAAATATTTGATTATTGAAGTTTGGAGTGTAAAGTGAAGAATTCTTGGAAGGAATAACAACTATAGGTAATGAAGCAGCACGAAACTATATTTTACGGAGATTGTGAATCAATTTTGCTTGTAAGGGTCTATTGTAAATAGATATATAACTTAAATCCATATATAAGCCTAATCAAATAAGAAAGAGAGGAAATAAGAGAAAGAGAGAGAGGAATGTGTAAGTATAAGTGGATGCATATGTGGTTTGCTTGTGTGTGCATAAATGAAGTAATAATACATCGGGGTATAATTATAAAATACATGCAATGAAGGGAGAGAGGGGATGTGAATATATATGTAGTGTGATATCGCTTATATATGCATAATTGAACCACTAACATTGTGATAATATTATCAAAGATAAGCACATAAGCTTAATGTAGTGATATACATAAGTTAAGGAGAGAGAACTACTAATGCATTGTTAGAGAGAGAGAGAGAGAGAGAGAGAGAGAGAGAGAGAGAGAGAGAGAGAGAGAGAGAGAGAGAGAGAGAGAGAGAGAGAGAGAGAGAGAGAGAGAGAGAGAGAGAGTTGGGGGTAAAAAAGACAAAGAGAGAGAGAGAGGGGTTGTTATTTAGAAAGAGGGGGAGAGAAAGATGCATATCATGGGTCCCAACATGAGAGAGAGAGAGAGAGAGAGAGAGAGAGAGAGAGAGAGAGAGATGTGTAAGTGTATCTCGTTTTTCTCATGTATGCATAATTAAAATACTAATACATAATGATGTAATTGTACCATATATGCAAATAATTGAGAGAGAGAGAGAGAGAGAGAGAGAGAGAGAGAGAGAGAGAGAGAGAGAGAGAGAGAGAGAGAGAGAGAGAGAGAGAGAGAGAGAGAGGATGTGAATGTATAAATGAGTGTGATATCCCTTGTGTATGTGTAATTCAACCACTAATATTGTGATAATATAAAAAAAAATTTACATAAGCTTAATGTAGTGATGTAAAGAAGTTAAAGAGAGAGAACTACTAATGTGTTGAGAGAGAGAGAGAGAGAGAGAGAGAGAGAGAGAGAGAGAGAGAGAGAGAGAGAGAGAGAGAGAGAGAGAGAGAGAGAGAGAGAGAGAGAGAGAGAGAGAGAGAGAGAGAGAGAGAGAGAGAGAGAGAGATAATTAGTTGTGGTTTTGATGAGGAGGGGGAGAGGAAGATATGGTGGTAGTGGCTGTGCTATTGGTGGCAATGTTATTGAGGGGAGTGAGATATTGGTGGTTGATTCCCAACATATGAGAGAGAGAGAGAGAGAGAGAGAGAGAGAGAGAGAGAGAGAGAGAGAGAGAGAGAGAGAGAGAGAGAGAGAGAGAGAGAGAGAGAGAGAGAGAGAGAGAGAGAGAGAGAGAGAAGATGATTGGTTATGGTTGTAATGAGGAGGAAAATAGTAAGATGTGGTGGTGGTAGTAGTGCTAGTGGTAGTGGTGGCAATGGAGGAGCAGTAGTGGTGCTTAATATATGCCCAAAAAAAAGAGAACTAAGTGGACTATGTGAAATAAAATTAGAGGTTGCTAAAAAAGCTCACTCCAAAAGCTCGCTTCTCATATGCACTTTCATATCCTAGCTTTGACCAAAAATGTTAGCTTGATGTACATCATCTTTTAACGTCACAAGATATATGGGAGTATTTGATAACAAATTTTGAG
Organism: Lygodium microphyllum; assembly: GCF_053477565.2. Classification (NCBI taxonomy): domain Eukaryota; kingdom Viridiplantae; phylum Streptophyta; class Polypodiopsida; order Schizaeales; family Lygodiaceae; genus Lygodium; species Lygodium microphyllum. Next base: position 37,063,114 of record NC_141153.1, on the reverse strand, counting down.
AAGAAATATATTACAAAAATACTTTATCTTCGTAGTCAGCTCACTAAGTTACAATACAACATCAGAACTTCTATGACAACACATCTCTAGTGGATAGTTGGATGATGATAGGTACCATGTCTCTTTTGGTGATTCTACATGGAAGATTATTGATAGTAGTCTTATTTTTGCTAGAGGTGCCAAGATTGGTAGCATATAACATTTGCTTATATGCTAGATTTATTGATCATGTTTTGGTCGTCAGTGATCTTCCTCATGTATCTCTTTGGTATTACTGCCTTAAACATATGTCCCTTTAAGGAATGAAAGTACTCACTCATGTTTAGTATTAGTTGCCTCTTGACTACTTATATCTTGACTCATGTGATTATTGCTTATATAACATTTGCTTATTTGCTAGGATTATTGATCATGTTTTGGTCGTTAGTGATCTTCCTCATGTATCTCTTTGGTATTACTGCCTTAGACATATGTCCCTTTAAGGAATGAAAGTACTCACTCATGTGTAGTATTAGTTGCCTCTTGACTACTAATATCTTGACTCATGTGATTATTGTTTATATGGCAGGAAAACACACAACTCTCATAAAAAATATGTGCATGGGTGAGCCTTTGGCTCTTGTTCATTTAGATGTTTTGGTCCCATGGCACTATCAGTCATAGGTGGCACCACGTATTTTGTCACATTTATTGATGATTATTCGTATAAGGTTTGGGCCTATCCTATAAAGAAAGAATCATATGCCTTGGGTTTTAGTGCTTTATTTTTACTATGACTGAGAATCAATTTGAGCAAAGGTTGAAATGCCTATGATCTACCAACAATGGGGATGAATATGTCTTAAAGGCATTTGAGAAACTTTGTAATGAGAGAATATTAAGTATTAGTTGATTACTTCATATAACCCACCTGAAAATGGCATCGAAGAGCGCATGGATAGGACTATTGAGAAAAGAGTCTACATCATGCTTGCTTGCCATTCTACTTTTGGACTAAGGCAATTACTATTGCCATTCATTTGATTAATAGATCTCCATGCACTGCTCTTGGTAATAGAGTTGCAGAGGAGGTATGTTCTAGTAAGCCTTTCTCATATGCACACTTGTAAGTCTTAAAATGTGAAAGACAAATATAATAAGCTAGATCCAAAGTTTGTTAAATACATATTTTTTGGATATCGTGATGTAAGTGACATGGGTTATTGCCTTTAGGATTCATAGGCTCGGAAGGTTATCCATAGCCAGAATATTGTATTCCATGAGAAAAAGATGTATAAGAGACTTGAGTAGATAGTTGAGATACACAGGGTGGTCTCTCATAAGGAGTCTTCTGTTATAGTATAACCATGCCTAGTTAGAAAGCTTGATATAGCTGCTGATGATGTAGTGGCCCAATATCTACTTGTTATATAGGATCATGATGTTGAATAGAGAGGGCAAGCTATACAAGCAACACAAGTCGTATTGAGATGCTCCACAAGAGTTGCATATCCTCTTGATAGTTTTGAGTCCTCTATGCATTATGTCATGGTGGTAGCAAATGTTGGTGAGCCCCTTACTTATGAGGAGGCTATGCATAGAGGTGATAATCACTCCTAGGAGAGGTCCATGCAATCTGAGTATGATTCACTATATAAAAACTATACATGGAATTTAGTTCCTTTTCCTAGTGGGAAATATGTATTGCTATGCAAGTGGGTGTGTTGAAGAGTATCCTTGGTTAGCACATAAGACCACGTTGGTTGCTAAGGGTTTTAAGCAAGATAAGGAAGGTGTTTTTGATGAGATATTCTCTCTTGTAGTCAAGATGACTACCCTATGCTTGGTATTGGCCTTGGTTGCATAGATGGATCTAGACTTGTATTAGGTAGATGTAAAAACAACTTTTCACCATGGAAACCTACATGAGGACATTTATATATAGGAACCTAAGGGCTTTGAGGAATAGGGAAGGAAATAACTAGTGTACAAGTTAAAGAAAAGTCTTTTTGAACTTAAGCAAGCACCTAGGAAATGGTATCATAAGTTTGATTCCTTTATGCATTTACAATGTTACTTCCATAGTGATATTAATGGATCCATGTCTTTACATGAAGAAGGCCCGTGATGGCATCCTTATCATTTATATATTGATGATATAGTCATTGCTGGAAGTGCTCATGAGACGAGTTGGGTGCTTTGAAGACTCATCTTAAGAAGAGCTTTGAGATGAAGGACATGGATCATGCTTCTCACATACTTGGTATGGCATTATGTGCAATCACTCTAAGGGACTCCTCTACTTGTCATAGAATAAGTACATTCATAAAGTACTTGAGCACTTCCATATATAGGGTGGTAAGCCTATTGGCTGCATCTGCCATTCCTGATTTCCTTGGTAGTTCTTAACATGGAACATGTAGGCAAAGTTTATTGTCTATTGCTCAGATGACCCTGGTTGTGGTAAGAACGGGTCAACCATAATTGGGATTGTGACTAGATGACCATTCATTGAGTTCACAATAAAATCTGAATATTCTTAAATAAGGTTGCACCTCCATCAACAACTTGCTAATCAATAGTTGCAAAGATAGTCAATATGGTGGATGGTCTAGATGATGATGAGAAAGCTACATTCTAGGTAGGTAATGCCACTTGGAACCATTTTGCCTAGTGGATGTGCTCCAAATTAGTAAACAATATGTGCATCTACATGCCCCACTCAACCCTACCTAGGAGTTGGAATCAACCCAAGACCATAGTCCTAAATATCCAGAAATTTAGAATAAACTTTGAGATAGAAGCAACTTAGGCTACAACCATAATCAATTTTGAAATTTTGAATGTGCTCCAACAAGAGAGAGAATTTGAAGCTCAAATGTAGAAAGTCAATCCTACCTAGGAGTTGGAATCAACCCAAGGCCAAAATCCTAATGATCCAGGGATCCAACATTCAAATTTCAAGATAGAAGCATCTCAGGCTGCAACGATAGTCAATTGTAAAATTTTGAATGTGCTCGAACAAGAGAGAGAATTCGAAACTCAAATGTAGAAAGTCACTAGAGTTAGGAAGGATTCTCTCACCACAGTCTACCTTGGTTTAAAAGAAACAAAATCGATCAAAATTAGTGCTCACTTGTAGTCTAACTTTTGTGACTAGCTAGTGGCCCTCTTAATAGAATTCAAAGATATTTTCACTTCAGGTTACTTTAAAATGAAGGGTCTGGATCCTTGATTTATTAGCACTAAATTTCCCTCAAACAAGATGCTATGCCAGTCCGCATGCAAAGATACTGAATGAATCCCCACATGGCAAAGTTAGTCAAATGGAAATACTCCTTTGAGTTGGCTTCATCACTCTAGTGGATCAGGTTGAGTGGATCTCACCCATTATCATTGTTCCCAAGAAAAATAAGAAGCTCAGAATTTGTGTAGATTATACGAACTTGAATGCTATAGCAATTCTAGATCTATTTCCCATCATGTACCTTGATAGCATTCTTGATGATGTTGCTTGTCACAAGATGTATCATTTCTGGATGGATTTAGTGGTTATAATGAAGTCAAGATTGCTCCAAAGAATCAAGCTAAAACTGCTTTTATCATGGCTTGGGGTGTGCTATTTTAGTGTCTTCAAAACACTCATGCGTCACTTGGACCATCTTCTGTTCACCAAATGTTGGGAAGTTAGTCTAAGTTTGAATCCCATGAAATGTGTCTTTATAGGAAAAGATGGTGTATTGATGGGTCACATAATCTTTGGTGATGGCCTAATCATGGATCCCAACAATGTAGCGGCCATCATGCAGCCCCCATTCCTGATTGTCCCATTGCAGTGCTATAGTTTCTAGGGCAAGTCCACTTGCATGAACGGAACTTACACCTTTCAGTCCATATAGCTATCTCTCTCAATCAGCTAGCCCACGCTCCCAAGGTAACTTTCAATTGGAATGAGGTGATAGACCTCACATTTAGATGTCTCCAAATACTCTTGTCTAAGGTCCCCATCCTGATTCCATCAGATCGGACAAAACCTTTTCACGTTTTTGTAGATACCTCATATATGGAAGTAGGCAATGTGCTTATGCAACAAGATGCAAATGGTTGGTTTCAACCCATTTTTAATGCCAATAGATTACTCTCCATTACTGAGAAAAATTACTTTGTGAGACAGAAAGGGAATGCTTAGGCATGATCTATTCCATAAAGAAATTTGGCCACTATCTACTTGGCCATTCTTTTATCTTTCATGTGGATCACTCTACTCTGGTCTATTTGATCAAATAGCAGAATGTCATAGGAAGACTAGAATGATGGATTCTCTAACTTCAAGAATTTGATTTCAAGGTTGTACATAGACTTGGCACCTAGCATGTGATTGAAGCCTTTTTGTCTTGACTTGACTCTGAAGAACCTCCGATTGGAGTAGAGGATGACTTTTGAGATGCCCAATTATTTTATGCAACTATTGAGAATCTAGGACCTGACCTACCCAATCCTCCATGGATATGATATGAAGAATTATTGGTCATCCTGGACTCAAGACAAGTTTCGAATCAATTCTAATGGACCAATGCAAATGACTAGCTCTTTGGGGTTGACGTTTCAAATAAGCTCTACCATAGAACACTGTCCAAAGTGCTATAACGTTTTGTTCTATATATGGAACAAGATGTGGTTATGGAAGAAGCTCACCAGGGCATTGTTGGAGGCCACTTTGCAAGATAGATGTCACAATCTGAAAAATCCAACAAGCTTGGGTATGGTGGTCTACTATACATGGAGATATTTGCAAATTTGTCCAAAAATCTGATGCCTATCTAAGCGATTTGTCCCAAGAATGACTACCCCTTCAACCAATCTTGTCATTGGAACCCTTTCAAAAATGGGGACAAAACTTTGTTGGCCTAATTAAACCTGTGGCATCTACACCAGAAATAGGTATATCCTAACGATAATAGATTACTGCACCAAGTGAGTCTACACATAGATTTTGCCCAACAGTTCTGCACAAGCACTAGCAAAGTGCCTCTTTAAAGACATCTTCACCTGCTATGATTTTCTGCTTGAATTAGTCATAGTGATTGAGGAACTCATTTTGTAAATAAAGTCATCAAGTATATGACTTCAGCCTTCATGGTAATGCACAAAAAATATTCTCTATATTATTTCGTAAGCCAATGGCCTCATTGAATCTACCAACAAGACCTTGTGCAAAATACTTACAAAGCTAGTTGAGCATCATAAAAAAGATTAGAATACTAAGCTTCCAATAGCACTTTGGGCTTACCGCACTTCATTCAAAGTGGCTACAAGCCTCACTCCATACAAGCTTGCCTTTGGTATTGAGGCAAGTATACCTTTGAAATTTATAGTCCATGGTCTTTGGATTGCTATGGAATATAGATTTCTTTCTCAGGAGTCCCTCCCATTTTGACTAGAAAATCTAGCACAACTTGAAGAGGTCTGGATTTGAATTTCCTATTGCAAGTCCCAGTCCAAGAAGAAGCACTAAGCAAGTCATCTCTCTAAAGGAAGTGGCTCTTCGAGTGCAGACAAGCTGTCTTGTTCTTTTGCACTCGTTGGGAAAGCTTCTTGAAATATTGAAAATGAGGTGGAGTGGCCCATTTTGGATATTCCATACAACCACCACCAATTCCTTCCATCTTACTGATTTATAAGGAAATCTTCATCTGCAACTCATTAATGGATTTTGCTGATAGAGAAAATGAGAAATTATGACCTCTACACAAATGGCATTAATCTCCTCACATCAAGGAATGTGAAATGGGTACCAATTACCCAAATTAGAAGTTAACTAGGGTACTTTTTACACACATGAGTAGAGAGGTGATGATATAAAAGAGAAAGAGAGAAGAAGATGTGGTGCAATATGAAGCAAATAATTGAAGGCATTAATATTTAGAGTTACAACTAATGCATCCCAACCCAAAATGGTGGGGGAGACATGCATACATAACTGGAGGGATAATGGTGGCAAGGATGTAGGAACAGAAAGAGGAGGAGGGGATGGAGATGATAATGGTGCAGAAGGGTTTGGTGTAGTGTAATGGGGAGGATGGGGATAATAGAGGGATGGAGGATATGAGTGGAAGAGGGTAAGGGTATGATGAAATGGAGGGCAAAGAGGGTGATGAAGTTGGAAGATAGATGGGGGAGTCAAGAAGAGGGAGATGGTATGTGTGATGAAGTGGGGAACAAGGGTGGTGGAGTGGAGAGGAGAAATGGTAAAGGAGAGGAAGAGAATAAAGGCAATGAGAATAGTGGGAGAGTGGAGTATGCATGTCTCTCCTTTGAAGGTTCAAAGGGGCTATCTTTTATAAGCACTTGGCTAGATTATATTATTTGTTAATCTCAATTAATCAAGTGTAATCTTGATTGATTAGAGCCCCAAATTGGATGATATATTAGGTGATATAAGACAATGTATAGAGTCTTCCTTCATAATGCATTTTGTTGTCTTATGTACATAAGTCTTCATAGTCAAGCTTCCCAGAGAAAATAATAAGAAAAGGAAAGGTAAACTACAAATGTTGAAAAATGTGTGAGAGAGTTATTCATGTGCATTACTAGTATAATGTGATACTTTATAATATGGGATGGATAATTTTAGAAGGGTTTAAGTCATTAGAGAGAATGTAAAAATATATATACATTTATTACGAGATGTTACATCCTAGAAAAGAAAAAGAAGCTTACTTTGGAGAGAGATTCATGGAGGAAATGACTTTGAATAATAATTGAGAAGAATGTAATATCTCTACCATTGTAGATGTGACCTTTGTTTTATGAATCCCTTTGTGCATCAATATATTATTGCATTTTCTTCTTTTGGTGGCCCAAAGCTTTTTGCATGCATACACAATTTATAAAGCTCCAAACATTAAAAAAAAGCATAGTTAATTTAATAATAGGCAAGGAAAAATGAGATACATGAAATGAGAAAAATCTAAAAGAGAAGAAAAAGTGAATCAAATATATGTACCACATGGAAGAGTTATTGAAGTATTTTCTTAAAATACTTAAAGACATGTGTGTCCAAGCTTGGCCTCACCTCCTTTCATTTTAAAAGATCTTGGCTTCAAGCAACCGACAAGTTTGAATTTTTTTGTAGAAGGTGTCATCATATTTCCTTGTCTTCATGTTGACTTTCTTGTATACTTTGGTACCATTTTCTTAAATATCAGGAGACTCTTATGCACCACTCTAAGGTTTTTTAATGTCATGTGATCCATCTCCAAATCCATCCAAGCCTAATGCTAGAATTATTATAGATAAATATTCCCAAAGAGGATTGCTTTTAGAAATGAATTTTCTAAGGGAAAAGTAGATCACTCTTATTTGATAGAAATGTGTAAGCCTTTACAAACATTGGTTCCTATATAAGGCTTAAGTTACATGCCCAAAAGCTATGTACACCTCATGTGATTCTCGAAGAAGGTTCACATCGAAAGAATAAAAAGTTGTGAAATGCACCCATCACCGCTTGCAGTGTTGCTTTCCACTTACTCTAGAGTGCCCTATTGACCCCACTGTACCAAATTCTACATGAGTCTTCCAGAGCTTCCCACCTAGTTTTGAATCCTCAATGGTCATTGAGAATCCAAACTGAAAATAATCTTGATACCACCACTTAGATGATGTGGCCCTTATTAATCGTCCCTCAACCCCCCTTAAAAGTAAAATTTTCAGTGCCTTTCTCTGCATTGTGACTTCTATTTTTGATTCTTTGTGCTCTCAGCACCCTATCATACTTGTCATTTCCCTACCATTGCTCATCCCTCACCATCAATGACATCAATCTCATCCATTCTTTACCTCGATAGTGTCCCCTCTCTCACCTCGGAGAGTAAGGAGGCTATCACCTGTGGGTGCATAACTTGCATCGCAATGCCTTCCTTGCCCTCCCATGGGAGACAACCCCTATGCACCCTTATGCAGTCTTTCATGTTAGGCTAGTTACATTCGAACATTGGGAGAATGGTCGATCTAGATACAATATAGGGCTTGTAGACTAGCTTCTAGATGGAATTGTGGGATGCTTGGGAAGATGTAGGTCAAAAAATTTTGAGTTGTCCTCTTGGATCCTTACACCCAACCGTGGCCTTTGCCGTGTCCAAAAGATGATCGAGATGCTAATGCCTAGTTACAACCTCTAGTCTAGCTTGCCCTCATGACTCTTTCCCACTGCTACTAACCACCCTAATGTCACAACACATCTTTCTTTGCCCCGCAAGCCTCTCCTTTAACAATTGGCTTAGTAGTTGTACTCCAGTAGTAGGTTGAAACCTCAACCCCAACCCTTGTTCCCTAAGGTGTGTCCACAAAGCTTGGCAAGGTGCCAATCACTCCTTCTTCCACTGCACTAGCCATACAGATGTTCTAGATCAAGGTAGAGGAGGCCTCAAACCCCTTCTCATCCCTAGTGTGCAGCACTAAGGAGGGAGGGAGCATGCCTTGCAAACATCCTTTGCATGTTGTGGAACCACTCCGATGTTGCCTATAGCTAGCAAAAGGAAGACCATAATCAAAGAGGAAGTCATTCCCCTTAGTGATGATGAAGCTCCCCAAGGAAGCCCCACCCTAGACTTCTTCAAATTTGCCATGAACACTTTCTCTTAGGATCCCAAATGGCTCTTGCTTATGGAGCACTACAAAGCCCTTGAGCAACAACAAGATAAGGCATTGGAATGTGTTGAAGTCTTGTAGAATGATCATTGCCAACTCCTAGTTGATGTTGATGCTGAGGTCAAGGACCTCATGAAGCACATCTTGCCAACACTTTGGAAAAAGTTGACCGAGCTATGTAGCAAGGATAGATGTCTTCTGACTTGGCTCGCATCCAAGTTCAAGTGTACATTGCTCTTGCCCCAATTAAGAAGAAGTGTACCTTGATGAAGAAGTTTAAGGAGGCCAAAGATTAGTTCCTAGATCCTAATGATCTCCTTGTAATCCTTTAGTATATTGTAGCACTACAAGGCAATCGAGTTAGTCATAGTACATTGTCATGTATTTCTTATGAGTATTTACTTTCTGAGATGTACTTTGTGTTCCAATGTTTGTTATTAGACCCTGTACACACTTGATGGATTATAGGAGCATTCTCTTTTTCTTGAATAATGTCTATTTCAATAGCACATAATGGTAGTTAACCCTATCGGTATGCTTTATTGTTAAGTCCACAATGCTGGCATATCCTTGTGTTGGGTTTGGGTATGATAAGGCTTTGTTGTTCCGCAAAGCTGGTACAACCATTGCATACATGGTGACCACATCCAAAACTTGGACTCGATTACAAATGGGGATATCTAGATTGTGGAAGAGTATCCAAAGTAGCCAAGAAAATGACTCTAGGATATAAAAGAGTATCTTTGAATAGTAAGAACCTTAGAAAGTACCAAACACTTGACAAAAGGTGAGCAAGGACAAGTATACCTAAGAAAACCATGTGCACTTATTAATAGGCTAATTGTTGGACATTACACTTTGGATTGAAAAGTAAGAAAGCATGCTTGAGCATGAACACACAATCACAATGTGTAACCACATGAAATGCATTGATTGAAGAAGGAAAAACCTACTAGCTCACAAATCAAAATTACCTAACTTAAAGAAAACCACTTCATTTGAAGGGTCACAAAACTAAGAAGGAACCTACTGTAGCCAAGATAAGTGAAACTTGAGAGGAAATCATGAACCAACAATTGTGAGCTATGGTATGTTATCAAAATTACATGAATAATTATAGAAAAATAAGATGAATATTAACTTTAATTTTGTGGATTCTTCATTATTGTGTAATTGTTGTATAATTGTAGCTTATCGTGCATGGGCTTGCCAATGACACCAATTGCTCATGCTTGTAGTTAGATGGTACATACTAATGTGATTTGTGTTTGGAGCAACATATTATTAAAAGAAAAATTATATTATCAAAGAAGGCTTATGGTATGCAATGAATATTTATCACTTGCTTAAGTAGCGAATACTTATTTTATGGATGTACGATCTTCAACATGATGATTGTATGTGCACAAGCACTAGTGTTTATTTATGGCCTAATTTATAAAAGCTTGGAATTATTATTTTATAGATGTACATTTTGATTAGATTAGGATTGATATGTTAGGTCTTACCTTTAGGGAAAACAATCCATTTTGGAGAAAATAATTGAGAAAAATGAGCCGTGCAAGGAAGAGAAATTTGTGGCCTATTTTTGGGATATATTTTGTATTTAAAGAACCAATAAAATAAAATAAATATATACGTGGGGGATATGCCCATCCATGCATGGGGGAATGCTTGTATGCAATTGATCTCTAGTGTACTCTTTTCTCTCAACTCTTTTCTCTCAACTCTACTCTTTGGTAGTTACTTGTTCATGAAATTTTCTTAAATTTTTGGCAAAGCTATGGTGATTTCTTTAACATTGCTATTAGAGCATAGTAAGTGACATGTGTGTTGCTTTCAAGTCCACATCAAGCTCAAGACATCCATCCCTCATCAAGATGCTCCCCATCCTCTTCATCAAGCATCACTGATGTGCCTACAAGACAAAGCTTTTGCACACATGTCTCCTACCTTAGAAAGTGGAAGTGGTTCTTTCATACTTCTCAAGGTGAAGGTGAAATAAACATTCCACTCTTTTCAAGGCATAGGCCTTCACAAAGGTGAAAGAGAGGTGAATGATACTTTTCACTATTCTCAAGGGTGAAAGAGACCTTTCTAAAAGGGTTTTTCACAAGCTTTTTCTTTTTCTCAGACCATGTCTTTCTTTTGCCCAAAACCACCTTCAAGTAGTTTTCCCATAGTAATGGTTTTGACACAACAGAGGGAGATAACCAAAACTGCTTATTTCAGTGTGTTGCTACTATCTTGGTAAATCCAAACCAATCGAGATCTTGATTCTTTCTTGCCATTCCAACAAAACCACCATGTCTGCTAACATCATCATGGTGTCATGTTAGGCATTGACATCATTCTTTTGTGAATTGTATTGCTCCCACGACATAAAAAAGGTGCAAACAAGAATTTACTATTAGAAACATACTGTATCATTAAGCCTAAGCTTTCAAAGCTTATTAAAATAAGCTTACTATAAAGCCTATATACTTTACTAATCTTATTTTTAAAACTATAAGGGTAGCATGCCATTTTTATTTCATAAAAAGGGGGGGGGGGGGGGGGGAGGGCATTACATAATATCCCTTTCCATTAAGGTTCTTATTAGAATTAAGCCTTCACACACTTTTCTCTCCTAAAGCACTGTTCCTATGTAGGCACACTGGAGTCTTGTCTTCATCATGGAGTGAGGTTTTTGTAGTCACCTATCTTGCGCAACAAAGTTAGAAAACCATTCAACATGCCTTTGCCAACGTGTAGAGGATTCTATTCTGTGGGTTAGTTTAAAGGTTATTTCCATGTATATTTCTCTTGTTTCATCCAAAATTCATCCACATATAGTCATTTTTTAGGAACCTTCATAGCCATTTGTTCTCGAGCTCCTGCTCCTTTATCGAAACTTTGAAAAAGGATATTTTGCAGTTTTTTATTATTGCAAGAGCTTGTTCACATGCCACCTTTCTTTGAGGATTTATATAAATGTATATTCTTCCAACAAGCACATTAATCCTTGAAGATGATAGAGCCTTCACATATTGAATGGAGATTAGCATTTAGCAGCAAATTTATCTCTTGCATCACAACTTGGCCAAAGTTACTTGTGTCCTTCATGAGTGGGAAGTGCAACAAAGCCCGACTATTCAAGATAAAGATGATTGTATTGCATGTATTTTTCATGGAGTCTTCGATGCACAAAAATTTAGAAGGAGAAACACATTAGCCATACGTCATTTCAATTTACAAAATTTGGTGGTAAGAAAGATAAGATTGCTTTATCATGGTTAAGCTAGTTTAATAATTACTTTGGTCAAGAATCTTTTCTCATGAAGGGTAAGATCAAGTGTGTGCCACCAATTATCTTTATGATAAGGTGTCCCTATGGTGGAATGTATTTTGCCAAATTGTTGATCATCTATTACATGGCATGCATTCCAAAAGCATTTCAACCATTCTTTCCTACCCCCTTAATTCTATCTCAATGCTCGAAGAAACTACATGAATTTTTCATGGCAAGAAGGTGACAATGTAGTTATCTATACAGTGTGGTTTTGGCAATGACTTTTGTTGTTGCAGATGCTAGCTCCAATAAAAATATGAAGACTGTTCAATCAGGTATACAAGTTAAACTTCATTCCCTCAAACCTTCATCTTTGCAAGTTGCTATATCCCATGCATATGATTTTGAAAAAGAATTCCAAGCTATTGCATATATCCTCTGTACATAACAATTTGCTCAAAACCATTTTCATAACAATAACCACAATCTATGAAATCCTTTCATTCGTTTTCATTCAAATGCTGCTTCACTTCCTCATCGACTTGATTTCGCACCTAGAGGCACTATGTACCAACAAGTTGGAGCATCCAACGTAAAATTTCAAAATGCAAATCTCAATGTAAAATGTAAGAAGTGTAAACTGACTTGTTACTATTGTGGTCATCCTAGCCATCTTTGTAGCAAATTGTTGTTAAATTTTCCAACAACAATAACAACAATGCCAACAACCAGAGTACCAACAAAAACATCACTATTCAATTACATAACATCAATAATCATTTCAGGCTTTTGTAAATTAGCTCACAAATAATCACCATTGCTAATGCTCATACAATCATTATGTTGAAGAGCATGTATCCATAAAATAATTCCATGCTACTTGAGTGCCCTATAAATATTCATTGCATACCATAAGCACTCTTTGACAAAATAATTTCTTCTTTTAATAACATGCTACTCTACACACAAATCACATTAGTTCCTTCGATTTAATTGCAAGCATGTGCAACAAGTGTTATAGATAAGATCTAAATCACACTTGTATGGCTCACCTTTCCTAATTTATTTTTTCAAATTGGATTTTTTCCCCTAAATGTAAGATAAAAAATTATAGGAGTAAGTATTAAAAAAAAGATGATGATTACCTTTATTTTAATGTATTATTATTATTATTATTTAATTATCGCATGATTGTAGCTTGTTGTGCATAGGCTTACATATGACACTAATTGCTCATGCTTGGTAATTAAATGGGAAGAACTAACGTGATTTGTGTTTGAAGTAGTAGAAAATATATTATTGAAGAGTGCTTATGATATGCAAGAAATATTTATCGAGTGCTCAGGTGTGGCACATAATTATTTTATGGATACACATTCTTTAGTATAATGATTGTATGCACACAAGTACTAGTGATTATTTGTGAGCTAATTTATAAAAATTTGGAAGTTAATATTTTATAAATATATATTTTTATTAGATTAGGATTGATATTTTAGATCTTACCTTTAGGAAAAACAATCCACTTTGGAGAAAAGAATTGGGAAAGATGAGCCATGCAAGGAAAATAAATATGTGGTTGATGTCTTTTATAATTTGAGAACTAAGAGAATAAAACTAAATAAATATATGCATGGGGGATGTGCTCACCTATGTATGGGGGGATGATTCTATCCAATTGGTCTCTCATGTATTCTTTTCTCTCAACTTTACTCTTTGGCAATTAGTTGCTCATGATTTTTCCTTAATTTTTGGCAAAGTTATGGTGATTACTTCCAACATTCAAGTAGAGATAGGAGCCGCATAAAATTATATATAGCCACATAAGGATCTATCACACCACCAAGAGTGTTCGAAGAACCAAGACTAATGAAATTCCTAGAGGAGCTAACCTAATTATAAACAAATCAAAGTTCTAACTTCATAGCTTTAAAAAAATCAACAAGATCCATTTTAGTATCTAGTTTAGTCAACCCACCTAGGAGATTTCAAAATGTAATTTTGAGAATTTAAAAAATTACTAAAACAAAGGCCAAGAACATTCAAGAATAAGGGAAACATACACCCAAATGAAGAGAAGATAGAGACAATAGAACATGAAAGGGCCTTGCTAGCTATCAAATGGCAAATAGGCCATGTAGAATTACATGCATGCCTTACTCAGACTATACTTAATATTCTCAAGAGATGAATAGCAAGTCGCAATATTATCAAGAGATGAACATGAAGATGAATAAAATTAACAACCCTAACCTTGAATGCTCTATAAGCAATGTCACACGGATGAGTCATGATTTCAATGCAAAAACCATAGCCAATAATGTAACTAAGCACTCAAAGATTTGCATTTAGAAGGTTGACTTTCTGTACATAGGCCCCTAGAAGAAGATGAGCTAATATAGTCTGCTTATCTTAGGGTCGAACTTACTATGAAAATAGGGTATATACTATCAATGCTCTAGTTGATGAAGTAGTGAACTTTAATAGCATGAACTAAAATAGGTCAAGTAGAGCTTAGATTGACCAATGCAACCCTTAGTCCCTATGGGAGAAAATTTTATTTTTTCCTAGGAAAATGCAGAGTCCTTATAACCATCTAGACTAAAAGCTTGTCTATCTCATTCCATGTGTTTCCAAGCCATGAAGACATAGAAAGGAAATACTTCCTAGTAGAGATTTCAAGTGAGCAACAAAACATGAGGTTGATTACGCAATACAAGGGATACATCTGACACTCTTAAATGTGAGGATAATCACAATTTTTAGCAAGGATAATCTCATCAAACTTGAAGGAAAGGCAAGGAGTAAGCCCTTTACTCAAAAGAGACATCTAGTGAGGGAAGCAAAGAGATGATGGAAGAGTTGCTTAAGGCATACATAATAAGGAGAGGAAGTCACATAGCACTGCCAAGTCCCAAGAAAAATGTCAAAATAAAGAAGCCAAGAATTCTCAATGACCTTAAACTACCAAATTCAATTGACAAAAGGCTCTTAGGAAGAAAAAGAAGGGACTTAGAGCTTATAGACGAAGACATTGATGGAGAGCAAGCATAGAGTAGTGATGGATTCCAAAGTCCCTCTTGCATGAGCAAGGGTACCACGGAGAAAGTGCTAGTTATGGTTACATAAAGTGCATATGGGACCACCTTTGTTAGATACTACAAAAACCCAAACAAGATGACCGAATCCCCCCTAAGCCAAAACAATCCCTAGCTTACCAAAAGAAAACTATAGAGTTTATGGCTAACTAAGGGCGGAAAACAACAACCAATACAAACTAAGGAAGCATATAACAAAATAGAAATGGTTTGAAAAGCTTGATTCTATGAAAGGAGAACTAGTTGAACAATCATAGCCTAATAGGTTTGCTCAGCATGACCTAGAGAAATCCCATGGGAAGAAACATACAAGACCCAGATGACACAACTATACTTGTGAAGGTAAAATGATCAAGCATAAGAAAATCTTAAGATCTTTAGGACCTCTAGAGATCTTGAGCTATGATAGCTTCACCCAAATCTCAATGAGAAAGTGATAGGAGTTCATCAAGAATCTCAAAACTAGACTAACAAAGCTATGGCCAAATCCCTAAAGTGACCCTTTTCTTGTTGCATATGTAGTAGATACCCTTGTTACTATAACAAGATGAATGTAGTGAGGGGTTATATTTTCTACCACTATAGTAGTTGAGTGACACAATTGCTAGACCAATAGAATTCCTCGAGTCTTTGAAGATTGAGCCCCCATTGTCCAAAAGAAAGAAGAATAACAATAGAAAATAGTAGTAATTGAAGTAGTTGTAAAAGTCACCGAAATAGAGCCCAAGAATAAAAGTGAGAAGTTGGGAACCTTGTCACAAAGTTAATCTACAAATACTTCCACACATTCTTCTCCAAAGAATGATAAGCCTAAGGATACTTACAATAGTTCAAAGGATTCCAAGGAACAATTACCTTTAGCTGATACTCTTGACAAAACTCAATCCATTATCAACAAAGCCTTGGTAGCTATGATGCATTATGAGCTACATTGGCTGGTTGGGTGTTGGATTGCTTGTACTTTTGAGTTCCTCATGCTCATGATGCATCGTAGCTACCAAGGCTTGCTTATTGTCAAATGTGCTACACTTGAGTGTAACCTGGACTTCTACAACTAGCTTTTACCAGCTTAGAGTGACACGAAACATTATCTTGTAAACGTGTATAGAAATGAATATGCTCTTCAATGATTGTATATAAACAAAATTAGGTAGGTAAAACATCACACATTTGAGACAAGAAATGTTGTTAAGATAATATAATAAGGGCCACAATCAACTCAAACCAAACCAAATAAGTGGTGATGTTTTTTTTTTGAACTAAAAGCGGATCAATTAAAACTTCACCAAGTGATTGCAGGGCCAAAATAGGTCACTGGATCAATAGATCACGTTTCCCTAAGCCATCAAAGACTAAGTGGAAAACCTAACTAGGACCAAAACTTTGAAGACCACATCTACAAATATCATTCACCACATAAAGTACACCTCAATAAGTTTATCATGCCTACTCTCTCTTCCCATAGGAATGATCAAAATCCAATGATAAGACAACACCAACAAGAGGACTACATGGAAAACCTTACCAAGACCAAAACTTCGAAGACCACATCTATAGAGATCATCCACCCTATACAAGTATTCCTGAACAAGCATATAATGGCTATTCTCTCTTCCCATATGGACCATCCAAAACCAATGGGAATACAAGCTTCATCAACAACAAAGGCTTCCTCTTGACAATCAAAATTCAATCCTAAACAAGGCTTCAATCTTCAAGATACCTTGCATAGAATCCCACGGACGTTATATATCAAAAGAAAGGAAAAAAAAACAATCATGGACACAACATTGTTGCACCTAGGAGTCCTCAAGTGAGTTATGCGCAATGGCCTCAATCAACTTCCTAGCCCTGCTTCCTATTCCCCTCATACAAACTCAAGGCAACATGTCAAGACAAGGACATAACTAGGGAGTCATAGACCTATGGTTAAATCTATCTCTTTGCTCATTGTCATAATTCTAAATCTTTCACTACCACTAAAATAATATCACAAGTAGGATAAGCAACAAGCCAATCAGAAATCACCCAAGGCTATAGTCTCACTTAATATTGTATTCTCTACATTGATGATTCATAAAATAACCTCATACATATCATCCATGACCGTGAGCTCTCCTCTACTCAAAATAGCTCGAGGTTCTCTTCATGATTTCTCTTTGACTTTTTTGTCCCTTATCATTGACAAAATTTTCCATCCTTTTTCCATCAACAACAATTGATGCTTCATCTCATCAATAGTTGACAAATGGATACCATAAAGCTATCTTCTAACTATGTAATAGCCTATGTAAGCATATGTACTCACATAGTAATTGCACCATAGCCTATACATAGATTAAGTCCTCAATTGCGGGACAACACTCTAGGCTTTGACCCATCTCTCAATCCCCCAATATATTATATGCACACAAAATAAACTAGCACTTCCATAAGGAGAAAATGCACAAAAGGTTTTCCCTCGTAGGCATAAGCAAATATGGTGGCTTATACCTCCTATCCCAAGCCAAAATCTTGAACTAGTGATTAGCTTTGACCAATCCATTCAATTTCGACCAATCTAGCAAGAGAAGATCCCAATCTTAAGGGCACCACTTAAATCCAATCACCACTCCTACTTGACATTTGACAAGGCAACTCCAACAACCACATTGAGTCCAATGACAGTGACATTTCCCATTTGTGGTGCAAGCTAAAGCATGCCACTTTTGATTAAGAGTGCCATGGGATTGGTACTTGGTTATTTAGGAGGGAGGGAATGCTAACTACAAAACAAAATGGGCAACATACTAATATTAGAAAGCAATTGGTAGATTTCCAAAAGACAATGGAGGATAAAGGTAGAAATATAATAAAAGTGAAAATCTAGCAAAGGTGTAGGGTATTAGAAATATTTTAGAAATTAATCCTTTCAACCCATTCATAGCATGTATGCAATATTTTCTAGAACATAATACAATGGTCGTGTAACTATTTATAACATTATTTTAAGAGATGGATTCAACACTATGCCAATTGTAATATTCTCTCGTGTTGCTGAAAAGGAAGGCTTGTAGCTCAGTTAAGGGTAAGGACACTATCTTTCTATTCACTTTCAAAAAATCGGCTAATGTAAATTAATTATGAGTACATGAAACAAGAAAGATCAGCTAAGATCCAAAAAGGAAGGATGCAGATCCAACTTTGAGTGAAAGCCCCAAACTCAAAACTCTATGCATAAAAACCAAAAGGTGAATGGATCAGCTCATTCTTATGGTGTGTAAACTTGAGAGCTTCATTCTTCTCCTTCTTTCTTCTACTCTATCTTCTTGTGCATTATCTTGAAAGTGAGGGAGAATGAGAGTGCGGGACTTGGGAAGTGAAGTTTCTCTCTTGCTTCACACTCTTCTTCTCTTTTCCTTCTTTTAGGGCATGAGCTAGAATGGAGGAGAGGTTGAGTTTCTCATTCTCTTCTCTTCATTTCCTTTCAGAGATTGGGCACTCACAGATTTGATTGAAAGTTGTAGAGTAGCAAAGGTGGATTGAGGAGCATCATTCAAATCATGGAGCTGATTGCAAGCCTTTGAATCATGGCATCAATGTGAAGGCAAGGAGATGAGCTCCCTATACCTTTTGTTGATTCAAGCATTTTATCTTTTAGAGAGATTGAGATTAGGACTGAGTAGATCACCAAAAGAGAGAGATGTATTGGTTAGATGAGAGATAGGCAGAGATGATACGGATGGTGCTTGAAAGAATAAGTGTTCATCAAGTCCTACATTACTCATGAAGCTTCAGTGAAAAGCAGTGATAACATGAGAAGTATACTGCTTTCCATTATAAATATTTAAGCATTCAATCTTCTTTCCTAATTCATATTTTCATAATCCAAGAGCTTTTGGAATGTATCACTCTTTTTGTGAATAGGATAAGTCCATAAATTTTTGTGTAGCATCATCAATGAATGTAAGAAAATAAGATGCTTTTTTCAATGAGATTGTAAGCATAGGCCCACATACATCAATGGCTAAAAGCAAGGTTTGGTACTTTGAAGATATGTAAGAGTTAATATGTATCAGACAAGGACTGGAGGGTTGGAATAAAAAATTGAATCATAGAGAGGCTAAATGGTGCATCCCAATGAGATCTCTCCCCTTCTAACAAGAAGCGTCACATGATGCAAATTGGTAGCAACATATGCATAGAAATAGAGCATCTATACATAGGGCAATGATTATGTTCCTAATTTGGAGGTATTACTTGAAAGGATGACATGGAACTTGGGAGAGTTGAAAAGGTTGATAGAGCTCAAGGATGCTATCTAGCAAAAGAAGGACATTTTGTTGGTATATGAAGGTAAAGAGGGTATGGCAAAGAGCATCATGGATATATTGTTTCATTGGAAGCATGCCTTCTTCCATTGCAATAGAAAACTCTTGTCAATGATAAAGAGATAAGGAAGGTGGAGGTTGAATTGGGATCAAGTTGATGATTACTATGGTGACATGGAGTTAGTGAAGACATTTAGAGGCTTCAAGAAGAGGTTCAATAGTAGGAGGTATTCTATCAGAGGACTTTGTTATGGTGGTTTTGAAAATTGGCTTGTATACTGGTGGTATTTTTAGGATTTAGGTACTTCTTGGTACATATCATTTGGTACTACTTGGTGGATTTCAGCACTGGTCCATAGATAATTTTGGTCCTTCTAAGGGTTTGGTAGTGTAGACAGTTTTGGTATGGAGGAAGGTTTTGGCTTTGTTTGTAGTTTTGCTACTTTTGATGATAGTGATGCTAGCTTTGATAATTTGGGTTCTTCTAGTTGTTTTAGTAGTATTTACAGTGTTACAACCTTGTTTATTCTCAAAGTGTTGGTGGCTTTGGTTGTTGTGGTAGTTCTATTAGTTATGAAAGTCCTTATGGTTGTGGTAGTTTTGGTACTTTTGTTATTTCTATATTGCTTTTGATAGTTTTGGTAATTTGGCTGGTATTGGCTAGAGTTGTTTTTTGTTTTTTGGTACTTTTACTGAGTGTTTTATTACTCTTTGGCATTTTTTAATGTTTTGGAACTATTTGTGCTATTTGATTTTTTTGGTACTCCTTGGTACTCTCTAATACTCTTTGCTAGTTTTGGTACTTCTTGACATTCGTTGGTGCTTTTGGTTTGTTTTGAAACTCTTTGTGTTGTTTGATATTTTTGGTACTCCTTGGTACTCTCCAAGTCTCTTATGAGTTTTGGTACTCCTTGATATTCTTTGGTGCTTTTGGTACTATTTGGAACCATAAATCTTATAAGCTAACATCTTGGTTGATATCCCATTGGGACATTTGGCTTTTGGACATGGGTCGAAGAGAACGAATTGTGATCCTTTATACTTAGCTTGAGTAGCCATTAAATAAAAATAGCTTTAACTTCTAGGGAAAGGAGCTTACAGGAACCTATAATGGAAACACTGTTTTACACCATATTTGGCATTGTGGTTTAAGATCACTAATTTGTACCAAATTTGGTTTAGGATCACTATTTTTTTGTACCAAATTTGGTACAAAAGGAAACAATATTAAAAAATTGGTCTTACTTGTAAAAGAGAAAGCTAAAAGAAGACTACAATACAAGAAGTTTACAAAGGGAGATTCTATTTGGGAGAAGTACATATTTGACCACTTATAAGTATGGCAGATGGGGTCAAGGCTGTTATGCCAACATCTTGGTCACTTCCATCATCATATGGTGTACGTAATATTGTATAAGTTCTCATGTATCTTAGTGAAAAATATAAATTGGTTATGGATTCCAAGGATAGCCTCCATAGGGAACTGTATGGCTTTGATAAGATGGGATTAGATCATCACCGAAGGGGTCCAATAGGGTGTATGTATCAACTTTGCCTTCAAGCTGGCAATAGTACAAGCCCTCAACTAAATTTCCGCCTCAAACAATTGTATTATTCTAAAGGTCCTTCTATGCTCTCATTGTCTAACACATTGTTTTTGTGCATTTTAGAACATAGAAGTACTTGTTGGGCTTGGCTACCTTGACTGCAAAGGTGTCCCTGGTGGACAATATGGAGCATAAAACTTCAAGGTCTCCTTCATAAATTTCTGTATTATGATCCTGAATCATTGGCATGGCAAACATATCTCCATTGTCTTTTTATTCAAGAGAAAAGCCAAGGTGTGTTCTTGAGCATGAAATGATTGCTAAGCATCATGATATCCTGATTGGTACTCTAGAATGGCTTGGGTAGTATATACCTAGTTTCTTTGGTGACATATAGAACAAGTGACATATATATATGATAAGAAACAAGTTTTGTTAGTCAAATGTTGTATGGAGTATTAATCTACAGCAATAAATTTGGTACTAAAAGGATTTCCTACTATTTAGAATGCACTCACAAACATCAGTCCAAATCAAAATCCAGGCAATCAAAGATCACAAGAATAATGTGCTACCTGAGATTCATCAAGAAGATATATGGGATGTTTAATAACACATTTTGCCTCAATTCTTTACTTACATATTTCCTTTCTATTAGGTATAACTCTTGTCTTTGATGTCCAAAAGGCATAGATCAAATCTCTAATTTCACTTATGATACTGCTATTTTGACGCAATTGTCTCTGACAAGCACTAAGTATCAACACTTCATTCTCATCTTTCATATCCAACCGAGAACTTGATGTTGCTATATTCCTTCGATGAATACCCAAGACGGTAGCAATTCTTGATTGATTGATTGATTGATGTTGTTCTATCACCATTATTCAATGTCATCATTAAAGAGGTTCTTTTTGACAAAAGGCTCACTTGTTGAGTGAGGTATCTTGAGCTAAGTCAGTGTATTATGAACACTAGAGACAAGATTGAGTTCAATATTTGAATTTCTCAACTTAGCAAATGTCTGATGATGCATGAGTTGCTCAAGAGTTTCTTGTTGCTCATTCATTGTAAGGCCTTTGGTCTTGCTTGCACCAACACTGAGCAATGGCCAAGCATATATTCTTCCTTGATGACTTGGTTCTTGATAGTCTAGCTCTTATATCACGATTCCTTTACTTGCTTTGTTGCTCATGCTTCTTTTTTTCCCAATAGTTGTGGATATAACCTTGATTAGAGAGAGGTTTATGGATGAAAGAAGGGGTTCCAATTTCCATGGTAGTCAGTGTTGATGCAGGTTGCTCTGAGTAGACAAAGGTGGAGGGGTTGACATGAGCTTCCATGCTACAAGGGGGATATATATATATGTGGCTATGGTGTGTAGAAACTACAAAGACTAATCATGTGCAAGACATGGTAAACGTTGCATCTTGCCTCACCCTCTACCCACATCATTGAGGTTCCACGCTTTTGTTATGAAACATTTCACAAGAAGTCACCTTTCCAACCCCTATACAATTTAATTCTTTTTCTTCTCTCCATTTTACCTTTACACATTCTTTAAAAAATAGTTGGTTTAACATACACGAACTACCAATCCAATGTGGTGTCAAGGACACTCCTTTTTGTACCACCAAGCCTTGCTTTCAACCCACAATGTGCTAATTCTAATCATTTCAATTTATTATACCAAGACTCTTCTAATGTGCCATTTTAGTTTACTTTCCATACATGTAGTACTCACACATCTCAAAGTCAAAAAAGTTAAAAGAAGGAAGATATTGCAAATGAGAAAAAACTTTCATTCCAATCATATGATATATGACCCAAATGGTGATGCCAAATAATGTAAAAGGTTGCTTAGTCACAACTACAATGTGATACTTCATATTAGATGCACACAAAGAGTATGAAGTACGAGACATTAGTCTTGCAACAACAAGTGACCATTTATATATCTTTGAGGGTGATTATCCAAGTAAACATGATAATCATTGTCATCTAACTATCCAGTTCGGATCATTATCATCTAACTATCTAGTCTTGATCACACTTTTCTTTAAATTTGGTGTATGGAAAATATTTTTTAGTACAAAAGAGAAACCATTGGCAAATGATAAATATACAACTCCCAGTCCAACAATGCTACATACAAAGTAATTGTCCAAATAGACACATCTCTTTCTACCTATATTATCATAAGTAGAAAACCAGTTCCTACAAGGAATAACATGAAATTTTGCCATTGAATCAAGGATCTAGTCCTATGATATACCATCATTTATATCAATGAGGAGCGCATCACCAAGCATAGAGCTATTGTTAACCCCAACACGAAGAAACCAAAAGGAAATAAAAAAGACGTAGGGAAAATGCGGAAAAAAGGTAGCCCGACTGAAGAAAGAAGAGGAGAAAAGGCCAAAAGCGCAAGGGAAACCTTAAAAAGTCCAAGGCAAATGCAAAAGGGGAAAGGTGCATTTTAAAATACAAAGGCGCACCCTGAAATCTTGTAAAAGAGTGCCAGGCGGTGGAAAATCCAGAAAGCTAAAACAGAAGACAAAGACAAAGGCCAAGGCAAAGAGAAACGGAAGACAAAGGTGCATAAGGAAAAGCGCAAGTCAAAACTTTTGTAAAAGAGCGCAAGCGCATCATGGTTTAAGTCAAGGAGCGTCGGGCTCTCACCCATGCAATTTGTAAATGTAGACGGGCGGTGGAAAGGAAGCTAGGAAGATAGAAGGACAATGGGAAAAAGGGCCTAGGCTACGGCCGGCCATGTAAAAAAGGGGATGACCGCCCAAAAGGGATTTAGGGTTTTGTATATAAAGTTGAAGAGTGAATGAGAAGCTCATTCTTGTGTGTGGCAAAAAGTGGCTCTCCTCTTCTTCTTCTTGTTCTTGTTCTTGCTTGCTTGAGCTTGTGCTTGAGAGAGGGAGTGTGAGAGTGTGAGGGAGTGAGTGTGTGAGGGTGAGGGACCGTGGGGTGGAGAAGCTCTCCATCTTCTCCTCTCTTCTTCTCTTCTCTTCTCTTCTCTTCCCTTGCTCGTGGTGATGGAGCTTGGAGTGTGGAGCTTGAGGATGGAGCTTGTGGCGCGTCGGCTATGTGAGAGGTAGCCATTAGTGCTCGGCTTGGAACGCTTGAAGCAATAAGCGGTCCGTGGGTCTTGGCGGTTGAGCGAAAGCTCCCACATTTTGGTTCCATTGCTGGGACCTACAGATTCAAGCCTTGAGCGCTTGCACGCTTCGAATCGAGCATCGAAGTAGGGGCTTTCCCCAAACCGGTGCTTGAGATAGGTAGGAAGGAGGGGGTTGAAGATGGTATTCGATCTCCTTGGCAAGTAGTTTTTTGCTTTTTTGAGATTTATGTTGTGAGATGGAGTAGTGTAGGTATTTACTTTGTGAATTGGATGCATTAGAGTAGGAGAAAACAAAGAAAAACAAAGAAAATAAGCATTAGGGTTTACTATTGCAAAACATGGCAAAAATTGTACAAAAAATGGTAAAAAGCTCGCTTGTGATGCCTAAGGGTGGCAGGTGAGTGATTGGGGGCATCAACACCATACCCGAGAAGGGGCATAAGAGGCAAGAGGCCAAGGGAGAGCTCATTTGTGACCATTTCAGTGAGTGAGAGAGAGAGAGAGGGAGAGAGAGAGCCATCATAGGATTCGCTCCAATCTCGCCATCGACGAGCCTACTGCTCCATTCAGGTATATGAATCCCTTCCCCTATCCTCCTAGATAGGTTCTGGAGTTTTATGCTTGCTATGATTGGGTAAATCACATGAATCGAGCAAGATTGACATCTCACTGTCGTCGTCGCGCCGCGTTTGGCCCGTCTGAGAGGTTGCTTCTGGGCCGAGTCCCAGAATCGGCCCTAGACCCTCTTTCGCTCGGCCCACTCAACCCGAAACCCTAATCGGCCCTCGGCCCAGACCTACTCAGCCCATCCGAGTCGACCATTCGGACCATTGACCAATTCGGCCCTCTGTCACGTGTCAAATTCGACCCTCGGTCCAAGTGCCTCAGCCCGTTCGAGTGACCTCGTCCGAGTCGACCACTCGGCCCGTCCGAGTCTACCCTGTCCGAGTCACAAATTTGACCCTCGGCCCGTGCGCCTCGGCTGTCCGAGTGACCCACTCAGACCCTGCAATTTGGACCAGCTAGGTTGAGTGTAAATTGCTATCAACTTCTCAGAAATTTGACCTGACTCGGCTGGAGCTCAGCAGTGCAAACTGTCGAAAGTCCTTCTGATGCTTAGAACTTGATTCTGGCACATAGAATAGACGAAATTGTAGGGAGCAGTCACTTAGCAGCTTGAAGTAGGCAGCAACGAGACCTAGAGACCTAGACGCAAAATGCTGAGCAGCTAAAATCTGATTGGTAAAAAACAAACGAGGCAACATATTAGAAAAACCCTGAACCTTGAAATTGACCCCAAAGGCTACATAGAGCTAAAGGCACATCACAGACCCATCATCGGGTTGAAACTTAGAACATTAGTTCAAAATTTGGCTAAACGGTCCTCAAAATTGCGCATGGTGTTTATCGTAACGGCTCCCCCAGATTAGACCTTAGTGTAGTAATGGCTCTACAGGAACGCGGATCCTCACTGACAAAAGAGCAACCAAAAGCCCATACCCGAACTGAGAGAAACAAAGACCCTAGAACCTCAACGGGCCAATCTAGCCATCAAGGGCAAAAAGGCCACACCACAAGAATACATGTACATTGTGTTCAAACTGCGTCTAGTCGAACAGAATGCAACATCATCAAGCTATCAATGCGAGGATGACTAGACATGACAATCTTGGTGATAGATGTACCTTGAGCAGCGCTACACAGATGACCCAAGACCTCAGTAGAGAATCCACACCTGACTGTGCAGTTAGGGACTCAAAGGCATGTATCAGAAGGCTTGAAGCTATAAACCAAGACCCGAAAGATGAATATATAGTGCCACCTGCTTATCTTAGGGTCAAACTCACTGCAAAAAGAGAGCATAGTGTTGATGCTCTCGTTGATGAAGGAGTAGATTTCAATATCTTGACTTACGAAGCATGGACTCTACTAGGTCAAACCGACTGATGCAACTCTTAATCCTTACAGGGAACACCCACAAGCACTTCTAGGGAAGTGCAGAATCCTTGTAACTATTGAAACAGAAAGCTTGCCAGTCCTGTTCTATGTTCCTCCAAATAGCGAGAATTGTGGAAAGGAGATCCTCCTAGGAAGGCCCTTCAAAAAGGCAACGAAGTGTGAAGCCGACTATATAGCACAGAGGATACACCTAACACTACCAGGTGTGAGGATAATCATGACTTTTAGCAAGGGTGACCTCACCAAACCTCGAGGGAAGGGCAAGGAGCATTCTGACATACCAAGCAAGCCTAGTAATGAGAGCAAGGAGTTGTTGAAAGAGTTTATACAAGTGCAGGTTGAATGGAGAGAACCAGTGAGTGAGGCCATACTTGAAACAAAAAGGTTAGGAGACAAGGCCAAGGATAGGGTTTGGACTTACAAATATCGTAGAAGACCACGAAAGAAGCCCAAGCCTTATAGATGAAGGCATCGATGGAGAGCTAGCACAACGCCATGATGGATATCCAAGGCGTTGCTTCGTGCTCAAGGGTATTATGCAGGCAACCGATGGATTTGGGTACCAAAACCCCTTGCTAAACCACCTCGGTCAGAAGCCCAAATTATGTCAAAAGCAAAGAGGCGTAGGAGGAAACCTGAACGAAAATCCAAGTCTCGAACCAAAAATATTGTAGTGATTGAGCCCCTCACGATTGAAATCGAGAAACCAAACATGACCTATCAAAAATTAGATCCTCAACCTAGCGTGCTTAGCAAGCAGATATCAGAGGTAACTATCGAGCGTGCACAAAAGCCATTAGTGCCCAAAGAGCCTTTGATTTTCCAAGAGAATAACATGCATCATAGGCACAACATTGCTCATGGCAAGGCTGATCGCTCAACAAAGCAAATGGCATGATTGTCTAATAGCCTCGAGCAAATCATTTAGTCAGTGCCAAGTCCACCTACGAGTCCTAGATCTCCTACATCCTCTTTTTCCAAATGGACACAGGAAGCACAACTGTGGTCGTCAACCAAGGGCGGCTGTTCACTCCCAATCTCTATCTCCATCAAAGCTTCCAGATGTCCAAGAGGTAGGACACAACACCACCCTTAGCTCTCAAGCTAAGGATATGCCTGTGCAATCCACCGTGGCTAGCTCAACTGATACTCGATCTACGCAAGTGAATGCTCTAAGGGCAACAAAAGACACGACCACTTCTAATTTCCCTAAGGACTTGACACCGCAATCCACCAATAGTAGTAAGTCCACTGAACTAGTTGCTAGTACTTCAAATCAGGGATCACAGCAGTCACGGCCCTTGGCCATGACAGTGCCCCTTGTGGAACATGTCCCTAGTAGTTTACCTGTGGAGGAGGTGTCGCAACCAAATTCATTGACAACTCCAGCACTTTCAAAGTGCCTAAAGCCTAGGATGGAGAAGTTAACCACATGGGAATTGGCTAAAGAGCTAGACTCTCCCACAAGGGAGACAATTGCACCCTCGCAACCTGGCAAGGCTACTACTCAGCAAGCCACGGCTATGTCCCATGAGGACACACTAGAGAAAGGAAATGCTAAGGCCCAACCAAGCACAACAATGGTTGACCTAGTCCAGGGTCCTGAGTCGTTGAGAGATGCACCTTCACTGACCAAGAAAAAGAGGAGAAAACAGCGAAAACAACAACAGTTGCAGGTGGTTGTGGACCCCAAGAACATTGAGAAGAAGAACGCTGGAGAGCTGATGAATAAAGCATCAAGTCCATCCACCAATGAACCCATTGATGCCTCCCCTAATAGCAATGAAACCTCAGGCACATCCGCGTGCTTTGAAAAGTCAAAGCAGTCGTTACCATCAATGGCTGCTTGCAACACTCAATCCACCGACAATGGAACTTGCATTGACCAATCAAGAGTCGACATAACGCTGTCACAATAGGGTGACAAGCTTATACCAGTCACGTCCAAGGAGAACCATGACGCAATAACGAAGCCTTAGGAGACACATGGAAACCCCAAAAGCATAAGAAATCCTAGCATTGGTCAAACTTGCGCATCTAGGCCAGAGCCCCCAGCTACGCTAAAACCCAGGCAAACTCCTAGAACCTTGCATGAGATAGCAACCGAGTATGCCCTCGTTGAACATAGAAGTGTCACAGAATGCTTAATTGAGTTGGATGCTAAGCTCAAAGTGTTCGCACATGTCTATGTCCTGGCAGACATGCGCGCATTCCCTAAAGAGCAGCTTGGAGAATGCTTATGATTTTCCTTGTCTTGGAAAGAGCAAGAACATCTTGATGAGCACTATAACAGGCTCCTGTATGAACGCATGCGACTCATCTCTGGCGAGGAAGCCGACGAACTGTGCTTAACTGCCACATTCAATGATGCGCTCTGCCAACCAAACCTCTTAGAGATAGAGAAATTAAAGAGACTATCAGAGGGCCAAAGTGGGAGCCCAGATCATGACAGTCTCAGAGGAGAGATTGGCCAAATGGCGGTCTCAAAGAGACCCAACCTATGTGGCACCAACTTCCCTTCGAGTGTTGATTGCCATTCGGGGTACGGATTTAGCTGAACCTAGCCAAGAGAACTCGCTGTTTGATAAGGTTCTCACTGAGGAGGAGTTACATGTTGCAAATAGACTCGGACAAGGTTCCATGCTACTCGATGTTGCAAAATACCTATCGGTATTGAGTAAGCTGCCCACGAGTACTGGATGCGTGTGCCACGCTCCAGTACAATCCGGAGTTCTATAATTGGTTTTTATCCTCATGAAGCGACATGGATTCATGGATACGTATATAAATAAACAATGACTTTTGTGACCTTGTATAGACACTATCAACACACACAAGCAATAATAGCCAAGCGCAGGCAGAAGAGTTGGGGTCAACATGCTAAGCTCATCCGGTCTCCCTCTCACCACATATTTAGAAGTTGCGTGACCATTTCCACCTCCGGGCAGAGGGCATGCACCCCTCATTGCCACCATGGGAAGCCCCGACCAACATCTCTGACGATGTAGGCAGGGTGCAGTCCCTTTCTATACACCTTTCCCTTTCCGGTCTATCCTTCCGAGGATGAGCCCTGCCCCAATCCATGACCACCAGTCCACGTAACTCAGCGTGAGCCAAGATCTGCTAATGGCTGGAGGCTAAATGAACATCATCAGGGGGGCCATCCCTCTACAATAAGCACTGCATGTCCCACCCCTCTCCTTCTAGTCATATGCGCTTGATAACCCACACTATAATCCCTCCCATGTGAACGGTTTTATTCCGTATCACGGCCTAACCCTTGGTTCGCATCTTGCAAGTCCCCCTACGAGAAAAAAATGGAGAACCTAGGGCAGCTGGCTTGCAGAGATGCTCTCCACGGACGACGAGAACATGCAGCACATGCCTCTCTGCCGGTGTGCTACGTGCCCACCCTCAAAAGGTATGCAAAGAAACGAGGTCCCAAGCGACAGTGCCTTGGACGAAGTCCGAAGAATCCCCGGGCCAGGGGGGTCGAAGCTCAAAGAAGCACACAAGATGTGGCAATACCAGTTGCGCAAACCCCCAACGGACGCTCGGGCACCAGTGCTCAAGGGCAAAAAGGGTAGCCTGAGACAGGGAATAATTCAATGAATTGTTCAATAGCATTTTGGAAACGGTGGTGGCCCGAGATTACACCATTCATGTCCCGGCTGACATGTTCCCTGCCCAACCTCACGGGGGCCCTGCACCAGCAGAGCCTCAGTCGCCCGGACCACCCCCCAGACTCACCTCGCCTTATGCAAATCGACTAGCCCCTATGATGAACAAGCAACTTGACAAGTCATCATGCCATAACTTTTTGTCTTTTGATGATTAAAGGGGCAAACTCCCCACTTGTACACACTTCCCTTACCTATCGTTAATGTATGCCACGTCTTTAACAATCAATGGAATAGGCATTGCAATTAGCATCATAGCATTTTGAAAAGTTATGTCTTAACATGATTGCATTTGTTCGATGTACTTGACGTAAGCAAGCATATACTCTCATAAAGTGACAAGTGGATGCAGGATGACACAGGCCTTCGTGCAAACGTGTTCAACGCCCAGGTCACCACAAGACCACCAACCGCACAAAGAACCGCAACAAAGCCACACTGCCAAACGCGAAAAATCACCCTTGCGAGTGCCCACATCGCACGAACCAAAGAATAGTCATGGGCTAGACTCTCTTCTTGGGTCAAAGCTCTATAGTGAGCTCACGATGGTTGTTACCTCAACCGTACCAACATCGCAACCACGGCTTCTCTAACAATGGGGCTAGGGCACAATCATCACTGTCATGTCCATTTCCTGAGCCCTCGAAGCTTGACATTTCCCATAGCCTCAACGTATTGCAATCGTTGTACTCAGGCAAGGCAAAAAAAAAAAAAAAACGAAAAGATAAGAGGCACCCACGATCACAGCACTGCACCTAGTGGTCCTCAAATTAGGTGCGTCCAGTGACCTTGGTCGACTGACTCCGTCCCTAGTCCCCTAGCCCCCTAGCATCACCCACAATAGTTCAGGGCACATCGAGGGTAGGCCAGACCTAAGAGCTTGTCTCGCCTATGGTTAGACCTGTACCCTGACCCATTCACACAACTCCCTCTTGCACTCTGCCTTAATCCCATTGCAATCAATTGTGGTAAGCACTGTATGAATGGCCATGAAAAGTACATTGTCCTCATCGCACAGGCCCAATGTCTACCAGCTACCGATAGTGTAGTATCCCTGTGTTCTGTTATGTTACGTCATGCAATCACAAGGCACAGGATGTCATATACACCTTCACGTGTACTTCTTCCCACCATGGATGACCTTGCTTCATCCACACGCCATTATGAGAAACCATCCCGGGGTCTTCTACCTACGTAATACCTAAGTATGCACAAGCATTCACATAATATCTGCACCGAAGTATATCCACAGTTTTGGTCCTCAAGTGCAGGAAAATACTCTCAGCTTGCTTAGAGTTCGACCTGTCTCCCAAACTAATTGAACTATGTCTTGTGCACGATAAAGAAGACTAGCACTTCCCCTAGGGAGAAATCACCTATGAGAGGTTTTCAATTGCAGGTATAGAAGACTCCAACAAGGGTGTCGTTCACTCTTTATCAACACTCAACTCTGAATTCCTATCTGTATCACCCTGTAAGCTTGCCGTTGTACTCCATCAGTACAACACCCCCAAAGCATAGCCCTACCACCTACCACTTAACCCACCAACATGCCCCCAACGACCTTCCTCCCCACCACTACCAACACTTTGCCATGGAAACCACAGACGTCCTTGCCACCCACATCTTCGGTGCATGCTAAATGCGTGCTACCTACGACGTTGAGTGCCATGGGACTGGCACTCGTCTAGGAGGGGGATAATGTTAACCCCAACACGAAGAAAGCAAAATGAAATAAAAAAGATGCAGGGAAAAGGCGGAAAAAAGGTAGCCCGATTGAAGAAAGAAGAGGAGAAAAGGCCAAAAGCACAAGGGCAACCTTAAAAAGTCCAAGGCAAATGCAAAAGGGGAAAGGTGCATTTTAAAATACAAAGGTGCACCCTGAAATCTTGTAAAAGAGTGCCAGGCGGTGGAAAATCCAGAAAGCTAAAACAGAAGACAAAGACAAAGGCGCACAAGGAAAAGCGCAAGTCAAAAATTTTGTAAAAGAGCGCAAGCGCATCATGGTTTAAGTCAAGGAGCGCCGGGCTCTCACCCGTGCAATTTGTAAATGTAGACGGGCGGTGGAAAGGAAGCTAGGAAGATAGAAGGACAATGGGAAAAAGGGCCTAGGCTACAACCAGCCATGTAAAAAAGGGGATGACAGTCCAAAAGGGATTTAGGGTTTTGTATATAAAGTTGAAGAGTGAATGAGAAGCTCATTCTTATGTGTGGCCAAAAGTGGCTCTCCTCTTCTTCTTCTTGTTCTTGTTCTTGCTTGCTTGAGCTTGTGCTTGAGAGAGGGAGTGTGAGAGTGTGAGGGAGTGAGGGTGAGGGACCGTGGGGTGGAGAAGCTCTCCATCTTCTCCTCTCTTCTTCTCTTCTCTTCTCTTCTCTTTCCTTGCTCGCGGTGATGGAGCTTGGAGCATGGAGCTTGAGAATTTTTGCTTAAAGCTTGCACTTGGATCATGGAGCTACTAGAGTGTGCGGGAGAGGAGGTAACTCGAACGGCATGGAGGTAAGCTCACTACACCTGTAGATATGGATGGCGCGTCTGCTATGTGAGAGGTAGCCATTAATGCTCGGCTTGGAACACTTGAAGCAATAAGCGGTCCGTGGGTCTTGACAGTTGAGCGAAAGCTCCCATAGCTATACAATACATTACCATCGTTACAGTTGTTGCATATGGTGTTTACTTTCTCAATCTTTGCCTTTGGTTTTTCCTCCTTTTTCCCAACTTTATCACTCTTTTTCTTGCCTTTGTTCTTTCTTTTCCACTTACATAATTTCTTTTTAACATAATCCTTCTTATTATAATAAAAACATTCCACATCTTTTCTTGTGTGAGGCTTATGTCTAGAGTTTTCTCTTTCGTGGGATTCTCCCTTGCATGTGAACTCTTTCTCATTATAAGTACATTGGAGTTCTAAGAACTTATATTATTTTTACTATTTACCTCTTCCATAAGCAAATTGATCTCAATATTAAAGCTAGTTAATCCACCAAAAGGTGCTAAGCTAGTGAATTTAGTCCTAAAGTATCACAACTTTGAGGTGCTATTACAACTAAAAGCATAGCTTTGATTAAGTCCTCAGAAGTGATCTTTTGAGCAAGAAACTAGCTAGTGATAGTGTTAAACTCATTCAAATTGTTGGACATCGATACCCCCCCTCCATACAAAGGAATATAGGCTTCTTGAACCAGTAAGTTTATGGTGCAACACTTTGCTTTTCATAGAGGCAACTTCTTTCAAAGTCCATATATGCCACTCTTAACATCCTGTACATTCAAATAAATCAATTTTGAGAGAGTCAACATAATCATAGAGCATGAAAGCTCACCCGTATTATCCCATGCATCGGTGTCCATGTCTTCTTGCTTCACACATACTACCTTCATGGGCTTAACATGATTCTTTTGGAATAAGATATTGTATAGCTATTCCTTTCCACACACACACACACACACACACACACACACACACACACACACACACACACACACACACACACACACACACACACACACACACACACACACACACACACACACACACACACACACACACACACACACACACACACACACACACACACACACACACACACACACACACACACACACACACACACACACACACATGCGCACGCACATGCGCACGCACATGCGCACGCACACACGCACGCACACATGGTGTCATGGGATTCCTTGCCTATGGTCTAAAAATAAAACTTTTATCCTTTACATATATCACTTAGTCACTTGTATTCTAGACATGCTACATAGAGATTTGCCTAGTGCAATAAATCTTAAAGTCCACCGGCATATGGCATGGTGAAATAAAAATGGGGGACTGTCTGCCTTAAAATACAATAAATTTACCATGGGACATTGACAAGATGATTGATTTTGGTTACTTACTCTTATCCTTCCTTGCATTGCTTACATGAAGTTGCTACAAGTTCTGTAAGTCATGGAACATTAAACAAGAGAAATATGGTCATGAGTAGATGACTTGGTAGGTTCTCTTGGGTTATATTTTCCAGAAGCCAATGATGTGTTTGTGTACTTATGATATTCAAGAGTCACAAGGAAGATGGAGTTATCTAAGTTGAATAAGTGTGGGACAGTGTGTATGCATTAGCCTTGCTTATGTGGACTTATTGTGGTTCATTTGAACTACATGGACCTTCTGTTTTTTGTGCCGCATTTTTTGGGCATTCTCAAGCTGAGAACAGAGTGCATCCTGGATGGGGGAGAAAGGAGCTCATTCACTGCCACAACAAAAACGAGATTAAGCCATGCAACCACAAGCAACTTCAGAAAACTCCACTTGACATGTAAGTACCGCTCTTCCCATGCATTGATGAAAATGGAAGGCCACTCTTGGCTATGTAAAACATGGTTGAACTGTGTATTTAAGGGCAGCAGCCCATACTTCCTGGATCTCTCTTATGATTCTTGAAGAAGGTTTATTCTTGACTTGGGTATTTTTCTATATGCTAAGTCTGATCTCCCATGCCAAGAGAGGCATCACATTTACTCTATTGAGTACTTCAAGAGTTAAATGAGGACTGCTATTGGCTATCAAAACCTGTAATCTGAAGGCCTAAAGCTCATATTCTTACATTAACACATCAAGGGCTCAATCTTGATCTTGGAAGCTAACTGCATGCTACGATGGAAGAAGCTTGATCAAGGGCTCAATCTTGATCTTGGAAGCTAACTGCACGCTACGATGGAAGAAGCTTGAAGAGAGGAATATAAAAAAACCTTCTTGTCTTGATTATGTGATGAAAGTGGGCTGAAATAGGCAGCCCAAACAAAGAATAGTGGGCAGCAGTACATATCTTTCTCTTCTTGAAGATTCATGATCAATCGTTGGTCTTACCTAACATTGATATGCTTCATGCAAGTTAACATTGCATAAGCATTGTGGAAGGGGTATCAAGAGAGCATCTTGATTGCTCTATGTACATGCTTGGGCTGAAATAGGTAGCCAATAATAGGGCAGACAAGGGAAATAGGATCTCCTTCTTCTTTCCTACTTTTACATACTTCTTGCAAGCTACCTATTGCTTGTTACATGCTCTTGAATATAGGGGCTGCTTTTGTACTTCAACAAAGTGTCTTCTTGGAAGGTTGATGCCATATATATGGGCTGAAATAGGCAGCCCACACAATGATTTTGTGGACAACATCTATTGCTTCATACGGTGTGATAAACACTTGTGCTTGGTTGATCTATGCACTTCGAGATAGGGGAAGTTTATGCTATCATCAGAGGTGAGTCCTGGATGATATTTAGGGCTGATTTGGGTTGATATCTTCAGCCATAATCAGAGAATTAGCTACAATAGTGTTGTTTTGATTCATTTCTTCCTCTACAGAAGACATCTTGTTAAAATATGCAAGTTTTATGTGCCCCTAAGGCATGGCAATGTTTGTAGATCATTCATAGTTGCTTTGAGTTGAATTAAGAGGGTTTTTTCTCTTTATTTCTTGGCTGTAGTAACTTATTCTTATCAGGAACCCTAATTGAAGCTCTCTTGAAGCAAGTCTCTTTTGCTCTACAAGCTTGTATTTGACTCATAATCTTTTGTCCCTATGAATCTACATTAAATGTAAACATGCAAAGTTGATTCATGCTTTGGCATCATGAATGATTGATGTAATGTAGAGTTGTTTATTATACATGATAGAATATTGTACTTGAATACTTATCTTGTGATTGAGTTAGATCTCATGAGGTAATACTCTTGTGTTCTTTGCTAAGAACATGCAGTTGGAAGCTCTATTAGCATCTTCGAGAACTTGGCTTGAACCTTCAACCCTTCTCTTATCTCTTCCATCTCCCTCATACATTCTTCTCTCTTAAATCCCTATGGTTGACCATGAAGTACCTCTTGAACCTTAAAACATTCATTGTAATCTACTTATCTCTTGAAGACACATCTTCATCTATCTTGTCCAGTTTTCTTGCCAAACTCCTGTGGTGACCTTCAACCCTATGCGATGCGACATTGGTTAATTTGATGTGAAGGTCAGTTGTAAGAAAACTCCAAGATGGGGGATTCTTCAGGAGACACTCTATAGCAGTTGGTGCGCATACTATAGCAGACTCAGCAATAACAAATTCAAATGTTACAACAACAACAAAGGCAAGACAAAGAGAAGGTTGATTCAACAACTATCAAGGCCCTAGAAGAAGTTAGGAGAGAATTAAAACAATTTAATGGTCAAAATGTCTCTGTTTTCATTCACTTGTATGTTGAGAAGATGCTCTTTTTTGGTGTACTGCAACATGCATGGAATCGCTTTTTTGCCAGACTAGTCAAGCACAGTCTTCAAGAGAGAATCCATGGTCTTTTTCAACGAGATGTGGATTGGGATGCATTCAAAAAAGTCGTATGCAAAGAATTCTTCTTAGAAGACTCTGGCCTTATGACAAAGAAAAGTTTCACCAATTGGGTTGAGAAACCCAATAAAGGGTTAGCTGTAATAGCTCTATACCATGAGTTTGAAAGTAAATTTGGACAACTTGATGCTAAAGACCAACAAAGTATGGAAGGTCAGAAGATTGAATTATTTCTTAAGGCTGCCGATCCCATCCTACAAGAGAAGCTTGCTAATCGCCTAGAAAATACTACCTTTGAAACAGGAGT
Source organism: Lygodium microphyllum (assembly GCF_053477565.2). Taxonomy (NCBI): domain Eukaryota; kingdom Viridiplantae; phylum Streptophyta; class Polypodiopsida; order Schizaeales; family Lygodiaceae; genus Lygodium; species Lygodium microphyllum. The sequence goes on along the minus strand of NC_141153.1, from coordinate 37,026,844 downwards.
CAAAACTACATGGACAGATGTTATCGATGCAGTTAACATAATTGCTCGAAGAGAGCGGATACAACGAGCCCTACTTCAACAACTCCATTGATGGAGCATGTTCCACCTCCAAAAACCCCTATCTCTTTGACTAATCAACCAACTCTTTCTTCTACTATTCCTTCTGTTCCACCTCTTAATGATGTCATGGATGAACTCATTAAAAGCATGCGAGATCTTCATTTGAATCTTACAGAAATTAGTTCCAAAGTAAGAATGAGGACGTTGATCAACTCAAAGACCCATGAGAGAAGGCTATAAGAGGCGCTATATTTGGTGTGACAGCCAACAACATGACGAGAGGGAGTGTATTGCCTTCTGTGAGGCTGAAGCACAGAAGCTTATCTTTTGGAAAGATGGAAAAATTCATGTAGCTAAAACTGGGCTTCCATTGGAGCCAAATTTTGGCAATGGTGGAATGAAGAAAAGATTAGAAGACTTAGCTGTAAAGAATGCCTACATAGCAATTGATGAGGCCACCTATGGGCTGCAAATTGAGCCAATCAAATCTAATTTTAAAGCATGTAAAGCTGATGTGTAATCTAAAGTATGGATGCAAGCATTAGATCAAATGGAACGTGGCAAAGCAACCGAAGATGATTTGACTAACGCAACTCAGTGCATTCGAGGAACAACTGGTTGGGAAGAATCGATAGATTCTTTCTTTGCCTTTGCACATTCGGTTGAAGTCAATTATAAAGAAGTTTTAGTTGAAGAAAAAAGAAGAAGAGAAGATGAACCTGACCCTTCCCCTTCTGGCCTTTCGAAATGGGTAACTAGAAGAATGCCTGAACAACCAAAGTCTGTTGAAACTACAACCCCATAACAAGAGATAGAAGATGCACCACAAACAAAGAAGACTGAAGGAAAGAAGAAAGGCAAGCAACCAGGCTACAAATTGCAGTTTGACATAAAAACTGCAACCAGTCGGTGATGATGCTGAAGAAACAGTGCATGATTTTTTGCAAGCTCTTCGAGTATTTGTGCAGGATGAAGAGAAGCTGAATGCACAAGGGATTTAGGTTGAAGCAATTAAAGAATTAATTGCAACGATTGAAGCTGAAGATAAAGAAAGTGTGGATGCAAAAATTGAAGAAGTAAAGGCTGAAAATGTAAAGGTCGGTTGGCCCAAACCAGTTGGGAAGCCTACCTCTCAAAAAGAAGGACACCTACAGCACCTGCATGATAATGATAAAGCTCAATTCATTCCAAGTAGTCACTACTCCCGCACGCATTGGGCAAGAGCACCAACAGAAACATTTATCAAAATTGGAGAAAAAGAAACACCTTGTATTGCACTCTTAGACCATGGTTTTGATATAAACGTCATGGCTAGGAGTCTCTATGAAAGCGGCAGATGGCCCATAGATGTTGATCCAAGCTGGCGAATGAGAGCTGCAAAAAATTCTTCTAGAGAGTTATATACAACATGTCCTAATGTGCAGGTAACTATTGGAGACATAAAAGTAAAATTTTCACTTCTTTGTTCAAGACTCTTGTAGCTACCCTATCGTTCTTGGGCAACCTTACATTATTGAAGCAGCCTGCTTGGAAACAAAAAGCTCTTGATGACGGTTCTTCCTATGCTAGAATCCAAAGCAAGGATAATGAGCAAGCTATCCAATTTCTTATTATGTGTGTTAATCATCATCAAAACAGAGATCGATTGCGAGATTATCATGTGCCTCCTAATACTTGAGAATTCAAGGGTTTTCGGGCAACAATGCAGTAAAAGGAGGCTATGGCAGGGCTTAATGTAGAAAGATTGTGCCTCCTCATGCTACTGAAGTTGTGTCTCTAGCAAATCTACATGTATATATAGCCAACAATATGGGCTATTATAAGTCTCTTCTAGCCATGACTAAAGCTGAAAGAAAATATTCATGTCATATAAAAAGGGAGATGAAAACTTATAACATGATGGCTGAAAATCAAGATATTTCAGGCATTTTTTTTGGGTTGATTACTACACAGACACATTGACTGAAATATATGCAGCTGCTCATGCAAAAAACTAGGTTGAAAATCAGTGCATAGAAATATGTACATTGGATTTTTATCAAACAATTTAAGAATTTGTTGAACAGGAGATATTGGTTTACTCAACAAGTGGAGACAAAATACAAGATGATGGATAAGAAAGTCAAGCCTGTGGCAGTCCCACTGCCACTTGAAAGTGAAGGGCTAGTTGATAGGGCAACAAATCAGCCAAGTCTTCGTGATCCTTCCAACATTGGTCACAAATTTACATCTGAAAGTATAAAAGAGCTCAAAATAGGTGATAATTCTTTCCTTTTACCGGTTGAAAAACACTCTTTTATGCAAATGCTAATGAAACATGGAAAAGCTTTTGCATTTCAACCAAGTGAAATAGGCTGTGTGGATCCAAATATTGTGGCTTCAATGGTCATTTTTATGGTTCCACATGTGCCTTGGAACCTCAAGCCTATTCCTGTTCCAAGGGCGTATTTGCCCAAATTATTAGAGCTTCCGAATGAAAAGATCAAAATGAAGATTTTAGAACCTTTCTCAACACCTTACTCAAATCAATGGTTTACTGTGCCCAAGAAAAATGGATCTCTACGATTCATTCAAGATCTACAGCATGTTAATCGAGCCACAATCCAAAATGTTGGTTTGGGTCCAATTGTTGATGAGTTTTTTAAAGCTTTTGTAGGTAGAGAAATTTATTCCATGGGCGATCTATATTTAGGATATGACCAATTTCAGCTTTCATTAGAGATCCGAGACATTACCACAATGAAGACACCTCTTGGATTGATCCGCATGTGTACTCTACCACAAGGTGCAACAAATTCCGTGGCCCATATGATGAGCGCCATGCACAAAGTCTTAAGGGACTTTATTCCACAACTTACTCTTCCTTTTCTTGATGATGTACCTATCAAGGGATGTGAAGTCTATGAAAGGAATGGGGAGATTGACGAACATGGCTACAGGACATTTGTAGTTAACCATATTCATGATTGTGATAGGATTTTGACAAGGCTAGAAGAGGCTCATCTTACCCTTTCTGGAGCTAAATCAAATTTTGGGGTAGAAAAAGTCCTAGTGGTTGGACATCTGTGTGGCCCCTATGAACGTAAACCATCACCAATCAAGATAGATGCCATCAGCAGAATGCAAGAAAAATGCACAAGTATATCAGAGGTGAGAAGATTTCTTGGCGCAAGTGTATTCTATCTCATATGGATACCACATTTTGCTCATGTAGCCAAAAATGTTTATCAATTATTAAGGAAAGGCCAAACATTCTTTTGGGGAAAATAGCATACTCTCACTATATGCAAATTAAAGAAGTTGTTAATTTTAGCCCCCACTCTCAAAATGGCTGATTATTCAAATGGACAACCCATCATCCTTACTGTGGATGCAAGTCCCATTGGGATAGGATGGGCTGTTGGCCAAGAAGATCTTGAAGGTAACAGGTATGCAATTTGTTTTGGAGCAAAGGTTCTCAATGAATGTCAAAGAAGGTATGCACAAGTAAAAAGGGAATTGTGGGGAGTTGTAACAGCATTAAAGTATGATCGTGAATACTTTATAGGTGCTTCTATAGTGGTAGAAACTGATTGTCTTCCACTCTTGGGAATGATTGCCAATTGCTCTACACCCGACATTGCTATCCTAAGATGGATTGTATATATTAAATCTCTCAACCTCGAATTAAAGCATATTACAGAAAAGGATAATCTAGTTGCTAACATGTTGTCACGTGCAAGATATGACAATGAAGAGGAGCTGATGGAAGAAGATGAAATTGAAGAGTCTATACTTGTTGAATTTCATTCCATGACTGCTGCTAGTACTTTTTTAGCTGTTGTATATACAGAACCAAAGTTGAAAACAACAAATGTAGTTGAACTTTTTAATGGTGCAGCATTAAGTATATCAAGAATAGAAAAATGTACTATTATAAGTCATGCATTAGCAGCAAAGATTAAAGATTTTCTTATGGAAGAAGGGATGTAAGCTAGAAGCTAGTATGCTCATTGCATTACTCAAGTTTTAGCTCATCTCCTTGAAGAAGATTATGAAGAATATTTTCAGCCAATATTTGAGCACAAAATGAAGAAAAAGGAGACTTGGACCGATGAGGAGTTCAAGCATATTAAGAGGAAAGCTTATGGCATTTTTCTTAAAGATGGGCATCTATGGAAGCACATAAAGAAGAATAAAGGAGCGCATGTCTGAGTTTTAGGTAACAAAAGATTGCAACAACAGATAATGAAGGAATTTCATGAAAGTGTGTGGGCTAGCCACAAAGGCGTATGGGGAACCTTTTTTAAAGTCAAAGAAAAATAATGGTGGCAGAACATGTATCGGGACATTAGAGCATTTTGTTGAAACCTATTATGTGTGTCAAATGTATTCTATGGTTAAGCATCGAGACGGGCTACAACCGACTTATCCCTTGTCTATACATTATAGACAAGTTATTAATCTTGTAACCATGCCTACAGGAATATGGAATATGTGATATTTAGTGCTTGCAAGAGAGGATCTAACTAATCAAGTGGAAGGAAAAGCTTTAACAACCAAGACCACTCAAGTTGTTTATTGATTTTTGCTTGAAGAAGTATTTTTAGATATGGATGTGTCGGCAAACTAACTAAAGATAGAGAAGAGTTGGATGCCGATGAGGCAAGCAACTTCTTTGCTCAATTGGGTATTAAGTTGGCTTTGACATCAGCCTACAATCCTGAAGGCAATGGAAAAAGTGAGAGAGGGCATCAGCCCATTCTCAAAGCTCTAGCAAAGTCTTATAGAGGAAAAATCAAAGAATGGCCTAAAATACTGCCTTTCGCATTATGGGCTGATCGGACTACACACAGTACTGTAATTGGCTATATGCCAACTGAACTTATGTATGGGCAACAACCAATTATGCCAATTGAAGAATCTATTCTCACATGGAGTCTTCTACCTTGGGAGGAAGACATCAGTAGAGAAGAATTGTTGACTTTGCGCATATGGCAGCTAGAAAGAAGGCCTGAAGATGTTCAAGCAGCTACTGAGAAGCTAAAAACAAAAAGGCTAAAGAACAAAAGAAGATTTGATAGACAACATTGACTTTGGCCAATAGCTATTCAAGAAAATGACTGGGTGCTTGTCTATGACAGCAGCCTAAACAATCAATACAGAGCTTCTAGGAAGATGCCAAAGCGTTGGTTTGGCCCGTATGTGGTAAAGGTTGTTCATGACAATGCCACATATTCATTGGCTGAATTGGATGGGACAAGCAAGAAGATACCCATAGCCGAAAAAAGAATCAAGCTCTTCAAACGAAGAGAAAGCTCAACATATGAGTTAGAAGACTTGGATATAATCCAAGAGCATGAGGACACGGAAGAAGAATATGACTTCAAAGATGAAGAAGAGGACATGACAAAATAAGGAAGCTCCTAATACATAAAGTCGCACATGCTAGAGGATGCGAAGGTTAGGAGGTGGTGAATGTCATGGGATTCCTTGTTGCCTATGGCCTAAAAATAAAACTTTTATCCTTTACATATATCACTTAGTCTCTTGTATTCTAGACATGCTACATGGAGACTTGCCTAGTGCAATACATCTTAAAGTCCACCTACATATGGCATGGTGAAATAAAATTCGGGGCTCTCTGCCTTAAAATAAAATAAATTTACCATGGGGCATTGACAAGATGATTAATTTTGGTTACTTACTCTTATCCTTCCTTGCATTGCTTACATGAAGTTGCTCCAAGTTTTGTAAGTCATGGAACATTAAACAAGAGAAATATGGTAATGAGTAGATGACTTGGTAGGTTCTCTTGGGTTATATTTTCTAGAAGCCAATGATGTGGTTGTGTACGTATGATATTCAAGAGTTTTAAGTGTATTCACAAGCAAAGTCACAAGGAAGATGGAGTTATCTAAGTTGACTAAGTGTGGGACACTATGTATGCATTAGCCTTACTTATGTGGACTTATTGTGGTTCATTTGAACTACATGGACCTTCTCTTTTTTGCGCCACATTTTTTGGGCATTCTCAGGCTGAGAATAGGGCACATCCTGGATGGGGGAGAAAGGAGCTCATTCACTGCCACAACAAAAGGAGATTAAGCCATGCAACCACAAGCAACTTCAGAAGACTCCACTTGACATGCAAGTACCACTCTTCCCATGCATTGACGAAAATGGAAGGCCACTCTTGGCTGTGTAAAATAGGGCTGAATTGTTTATTTAAGGGCAGCAGCCCATATTTACTGGATCTCTCTTATGATTCTTGAAGAAGGTTTATTCTTGACTTGGGTATTTTTCTATATGCTGAGTCTAATCTCCCATGCCAAGAGAGGCATCAAATTTACTTTGTTGAGTACTTCAAGAGTTGAATGAGGACTACTATTGGCTATCCAAACCTGTAATCTGAAGGCTTGAAGCTTATCTTCTTGCATTAACACATCAAGGGCTCAATCTTGATCTTGGAAGCTAACTGCATGCTATGATGGAAGAAGCTTGAAGAGAGGAATATCAAGAAACCTTCTTGTCTTGATTATGTGATGAAAGTGGGCTGAAATAGGCAGCCCAAACAAAGAATAGTGGGCAGCAGTATATATCTTTCTCTTCTTGAAGATTCATGATCAATCGTTGGTCTTACCTAACATTGATATGCTTCATGCAAGTTGACATTGCATAAGAATTGTGGAAGGGGTATCAAGAGAGCATCTTGATTGCTCTATGTACATGCTTGGGCTGAAATAGGTAGCCAATAATAGGGCAGACAAGGGCAATAGGATCTCCTTCTTCTCTCCTACTTTCACATGCTTCTTGCAAGCTACCTATTGCTTGTTACGTGCTCTTGAATATAGGGGTTGCTTTTGTACTTCAACAAAGTGTCTTCTTGGAAGGTTGATGCCATGTATATGGGCTGAAATAGGCAGCCCACACAGTGATTTTGTGGACAATGGGTCCTTTTTCTTCTCTATTGCTTCATACGGTGTGATAAACACTTGCGCTTGGTTGATCTATGCACTCTGAGATAGGGGAAGTTTATGCGATCATCAGAGGTGAGTCCTTGATGATATTTGGGGCTGATTTGGATCAAAGAATTAGCCATAATAGTGTTATTTTGATTCATTTCTTGCTCTACAGAAGACATCTTGTTAAAATATGCAAGTTTTATGTGCCCCTAAGGCAGGACAATGTTTTATATCTGACTAAGAACCAAGTAGCCCCTGAGCTTTTGGCTAAGATGATCCCCTAGTTAGTTCACCCTTTACTTCATTAACAAGTTGCCCCTATCATTAAGGAGCCCTCATGCTTACATATATCAAATACATGAACCAAATCATTTTCCAAGAAATCCTAAATCTAATTTCTTTTCCTTATTTCCCATCACTATTGGGTGTTCAAACACTTGGAAGTCAAGCTATAGAGACCCCAAACTAAGCCTCAATGGTTCTCTTAATTAAAGAATCTCTTTCATTTAAAAGAAGAGCTCCATTATAAGGTTTGTATCTCTTTCCAATGTGAGCAGTAAGCATGAATGTCATAATGAAGCTTAACTTCTCAAAGTTATGACAAAGCTTTGACTCCTCGTGCTTCTTGCTCCAACCCCAAGTTGCACAAATGCCACTTTCATACTAGTTGAGAGGAGGTGATGGTGGGATATGGAGTCAATGGAGAGAGAGAGAGAGAGAGAGAGAGAGAGAGAGAGAGAGAGAGAGAGAGAGAGAGAGAGAGAGAGAGAGAGAGAGAGAGAGAGAGAGAGAGAGAGAGAGAGAGAGAGAGAGAGAGAGAGAGAGAGAGAGAGAGAGAGAGAGAGAGAGAGAGAGAGAGAGAGAGAGAGAGAGAGAACAAGGAGTTTTAGTGGGTATACTCGCTAACCCTTATTCTTTATCATCTTCACCTATATATAACTATAGAGTGTGTACTAGTACAAGGGATATCCACTTGGCCTTTGGCCACCATTGACCTTTGCCCCAAGACATAGAGAGTCTCAATACCATAAGGTACTATTATAAATAAGAGTACCATATAGCTACATTAATAATATCCTCATGTGAGCCCTTAACCATGATTGGTAAGACTTTTATAGAATCATATCCAAATAAAGTAGGCTTTTCACCGAAATGATTGATCACACCTCATAATATTTCTAAAGTTTTATCAACCACCTCAAAGGCATATTAATATATCATAGGAGCCTCATCCTAGACAATAAGGCGATTATCCCAATACTAAGCAAGGTCACTTTAAACAAAAGTACTACTACAGATGAATCATGTATCTAGTTCCAATGGAATTTTAAACCTCTAGTAAAGCAATATGAGCACCTTGTAAAAGCAAGGCAACAATGATAGATGATCACACACACACACACACACACACACACGCACACACACACACACGCACGCACGCACACACACACACACACACAAACACACACGCACGCGTATGCACACATGCACACGCACACGCACACACACACACACACACTCTCTCTCTCTCTCTCTCTCTCTCTCTCTCTTTGTGTGTGTGTGTGTGTCTCTCTCTCATGCATGTGCGGACGCATGCACGCACACACACACATGCACACGTACGCGCACGCGCACGCGCACACGCACACGCACACGCACACGCACACGCACACGCACGCACGCGCATACAAGCTCACACACGCACATGCACACACACACACCTACCTGAATATCAATTTTAAACATATCTTAAATCTTAAGTATTTCTTACTTAAATTTCTATATCTTTAAAAACTAATTTTTAAAGTATTTATACATTAGTTCATTATAGTCTTACCAAGCTATAATACTATCCACATAAAGTATTAGTTATGAAAGTATTCTATATCATATCATTAAAGTACTATCCAAATAAAAATCTATCTATCAATATTTTAAAATATAAAGTATAAACTTATTTATAAAAGTATTATATAACTATTAGCTTATTATTCTACTATAACTTAAATATTGATTTTTTTCTAGCTTAGAGCTTAAAATTTCAAGCTTAGATCTTAAACTTTCAATAACACATTCTACACAATTTTTGACTAAATATAGAAATATTTTAACCTAAAACTACTCTATAAAGTATTTCTAATCCCAAAACATAAAACAATTTTTGACAAAAAATGTAAAACTAACTTTAAAAGGTTTCTTTTAAATAGGAGTTATAACATAAAACTAAACACCATCATTTATCTGTATATGCAACTATAAAATATTTCTATATCCAACTTATGTATCTTAGAACTTAGATATAAAGTGTTTCTGACTAAGAAGTTTGATATTCATATTAAATTACTAAAGCAAAATCTATCTAAATTTTTAAATATATCGAATATCTAAAATGCTCAAAATTAAACCATTGAAGTCTTAAATTCACACTTGAAACTCTTCAATAAGACTTGACTAATCAACAGATTCCAACCTAGCTGATCAATAAAATCTAGACTTGTCCACTTGGGCCACACCTCTGCAACAATTGCAACAAAATCAAAATAACAATGGAACCACTATAACTTAAACTTGAGTCACCTCTAAGAGAAGAAGAAGGAGAAGAAGAAAGAATCATAAGGATAAGTTGGCATAGAGGGGTACGAATGCTACTAATGGTAACGAACCCTTGCTTTAATACTCTTTATTATTGTTGACGTGTCATCAAGGCATGTCCGCATGCAGTCGGCATGAGATAAATATCAAGCCCCGTCCGTGGCGATGGGGCTCTGATGTGGCAGTCTTCTTATCCATCGGAAACGGAAGTCCCGACTCCCGACTCCCCTTACCTTAAATGGTGTTTTTTTCATGGAACCCACCACTCCACCAGCCTTTCTTATTAGTTATTCTACACCAAAGACTAAATTAGTTTAAGTGATTCTTTACATACCTCTTTTTCTTTAGCTTATGAGAGACTCTCAACATCTCTCTCCAATATAATCACACTAAGGTCTACAATGACTCTACAAGTAAATAGATATATGTGTATTAATCAAAAGCTTTAGCTTGGATATAAGAATAGACTTAGCATAAGAGTGGGACTCGCCTCCCTAAGTCTTATTGACTAAGTAGACCAACCAAGCAACATGACTCCCAAAAACTAACTTTACCACTGATTTCACCCCAAGATACATTTGCTCTAGTATGGTTTAACCATGAGCTATTCATGGCACTAAGAGATTGAGATGTGTTCATCCACAAAGGCAATAAAAGCACATGTTCTAACAAAGAATGGAGACCCCATGCTAACCATAAGCATGAGATCAAGCTTTTGAGAAGAAGTCATTCTCTTTTTGCTTTTAAGAGGCAACTACCTACATAAAACTAAATCTCAATCCTTTTGAGTCTTATAGAAATGTTTCACTTCAATTTGATACCAATTAGATCAATAGTTTCCATGATCGTTGCAACTATGCAAGCTAGAAGAGCCTCTTTTGGGGTTACAATTTGGATATCAATTGGAACAATAGTTTCCATGGTCCAAGTATGCAACCTAAAATAGCCTATGTTTAAAAACAACCCAAGATGTATCTAAGCTACTATGGCTACACTCATGATGCATAAAATCATCTACTCTTACTTATTTGGTCTTTTTAGTGCAATCCTCTACTCTCATTTCCTTGGTCTTTTTAGTGCAATATTCTACACTCGTTTTCCGGGCTCACTCCTGTGCAAATTGTATGTATTAGTTGGGAATGGGATAAGTTAAAATAGTGGGAAATAGGAAAAGAGGACCTAGGCTAATGGCTGGCCATGTAAAAAGTGGGGATGACCGCCCAAAAAGTAGGGGATGTATATAAAGTTCAAAAGTGAATGAGAAGCTCATTCTTCTGTGTGGCCAAATCCTCTTCTTCTTCCTCTCTTGTTTCTTGCCTTCTTGCTTGTGCTTGAGTGAGGGAGTGAGAGAGTGTAAGGGTGTGAGGAAGTGAGTGCGTGAGAGTGAGGGATCGTGGAGAAGAAGCTCCCCATCTTCTCTCTTCATCTTCTCTTCTTCTCTTCTCTTCTCTTCTCTTGCGCGACTATGGAGGATGGAGCTTGATGGAGGGGGGCTTGAGCTTGCTTGAGCTTGCCACAAGGATCGTGGAACTATCGGAGTGCAAGAGAGAGGAGGGAACTCGATCGAGCATCAAGGTAAGCTCACTACACCTGTAAGGTAGGCATTGCGCGTCGACTATGTGAGAGGTAGCCATGGCCGCTCGGCTTAAAATGCTTGATCAATAAGCGGTCCGTAGGTCTCAGGGTAGAGCTCTGTAGCTCCCCTCCATGCCCCATTACTAACATCACTCGAGGAAATAATGATGAAACCCAGAGCTCACACTCGGTTTAGGAATCGACAAGGGGGTGGTGTAGAGAGTATGCCAGTGTGCACAATTGATGGTGCATTAGTGCATCCCGCCCATCTGGCATAGGTGCGAGCCTTTGCTAGGCACCTTTAAGGAGTTCGTATGAACCAGTTTCAGGATATGAGGGAGGGGATGGCATTGGTTCTGGCATTTGTCTCTTACTCTATTTCTTTGTTGGTTGATTTCAAAACAATAGGGGACTTTGTGGGTGGAGTGCATAAAGCACATGCTCACCTGAATCATCTACATACTCATCCAATAAACGAGGTTAAAATGGTGGACTCCTTTTTGTTTCTTGCCTTGTTATCACCATCTTGCTTTTGATTGGTCCGGGTGCTTAGGTGGTTTACATGAGGAGACATACTATAGTTGGTCCAAATTCCTTACAATTCTCATAAAATATCAAAGCATGAGCATTTTCCAAGGACACCTTAAGTGTTGCAATCTACTCATATGGTAGCTTTGTTCCACGAGGTCTTGCAACTATCATCTCACCTCACCTTCAACGCCAACAACTATGTCAATGTAACTGAGGAGCACAAGGCAAAGTTGGAGGCCATCAAGAATAATTGGCCAATGTTGATGAAGTCCAAGATAAGTTCATGAGTTGGAGTCTCGTGGTGTAAGAGAGGCGCATTTGGTTAGATGTGGCCATCTACATGGTCAAAAGTATTGAAGGCCCTAGAGTGCATGATATATGTTGTAGTGTATAGTAGTGCTCCATGTTGCCCACATCTACTCCCTCTTATTGATCTAACAAATTGTGGGCTAGTGGTCAATCTAGTTGTCTACTTTGGTCCTCTCAATATCTTCATGGCTACCTACTCTATTTGCCTAATTAGGTTGTTCCTATTTCTCAATTGATTATCTCTTGGATTTTAGGTTGCATAAGGTTGTCTCAATCTCTCCTATACGTCCCAAAGTAGGAAAATGGTGTGAAACGAACTTCTTATTGTTTTGGTTATGTTATCCATGCTAATCAATCACAACTTTGAAGATGTCGTGATGATAGCTACTTTTGTGCTATAGGTTTTTACTTTTTATGCTAGTAAGTTATGAGAATAACTAGGACTATTGAATCCCTTTACACCTCACATGTACATATAACTTTGTGTATATAAACTTCATGGAATGTGATTTTAACTTCAATTACCTATAAGTTATGATTTTATAACTAGGTATATAGATCCCCTTCACATGTAAGTACTTTTTCAATGCAATCTAGTTTCAAAGTGTAACTAATACCCACAAATGTGGCACAAATGTAAGCATAACCACACGTGCATTTACAACCAAATATATATGTATTGTTTAAGTTAAGTTGTAAGAAAGAATAACCTGTAAATATAACATACATTTTTCGACTTGTTTTGTGCTCTTCTTCTAACTTTGGTGTTTCCTTAGTTGCCCTTGTCCTTGCTTGGACTAGGGAAACACCCAATGTGAAATGACTTGGCCCAAATTTTATTTACCCCCTCCCTTACATGCTAAAGTTTGAATAGAGTTATGAAACCATCCAACCTCATTGACATTTTTATTATTAGATAGGCTTAATTGAAGAGGATACTGATTAGAAAGGAATATCTTCTTATTCATCTTAGATTGTATTGACAAATGTAGAAAGCAACCTAGATGAAATGTAGATCCTATCTATCTAGCTTTCCTAAGATTAGAGGAGGCTTATGTAAATTTAATCTTTTTATGAACATCAATTAAACTAGGAAATCCCTTAACTTTATATGACATATCTCTTTCTTTACTATAGTTAATTGACCCTTATTTAACTTTGTGCCTTGTAAAGCTTCAACAATGTTGAAGTTCCTTGTCATAATCAAGGAGCATTATAGCTCATTCTAATTGATGGCTAAGAATTTAAGTTATTAAGGTGGAGTAGATGAACTTATGCATTGTACGAGCCCATACAATGCTTTAGGTGCTATGGTGAATGCTCCCCTCCATATGTACACTCAAATGACCTAAAAAAGGTGATGGATCAAGAGTAACCGAGTGAGACATTTAACTAATTTAGATAGGTTTCTTAAATGATTTGCAAGCTCTACATGTCCAAATAGCTACCCACATGTAGTAGAATAGTCACAAGTTCAATGGAGTCAAGGAGGAGGTGCAAGAGCTACCAAGTCTGATCCAAGAGTTAAGAACTATTGCTATTGATGTATTCAATCTAGAATACCCCTAGAGAACTAGTTGGACTGATTTTCGAAAGAATTCCAAGTTGTAAGAGTTGTTACCTCTCTAGGATGGTTTTATAGATTATGTCAGTTTGTTGTAGAAGCTGTGCAAACAATGGAAGCTTTAATGGAAATGGAAAATGATCAAATGTGACTGGAAAGTATGCTAAGCACCAATATCTATTCCAGAGAAACTAGCACAATGGACATGAGATTATGCAATGAAAGTGAATGAATAGTAATCTCCCTACAAGGTACTAAAATCCAAGTGCAAGATCTAAGCATCAATAATGCTTTTCAAGAAACATAGGTGAGTCTTTCCATGCCAATGTTAATTAATAATTCATCAAACCTATGCACTTTACTCAATGTTTCTAGCAAGTATACTTGAATGTTTTTCAAGCAATAAGTCATGAAGTGCATGTAATCCATGCGTAGCATCCAGATGAATGAAGTGGCTGCCATTTGCTCTACAATAAATTTCAAGTTATATTTTCTCATTTTTCTCAAGGAAAAAAAAGAATCAATCTAATCTATGTCGATCCTTTCTCTAACCTCCACTCTATTCTATCTATTCCATAAAATTGGTTCCTCCGTAATTGGCCTTTCTATTCTAGCCATATATGGGTTTTAGGATGTCTATGCTTTCCCAAAGGGAGAGCAATCAATCCCTTAGTACCCTTCAAGCTCCGTTCTAGCAATCATGGCCTCCTAGTCTATCACAATATTGAGAATACGAGAACTAAGAGAGAAGAATCCATCCTAATCCTAACAAAAAAGTAGAAAGTTTACTCAAACAAGCTAATGAATAGTAAGACTAAACAAATTGCTTATTCCTTTGGTTCGAATTGACTAACGTACTCCCTATTCTTGCCATCCATTGGAAATGGATCTGTAAAGTCCCCATTTTATAAATAATTATTTTCATTCTCATGTAACCCTCGTATATTTGCTTCTCAACAATCCCTCCCCCCAAATTGCATGACTGTTAGACTTATAAAAACCTTTTTCACCATCCGTGACACATTGTCAACCGCAATGACCTCGCATCACCTCCACATTGCATAGAAATAAGAGCCAAATGTAAATCACTAAAGGTTTAAAAAAAACCTTAGGGGTGAAGGGAATAAACGTTAGGAAAAAGAATTTAAGGGGCTGTGGCTTGTAACATGACATTGTTTTGACTCCCCCAATGATTGCATTTTTAAAAATGATTTAAAAACAATAATTATCACCCACCCCTTTGCCCCGTCGACCAATCGCCATCTTCTCCCCCCTCCGATCAACATCAACCACCTCCCCTCCAATCATCATCACCATCATCATAATTCTCTCTCCTCCCCTCCCTATCCTCTAGCAATCGCCACACCCTTCTGTCCATCTCATTCTCTTCCTATATTTTAATTATCTTGATTAATTAACTCTCTCTTATCCCCCTATCAATTTAAGCGCAGCCCCTCCCCATCAGTGCTCACAAAAACCATTTTTCCCATCTAATGGAAAAAAGGAATAGGCTTAACCCTAGTTGGTTTTGGGAGGAAAATAGTTGGTATAACTAAAATGGCAAAAAAATTACACGTTTTCATCGAGACAAGCTTCAATTTCAACTCATTTTTTGAGAAACTTGCTTGGAAAAAATACACTAAAGGACGGTTTTTTGTGAACAGTGCTCCCCATTATTTCAAAATTACTAGATATAATGAGAGAGAGAGAGAGGAGAGAGAAAGAAAATACAAAGAAAGACAATTCAACTCTTTCCTCCTGCCCCCGATCATTTTTCACATTTTTAAAATAAAAAGAGGAGGAGAGAGGATTATACTTCACACCCCCTCCCCCTTCTAAACCAATCCTTTTTTACATTTTAAAAACAAAAAGAGGAGGAGAGAGAGGATTGTACTTGACACACCCTCCCCCTTCTAAACATGCATGTTTTTTTGTGTTTTTAACAAATATCCCAAATATATTTTGTACTCTCTCCCCTCCCCCCGTCCTCAATTATAAAAGGAAGACTCATTGAGAGTAGGAGGCAAGAGAAGGTAGGTGATGATAGAATGATGTCAAAAAGAGAGGAGTGATAAGAAGGAAGGATTACAAAATAATAATATATTCAAGAACATTTGAGAGAGTGTGAGAAGGAAAATATTAAGGTTCTTGAAGCGCTTTCCCCTAAATTGTAATCCCTTTTCCTTGTCCTACCCATTTCTTTTCCTTAATCAATCATGCTCTCTCAAAAAAGGATTAAAAGCATCAAGGACGAAAGGCCTCCCAATGTGGCAGGTCTTCAACGACACTCGATGCATGAGAAAATGGAGCCAACGATACTGTTAATCCTAACATGCAAAAGTAAATCACCCACACATGCATGCCACTATTTTAGGAATAAAAGAAAAAGATTAGGATGTTAGCAATTTAAGGCATGCATCAAGCACTAGCAATAATGCATATATAATTAATTAAATTCTTTAATTTATATCCAAATTTTCTATATTTTTAAAGTCTCATAGATAATATAATCTTACCTACTTAAAATCACATAAAAATTATACTTTATTACTCTTGTAGTTAGAAACTAAATCTCAAAGAACGAAATGGTATACTAGGTCTAAAGAGCCTACAAATATTATCTAACCTATATGCTATGTAGAATCAATGGAAAGTCAAGATTATCCACACATGATAAAGCACGTGCATTGGTAAAAGCATGCAATTTTAGCTAAGGATACATGGAAATTTTATCAAAGGAATGAATAGTAGAATTTATGCTTGACTTGATACAATCGCTTAAATTAGAAAGAGTGGTCATATTAAATGAATAAATCTCCATTCTCATTCAAATAATAAAATACTATTTGAGAAGGATTGGTTGGTCAAGCATTGAGTTGCAAGTTATTTGTGAAGAACATCCAAAAGTTTATTAAAAACTTTTGCTTATGCCCAAACGACGAGTATAATTGAGTTGTTTGTAGTCCCCCAAGGACTACTACTAGGGCTTGATTTGAGTTGGTTTTGTTTCACCTAGGAGTGCCTAACCAACATCTAGGAAGGAAGGTCCCCTATGGAAGGTTTTCTCCTATGGCAACATATAACTAGGGGAATTTCGTCGAAAAGGGTCATTACATAGTTGGTCATAAGATGAGAAGAAATCCATATGAGTATGATGTGGTAAGCATTGGGAGCCCTAGAATTATGGGTTGGTTATCATTATCAAGAAGAATTTGAATTTTTGTATCTGGCTCTATGAGCAAGAATCCAATGTAGAGATTATTGATTTATAATGCAATTGTTTTGGAATGACTCTCTTCATTGCTTTTTTGTCATGCTTAAAGAAGACATGAAACAAACCCAATGTTAAAGAATAATTAAAGAAGTTACTTTAAAATGTCAAATAGTATGTTAGCATGCTTTGTTTAAAAAGCTAAAGAAAGACTATGTTCAATTGGGAAGTAGTCGATTATCTTTCCCTGATGGAAAATTATAATCGATGGTGGGTGGATGTGATAAGTCATGTGCTTTTCTCATATGGAAATTTTTAACAAGAATTGTATGCTAACTTTTCCCAAGGTTCGATCTCAAATCTTGATCATGCATCATTTTAGGGGAATGGAGCTGAGATTTTTTCTTGTGGACATAGGGGTAGAGCTTACCTCCCCCTTATTTCTCACTCACTATGAACCAAGTGTGGCAATTGACCTACTCTAGTCTTGAAGGATTACAATGTAATCACTTTGACTAGGTGCTAGAATGTTGTTAGAGATTGTCCAATCAGACTAGATTATTCTTGAGGAGTGTAGACAATGATAGCTAGGATAAACCTTGGATATCTACCAATTGTTACCTTTCACATTAAGTGGCAAGTACGTTACACATGGGATGAAAGCAATAATTGTTGCCATTACGATAAGCATTGGAAAAACAAATATTAGAGAAAAGAAATTTATAAACAAAACCAAGACAAGAAACTAAATGCCATCGTTAAAAGCCTATTTAGACTATGATAGGTTCGTATCCTTGTATTTGACCCTAGAAAGAATACGGGTTGTGAATTATCACAAGAGCAATTCTTTATGCCTGGATAGGATGAAGGGACAAAATAAGGTAGTAACAACACAAGGCTAAATTCTTGATGATTAAGTAATTAATTATAGGCCTTGTAATTGGAATCACATAAGGTTTATTGAAGCTCAATGTGGGAATTGTGTGCAGGAAGAATTGCAAATGTTGCATGAGCTATTCCTCAAAGTATATTGGTCACAATCTTAGTGCAATTTCTCTTTAAGAGGAAATATTTTGAACAATGGAAAACATTTTTACTCTTGTAAATTTTCAATCTGTTGATACATAGACTTGGTCCAACTATTTCAGCTGGACTTTGTTACTCCATTTATGATGATTTAGTAAGTGATATAGAAAATGACTTATGGAGGATACGATGGGTTAAGTGTCTACAATTAGTTCAATTTTTCATATTCTACTCAAGTCAAACAAACTCTATAGTTCAAAGAGAGGGCGAATCAATGATCTTGACCCAGTGGCCATCACCACATTACTAGGATCATATATTCCAACCATATAGTCATAGTAGGCCGATCTCATGCTAATAATTATGAAATACAAGAGCTTCCCCATTTACCTTGGAAATACTTAGGACTCAACATTATGAACAAACCTCCTACTTATTTTCAAATCACTGTGTAGGAATTTCTTAATAATGATATGCACTTATCCTAAGTTCCTTCAAATTCAAAATCTTATGTATTTTTTTTCTTTTGAATCCTAGTCCAAGATGCCTTGTATAGAATCTTGTGAGCCCTCGATATACAAATCAAATATAAATATATGAGCTTCATTTTAGAAAAACATTTTCACCTGGTCTATTTTTAATCCATAAAGTGTGCACCATGAAAAAAAAAGACATTTGATTTTACCAATGGAAAGGAAATAATGAATCTATTACAAATAGTGAAATACATTAATCATTATGATCATAAAGTATTTACAAAAATAATCATATTTCCATCAAATGCATATTCTTTAAACAATGAAGATATGCTCACATACTTCCTGGTGGAGGATGAAATCCATGACCTATTTCCACTGATGGATAGAGTTGGATATTTGTGCAACCTTACTCTAAGAGAAGAAATATACCATATAATGATGCAGACCTTTGTTTATTAAAACTTTCAATTTAATCCAAATTGTTCAACTTAATATTGAGGATGGGGAGTGACATCCATATATTTCTCCATGTATACCAATTTGATAGGCAGAATGGAGTATGATTTATGGAATATTCATTGGGCTGAAAGACTTTTCCTAGCTCAACTTTATATGTTCCACTAGAGCTAAACAAATTCCATGATATATAAAGACAATGAGATAATGACCCTTAATTAGTCCAACCAGGTTTTTTGCTGAAACTCCTAGATCTTGGACCAACAACTATGAGGTCACCAACTTATCTAATGTATATTTAGGGCTCAATGCCTTGAGTGAACTCCCGGATTACTTTTATCTTTGTACAAGAATTTCGTGGTTGAGCACAAGATTATGTAAATATACAACTCTTTTAAAAATTTCCACCATGATTGTGGTATGGTGTTAGGTTGAAATAAATAAAATACTTGATACTTATAATAAATCTCTTGAATATGATGCACTTTTTAATAGCTTTTGTGGGAAGTCAATATTAAGGTTGAGGCCCAAGGCAATCTAATGAACTCTCCTTATTTATGGCTCAAGGTGGTTGCATGGACCATAAGTTAAGAGTAGAGTCTAAAAAGCTATTTTTCTGAAAATAGACATGGTGAATCCATTTTTAAAATATCTCGCGATAGAAAGTTGATCTCTAAAAACGTCCCACAGAGGTTATCGAAAACCGCGATATCTACAACTTTCGTGTTGGACATTTTTCCATCCGAGCAATGCACATAGAGATATTTTAAAATTGGCTACAAAGTAGGTCATCTTGGAACAACCACATCTTGCATGAAGATCAACCTTTCCAATCTTGGCACTCAAGTCTCTCTCCAAGAAGAGATGCTCTTGAAGCCTAGAAAAGAGGAGGCTCTCCTTGGGTGTGGAATAGATGAAGGAAGCATTAATTTGCATGCATCCAAGAGGAGAAGAGAAGGTGCAAGTGTTGCAAAAGCTCTGCTGAAATCAAGTTCCAAGAGGAGACCCCTACACATATTGTGTAGGAGAGAAGGTGCAAGTGCTGTGGAAGCCCTGCTGAAATCAATTTCCAAGAGGAGTTCCTCACACATATTGTGTGGGAGAGAAGGTGCAAGTGCTGCGGAAGCTCTGCTGAAATCAAACTCCAAGAGGAGATCCCTAGACATATTGTGTATAGAAGAAAGACTCAAGAAGGATCAAATGGTGCCAACTTTCAAGTTGTGTAAGTGTTAGCCTGTTGTATACCGTTCAAGGAATCGTGATCTTGTTCCCAAGATCTACAAGTAAGAATTGGTTTATATGTAACGGAGGAGCTTGCTCCTTGTCAATAATTTAACTCCACAAGGGGGAGAACTGGCCCATCTTCCAGTCCCTATTGTGTTGTCAATGTCTCTCTCTCTCTCTCTCTCTCTCTCTCTCTCTCTCTCTCTCTCTCTCTCTCTCTCTCTCTCTCTCTCTCTCTCTCTCTCTCTCTCTCCATCTTTCTTTCTCTCATCTGTTCTTTCTCTGCACTAGCATAATATTCACCATATATCTTTTAAGTATATAAGAAAGTCAAGCATGTATCTCGGATCTTATAATAGTGGTATCAGAGTAGGTTTCTTTGCTTTTCTCAAAGTAAAGGTGATCCTTGTAAGAAGAAGGTAAAGATGTCAATTGATGAAGTGCCTACAAGTGAGCAATTATAGGCTCAATTGATAGAGTATCGTAGCTTGTTGGACAATTCCCAAAGTATGTCAATTGATTGATAACTTAAGGGCAAGGGAAGAAGCTACTTATGAAGGACTGAATCCTCCAAAAGATGGTGATACTAGAGGAAACACCATTGCACCAATTGATGGTGAAGGTTCAAAGCATCCAATTGCTGAGAAGCTTCCTAGAAGGAAGAAGGCCTCACGGGTCAAGAAGAGTAAAAAGACCTCACCTCGAGTGAGGCGGATAAGGAGGGAGTCATCTCCCACATCAACAAGCTACTCCCTTGATTATTCAAGATCCTCCTCCTCCTCATCATCTTCTAGTTCCTACTCTCTTGGTTCTAAGTCTCGTGCAATCCGCAAACGGACAAAGAGGGACCATAAGAGGAGTAAGTTTAAGAAGATTATTTGACTCTTACTCTGGTAAGAGAGATCCTGCTAAGGCGTTAGCCTTTGTCAGGCAATTTGAAGTTTCTTTTTCTTATTTAATTTCTCAAAAAATTCCAAGCTCAAGCATGTAGGCATGCACTTGAAAGACACCACTAGCAATTGGTGGTTGACTTTCATTTTGGAGGGAAGGAAACCTACGACTTGGAAAAAGTTCAAGAAGAAGTTTTATGCTCAGTTCTTGCCTCCTGATTTTGAGAATGACGTCAAGAAGGAGAGGGATTGGCTAGGCAAGAAAGAGCATGAGAAGGTCACTAGTTACGTGGACATGTTTTTGTCTACTCTTCTCAAGGTTACTCCTTTCATGGAGATCAATGATGAAGAGAAGAAAAGGAAGTTTGAAGCTGGCCTACTCCCTCATAGCATGATGGAGTTTTCCATCATAGCTGAAAGTTTGCATACACCTGGTACATCTCGAAAGTTGAAGATGAGTTCTTATAGAGCTAGATAAGAATAGCTCTATGAACAATCAAGAGACATGACTAATCGAAGAAGACCTACCTTTACCCATGACCAATATTCAAAGCCAGAGGGTAACAAGAAGAAGCGCAAGTATCTCTCACCCTCTGAGATACAAAACTACAAAGAGGAATGAAGGTGCTTTCTTTGTGGTGAGTTAGGTCATATGAAGCTTGATTGTCCTCACAAAAGAAAGGAAGCAAATGTGATTAAAGTTTCTCCTCCACCATCCTCAAATTCTATTTTGGATGTGCAAGCTAACACTCATTCAAATGAGAAGAAGAGGCAACTCTTAAAGGGTTGGGGGACACTCAACAATCAACAAGTTTTGATACTCTTTGATCTAGGGTCCATATATAATTTTGTGTCAGCAGACATTGTTGAAAGGCTACAAATTCCACAAGATCGATTGGGAATACCAATTGGATCAGGTTCGGCATTTAAAGGACTTACAACCAATTCTACTCCTATCCAGGGGAAGTTGAATCTTAGAATTGGGGATTACCGCGACCAAGAATCTTTTCTACTTACACCCATTTGTAATTGTGATGTTATCTTAGGCATGCCTTGGCATTACAAGATTAGACATCTTTCCGATTTTGTTAAGAAGGCCCTTGCATTTCAATTCAAGGGTCAGAACATAATATGCATTGCTGATGCTGGAGATTGGCTTGTACCAATGGTTAGTCATGTTAGCATTTCTAAAGAAATGAAGAAAGTTATTTCTGCATGCATGATTTTTTTGAGAGAGTCAAAAGAAGCTAATGATTCAAGGGCACTTGATGCCTCTAATGAACACACAATACCAACTAATACTTCTAAGTCTCAAACTTTAAAAGAACCCCTCTCTTTAATTGATCAACAAGCCATACATGATTTTGTTAAACAATATGAAGATTGTTTTGGTGATTCACTCCTAGGAGAGTTACCTCCTAAGCACCCAGAAGATCACACAATTGATATTATCACAGGCAGTTCACCACCTAACCAACCTCCTTATCAAGTAAGTGCAAGTCAACAAGAGGAGATCCTAAAATAAGTAAACGAAATGTTGGAAAAAGGATTAGTTCAACCTAGCTGTTCTCCATACTGCTCTCCATGTTGGGGGTAAAGGCGCCTCCGCCTAGCCGCCCGTGTTTTACTACACTGACAGTCACCGCCACTGCACACTGCAGGTGGCGGGCGTCCGTCACCATCACTTTATTCTTTATTTTTTTAGTGACAGTTTGAATAAAGGAAGGCCCGGTCACACATTGTGACTGTTGGAGTTCCCATTTCTAGTCTCTCCCTTTCTTGCTCTTGCTCTCCCGCCATAGCTCTCGAGTCCAACCTTCGATCCGTCGCTCCCTTTCAACTGGTACCAGAGCTTTGCTTTTCGACTCTTGAGCTTGGTTCGTGGCATTCTTAGCATCCCATTGACTCCCTACTTGCATTGGGTCTCCTTCCCGGCAGCCATATACGACTCCTTCGAGCTCCCATCACTCCCCGGCTTCTCTCCTTATCTATGGCTCAAGGTGGTTGCATGGACCATAAGTTAAGAGTAGAGTCTAAAAAGTTGTTTTTCTTAAAATAGACATGGTGAATCCATTTTTAAAATATCTCGCGATAGAAAGCTGATCTCTAAAAATGCCTCAAGGAGGTTATCGGAAATGGTGATATCTATAACTTTTGTGTTGGACGTTTTTCCATCCGAGCAACGCACATAGAGATATTTTAAAATTGGTTCTACAAAGTAGGTCCTAGAACAACCACAACTTGCATGAAGATCAACCTTTCCAATCTTGGCACTCAAGTCTCTCTCCAAGAAGAGATGCTCTTGAAGCCTAGAAAGGAGGAGGCTCTCCTTGGGTGTGGAAGAGGTGAAGGAAGCAAAAATTTGCATGCATCCAAGAGGAGAAGAGAAGGTGCAAGTGTTGTAGAAGCTTTGCTGAAATCAAGTTCCAAGAGGAGACCCCTACACATACTGTGTAGGAGAGATGGCGCAAGTCCTACGAAAGCTCTACTAAAATTAATTTCCAAGAGGACATCCCTACACATCTTGTGTAGGAAAGAAGGTGCAAGTGCTGCAAAAGCTCTGCTGAAATCAAGCTCCAAGAGGAGATCCCTAGACTTATTGTGTAGGAGAGAAGGAGAGACTCAAGAAGGATCAAAAGAACGTGCCAACTTCCAAGTTGTGTGTTAGTCGGTTGTATACCGTGCAAGGAAGCTTGATTTTGTTCCCAAGATCTACAAGTAAGAACTGGTTTATGTGTAACGGAGGAGCTTGCTCCTTGTCAATAATATAACTCCACAGGGGGGACTGGCCCATCTTCTAGTCCCTAGTGTGTTGTCAATCTCTCTCTCTCTCTCTCTCTCTCTCTCTCTCTCTCTCTCTCTCTCTCATATGTTCTCTCTCAGCGCTAGCATAATATTGACCATATATCTTTTAAGTATATAAGAAAGTCGAGCGTGTATCTCAGATCTTATAACAAATATCAATGTAATTCTTTCCAAATCTTGATCGATTGTGGAGCTACAGATTCATTCATTTTTCCTAAATTTACAAAAGAAGAGTGAAATAATGACAACACAATCCATTAGCACTGTCCACTTCCTACTAGGGAAAGAGACCACGATACCAAATTTTCGAGTCATGCCTTTAGGAATTCATGATTGCCTCTTAGGAATGGATTGGTTAGCACCCAATGAAGCAAACATACATTGTGGGGAAGGATGTGTCACATTTAAAAATCTATTCAAGAAAATAGTGCAAGCACAAGGAAAAGCAGGCAAACCTAAGATTCAATCAGTTAAGGCTAGTCAAATCTTAAAGGGATTAAGGAAATGACTTCTTATTTACCTAGTCAAACTCAACAAGGTTAAGAATACCAAGGACAAGGATGAGACTTTATGGGTAAGTGAATTCATTGATGTATTTCCAAAGGAACTGATAGAATTACCTCCTAAAATGGATGTGGAGCGTGAAATCAAGCTAGTCCCTAGAGCTAAACAAGTAGTAGTAAGAAGGCCCTACAAAATGCCCATTTCTTATGCAATGGAATTGAAAACTCACCTTGAGGGACAACATAAGAGGCAACATGACGTTCACAATAGTGCCTCCATTAAATTATAGGATTTTGATGTTCTAGATGCATTGTTTTGGAAAAAAAAATTAGATATTTTAAATGTGAATTCGTCACTTTTTTTTAAAGTGACGTGTGAAACATGATTTTATGAACTGTGAACCGGTTTGGATCATTGTTTTCACGTTTTATGAGTCGTGGATGTATTTAAAAAATTTATTGATGAGATGTGTAATTTTTTTGGCTTTCTCTGCTGCATAAAGTTCGAATTCAGTGCATTCATCTTGAATTTCTAAATCTCTAGCATGACAAACATGTTAAATTTTTCAAAATTCAAAACAGTGGCTTGTAGGTTTTGACTTAATTTTTTTAGCAATCTTTATTTAGTCTTCTAGATATGAGAAGATGTGGATTGGTGTATTATGCCCCTTTTTATTTTTTTATTTTTTTGTGAGTGATCAGGATGCCTAAAATGAAGTTTTCTTTGGAGGGAAGGGAGGAGGAGGATCTGGAGGATACTTGTGATGACAAGCTATTTGATTTTCTTCATGCAATTGGAAATTCATATAGATTTATCAATTTTCTTGCATTTTTTTCATCATCGTCGTGACACTCTCTAGGTGGCTTTGCAAATGCCCTTTGTTGCTCTGAGAAATCCACAGCCTTGCCCCAATCTATTATTCTCACATGGCACACTTCACCAACAAAATCCAAAACAATATTTCTTGGATGTAGATTTGTGTACATCCACCTCGCTTTGTGTAACTAACACATTCCCAAAATTAAAGCATGCATAACAAACAAGACACATTTGTAAAATATAGTGATTCCTCGTATTTGATCACTTGCTAATTGACTATCTTCATCACGTCTTCTCTTGCCCCTGCATGGGTGAAAAAATCTTGTGAATTGTCCACTCAATGAAGGGAGCTGGGTCATGAATTCCCCAAGGCTACCTCCATTAAAGTATGATGTAATTGTCCACAAGGGCTCTTCAACAGTGGCTACAATGACACGCACCAGTACTTGGTGTCTAATCTACATGATGATCTCCTTGCGTTGCTTTGCTTGCCCTCTATAATTCTTCCCTTTATAACACTTTCCAGCATAGATTCTATTGGGATCACTTTGAATACAGTACCATATGTACCTCTTCCCAATTCTTCTCCTTGGACTATCTCATTTTCACTCAGATATGTTGTTGTATATACATTGGGCATACGAGCACAAAGACTATGGAGATCTTGTGCTTCAGATCCTGTCTTTTGGAGTGGATGTGAGACTTTGCATGTACGTAGAGTGCATCTTTTTCTGCCAAGAAATTTCCCAATTGACACTTCTATCAGATTTTCTTTCAGCAACTCATACTTCAACATAAAAGCAATCTCATTTGTGTACTTTCTCACCATTAAACTCTTCCCTAAAACCAGATTTACTCTTGTTCCAAGTTTCCATAAGGTTTCCAATCATGCTAGAAATCCATCTAGTCATGGTAATATCTAAGTCTATCTTTCCCAACAAGTGTCAAAGACCTTCATTTTCTATGTGTTTTTTAGTTTCAAAAATCACTCTGCACCTTAGTACATCCCTTTTTCCAAGGCTCCAACAAACCTCCCTCATCTCATTATCGTCCATCACTAAAATAGCACTAAATAGCTCGTATTTACATATTTCAACAAGTAGATTCCTATTTGATTTACACAGATTTTCTTGTTGCATTGCTTTCACAATGGTACATACACATGCTAAGTTTAATAGGTACATATAAGATAACTCAAGCCTCTCTCTCTCTCTCTCTCTCTCTCTCTCTCTCTCTCTCTCTCTCTCTCTCTCTCTCTCTCTCTCTCTCTCTCTCTTTGAAATAAGAAAGTTACAATCTGCTTAGGTTAGGTGCACGACTGCACTAATTATGGTGCCCCTTTAGTGCCAAGCCACAAGAAAACCTGACCCAACCACCATGTGCAGTGCATGCATAAGGAAAGCCTTGTGTCTTTGTGTGCCAAGTGAGGCTTGGGACACAGATACAAAGTGAAAAGTGCAAGCCTCAAATTGTTTAGGTCATGTTAATGAGTGCACTAATCATGGTGCCCCGTTGGTGCTAAGCCATGAGGATGTGGACCCGAACACCATGCGCAGTGCAAGCATAAGGAAAGCCTCATGTCTTTGTGTGCCAATTGAGACCTGGGACATCGATACAAAGCAAAAAGTGAAAGCCCAAAATTTTTTAGGTTAGGTTAATGATTGCACTAATCATGGTGCTTCGTTGGTCCAAAGCCACGAGGATGTGGGACCCGAACACCACATGCACAGTGCAGGTATAAGGAAAGCCTTGTGTCTTTGTGTGCCAAGTGAGGCCTAGGACACTAATACAAAGCAAAAAGTACAAGCCTCAAATTGTTTAAGCATCTGTTTGATCAAGGATTTATTTGTCCTAGCATTTCTCCTTGGGGTGCTTCTATTCTATTCCAAAAGAAGGACAAGACCCTCAAACTATGTATTGATTATAGGAACTTAAATCAAGTTATCATCAAGAATAAGTATCCCATTCCCCAAATCGATAAGCTATTGGATCAATTGCAAGGGGCTATGATCTTTTCTATGATCGATCTAAGGCTCAAATATTATCAAATCTAGATCAAGAATGAAGACATACCAAACATAACTTTCAACACTATATATGACCATTATGAATTCACCATTGGACTTTTAGGTTGACCAATGCTCTTGCTACTTTTAATAAGCTAGTCCAAGATATTTTTTAGCCATACCTTGAGAAATTTGTCCCCACATTTTTTAATTCCATTCTCACCTATTCCAAGACGGAGAATGATCATCCATGCTATTTGTGGATTGTCTTAGAAATCCTTTATGAAAACAAGCTTTTTACTAAGGGAAAAAAGTGTCCATTCTTTAAGATGACAATTGAATATCTAGGATACATCATCTTAAAGGAAGGAATACTAGTATATATCTCTAAAGTCAAGGGTGTCCAAGACTATTTATTACCCTAGAATGTCAAAGAAATACAAGGATTTCTAAGGCTCCCATGGTGGTACATGATTTTCACAAAAAATTACTCCTTAATAGTAGCACCCCTCACTAAATTTCTTAAAAAGTAGGCAAAAAACACATGGAAATCATGAGAGTAGGAGAGCTTTGACAAGCTAAAGCAATGTCTCACTACCACCCCCATCTTGAAGCTACCAAATTTTACAAAGGAGTTTGAGGTCATGACACTAGGATGTGTTCTTACTCAAGAAGGGTATCTGGTGGCATATTCTTCTCACAAGCTTAAGCCTTACCAGAAGAACTATGCTATGCATGACCTTCATCTTTTAGTAGTCATTCATGCCCTTAAATTGTGGCATCACTATTTGCTCAGTAATAGACCACAAAAGTCTCAAGTGGATTTTCACCCAACTTGATCTCAACGTGAGACAGAGGAGATGGATTGAGGTTCTCCAAGATTTCAATTTTGAAATAAAATTGTTGGGACTGAAAGAGTCAATCAAGTGTTGGAAGATATTTTGAGAGCCTACTGTAGTAGAGAGACCAAGAGATGGATTGAATATTTACCCCTAGTGGAATTTTCCTACAACCCCTCAAGCATTGATATGACCCCTAGTGGAATTTTCCTACAACCCCTTGTACCGATAAAGCATTGGCATGACCCCTTTTTAGGTGTTGTATAGGTAAGAATAATTGTCCCCTCTTAATTTCTCTAATTCAAACCTTAAGGTTCGAAGCATCTAAGAAAATGTTGAATGAGATGGAGCAGACCAAAGCAATCCACCAAGACATCCAAGCAATACAAGACCACTAGACCCCAAGAGGACTCCTTGATTTGGAATGATGGAGACATGGTATTCCTAAGAGTTTGAAAAAAAAAAGTTCCCTATCTCTTGGAAAATATAAAAAACTCAATTTGAGATATTATGGGTCCTACAAGATTGTCAAATGTCTTGGTAAGAATGCTTGATGGATTAGTACTTCCACCTCATCTCAAAGTTTATAAGGTATTTCATGTAAGCCTTCTAAAGCCTTATGCCCCCAACCCAACTCATGAAATTGTGAAAGTCAACCTAATAGCATCCTAGATCAAAGAAAAGCCTCTTAGGAAGTGTACTCTCTATGAATACCTTATCCAATGGAAAGACTTTCTTGAAGAGGATGCCACATGGATTGAGGAGTCCATCCTCAAAAGAGACAAAGTTTCTCTTGAGATAAGCCTACATCTCGATTTCTCTAAGGGGATGAGGGTATAAAGACCCATTTTATAAATAATTATTTTTCTTTCAATGTAACCCCCTTGTATATTCACCTCTTGATAATTGTCTCTCCCTTTCCTCACCTCCCCCCTGGTTCTGCACAATTGCTAGACTTGTAAAAATCTTTTTTCTCATCCATGACACATTGTCAATTGTGATGACCTTGCATCATCACCACACCATCATGTAGGAATAAGAGCTAAAGATACATAACTAAAGTTTTTTTTTAATTAGCGGAGAAAATCAAATATAGAAAAAAGAATTTTGGGGTGAAGGGAGGAGGAGGGGGCGGCTTATAATAGGCTATTGTTTTGACCCCCCCAATCATTGTAATTTTTTATTATTTAAAAATGATAATTTTCCTCCCTCTCACCCCTCTGTTCCTTTGACCAATTGCCACCTTCTCCTCCCCCCCAATCGTCACTATCATAACCATTCTCTCTCTCCTACCCCAATCCTTGGGCAGCCACTACCCTTCCATCACACCTCATCCCTCCTATTTTAATTATTTTAGTTAATTAACTCTCTCTTATCCCCCAAGTCAGTTTAAGTGACCCCCCATTATTCCAAAATTTATATATATATATATATATATATATATATATATATATATATATATATATATATATATATAGAGAGAGAGAGAGAGAGAGAGAGAGAGAGAGAGAGAGAGAGAGAGAGAGAGAGAGAGAGAGAGAGAGAGAGGGAGGGAGGGAGGGAGGGGGAGGGAGGGAGGGAGAGAGAGAGAAAGAGAGAAAGAAAATAGAGAAAATGATAATTCTCCTCTCTCCTCTTGCCCTCGATCATTTTTCACATTTTAATAATAAAAAGAGGAAGAGAGAGAGGATTGTTCTTCACACCTCCCTCCCCTACTAAATGTGTTCTCTTTTTCTCCTTTTTAAGCAAATATCCTAAAGACATTTTAACATTTGAGTTTTTGGAAATTAAGACATCTAGAGTTTCTATTCTCCTCTTGCCACACATTGACATCTCAAAAATCCCATGACATATTTGAGATTTCCACCCCTCCCCCCATTCTTTCTCAATTGTTAAAGGATGACCAATTGAAAGTAGAAGGAAAAAAAGGTAGGTGATGACATGATGCCAAAAAGAGAGGAGTGATAAGAAAATCAAGGATTAAGAAATAAGAGTATATGAGGAGTGATAAGAAAACGAAGGATTAAGAAATAAGAGTATATTCAAAAGCATTTGAGAGAGTGTGAGAACATAAAGATCAAGGCTCTTGAAGTACTTTCCGCCAAGCTGTAGACCCTTTGCTTCATCCTGTCTACTATTTTTTCCTTCATCCATCATGTCCCCTTGCAAAAGGGTCAACATGTTTAATGAGGCAAAGCCTTCCAACATGGTGATTTTAGACCATCTTCAACGATACTCAATGCAGGAGAAAATGCAATCAATGATGCTATTAGTTCTAACATACAAAATCAAGTATTTTCACTCTTAAGATTTGTGCAATCTATTTCATCAAGAAAAGAAAAATGCATAGAAATTGTAATTCTTAAGTAAACCTTACTATACTTAAGAAAATTTATAAAATAATAGATTAGTTGCATCTTTAATCAATAAAACTCTAGTTCTTAAAACACTCATAAATATAATGTTAATTGCCTCACTTTAATGAAATAAGTAGATATCATATGGAGTTTCATAAACATGTTGATGAACTACCTTAGTTAAGAACCATAGGAAATAACTATAAATAGGGTGCATCATTGATAGCATTTTTTAATGATTAAAGAAAGAAATTGTTAGACTACCCACGCACGCACGTCACTAATTTAGGAATAAAAGAAAAACATCACCATGTTAGCGATCTTACATGAGGCATGTGTTAAGCACTAGAAATAATGCATATACAATTAATTCAATTCTTTAATTCATATCTTGAATTGTTGATATTTTTAAATTTTGATAAATAACCTAATCTTGTCTACTTAAAATCACACTAAAATTATGATAATATTTTTGTAGTTATGAACTTAATCTCAAAGAACAAAATGATAAACTAAATTAATAGTTAAAAATATTCTAGAAAATAAAATGGAATGGTTCTACCCATCCAGTGAAAATCATGAGGCCTAAAGAGCTTGCAAACATTATCCAATCTATATGCTAGGAAGAGCAATAAAAAATTCATCATTATCCACACATGATAAAGTGTGCACATTGGTAAAAGCTTGTAATTCTAGCTAGGGGTACGTGGAAAATTTATCAAATGATTGAATAGTAGACTTTTTGCTTGACTTGATATGCCTACTTAAATTAGAAAGAACTATGATATCAAATGAATAAATCTCCCTTTTCATTAAAATAATAAAATACTATTTGAGAAGGATTGATTGGTTAGTGCCTTGAGTTGCAAATTATTTATGAAGAACATCCAAAAGTTTATGCAAAACTTTTGATTATGCCTAGACAATGGGCATGATTGAGTAGTTTACACTCCCCAAGGGCAACAACCAAGCTCGGTTTAAGTTGATTTTGTTCTGCCTACAAGTACCTGAACAACATTTAGGAAGGGAAGTCCTATGAAGGTTTTCTCCTATGGCAATACGTAGCCAAGGGGACTTTGGTTGAAAAGGGTAATTATGTAGTTGGTCCTATGATGGAGAAGAAATATGTACAAGTATGATGTAGTGAGCATCAGGAGCCCAAGAAGCATGGGTTGATTAGCTATGAAGAAGAAAGTGAATTTTTGTATTTGGATCTATGAGCAAGAATCCAATGTAAAGATTATTATCTAATAATGTAATTGTTTTAAAATGAATGTCTTTGTTGTTTTTGTGTTATGCTTAATGAATACATGAAACAAGCCCAATGGTAAGAAATAATTAAGGAAGTTGCTGTTAAATGTCAAACTACGTATTATCATGATTTTTTTAGAAAGCTAAAGAAAAACCATGTTTAGTTGAGAAGAAGGTGATTATCTTTCCCAATGGAAAACTATTGATGGCTAGATGGACCCAATAAGCTGAGTGCTTTCCTCATATGGAAATTTCGGACAAGAACTACATGCTAACTTTTCCCAAGGTTCGGTCTCAAATCCCAATCATGCATTGTTTTTGGGGAATTGAGATAAGATTTTGCCTTATGAGCAGAGGGATAGAGTTTAACTCCCCCTCGTCTCTCACTCACTATGAACTAAGTACATGATTAACCTACTCTCAAGCTTGAAGAGTTATAATGTGATTGCCTTAATTGGATGCTAGAATGTTGTTAGAGATTCTTAGATCTTTTAGAAACCTTTAGGTTAATCCTTGTGGATCGAGACCAAGCACTTCATAGCAAGGTAGGATTCTTGAGGAGTGTAGACAGTAATAGCTAGGATAGACCCTGGACGACTACCAAGTGATAGCTTATGCATTAATCAATAGATACTTTACATGATCCATCATAGAAAAAGAGAACTCTAAAAAGAGGAAAAAATGAGCCACAATAAAGGTGACACGACAAACTGAAGGGCTCACACTACTGACAAAGAATGTTACATCAAGTGTAGAAGGTGCAACCACAACTTCTTAGGATAAAGAAGAGTACCTCAGAAAAATTAGAAGGATATCTAAATGCTAAACACTAGCTAGATGTAATCAACAAGGTCAAGCAATGGTTACAAGAAGCTCAAGCAAAAGAAAGAGATTGAGAAACCATGTATGATATGATTGTGATAGGACTATCCAATACAACACCATTGTAAAATCCATTGGGAGAGCACAACCTTAAAAGACTAGCTTTAGAACCAAGCAAACAAAAATGAGCCAAAGTTGGAGCTAAGATAGCACCACGACAAAAGAAGTGGAAAGTTTTGATACAATAAAGTGGATCATGGTATCATACCATCCTCAACTAATTGGGAAGGAGCTAAGTATCATGTTGTCCTCCTCAAGGAGACTTTAGGTGACTCCTTGTGAAGGGACACTATTGATATAAGAGCTAGAGTTAGTATGGTCAACTAGTCAATTATAAAGGTACGAAGAAACCTACCAATCAAGAATGTGCTTTCCAACCTCATGGTGGCTGACGAATTCAAAGTTCAACCAATGAGAGTGTTGAAAAACTAATTTATTAATATCACTAGAATCGATTTCTCTATTAACTTCACGGTCATGAAAAGAATAGACTATGATTTCATGATCTATTGGTTGATTGCCCTTGGATGCAAAATACTTTATTAGTCAAAGACTAGGGGAATAGTATAGTCTTCTTGGGTAATAGCCATGAAGTAGTGAGAACAAAAATGGAATGTTTGAAGATTACACCTATTGACCTCAACACCATCTCAAACATGCTTTGAGGAGACATGAACTACATACCTATAACAAGACCCCTTAACAAATACAACCCCTATCTAAAAGACAAGCAAGATTAGAGGCATATTCTCACCGCTCATGGATTTACTCTTTACAAAAGAGAATGAATATAAAGAAAGAACTAGAAGAACTCACTGCACAAATGGTTGACAATGGATTATGATACCCATCCTTATGATTCTTGATCTAGTGCTAAGGGGTTCAATGTCCATAACGAACACCTTAAACTTTGCCAAATACTTACTCAATGGTGATGGTGTCTCAAGGACAACCCTAAGGCTAATTTTCTCATCCTTGAGGAGCTACTCCAATAATGTGAGTGGAAATGAACCAAGATACACCAAGCACTATTTCATTATCATAATAACCTACTAGTGTTGTCAATCAAACCAGAAGACTCAAGGGATGATACTACTAGGTTATTTGTAACGTACCCACCTTTATTACGTGATGAGTAATGTTTTAGTAGTCGCCTAGAGTTTACCTTCTAGCCATTGTCATCTGTACTCTAACCAAAATTATTAGATTTTGTTCGGCTCTATAACTCCAGGTCTATTCCGCAGGGGAAGCGTCCTGTCATTGCCCATAGAGGATTGACCTAAAGGTTCTTAATTGACCTAATAGTCACCTATCAACAACTAGCTCACATTCGGAGGTGTCCTTTGAGAGGCTTCTTGTCTGAAAGAAGTGACTACCATTACCCTTGGTTCCTAGAGTACAACGCTTTTTTCCAGTAGCAAACTAAGGATTTATGAAATCTCTCGCAATGCTCTGGCATAACTGCCATACCTTTCCCCTAAGATAAGTTATAGTTCGAGTTCTAAGACTAAATCCTAGGTAATTCAGTAAATTGGCCCTTCCTAGAGTTTCTTCCTAGCATTTGTTTTTGGGTAAACCTCTCGGCTAATCGAGACCACCCTACCATAGGACTAGATTCCTCAGGAATCCATCCACCCGCTTCTCTCTATGGAAGTTCTTAGTTATCTAATTACCTACCACATTACATGAAACATATAAAAACATCTTCATTAATTAAAAAGAATCCTTTCATGCACAATTGTTTGTTTGCATAACACGGACATACATCCAGAATTTAAAAAATTCATTGATTATGTTCCATAATGTGCGTTCTCCTGCCCACACATGAGAAAATTTACAATTTCATGTGTTGTCCCATCCGGCGTATCTGCACGTCAGCAAGATCAAATCCACTTATAGCTAGCGTTTTTAGGTGTCCCAAGTAGAACTTGGGCCATATAGGGGTTAAGGTTTATTCTTGTAACCAAGTTTCTTGGCCTTAAGTCAGTTTCTTTAACTTATGGATATTTCCGGTCTTAAAATCTTCTATCAAAGCTTCTAGATTAAACTATATCCTTGACTAATTTCTTTGGGGTTCGTTCTTAATAAATCTGTCTTGAAAATTTCCTCATGATTTCTCTTGAGTTCTAGAATTTTGTAGTTTTTCTAACAGTTTCTAGCCTATAAGATGTTCTAATAATTTACCAAGTGAATACTCTAAGATTGCACTATTTCTTAAGAGACTTATCTTATTTCTATTGAATTCTGATAGTTTTTTTTAAAAAAAACCTGTGGTATCGCTATTGGTAAAGGGTTGTTATCCACGCTCTGACTTCGTTAGTGAAACCCATGCTCAGAACTCCAATTGTTGCTTCCACATTTGTAGGATCATTCGCGATTTCTACTTTTGAATTCTTTTTCCTTGGGGCCATGACAAAAATATGATTCGTAGAAGAAGAATAACACGGTAGTAATACCAATTGGCAAGGGTGTAAGACTCTCGATGATGATGATGGTTATTGCAGGATTCAATGATGTAGGCCTCATAGATGGTTCTTCTTGCCTCGTGGATAACAATACTTGTCTCTCTCTAGTAGATGGAATAGGGACGAGAGCAGAGGTATGACTTCTAACTGGATTGATAGAATATGATAGAGTTCTTTAGTGTCTTCTCTTGTCGGATTAGAGAAGAAGAGGATGAGAGACCTTCAGCGTATCCCCTATTGAAAATGTCTCTTCATCTCGCGGAATAGAGTCTCCTCCTTCTCAATTAGTGTCTTGTCCTCATCAAGATTTCTCTTTTTCCCCTTCCTGGTCATCCCCAAGCCCTCAATTTATAGTTTTGCAAGGGGGGGGAGGGGGGGTAAAAGAGAGGACGCTTGAATTTTTAGCATTTTTCAATGACATCATCAATGACAAAGAGAGAACACTTTCTTTTAGCGCTTCTAATGATATCATTGATGATGATACGACTAAGGTGGTGACCAAGACATAGACCTTGGCATCTTGGCCATGGCATACTTGGCAACGGATTACGATGGCTTCATTGGCGTTGTTGACTGTGCATGAGAAGCTCCCACTAGCCTATAGGAAAATCTTCCCAAGAGGTCACCCATCTCGACAATGTCGTCACCCAAATGCACTTAACAGCCAAGTGACTATCCACTAGACTAGTTCTTTTTGTTGTTCTATACTACAAACATAGTTTTAATAAGTTAGTCTTGGGAGGGTCTCCCAAGTGTTTCTTCCATGAACTCGCATATAATACCTTATTAATAATAATAATTATCTTCATAATGAGAGTGAGTTTAATAATTAGAGCTAGTTTTTTTTAAAATGTGCAACATAAATTAAAAAAATTAGAATGTATACGCACATTAAAATAAACTAAGTAATGGGGACATTACATTATTACTTCCATTATTTTACACATTTGTGATTTTTACTATAAATTTTCCAATCAAGGGCCAGTTGTGGGTTTAGGTCCTCAACACATGCCATGTATTAATGATCAGGTGATACAAAGGGTTATGCTTATGTGGATATGAGGAGTCATGAATTAGGGGATTCCATTGGCCACAAATGTAACAAACGTTCAAGCAAGGACAACCCTTGGTTTGTATGCAAGCTAGGATAGCCACTAGTTCCATAAAGTTTGATGTCAGCATGCCATGACTTAATATGCATGACATGTTATGTGTTGACATGTATATAATGCCATGTGGCATCCTCTTGTAACGATATGTGTTTTCCTTAACCTCTCTAAGCTATACTATAAATAGGGGTCATGGGCTACAAGCCCTTCATTCTTACTAACACTAGTTGTTAGGCTCTTGCAAGGTAATTTCTCTTTCAATTCTTGTCTTGATCTTGTCTTGTCTTGTAATCAAGCCATGCTCTTGCGAGCATTCTTTTGTAATTGAGTTCTCTATTAATCAAGTTATCTCACAATCTAGTTCTAGTTCAATTTCTCTTTCAAGTTCTTCTCTTGTAAGTTCTCTCACAATCTCCTCACTCTCGAAGAGCACTTGCCATGGCTATAACAATTTGCCAAGACTCTCTTACCACAATCTTGCCTAGTCATGATGGATTCCATGATGTAAGGTATTGTTACTTCTTTACAAAGTATCCAGCAAAATCCAAGAGCTTCAAGAAAGTAATGCAATGCTACAAGTCGAGCAACCATAAGCTTTGGGCTTAGCTGTGCAAGTCCTACAACAACAACTTCAAGAAATTCAAGAGACAAGCCTACATCAAACCAAAGGTTCATCAGCTCTACTACTAGCAACGTTCATGATCAACATAAGGAAAAACCAAATGTTAATTTTCTAGAGAAATTTGATAGCACAATGTCAAAATTAGAGGTTTCCTACAATAGCTATGATTGTTAATATGTATGCAACTGGATCGTTATCCAAATGATGCTTCTTGGATTGACCTCCTAGGAACTCTGCTCTCAGGTACAACTCTTTCTTGGTTTCCCCCCTTTCTTGAGAAGGAATCCCCACATTTCTATATAATTTTGAGGTCTTCATACAAGAGTCCCCTGCTACATTTGGAGAACTAGACAAAGCAAGAGTAAGATTAACAAAAAGGCCTTTTGTGTCATGGTTTGTACCCTTGCACATCTTTGTAGCTTGTTCTAAATTAGCAAATTTACAAAGGAAAAATGTTTCATGGCTAAGTAGGATGATTTCAGCAGAGGATTTGGACAATGTTCTAGGACTATCCTAGAAATTTAGGAAATGTGACCACAAGGGTGATTTTATATGGTGCAATGCATGTCCTAAGTCTTTGGATATATCTTAAAGATCTCTTAGCAATTTCTTATTATGGATTTTGATTATAGGAGATACAAACTTAGATATGGTACTTGGGTTCCTTTAGATTCTGATGTTGATTGTATTCCAATAAAAGTGGACGTGCGAGTAACTAGACAAGAAGAAAAGAAGGTTAATACAACTTCTAAATGGAGTCTAAAGGATATAAGAGACTCCTTGGAGTTTCTAGATAATAAAACTCTTGGGTATGATTTCATCAAAATCAATGGCATCTTATATGAGGTGTTTACCTTCTAGAATTTTGAGTTTTGAACTATGAATATATAAAAAATCTCAAAACTTGTTTTCTCTCACAAACATTATTTCCAAAGGTATTCTTCAATAGACACTCATAAACATTTCAAAGAACTCATGTAAGCAAGATCCAAAAATTTCATTATATGTGAGTCACAAAATTGAAGTACAAATGTACAAAGGAAATGTAACTGTAGGACAAATGTATAAAGAAACAAACATATATATGACTCAAAGCCTTTGTACCTCTTCCTTATTTACCATACATATGACTCAAGGAAATCTTTGCACTGAAATAAAACATACAAAACTTAGTTGAGAATATGAGAATTTTAACTTAAAAGCAAAAGACAAAAGATTTACATTCATCCCATCTATGCTTAGCAACTGTGAATCTATAGTCTTGCAAACATTCAAGATAACTCTCTCCATCCACAATTATGTGCATCACTTTGTAGTGGGACCACTTGAAGGAGAAACACGAAAGGTCTCTCAGAGTCAACAATATCTTAAAAATTGGCATCCAAGTGGAACATAACAAGTCTAGGAGCACTAAAAATGAAAGCTCTTTTAGGAAATAGTAAAGACTACGTGCAACAAATCTAGAAAACAAGAGAAGACTATTGACAATACATTTTTACCATGCCATGAATTCTTAAAAGAGAATTCATAAGGATGACCTTTCATGAAAGAATATCAAAGTAGATCAAACTCCAATGACCCCTATAAAGAAAACATTAGCTAACAACAAATATGGAAAAAAATCACCAAAAGCAACTGTGTACAATGGATTTACCTTTCAATGTATGGAAAAAAGATGTGTGTGTGTGGCACTATCAAAAAATTTAAAAAGTCCTGCATTATTTAAACCAAATTTTGAAAAAATATCCACAGAGAAAAGTGGATCAATAATGACAATGTTATTTTTCTTTTTTAGTCAAACAATTGTTCTTTTTTAGTCGAACAATTGAATGTCTTTCATAGAGGCATGTATCATTTGATATCTTGTTTCTAGATAACCTATGAATTTATCCTTGGATGTCTATTGTAAATGTAAAATAAAACAATATAGTACATTTGTTACAACGAGCAAGAAGTAGTGCTTGTACCAAGTAGTGGAACCACAAATCATATCTATGTTACATGGTACAATTACTTGTTATGCACGTATTATTGTATAATATAGTCGTTTGTGAATTTTTTCCTTGATGTGAGTGCATGTTTCCTACCCCTAAGAAGCTATTGATTAATATCGTCTCTTTTTCTATCATGTACCTAGATACAAGGTGGCCAACAGCTCATGGCTTCAAAGACTTGCATGAAGGTTTTTGAGAATAAATCTAGTGAGGAAGTGCTTTTGGGGTATGTATGAGTTCTAGTTGATTCCACATATGGTGCAATACGACAAGAGATAATATAGGATGGGCTTATTTGTGGTTCGTTTAAATTTATAATTGAAGATGTAGATGAAAATAGTGGATGTTGCATACTAAACCCAATACAAGAAGAATGTTAGCATGTAGAAAATGTCAAATTTATCACTATAAGGAGGGATTCAATCATAGTAGACGAGATTGGGGGTGAGGTTTGGCCCACAAAGCGGATATGCAAGGACTTGAGTGATATTGTAGAAGTTACAGGCTTCAAAGCAAGTGATAAAGCTACGCACAACCTAGTTGATAACCCAAAGTAAGCTATAAATAAGCTCAAGACATGTTACTTTCAAAGCCTACACTTGAAAGTTGGCTAGCCCAATGTGAGAGTACTCGCAAGAAGTTGAGGGAGCTCATTCCACCAAGAGACGATAAGTTTGAGCTTACCATGGAAGATCTAGATGGTGGACCCTTGGTTCGAGTATGGTGCCATGAATGTGGATCTCCTTATGGATTAGGAGTAAGCGGCAGGCAATCCTCCTACTCGTGCCTTTCCAATTTCATGAGAACTCATGTATTGTAGAATCAAGCACATCAGAGAAGGTATCTAACGAACTAAGGGTTGAAGATTGGAGCGATATCTAACTCAAAGGACATAGAAGAAAGCAATGAAGATGACATGACAATGATTTTAGTTGTTGTAGAGGAGATGAATATTTTCAATAGCACTCATGAAGGAAAGTCACTTTTTTCTAAAAATTGAGACCTTGAGTAAACTTTTTTCTTATATGTAGCAGTTGGTAATAAATATTACCTTAAAATTTCACAAAAGGGATATATAAAATGGTGCAAGTTTTTTAAAAAGGGGTTTTAAAAATACCATGTGAATACGTGTTATATAGAGGGTTAACGGACTCCCCAAGCATTTACATAGAAAGGAGGAGTTAGTAACAGCCATCTTTTTAAGTTATTCTAGCTTTTGGTTTGTGACAGAGACTTTGCTCTTGCTATAGGAGGTGATTAGCCTTTGTTTGAGCTTGCTCGTGAGAGATCTTAGTGGCGATCAATTCCTCAGCTACCATGGGGACTTTAATGAACATAAACTCGAATTCTTCCCAAGTACATGGCATCGTGCGTACATCAGCTGCTAAAGGCTCGTCTAGGAGGGATAGGTCCAATCGTTCATATCTTTTAGCAAGAATTGTTTGTGAAGGTAGCATCCAAGCATCTAATGCATGTGATCAAGTCATCCCCCATGTTCTCAGCTAGAGTAGAGGTCAATGTAAGAATAGATCTCTGCTCATAAGAGGGTTTAAGGCTTGGAGGTTGGGGTTTGACTAGATTGGATAGCTCAACAAGTGGTGTCTACCATTTCAGTTGATCCTTAGGATGTGGGCTAGCTACTTGTGCAAGGGGTGTGGTTGGGGACTCAGATGTTGTGCTACTTGTCAGTCATGAAGCCGTTGGGGTGCTAACAGCATTAAGTTGGGTCGATTTAGGGAAAACCGATTGTGGTTTTGGTTGGTAGACCTGTTGAGGTTTGACAGGTTTGTGTTGTGACTCAAGCGATTTAGCAGTCTTAGGTGGCTCACGTGTCTTTGGAAATGGGCTAGTAGCTGCTAGGTTGAAGGGAACATGTGCTGCTCTTGATCTTAGGCACCCAAATCCACTTGTTGCCATCATATTAGCCTTGTGCATGCAATAGGGCTGTAGGTATTCATCATGGCTTAACTGTTTATCGGGTTCTAGAACGCCAACAACAGTGTCTCCTACACCTAGAATGTGATGGTCGAGAGTTATGGGTCCATGCGGTTTGGCTCTTAGATGGCGGTGATTGGCGTTTAGGCACCCATTTCAACTATTTTTTAGCGGTGTTAGTTGCGTATCCCTTAGGCTGCGATTGATCGGTATTGGCAAGGCGGGACAAATCACGACCCCCTCCTTAGACTTTGTGTTAGGTACTACTATTGGTGGCACTATGGGCTTGGGTGGAGCCTTCCTGCCCTTGCTGAAAACTATTACTATCCTCACATTGCCAATGGGGAGGTGAATGTGTTGCGATTTGTAGTTGATATTGCAATGTGCGTGCTTCTTGAAAGTGCGTCCTAGCAGTGATACCTTACCTACGTCCTTGGTGTTAAGTAGCACATAGAAAATGGCACGTAGGCTTTTAGTCTCAATAGAGACTTCTACTTTGCATTTTCCTAGTAGAGGGTAGGACTATCCCCCAAACGAGTTGAGCTTAGCATTTGTGGGTTGCAGTTGGGGTTACAGTCCAATGCTTGTGAGTAAGGGTGTTAAAGTCAGCTCCCTCATCAATGAGCGCATCAAAAGTGCATGTCTTTTGAGTAGTGATTGTGATTTGTAGTAGATAAGCAGGTTCTACTACCTCCTTGTCTGTATCCTCGATTTTTGTGATGGTGGCTACTTTCACGTTGACAAGATGTTACAACATTGGTGGCTTGTGTAAGGGATGGGTTGGGGATAGTACTTCTTGAGAGACTATTGCTATTAAAGAAGCCTATGCCCTCTCCCTCTAAGGTTTCGAGCCATACATTGTCTATTCTAATACTGTGGACTTTGAAATTCCCTAATCCTTTAAATTTCATCTTCTGCTTATGGCCCTTCATAGCAATACTAGGTCGCCTTGCTCAAAGTCATGATGTTTGACATGCTTGTCAAACCAACTCTTGTATCTTGCCTTCTCACAAATTAGCACATGAGTAGCTAGCAATCAGGTCTTGAAGAGACGTTCCAGCTCTACTAAGCGTTCAATCCATGCTTATTTCCCATCCCATCACTCTTGCACTACTACTCTCAAGCTAGGGACAAAAAACTCTACTAGTAGAATCACTTCGGTTCCATAGGTCAACTTGAAGGATATTTTCCCAACTATCATCTTATAGGCTATCCTATAGACCCATAGTGCTGCCATGAGTTTGTTATCCCAGTCACTGTGTGAGGCAAAGACTACCTTAGTCAAGACATTCACTAAGATCTTGTTCATAGACTCCGCCTAACCGTTAGCTTGAGGGTAGTAAGGTGATGATTTCCTATGGAGGATGATCAAGAAGGTGCATAGCAAGTGGGTAATCACTTCATTAATGAAATGAGTGCCTTGGTCACTAACTAGTTCAATGGGGCAACTGAATCATGAGATCACTTGCTCCTAAAGGAACTTAGCCGTGGTTCTAACATCATTCTTTATCGTGGCTCGAGCTTTGGCCCATTTTGTAAGGTAGTCTATTGCCACAATGATGTATTTGGCTTGGGAGTATTGTGTTGTGGGACTGGTTGGCCTAATGAAGTCAATGCCCCATTTTTTGAATGCTTGGCATGCTATGAC
The DNA here is from genome assembly GCF_053477565.2 of Lygodium microphyllum. Classification (NCBI taxonomy): domain Eukaryota; kingdom Viridiplantae; phylum Streptophyta; class Polypodiopsida; order Schizaeales; family Lygodiaceae; genus Lygodium; species Lygodium microphyllum. Next base: position 36,984,747 of record NC_141153.1, on the reverse strand, counting down.
TAGGATTAACTCCATCGTGTCCTTACAAATAGAAACCTTAATCCCTTAACACTCATCACAATGCTTTATGAATCTAGCAGCATCGAGGAATAGGGTGAGCGATCACAATTGAGATAGTAGCACCTTGCGGACCATAGTATCTCCACTGAAGTGTCCTCCATCAATTCCACCATGAGCTTCAGGTAGCACATCATGCGTTTCATGCTCACATACACCTCTTTGCAATAGGCCATCTTGCCCTAACCTATAGAGTTAGTCGATGATCAATTGATAGGGTTGAATCTTAAGGATAAGGCACCTTAGTCTAGCCTTCTCAATAGGTCTCTCTAATAGTATGTGCTCTAGGATCTGTACTATGTCATTAGCCCAATAAGGCGTCAAGTGAGTTTTAAATAAATCCTTCTCACTGGACATGCTAAAAAGGTGTGCACCGGGTAGGTCATCTATAATGCCTTGTCCAACGGCCTCTCCTATGGGTATGCGGAACATGTAATATGCCATGTAGTGTTGCTTACCCTCGTGTACAACCACAAACACAAGCTTTGTTGACAAGATAAAGTAAGACTTGACGGTCAACAAAGAAGGTAAAGGGTGTAGCCAAACGATAATGCCAAATTTTCTTTATAGCAAATACCATGGCCAAACATTTCCTCTCCATTGTGGAGTAGTTCATCTTTGTATCAATGAGTTGTCTGCTACTAGCAAAGCTCACTAGATAATCAAGGTTATGTTTTCCAGGCTGGCACAAAATGGCTCCAACTGCAAACTTTGATGCATCAGTATGCACATGGAATTTTATGTTCCAATCTGGGGCTTGTAAAATTGGTGTGGTAGTGAGAGCCTTTTTCAATTCCTCATAAGCGTGTTGGCACTCCTCGTCCACTCAAATACAATCAGCAACTTGTAGAGTGTAGATTGTGCAAAGCTCATCAGAGGGATTCTTTCCAACTAGACTGCACACATAGGTTGTCAACAAATACTTTTGGTTCTCGCCTTAGCATATCCTTGAAGCTGAAGCACATTAAATGTTGGAAGGTAGCGGGTGTGTTCATCAGTCCAAATGGCATGACTATGTACGCAAACACACCCCACTCCATGTGGCAAACGCTGCTATCATCGAGGTGTACTTGAACTTGGTTGTAACCTAAGAAGCCATCTAGGAAACTATAGGCCTCTTTTCCTACTACTCTCTCAAGCATGTGCTCCGTGTAAGGCAATGAATAAGTATCTCTCTTAGTCATGGATTTGACTTTCTTGTAGTTCACGCACTTTTCGTTCTTCTTCAAGGTGATCACAATGGGTGATACCCAGCTTATGTGCTCAATCTTGTAGATGAATCTTGCCTTCAATAGCTTATCGATCTCTTCCTTCACAGTGTGAGCATGCTTTGGATTCATTAGGTAAGGTCGCTGCTTTACTAGCATTGGGTCAATAGTCATTGGGATATTATGTGTTATGACCCTCAGATTGACTCCTTTGAGTTTGTCTAAGAACCAAGTGAACACGTCTATATACTCTCGCAAGAGAGCAATAAGATCAACCTCTTCTTGCTTGGTCAGGTCGTCAACTATGGACACGGGTCGAGGCTTCTCCCCTTCCCTTGCTAAGTCAACTTTCTTGACTTTGGCATGTCCTTCTATTGGTTCACTTGTTTGTCCTTGTCTCTTTGCACCGAACAAGATTACTACCATGTCCCCTTTCTTGAATTTAGTGAAGCGCTTTGGTAAGTCTTGGGGTTTCTTTTGCTATTCGACTTCTGACTCTTTCAGTTGTCTTCTCTTCTCCTCCTTCGACAATTTGCACCTTAGGTGGACCAGCAAGTCCCCTTTGGTGCATCTAGTTTTAGATGTCGGGGTATCTCTAGATTGCTCTTAGAGCCTACCTTCAATTCCGAGTTGAACTCACAATCCTCACTAGAGGATGAAGTTTCACCTGGTGGTTCGCAGCTCTGAGGTTGACTCTGTCCTAAAGAGATGTGCAACACTTGGCTAGACTAGCCCTACTTGCTCATAGTGATCCAGTCAAGTGTGATCGCATTTAGTTCTAAAGATTCCTCTTTCAATTCTGAATATGTTGGCTCTCCACGGCTTAGAGTCTATCTTCGTTTGTTCGATTACTCTACCATCAATGTCATACTCTATTATATTGACATCTTCTTCACTGCTTTCATTCGAGGAATAGTAGTTTTGATACTTGTTATTTGAATTGCTACTCTTCTAACTGCTCATCGTCATCTAGGTCTCCATTCTCAACTCTCCTTCCATCCGTGCCCAATTGTACATAAGGTTTAGGTCATGCACTTTGGTCCATCCCCATCTCGATTCATCCATGAGAACTTGGAGCGGCTTGAGATTAGCAACTGGGTGACCAGCTAGCTCCCTTGTTAGATACTCAAGAATCCCCTAGAGTTTCAGTATGTCAAATGGGATATGAAAAGGGGTGGGTATTTGTTGCTTGCTAAGGTTTTTGGCCATCATACTACATAGTGGCACGATGGTAGATCCCTTGGAATCTGAGGTGCGATGGCTTTATGGGAGTCACCTACTATCTGTGTATCCTGATTATAATCTTTTTTCTCATTCAAAAATGGCAGATTGATGGTGGCCAGCACGTGCATCCAATCGCGCTCATCTTTGGGGCAGGGAATGTACTTCATCAAGGGTCCGCATAAATTCCTGGCTTGGGTGTCTCCTTTCAAGATAGAGGAGATGGCATTTAAGTCTATCGATGTACCAAAGAAGATCACGCTTTTACATGGGGAAACGCACAACAGGAAGCCTTTGAGCAGATGAAAAAGTGTATGAGCCAAACTCCCGTCCTAAGGGTGCCGAATTTCACCAAACCCTTTGAAATTTCTACAGATGTATCTGACTACGGCATAGGAGATGTATTGGTGCAGGAAGGTCACCCCATTGCTTATGAGTCCACGAAGTTTACCGATGCAAAAACAAGGTGGAGTACACATGAGAAGGAAATGTTGTAGTCATCCAGTGCCTCAGAAAATGGAAGCACTATGTTCAAGACAAGCACACAATAGTCTTCACCAACAATATCTCCCTCAAATACTTCCAATCTCAACCCAAGTTATCGGCAAAGCAAGCCTGCTGGCTAGACTTCTTAGCAAAATTTGACCTGGAGATTAAACACAAGCCCGGCTCCACTAACAAGATAGCAGACGCCTTGAGCCGGAAAGCTGACCTGAAAGCTGTCAGTGTGGTCAGCAGCAACTTCATAGAACTAGTCAAAGAGGCCCTAGAGCAAGACCACGAGATGCACAACATAATCAGAGATGTGGAAGCAAAGAAGACCCCGCATGGAATGTACACCCTAGAGAAGGGTATCCTATTTTTAGGCAAGAGATCGTATATCCCCAACAATTTGGAGTTGAAGAAACTCATCCTGCATGAGATACATGATGGCAAAATTGGAGGCCACAAAGGGCAAAGCAAAACCTTGGAGGCCCTTAGGAAGCAGTTCTTTTGGCCGAATATGAAGGAAGAAGTAATAAACTACATCAAAACTTGCCCCACTTGCCAGTCAAAGCACCACGATCAAGACCAGCAGGATTACTACAACCATTATTGGTACCCAACTGCCCATGGGATGTCATCAGCATGGATTTCATTGTGGAACTACCCGAGTCCCATGGGTACACAATCATCTTTGTAGTGGTGGACTATTTTTCCAAACAAGCCCACTTCATCCTGGCCAAACTACCACTAAATGCCAAGGAGGTAGCACGCCTCTTTTTCACACATGTATTCAAACTTCATGGCTTACCACTGGCCATAGTATCAGATAGGGATGGAAGATTCATGAGCGACATGTGAAATGAACTTTTCAAGACCCTGAAAACACAATTGAGATTCTCATCATCCTTCCACCAGGAGACAGATGGACAGACAGAACGAGTCAACCAAGGCATCGAAAACTATCTCCGGAGCTATGCCCTAGTGGACCAGAAAGATTGGGCCCTGTACCTTGATGTCTTGGAATTCCACTACAATAGCTCTATCCATTTGGCAACGGGATACACCCCCTTTGAGTTAGCCACAGGAAAAGAAGTCACCACACCACTCACCTAAGCATTCGGAGCAGTCAAAACGGAAGATCAAGATGCAGAAGAGTTCCTGAAGAAATGGAGAGATCAGAATGCAGCAGAGCTAAGCAAAGCCTCGAGCAGAGCAAGATCACCATGACTGAGCAAGCCAACAAGAAAAGAAAGGCCGTACTATTCGCCAAAGGAGACATGGTCCTAGTCAGCTCTAAGAATATGTCACTTCCCAAGAACATGACTCCCAAGTTCAATCACCGCTACTATGGACCCTACCAAATCACTCAAGTGCTGAATGAAGTCACCTACAAACTGGACCTGCCAGATAGTGTTTGTGTTCATAATGTGTTTCATACTCGTCTTCTGCGCAGGTTCTATCCAGACAACCAATGGGGACGGCGCATACCAATGCTCCATTCCAACGGTCCCTTCGAAGTAGAAGCATTCCTCCAACGCTGGGAACAAAGAGGCTTCCCCGAATACCTCACCAAGTGGCATAGGCATCCACTCAAGGAGGCTACTTAGATCTCAGAGGTGGAGGCTCATGAACAGAGCAAAGATGCCTTCACCCTTTGGCTCGAGGAGAACCCCCCTGCCCCTTCCAACGACCCTTGAGCCTCTCCAAAAAACCAAAACAAAGCGGTTCTCAATCATAGACCCCGACGTGCCTCCACTCCTCAAATGTAATTGAGTCGAGGGTGGACCCGCATGGTGATAACCATCAATAACTCCAAACACAAAGCCCCAATAATCCAGTCTAGATGGGCAGACACTGACCAACTTGCTAGAAAAGGCTGTGTTAAGACCCCCAAATCCTAGTGCGGCAGACACTGGCCAGTCTGATAGTATAGACTGTGTTAAGACCCCGCGGTCCCCTAGACCGGCAAACACTAACCAGCTTAATAGGAAAAGCTGTGTTAAGACCCCGGATGAGTCAATAACAAATGCTACCCTTAGATTGCTGAGGACAGCAATCCAGTAGCGGGGGTGAGTGTAAGGACTTTGTAGCTATATCATGCCGTTGCTACCGAATGCACCTATATAGGGAGTAGTAGTGACTCAAAGCCCTGCCTTGTTTCCACACTACGTGTGATTCCCTATACCCAGTTGTGAACCCTCTTATGTGTGGCGTCACGAGGGTGTAATCCTAGGATGTGTCTATGTTGTCCCGCTTTTTGGATTGAATAATACAAGAGTATACCTTGAGCTCACATATCGTGTTACCTTTCTATGCTGTGTTGAGTGCGTAACGAGTGCAGGTTTATCACACCCCCTCCCCCGACGTCATGTACACTGATCCCTATTCGCCATCCTTACTCATTAGTAATGACGTTGGCCGCGGTCCAACGGACTGCCAATTGCCCCTCATCATTGTCCAATTAGGTTGCCATTTGGATCAACGGGCTGCCATCATGAAATATACGCCACCACGTTGCTTCATCAACGGACTGCCGCTAAAACGCCATCTTCTACTTTGAAAGAAGCCACCGTTACAGTGCGTGTCTTCATCGGCAGCGCCATCTTTTCCCGTCATCGGCAGTCAACACTGCGTATGTTGCAGTCTTCCCTGCGAATCAAAGTTGGCCGACACCTGCACATCATCAACAGTATATGCCGCCATCATTTCGATCAAAGAAACCTGCCGAATCCTCCTGTGTTTCGTAGAACATTGTGGAACTCTCTGCGAACTCGACGCTTTGAATCTTTGTTTAGGAAAAACGTCACCAACGCGCTTCAGAGCATGCCGTCATTTTTCCTTTATTGCCCATCTCAATAGCAGCCACCATCACTCCCTGTAATTTGATGTCGTCGTCCCTTTTGCAAATCTCCCACGACCCTTTTGCCTCCTTTATTGCCATTCCGTTCTTCATAGGATGTTTTTTCCGTCACTGCATATCAACCTCCGCCCGCAGCTGTAACAGCACTACCTGAATGCTAATAATCTCACCAGCCATATAACGCACTGATCTACGAGCCTTGCCAGTGGGACATATACTCAGAATAGAGCTTCCATTGATTGTAATGGGACCTTTTATCTGCCCTCCAGCAACACTTTGTTATTACAGTACCATAATCACAAAGAAAAAACCATTCAGCATCAGACGTACCTCCTTAGGCGAAGAAAATATTTCTTGAATCATATGTTTGCCACCCTCAAATGCTGAATTGTTTCAATCCACGATTTTTTTAAAATATCCAATTAGCTCGTTTGACGAAGGAGAACCTTCCTCATGCACACATTCAAAGCAAGAATATCTTAGAACCCCCCCTAAATGCTTTAGTTGTATTGGCACTTGGGTCTCCATGCGATGCTTTTCTAAATTCTTGCAATATGGATATTTGCTGAAAATTATTGGATGCACCAACTATCACATTGGCATCCTCAAATATAAATATTTCACCACTGAGAAAACTTCTTTTACACCCAATAAAACATAGTGGGTAACTCCTTAGATTGTTGCAAGGATGTGAAATCCATCTTAATTCCTTGCCTCTTGTTTTCCACACCCAATTCTTAGCTTTACACTATCATCACTTCTTGCTTTCATGCAATGTGCCCATCCAAACATGATTTCAAGAAATATGCAATGATGAATCCATGATATGCAACCAATCAATCGATGCTTCACATGAAAATATAGATGCACTGAAGAATTTGTGCCTAGCCTATCTACATGTGCTTGTGCATCATGCAAACAAAGTTCCTTCATTATAATTAATCCTTAACCTCACTTCTCAACACTCATCAAAAGAAATATCGAACTCCGCTACAACTGACAACGTCCTTCACGACCCTCAAACTCACCCAACCACCTTACCCACTTAACCAGAGGTTCCTAAACTTACTAATGAATATCCCAAATCTTATGCCACTACAACAGAAACGAGGCATAGACGCGCATGTTAGACGCGCAAAGTCGGGCGCGTCTATCACAGCGTCTATAACTGCGTGTAAATAGACGCAAATTTTGCGTCTATATATCCGCGCAAATAGGTGCTAATATAGACACGCCAGCAGACGCACAATTATTTAACCACCTAAAATTGCAATTCACATAATTAAAAAATCAAATTTAATAATTATTTAACCACCTGAAATTGATTCTTGAGCATCTACGTGTGCGCATGATAAAAACCATAGAATTAAGAATACACATATATTGAATCATTGAATTAAAAAAATAGAGTTAATAAGTACTCGAAGTACCATTGGCATCCTCGAAGTGAGCAAGAACACCACAAACTTGGGTATTTCTCTTTTCATCTATACGTTGAGTTCGAAGATGTTTACCCTCACACCAAAGTGCATTGAATAATGTGCACTAGTCGTAAAAGATAAAAGATCAAACTAGACATGCTGGACCCTCACGAGGTGTTCAAATAACTAGACATGCTGGACCCTCACGAGGTGTCTGTAGCAAAATATACTGGGTAGATGAAAGAGCCCTTAAGCTATGGTACACTTACTTGGGCCTTAAAACAAAGATCATCATTACTCCTACTCTAGACTTGGATAAAAGTGCCAGTGAAGACTCGAGTGTTTTATGGCTCGAGCTCAATCTATGAATGGAAAAACATCACGTCCACATCTAGGTTCTATCCCACCCTTCAAGTTCAAAAAGGGCATGGGGTTTGGAATTCCTGGCTTTTTAAAAGGCAAGCCAAAACCATTGAATAGTTTGATGGAAGGCCCTCCCTTTTTCTATTTTGAAAGTGTTGAGAACGTTCCCAATTCAGAGTGGGAGACCATCAAACAGCATTTTAATGGCATAGATCCAGAGTTCACAGACTCTAGATATTTTTCAGCATGCTTTAGGCTGAGGTGGTTATGTTTATAACCTTCCAGTAGATGGAAGAAGGTTGATCCTTCCCCCTGCTCTCATGACAATCTTTGAGGTGCTTCCGAAAACAAAGAAGTATTGGTCCCCATGGGATCCGAGAGAGAAGCTGAATTGCATAAACACACGGGATGCCCCTAGCACTATATGTGGATTGATCAGAAAAATATTTTCTTCCCACAAAGAAAGCAAGATACCTTCTTATCTTCAACATGAGATTGTCCTGGCATGCAAAATATGGAACTTGGTTTGGGTCAGCCCAGGCCAAGCTGCCCCACTTGAACCCCATGAGATTGAGCTGGTGCTTGGATATGATCATGGCCACACTTGAGGCTGCTCTACCCTTTCAGATCGGTATATTGCATTGGGCAACTCATTTCAGGTCAATACTATTGCGTACAGTCTTTCACCACTGAAAGAATTATATCCGCAAGATTTAACAGTTCTGTCCTTATTCTCGAGCCTTGGTGGGAAAGAAGTGGCATTGCACAAATTGGGTATAATTTTGAAGGCTGTTGTTATTGTGGAGATCAATTATAAATGTAAAAACATAATAGCCAGCCAGTGGAACAAAACCTTACAAACAGGCCGATTTCAAATGGAGGATGATGTTAGAGATCTTACTGATGATAAGTTGGCTAAGATTGTGGATGCAGTGGGAAAGATTGACCTCATAATTGGGGGAAGCCCCTGCAACAATCTCTCAGGCAACAATAGAGTAAGCAGGGTATGACCAAACCTCTTAACAGCTAGTATTTTTTTGAATAGGGCATGATTGGATGTATATACGGCATAATTACACCTGGATCATACGCTAGGACATGATATACATGTATATACGACATGATATACATGTATAGGGCATATACATGCATAGGACATGATATACATTACCAACTTTACTTCTTTCTGAGTATTACAAATATACATCCAATCATTCAAAGCTAATTACATATAGGTGATTTCATGCCCTATATACATCCAATCATGCCCTATACAAATGTGATTGGATAGGGCATGATGATTGGATGTATATATAAATCAAAGGTTGACTTGTGCATTTGCAATATATATATATATATAGAGAGAGAGAGAGAGAGAGAGAGAACTGATCAATACACTCACATGTCTCATTTAATGTTGTGCACTTAACCTAGCCATGCATGCCAATTCATAGCATGAGTAGATTGATGTAAATCAGTTGGCTTGTGCATATGCAAGCTACTCCAATCATGTCAAGGTGCACTTATAGCTCACATATAATTTTAGATAAGATGGACCACATGTAACCAATGTGCACATGTCCTCTTTTCATCATCTTTAGCCAGTGTGTCCACTTGTTGTGACTAATACCAACAAGCCAACTACAAATCTCTTATCTATGAAATGTATAAGTAAATTAACTTGGTTAATTTGATGAGGCCAAGTTTTCCTTCCATGGACAGTGTGGTTGGCTATATTCTACTTCAAGGTTATAGGAACTTGCAGAAGTCAATGGAGCATCCTAAAAATGACGATACTTTAATTACTATATCAAGTCACTTCATGTACATATCTTTGATTGATTGATGGATAATATGCATTTCTCTATCTCTTTCGTATACATCTTCATTGCATTATCTTTCTCTAGCTAAAAACCATTCGTGCTTTATCCACCTATTGATACGTAAGTGGGATAATATGCAATTGTAAGTGGGATGGTCTAGTAAGTCACTACATATATATGTGCCAATTGACTTGCCAATGTGTTATCTCTTCAAGCTTTGTTATATATGTCACCACATAGGTCAATTGATTCCCTAAATGCATGCATTGATTCCTTAAATTGTTCCTGCGCGTCTGTAAGCGCGTGTAATAGGAATTATCTGCGCATATACATGCGCCATTACACACGCTGACAGACGCGCCACGCAAGTATAGAAAAATTTAAAAAAAGTTGTGGCTTTCTTTTCAAACCTGTGCTTTCCTGCATTTTTTGCGCGTTTTCTACAGTTCGAGCTCGACATCACTACTCGTGTCTATCTATCACTTCATGAAGACAATGAGGCAAGGAAATAAGAGTAAAGGCTCTTCCAAAAACTAGATATGAATTGGGGACCCCAATCTGTTGATGGTGTCATTTGGGAGTCCTTGTAATCTAAAAATGTATCTGAGGAAGAGTCCAGCGGTAGCTGCGCCTGTGGATGGTCTTGGTGGTAGGGATGAAATGTGCCATTTTTGTAAACCTATCTACCACAACAAGAATAGTGTCATATTTCTTTTATTTGAAAATATCTGTTATGAAATCCATGGACAAAGAATACCAAGGTCGCGCTGGAATGGGCAAGGGTTGCAAGAGGCCATGTGGTTTGTGACGAGTTACCTTGGCCCTCTTTTTTGCAAGAATCACATGATTTTATATATTCCTTAACTTCTTTTCACATATGGGGCCACTAAAAATCTCTTGAAATAATCTCTAAGGTCTTATTAACTCCAAAGTATCCTGCTGCTGGGGTGTCATGGCGTTGTTGGAGTACCTGGAGTCTTGGCTTTCCTGGAGGGATGGAAAGTAGATCCTTATAGTATAATAATCCATTAGTTTCTTGAAACTCACAAACTTCATTTTCTTTTCTCTCTTGATTTTTCCTCTTGACATTTTTGGTCAATTCATCATGCGGCAAGGCTTCATGAATTAACTAGATCAAGGTAGGGACGTCTTGACATTGTTGGTCAATTCATCATGTGGCAAGGCTTCATGAATTAACTAGATCAAGGTAGGGACGTCTTGGTGGCAACTAGAGATGGCTGCTAGCTAGAGGTGCTCTTGCTTGAGTAGTATTGCTCATTGTTGATCAAAAGCTTCTTCTCTCTTCTTAGGTGTCAAGTAGGATCTTCTTGATAAAGCATCTGATTGGCATTGTTGGCATCATGGGCAATAGGTGATGACAAAGTTAAACCTAGATAAGAAGTTACTCCAACGAGATTGACTTCGATTGAGGATGTGGATTGCCATAAACTATTCTAGATTTTCATGATTTAAATAGATGATAACTTTATGGCTGCACCCTCTAGATGATGACGCCAAGTATCAAAGGCATCTACAATGGCAAGGAGTTCTTTGTTATGGATCTCATAGTCTATCTTTGGAGGTAAGAACTTCATTGAGTGTAATGCCACTGGATGCATATGACCATCATCTCCATGCTGGGACAAGATGGCTCCTAAGGCATGGTCTGATGCATCAGTCTCCAAGAAAAAGGGCTTGGTAGGATCTAGGTGGACTAGGATTGGGGCAATGGTGAAAGTAGTCTTCAAGGTCTAATCCTTGATAAATATCTTATAGAAGTTGGCAAAGCCAAGGAAATATTGGACATCATGGACACATGTGGGTGTCTTCCAATCAAGAATAGTCTCGGTCTTCTTAGAGTCCATAAAGATTCCTCTCTAGGAGACATTGTATCCCGAGAATTCCACTTCTATCTGATGGAAAAAACACTTCTCAAGTATTGCATATAGTCCTTTTTCTCTGAGCTTTTTCAAAACTAATTTTACATGGTGATCATGCTCCTTTGGATCTTTTGAGAATATCAAGATATCATCCAAGTATATAACTACAAAATCATCTAAATACTCTCAGAAGATATCATTCATTATATGTTGAAGCACTGCAAGAGCATTGGTGAGGCCGAATGGCATAACAACATACTCGAAGTGACCATGCCTTGTGCAAAAGGCTATCTTCCATTCGTCTCCTTCTCTAATCCATACAAGATTATAAGCCCCTCGTAGATCAATCTTTGTAAAGATCTTGGCTTTTCTAAGGCATTCCAAGAGCTCTGGTATCAATGGCAAAGGGTATTGATTCTTGATTGTTATCTTGTTGAGTCCTCAATAATCCACACGCATTCGAAGTGACTCGTCTTTCTTCTTTACGAATAGAATTGGGGCTCCAACATGAGACTTTGAGTGCCTAATGAACCCCTTGGCTAATTTCTCATCAATGTTCTTGCGTAGTTCAGCTAGTTCATCAAGGGATAGCCTATAGATGGGTCCAAAAGGTGGTTGAGCCCCCTCATGGAGTTCTATAATACAATCATATGGTCTGTGTTCAAGCAAGAGATCAGCATTCTTTCTTTCAAATACATCTTGGAATTCTTGATACTTGCTTGGTAGCTTGACTGACTCGTCCTTACTAGATTCTTCAGCTGGTATAATGATATATCATGTAGGTCGATTCCTACATTGGCTCCTAGATATACCAACTTTCCTTGATTTTCACAACGTGTAATCTTTTGTTTAACCTAATCAATTTTTGGATTATGTTTCTTTAGCCAAGGCATCCCAATGATTATTGGATTTGTGGGACTAGATATGACATTAAAGCATACATGAGATTTGTGATTTCCAAGAGTTATCATGAGTGGTCGGGTTTCCTTGGTAATATCGCCATATGTTAGAGGTCTTCCATCCACGACTTCGGCTATTGACATGGACTCTTTTTGGGCCACATCATATACAAGAATGGTATTACTATAAACACAACAAAGATTCAAGTCATCTTGGAGAGCTACCACTATTCAGAAACCATAAGGGCATATAGTGTTTCCTTAGCCATACTAATTACTATAGATACTTTGCATTGAATTATATAACCATTACAAGTCCTTTGAATAAGCTCTTGGTAAACTCGAAATGGACAAAGGAGTACCAAAATCATATGAAGCCCTCAAGAAGGATCTAATTAGTGTACTTATCCTATAAGCTTCAGGTTAGAAAGTCACATTCCATGTGCACATTTGTGTATCAAAGATTGCAATAAGAGAAGTAGTTTGCTAGGCTAGTGAGCACAATATAGACTTTCTAGTGAGTTTTGCCAACAAGCAACTTATGAAGACCAAGATAAATTATTCCACAACAAAATGGGAAGAACTAGGTATGGTATATTCCATAAAGAAAATTTTCCATTATCTACTTGCCACATTCTTTGTAGATCATCAAGCACTACTCTGCATTGGTTGAATAGTGAGATGGCTACTCCTATTACTAGGATTCAATTTAATGTGGTTTGTGAGAAAGGGAAAGTAGCATTATATTGGTGATCACATGTTCCAGATGACAAGTGGAGAAAAGAAAACTAGAACCGATGAATAACCTTTCTGATTTCCACTTGTTCATGGTACAACAAGAGACCCAATTTTGGCCAACTTGACACCCTACTGGGCAGATGACATCCTCTAAATATTGAAGCATGGAGTAGTTGAGTGCCCAATAGAGAAATCTAGACCCACACACCTCATTCTCAAGACTAGACCTTACTTACTAATTGCAAGTTATATAGATTGGGATAGGATGGTCTCAGGACATGCTTTCTAAGCATGAATTTGAGAATGTGTTGCAAGAGGCATATGGAGGAATAGTGAAAGGCCATTTCAATACCAACAACATAGCTCAAAAAGTGCTATAATCACGACTACAATGGCCAACCCTCTTTAAGGATACCACTCATTTTTTCAAACATTGCAGTGCCGCCCATTTTGTCAAACATTGCAATGAATCAAACACACGAAAGTGCGTATAAGGAAATATCAAATGGATCTGGCAACTATAATGGCCTAATAACCCTTTGAACAATTGGGAATTGACTTTGTGGGTCCAATTAGTGCCACAATGCAATACTCTCAAGCTTGGTATATTATAGTTGTTAAATACATGACCAAACGGGTTGAAGCTAGGGCTTCTCATAAATAAAGGTTTCAATTTCAACACCTTGCCACCCTATCAATTTTGTAATCAATCAAGTTAGCACATCACTTATGCCAACCAACACAAAACTCCATCCCTATAGAGGCAGGGCCTACTCTCTGCTTATGGTAGGAATAGGAATTGAAAGAACCCCTACCATATTCTACATTCTATCAAATAAACAAGATGAAAAACTCACCAAAAAAATATTGAAGGATCACTTACCCCTTTCTAGCTATAATTATCTCAACTTAAGAGAAGTAAGGTTTTTGCCATTTGCATCTTGAGCTGAGAGCAACACTTGGTTACATGTAGCCAAGAAATGACTCGATCAATAAGACTTAATGACCTTTCCCAAAACCTACAAGTTCTTAGGAGATAGAAGAATATGTCTCAACTTGAAGCATGGGGAAGCAAGTAGAGTGGTGATACGGTATCTTAGAGATAGACAAGCATGCTTGGTTTACCTTTTGCTAGTCACCTCCCTTTTAGAGGGCTAATGTGCTTCATTACCATATCCTAGAAGGCACATTAGAGATTATGATTTCAAACATCACAGAAGAGAAAATTTTTCTTAAATCCCTAAGTTGTCAGCTATAGCTCTCCCAAAAGAATGTATTTATTCCAATCAAGGATCCTAAAATATCATTTAGTATTTTGGTTAGGAAGTTCAACAACTTCCTCAACCCAATGTTTAGTACAATGTGCAACTACCTCTATTTGTTGGTGAAGTTAGTGCAATGATTGCCCATGCCATACGAGGATGGCCTCCCACCTCTATTCTCTGATATTAACATTGGGATAGATTGTGTCACAATCATATGGTTTCATCTTTTAGAACCCTAGTTCTCATGTCTTATTGTAATGTCCTATTGGAAGACATGGTCTATATGTATCGCTTCTATTTAGAATCTTCAAACACATTGATAGAATTAGTTAGAGAATACATTCTTTGTAAATGATACTTGTCCAAAACACTACAACCACTCCCTAAGTACTAAATTATATGATTTGAAACAAAGAAGAAGAGAAAGAGAAAATAAGAAGAAAGAAAAGCGAGAAAATTCTCCAACCTAATGTAGAGGCACACATGCTTATTGCAATAAGGGGTCCTCAAGATTAAAGACACCTACCGGTTTGACCAATTTGCTCCATCTCTAGTCCCCCCTAGCCCTTTTTGCTCACAGTATATTCTAGGGCAGGATCCCCTGGACTATCTTGGTAGACCTGTCACCTTGAGCTTAATATCACACTACTAACCTCACCCCAATTGGTCCATGATAATAGTTCAAGCATGCTTGGAGCTTGACCCAACTCCTAGTTGCAATCATGTTCACATGCTTAAGTCTAAATGTCAATATAGTCACACCCTAAAGAATACATTGATTACATGTACCACTAAAGACCAATTCACTTCTATTACAATGATAATGCTTCTTACAACAAAATCATAATCATACCTTCAAGCCATCACTTGCTAGAGCATTGAAGACATTTTCTCATCTAAGACATCTACCACTCCTCCAACCAGATAACCATAGTACGGTTGTCTCCAACATGCAGCATCTAACCTCATACTAAAGGGACTGCTACTCATCTAGGTGTCCTTAGCATCACCCTTGCATCGCATGGAACACATGATCTTAGATAGTTAGACTCCTACTGAGTCTATCTTGCAAGGGAAGCACCCGGCTTGACGATGAGGATCAACCTAAGTCCTTATTAACTCAATATAGGTCTCTTAAATAGAATTCCACCATCAAATTAAGAAAGTCACTTGTGTGGGACAATCAGAACTAAAAGCATGCTAGCATCGCACTTGGTTCAATGAGAGCGAGAAATAAGGGAAGACTAGAACATTGATCCCTCTATCCATGAGGCATGATCTCACTCACTCTCCCTAAAATGGCACCAAACCAAGTTCTATGGCACAAATCCTAGGTAGGTCACAATTTAGCACTAATAGTAATCCTATCTTTCCAGAAGCACTCAATTGATTGAGTCTACCCCTAGCCATAGGACAAATTCATCAAGAAAGGTGTCCACCTATTCCACTCGACACACCCAATGTATTCTTTCCTGACACATTTAGTATGGATATATACAACTAGCTTCCTTAATTAACCCATTAAGCACTAGTTCACTTTATGCCTTTAGTACACATATACAAAAGCAATAACAACTTAAACATTTTTTTAATTGAAAGCAAGTGAATACAATATATTCCATTCATGCCTATGGGCTTATCCACTCCATGATACATAATCATGTCCTAATCAGGGAATTCACCCATCAACTGGGCCAAGAACTTGCCCATTGGCCTCGGCCTCCACCATCCATCCCCCAACTAGTATGGGAATCTTCCAGAACATATCCAAGCTCAGAATGCACAGGGTCCATCCTAGCCCATGTACCAATCTCCATAGAGCCCCACTAATCACTACGAGACTTCAAAAGTTAGATGCCATAGTAGAGAGACCTCTCGCTAATAGGGTCAGTCCAAGCATTCGAGAGACGGCACCACTCCAATGGTGGGAGAGCTAGCAAGATGCATAAGGACCATTGTCTCTATCCCCCATATGATCTATATGGGCCTCTTTTATACATAGTTGCTTTGTAAACCACTATCAAGTCAATTGGTAACTACAAAAATTATATCCTTAATTAGAAGAAAATATAGTATACAAGCAATCCTTTAAAAGTAAGTTCTTTTCCATTGCATTAATATTATAACTCAAACAATAATAAACCATGATTTGCAATTGCATTGCACATTATACTAACAGTGATAAATTGAGGTTTACTCTTAGGGATTTTAATGTGATCTTTATTTTCTTTAACTTAATTTCATTGACATGAGTCAAATCCAAGGTTTTTCAGTAAGGGTTTAGATCTATTTGTTTATGATAATACCAAGTCAATGATAATTCAATTTATCACACAATTTAGGTAAGATATACCAATAGATTTATCATATTCTTAGGAACATGATAATGTATTGTGTTCATAAAATAATTGTTGACTAATTAATACTAGTGATTATGAAATTATCATAAAAATACACTAATTAATCACAAATATTATTGTAATCCAATGGCAATTATTACTAGTAATAAACAAAGAGCACACTTTGAAGGAAATTTGGCCAATTAAATATATCAATTTTTTATGATAATTAGCATATGCTAATTTATTTGATTTACTCATAATTATCATATAGATTAAAAAGTCAAGCAAATCATTAACTCTTAGTTAAGTCTAGTCATTAGAATTGAGATTACAAGACTATTAATTAATATACAATCAAGACTATGATAGTGGTAGTTAATTGTACACTATGCATATAGCACTTGGAAAATGGGTTTTAGAGTCCGGTAATGATGTTGCCTTCATTATCACGACTATCATTTTCGCTCCAATCATAGTAGCCTTTTCAACTATGTTCACAAGTCACTTAAGCAACATTTGGGAATGCAAATTCTTCACTTGAATCTACTTCGTTCAATAGACTAGTTATCAATGCTCTAGTGGCTTCGTCTATGAGCTACCGTTGAATCTTGTGATTTCTCAATAAATTTTTGAAGTAAATTACTAATTTGGGATACTATGAACCTTACTAGACACCATTAATCCCATCTCCAAAACAACTTGAAGATTTTATGGATAGTTTGGAGTTAGTAATGGATTTGTTAAATTGTGCCCGATAGTGCACAAGTAGCTAATTCGAGGCTATTTCTAGGACGTGTAGAGAAGTAATTACAACTCTAACTAGCTTAATAAACTAAGCCAACTCAGTGCTAAAATCGTCCTCAATTTGAGCTTAATTTCTTCTCTCTACCATGAGATAGTATGGGGATCAAACTAACTTCACGAGGTACTAGTTTTTAGCTAGAAGTGAAGTTTTAGGGCTAGATTGAGGCTATAGAAGGGTTCTAGACTAAGTATATCAACATATAACTCTTTAATAGACTAATATTTAGTCATGGGAGTGTCCCATTATTTATATAGAGGTCATTTGACATTGACTTTATGCTCATTGATTAGTTCATAGTTAGTGTAATCAATTAGAATCTGTCTTTAGAGATCATGGATGGGCACAATTTATGGATTTGTTCAATTAGTTGTTGATTTGTTGAGTTCTTAGCAAGTTCTCATCTCTTCAATTACACATCTCCACTCCAAAGAGATCTCATGAAGATAGGAGATCAAGAGAAGACTAAAAATCAATTGTTTTTTTAGTGTAGAAGTATAGTAGATGAGATAATAATCAAGAAGAGACTGAGAGAGAGGGGAATCATGGTGACTAATCCTAGAGTATGCTCCTATAGACCATGCTAATTTTGAGTGGTTTTTTATTCCTATTTACTATTTTTAATCCCCTTGAGTATTACCCACTGCTTCTTTTCTACATCGTATGCTAAATGCTCACCCTCTAGCTTCGGTTTAGTGATTAAAATTACTATTTTTTTAATCTGAATATCATTAATTGATGTCAAAAAAATTTGTGACATGGTTATTTTATACCGAAAATATGTAAATTATGGGTTTTATGGGTAAATCACTTATAAAGTTGTAATAGTTGAAATAAATATTCTAACAAAGTTACACAAGTAACATAAAAATTTATGGAAGATTTAACTGCATTGTGTAGGTCCTCTTGAGTGCATTTTTCATTTTTTCATATCTTCCGATATTCATTTTGAGTGTTTTTCAACCCCAAACGAAGGTTTTGGGCCATTTTGAATGCAATGATACCATCGATTTTGTCCAGTTCTCTACCCAAAAAGTCAACTTGGGAGGATCAATACAATGCCAAGGGGCCTCCCAACCAACCCCCTCGCATTGTGTGGGTCCTCCCAAATATATTTTCCATTTCTTCGTATCTTGGCCTCCCCCATGTCCCTTTTGAGCATTTTTGGACCCCAAAAGAAGGTTTTGGGCATTCTAGATGGCATGGCATTTTACTAAATTCTCCACCAAAGTGTCAACCTGAGAGGACCAACATAACACAAGGGAGCCCCCACCAATTTTGGTGGGGGGCCCCTTGCATTGTACTTGTCCCCCCAGTCATATTTTTATTCATGAAAAAATATAATAAAATAATGATTATTTTAAAGTGTCTATAAGTGCAATATATTATATGCAATGACTTCGTTCTAGCCCTCATAGTAGTCTTCCTACAGGCCTATTAGTTGCTATAAGTCTCTGAAATTCAATCACCCAAAAGCATAGTCCTTGTTAAAGATTTTGTACCATCTTTTAAACCCAAAAAGCTTTGGACTTCCTTAACCATTGTTGGAGATGTCCATTCTTGCACATCCTTGACTTTGGTAAGATCTACTACAATCTCTTCATTGAACACTATGAATCCATTATTCAATTTGCCTCTAGAAGAAGGCATATTTCTTCTTTTTGGCATAGAGTTTGTGTGTCCTCATTGTTTTAAGGATGACATGGAGTTGCAACGCATGGTCTTCATCCCTCTTTGAGTAGGTCAAGATGTCATTGTACCATCTCTATGGACCCTTCTAGTCAATAATTGTTTGGAAAATACAATTATTTGAACTAGTATTCACAATATTCCATCCTCTTCTTAAGGAAATAAGATGACCATGCAACCCTTTTCAATCAAATTATTGTAATAAAATAACAACCCAAACAATATTTTTCATGATTAACACTATCTAATTCAAGTTGGGACTTATCTTCTAATGAAAGTATTCAAGGGTTTCCTTTTCTAGGAGTCTAAGTATTAGTTCTCTATGAAAAATCGTACTTGATTCCACTATCTAAGGTTCCATGTTTAGGGTTTGCTTATAAGGTCTAATTTCTCAATTCTTTAACAACTTTTAGGGTTTCGATACTCAATTTGCAACACAACATAACTAAGAAACCACTAAGTAACTATAATTTTCTTTATAAAATTTAGATGTTTATTTATGGTCATAACTAATTAAGATTTATCAATTAGTTAACATCGTTAAGTAGAACCCTTCATAAAATACACATTATACATTAAAACCTTCATAGTTTAATGGCAATTTTAAGAAAATTGATAAAATTGCCACATATTAGAAATTACTCTAAATTAAGCATGTAGTTGACTTAGGAGAGAGGGGCATATGTTGATTCTAACAATATAGTCTAGTATTTCCTAAGGTGCCATAAAGATTAAAGGTACTCTACTAGGTTGATAAACTCTACATCAAACCTTTGCAAAAACTTTGTAAACCAATTTTTGCCCCTTCCCTTTAGAATGATCTTTAATCTATTTTAGCAAAGGCATTTCTAGTTTGATAGACTCTACTTTGGACCTTTGCATTATATCCTCTTATAGAGGAATTTATGCTCATTTCTCCTAGCATTATATTTGATCATCTTTAGCCCATAATTAATACTTTAATGTATTGCTAATTACAATTTCTAATTGCATCAACACTTGAGGATGTTTAAGAAAACATTTGCATTGTTATCTATTGGCATGGCAAAGGCAAAGGGGTATTAATAATTATTATGCTCTTTCTTTGGTCAAAGTATTCTTTAAGGGACATGCCACAAAGCCTCATGTTATGTAGAAAAAAACTCTTCAAGCTTTTTAATGGTGATTGTAACCTACAAACCATCTTGCAAAAATACACACCAAGAGTTGGTCCTAATTTCTATGTAGAAGTGATACTATGAATAAGTCTCATCTTTGCAAGAATTAAGATTAGAAGACATTAGATGGCACAATGTTCAACTCTATGGAAGTGTAATTAAGAGTTCTACTCTTATCTAAATTATGTTGATAGGAAGAAATGGTGATTTCTATCCAAGGGCCAAAGTGGTGCATGTTAAGAAGTCATATATTTAAAAAAAGGTGCTCAAAGCTTCTACTACTAGACACTTCCTTATTATGGTAAGTAAAAGATTATTTATCCTTAAGACCCTTTTTCAATGTTTGTTAAGTGGATTTGGAAGCTAAGAGATTTTGACGATCTTGCAACCACAAAAACATTTGAGAGATACTACTACTTCGGGTGTCCATCCTTGTCTTTGATCTACTCATTCCATGACCTACTTTCTTTTAGAATGACACTTTCAAAATACATATTTACTCATACTTTTGGAGGGAAGGCCCTTGTGGTTGCAATATCTTGTTTCTTACTTTGTATCCCTATACAATTTCTCTATGACTCCAACAACTTCTTTCCTTTATCATTTAATGTTTCAATGCTTGAAAATAAGACTACCTTATCTACTCACCAAAAAAGAAATGTCTACCATCTCTTTCAAAATACATATCAATGTGTGAAACATCTTAAGTAGAAATGCATGTTGTGCCTAAGTGTCGTAAGTATTTGGTTGCTACATAGAGAAATCCCAATTGGTCAACTACAAGCCTTTCCACTTTACTAAAAGAAAACATAATATAATGCAAGGTAACACATGAAATTTCAAATACAATGTATAGTTGTAGGACTCTACCCATCCGCACACTCCAAGCTTCAATGGTGAGCTTAACAATGTTGGATGGGATACTAGGAGTGTAGGCATGAGTGCTAAGAAATTTGGGAAACTAGAGGAGTGTATTTACTACTCACATTTACCTTGTTTTTTCATTTATTCACAAAATATTTCAAAGTGTTCAAACTATTTGAATAGAGCTGCTTCACTATGACATTCCCCATCAAGAAGAAAATCTTCAAGTTCGATCCTTTGTTTCATGTGCACAAATATTATATGATACTACTTGGTGTTCACGAAAAATCTTTTCCATCCAATGGAAGAAAGGAAGAGGTTGAAATGTGAAAAGTCTTTAGAGGGGGGGGAAATGGCTTGAGCCAAATTTATAACACATATGTCCAAAAAATAATCAATTTTCATAAGGACAAACTTGAATTTGAACGAGTTTTTTGGAAATCCACCCAAGAAAAAGTACACTAAAGGATGGTTTTGTGAGCAATGATCCAACTATTGTAACAAGAATATGATATTGCTAATGATTAGGCAAGCCATAAAGCAAGGATATATACTTTCTCTTTGTGACTATTTACATATATTCAATAAATTGACTCCCCTCTATAATTATACATTTGCTATTTTGGAGAGAGAGAGAGAGAGAGAGAGAGAGAGAGAGAGAGAACATATAAATCAACTAAGATATCCCTAGCACTCTCTCCACTTGGGCCTTTCAAGACTTGCCCAACTTATCTCTTTCTAGTCAAGAATTACATCTAGAGGCAAAATCAAGTCTAGAGGTTATTTCACATGTGTTGTAAATACCAATTGGAATTCTAAAATTCCAACCAGTCTTTTAATTCCAATCGGTAGAAGTACACTAAAATGTTGGTTTTTTAAAAGCACTACCCCGGCTTCCTTTGTGTACATTTTCCTCCATTTTTAAGGGTGGCTTTGAGGCACTAGCATCCGAATCTTTCATGACAAAGCATTTATAAAAGATCATGACTTCGATTCAATTGAGGTTAGGACCGATAGAGTACACCTTCAATCCTAAGAATGGTTATTAGATTAACTTAGCCCTACAATCCTAAGAATGGTTATTAGATTAACGTAGGCCTATAATCTCATAATTCAACCCTACAATCCTAAGATTGGTTATGTTAACTTGGGCCCATAATCTTGTGGTCAAATACAAACATTTGGAAATTTAAATTGCATGGTATTCAGTTAATCACAACAGATCTTTGTCTATTTCAGGAGTGTCTAACCTACTTCATGATGTGAAATACACCAAGCCAAGACGCACTTTAGCATGAGGGTGGTCCCCTTTTCCACACCTCCAAAATTCAACCCTCCTAAAGTCACAATAATTAGCTCGTGAAAAGCTTCAATAGGTTCATAAATTTGTTCCAATGAATCCAGTAGATTAAAGCACATGTTAATAATGAAAGAATTAAGCTGTGCTAGGGTTTATCCTGTTGTGTGAAAATTTTAGAAGGCTAAGGCTTTGTTGCAATTGTAGTATGTGAGTTAGAAACATTTTGATGTATATCATTAGTAAAGTAAAATTATACATTTCTACAGCCATTGTTCCATTACCTACAAATAGCAGCAGTTTCACTTCTCACTGGTAACACCAACAACAACACTGCTTACCTGTGGATGAAAACAAAACAACCACATAATGAGTTATGGAAACTTGACAACTGACTATTCACTACATCATAAGGCTGAAAGTCACGAGGGCGCTCTGTACCAGCTTGCCATGTTCATTCAGAGTCATCGGATTCTCCACCACAACTGTTTGTACACGAGATGAAGGCTACATCATCAGACAAAGAGAGATGGTGTCAGCTATCTACTTTCAGGTTTCAATCACTTTTCTAAACCAAAATTCTGACTAGCTTTACATTTTTCTTTTATTTGGCCCAGCTTAAACATGGTTTGGAGCATGATCAGCCTGCACAACTCTGTCGTTGATAAGAATCTCAAGGGATGTTATAGAGGTTTGAGGTAATATCTTGTACCATCTGGAAGGGAGAAAAGCCCTCTCCCACACATTATATTCGACCTCACATCAAATGCTCAATTGGCAGGGGCCAATAAGAATGTCGTGAAACTCAAAGGAGAAAGAACACCCATCTCAATGCAATATATAGGACTCCCAAAGATCATGCCCTAGAGAGAGAGAGAGAGAGATGCACAGCGTCTCAGAGAGTCAATCTGGAAAGGCCAAAGCATTGGTCTCTGACTATTAGCATGTACAGCTTTTTTTGGTGCTGTGGCTCTACTCTCTCTCTCTCTCTTTTTTTCGTAAATCTCTCTCTCTCTCTCTCTCTCTCTCTCTCTCTCTCTCTCTCTCTCGTGTGTGTGTGTGTGTGTGTGTTATAGAAGAGACACACGCATGTGCGCACATACGCAGTCTCACACAATCAATCCAATCTAGAAAGGCCAAAGCATTGGTCCCAAATACATATAGTATTTAGAGCTTTACAAACAGAGGCTGCTCAGACTAGATGTACCTAGGTAACATCTTCAATAACTCAAAATACACCAAACTACCTACAAAAATATACATTCGTAGAGAAAGAGATGCCTTTTTGACACTGGTAAATGGATCCTGATGCGAGCTCCTTTTTTTGAGCCTAGGACTCTTGACACCAAGAGTTGCCCACATTCCCCATGATAACATCCTAATGCATCGGTTTCACATGACATGGAGTCACACTTTCACAAAAGGTAATTGACTTGAAAAGAAGAGGTATTTTGAGCTTTGTAGCATATGGAACAGTAAAGTAACTCTTGATGCAGGCCTGGGAAATTTTCTGACCAAATTGACCATAGCCTTCATACAGTCCTATTCCTCTCACAGATGTAAAGAAAGGGGGTCCAAGGAATAAGAGACCTTGTATGGGCAATCTTACAGGCCTAGCACCCATGTCCTTCCCAATATAACCATCTGAAAGGCAACCAACAAGTGAAAATATCCTACCCAAGCCAATGAGGCTGAGATCAGGCAGAGGACAGACTGAAAATATTAAAAGACACAGCATGTACTACAATTCAAATTCTTTGTAAAATACATTAATCAAAAATTCTAAAGTTGTTGAAGCTTATTATGTAGAGAAAGTTAGAAAATTTTAAAGAAAATGCATAATGTGAAAACAACTGAAAGGTCAAACTATGAAGTTTGAACAGACCTGGGGCACCAAGGATGATTGCCTAGATGGAGCTGTCAAGGGTGGCCTTGATGCTGGAACAGACGTCCTCACATGTGGGATCTGCCATCGTTACAAATACCAAACATAAACCGCATATCCAAGCATGAAGCAGTTTGCGAACAACTTCAAGACTAAGCCAAGGAATCACATTTCTTCATTCCTTATCAAACCACAGATATATTGCACATGCTATAAATTTCAAGACTTTCTCCGCAAGTTATACAGCTCTTCAGGCTGAAATGCTCAGCTGAGCTCTATCCAATATACAAAGAGCCACTGGGACGGGAAAACTTCCACAGGGGTATGCCTGGTTCCTTTGTAATTGGAAAAAGAGCTGAGAGCTCTGTATCATGTATGAGCTATTTGCCTCCTAATGTTCTTTCTCTTCCCCTATGCTCTAGTGTAGCCAAGCTTTCACAGCCACAGACCAGTCCCAACTAAAGTGCAGCTGTCCCAGGGTAAAATTTCTCGTTACAATGTAATTTTCTAGAGAGACCTTTAATTTCTACACACCAGCAGCAAATGCATGTATGTTTGCACACATCTATAACTAATATGAGCTCTTACAAAAAAGAAGCTTAGGAACTCATGCCCAAAATTAAACATTAATGCATATTTCAGAACCCATATCACAACACACCAAAGAATATAAAAGCATACCATTACAGAGGTTATAAATTGGCAAAGAGCACATTTAACAGAGTGAGCACCATGTCGATACATTAATACCGTGCCACAGCCTCCACAGGTAACACGGGATACCTCGTTGCCTGCAAAGAATCTCGCAAGGTTTACAAAATAACCAAATTAAAGAAGCTTTGAATCTTCTGACAGAAAGTAGCAGGGATAAATATGCAACCTTCCATGGCAAAGTTGACTGTATGGCAGCATGAGCAATGCACATTAAATGCACCACGCACATACATGAGCAATGTATGGCAGCCTCCACACACCAATTGAGCCATCTCTGTTGCTGTAAATTACAACAATCAAGCAAACACACTTGTTTGAAAACAATTGAGTAGTTATGTCTCCAACACACAGAGCAAGCCTTCCAAGGCAATCACAGCATCCTCAGGCCAAAGAAAGCATTAACACATTCATTGAAAATAAAACTTGTATCATGCACAACCAAGCTCAAAGTTGTTAATAAGAGCCAAAGATACATGAGAACTAGATGTATGATCTGTTGATAGGTTGGTCAATGTTAAGAGTTATTTTCACATAGAGGCCTTTCCCACAATAGGGCCCCTGCATTGATGTCAATGCATGACTAATCAGTGCGCATACTTAAAATAAACTCATGTTCAAATGTCAAGATTCTTGTTTGAAATAGTATGTCAGCAGGCACAATGCTATCATGACTAGTTGCCCTAAAGACGTCAGATGTGGGATCTGAAGGACAAATACTGAGAGAATAAGGAAGAAAGGTATATTGTCATGAAAGTGCTCTTCAAAGGATTGCAAACTTTAGCATGCCAACTAGTCACACAATACCTTGCTTCTTCAGATGTAGGAAGCAAGGTATTGCGTCATAAAAGGGCTCTTCAAAAGGCTGCCAATTAGCATGCCAACTAGTCAAGATTAGGATAGAAAATAATAAACAGAGATGCACAAGGCTCTCATACCAAATAGGCATATATGGTTGAGTTGTGGTAGTAACTAGATATGGATCGAGACATGTACATAAGAGATCATCCTGTCCATGTTCTGGCCCACTACATTGCTTATCATGGCCTGTGGCCACCAACTCTGTTGGGATGCCTTTTGTGTCTTTCAAGTATTTACTCCCATTTGAAATTATCAATACTATTATGTTTACGAAAAGGATGAAGAAAATCATTTGGAATCGTGACAGTTGGTAAAAGGAAAATCATGATGTAAATATATATTCAGGCAGGTGTGATTGCACAAGCAAACCCCTGCCTGGGACAAACAGTGGGTATACTGCTATTTTGATTAAGAGAACTTGCATTACTGCTTCCAAAAACAAACAGTAGCACAGAGAAATAGTGGATTGAATGTTTACTACTGCCACAAATTAGTAAGGTAAAGATCCTTCAGCAACAATTGAAGAACCGTAGGCAAGCTGCCTAAATAATAAGTTGAACATTTGAGGAATTCAGAGTTAAAGCAGGGGAGCTAAAACTGTTATTCTTGGCCTTAATTTTTAAAGAATCAAGAACAGAAATAGTTATGATGGTTCATGATTTCCTAAGTGCATATTTAGACCCCCCAACTGATGTTACAAGAACTGCAATACGAATAAGTTGATGGTAAGGACCAGGTTTGTTTGACCTGATGGCCACCAGATGACTTGACGATTCTGCTCACAAAAGCCACAACAGCCTCACAAGTATTCAAATTTACAGCCAACTTTCCATTAATATACCAGAAACCATAATTCACCACAAATAGTGATACATTAGAATTTGAGCCCCTACATTCAGTTATCAAAGAGGACTCATAGCTGTCATTTGTTCAATACCTTTTATTCCTATCAAAAAAAAATAGTGCTCACCTTGAGGAGGAAGCGCTGTCACTACAGTACACACAGCACAGCGTACACTAGCAGCTCCTTGTGAATAGACCAGAAGAGTTCTACAGCCATTACACACAAGCTGTCCCTGTGATCCTGTATCAACACAACATGTTTTAACAACCCATATTCAAAATTTACGTAACATACACAAGTTCATGAAACCAATTTCAAACATTCCCCACCAAGTGTAACCAACCTTCCTTCCATGGATGGGTGGTAAATCCCTGATTACAACTTAATTACAACAGCAAACAATTAATACAAATCTAAAAATACAAATTTACCTATTGATCTTGGACAATACACACCCGATTGGCCCCAAAATTGGCACCCCTTTCGGTATTTCTTTAGCTTTATTGAAGAAGAAATTGATTTACAATGGGATTCTCCTAATCCCCTCCGCAATCCACACTCCCATTGCTGTCCAAAGTAACCAGCAAGTCTTCAATCTATTTTGCCCCTTGATTTGGGAACTTAATTGGCCTTCACCCACTTCATAGACAATGGAAATGCTCCAAATTCAATGGCTGGCTAGTCCTCCACCTGAATTTAGCTGAAAATCACCTTTAGCCCTGAAAAATCCAAGTCTTGGAGCTTCCAATTTCTAGAACGCTTCCCAAGGCTGCTGCTAAACCCTAATTTTGCGGTAAATTAGGGTTCATAGCAAAGAAATTCGCAATTTCTCAGCCTCCAAAAGGGTCCAAATGCTGAGATCTTCGGAGCAAGACAGTGAAATGACTAGGAGATGAGTGAGAAAGCTGTAGGGAGAGAAAATTCAAAGTTTTGTCGTGAAGAATAACTGAAAATCAATCAAATGCAGCTGCTACCCTGCCACAACAGCTTATAGATGCAAAGAACTGAAAAAAATCAGTCATTTGTTGCTGCTGCCCTGTCTCAACAGCCTATAGATGCTGTCACCTGCTGTTGATTGGTCTTCTCTTGCCCCTGGCTGTCTCAGAAAGGTCCTCCAATGGCTGCAAATTAGACCAACAACCTCTCCTCCCTCTCTCTTGCAAGCTAAATACACTAAAAATGCCTCTCTCCAATCTCTAAAGACGTTTTTCAGTCTTGCATAGGCATTTTTGACAAGTGATAGCCTTCCCAAATGGGTTTTTCCAGCATTAGCCATAATTAAATATTAATTTTCAATCTTTAAATACTGAAAATTAATCTAACAATTATTTTGGTGCCCTGAAAAATAATTTGACTGGCCAATAATTAAATTGGCTAGGCATCTTCCATTCCCGAGTGTCTCTGCGCCATCTTTGACCATCAGATTGGCGTAAGGTACCATTAAACGTCACTTCTCTAGTATCACCAACTAACACTAATGGCCAAATGAATAACCTAGACCAACTGGCACCAGATACTACCAAGTACCTGTGCGGCATAACTTATAGCAACTTTTGCCTTTGACGTCCCATGATTTTCTAGAGTCTTAGGCTCATAAATTTACTCTAACCCCAATTGCACCTCACATATGCAACATTTACTTAATCACATAATTAAAAATTAATGCATATGTTAAGTGAGGTTTCAAAAATACATGTCCTCATGACAGCCTTCTCCCTTGAAATCCTTGCAATCGTCCTCGATTGCATTGCCAAATGCATCAAAAGCAAAGTACTACACTAGAATTTCCATACATGATCCACAGCATCTCCATTTTTCACACTGTAAACATAAAACCCCATGACAACGCTCCGCTAGTGGTATGGATCTATATGTACTAGCCTCAATCTCTAACTGATGTAAAGAGGTGCATAGCTGGAGTTATACTTATCGTGTTCCTCTGTAGTTCTAGTGTGGGCACTCCCTTATCCACAAGCACTTTTTATCTTCCAACTAGAGAAAGGTCTTTCCCCATGTGAACACCCATGAATGGGGATGGTACTTTGGTCTTTAGTACCTTAGGCATTGTACTTTCATTATCATTACTTTTTACCTTCTAATTGGAGAGAGGGTTTTTGCCCTGTCTGAACTCCTGTGAGTGGGGGTGGTACTTTAGTACCTTGAGGATTGTACTTTCATTATCATTCTCACATAGTGGATGTGACCTTCCAACAACTCTCTTTTCTCTTACTGTTCACTTGCATTTTGCATCCCCAGTAGTAGCCAGCTAGTTGTGATCAGATCTTGCAGAGTCCTGATCAGTTGTTTCAATCACACACATCCCCGATTGGCACTTGGCTGCTGTGTGGCATTACCCCAATCAGCCCCATCTACATCAAATTTGGTAGTATTAATTTGCCTGCATATTAGGGATCCAATACCTTTGGCAGCATCTACCTTTGCTTCTCAATAATTGCCACATCTACCTTTGCTTCTCAATAAGGGCAAGAGCATAAAATATGCAAGCTGAAAAAGGCATTGTATTGTTTGAAGCAAGCTCCACATGCATGTATACCACAACACATGCTTATTTGACCAGCATGTGTTTAGAAATAGTCCAACCACTGAAATAAAATAGGGAATATGAGGTCATTTGTGATCTTGGATATGTGGTTCCTGCCTGTTTATCTAGGAATTCAGTTTGTACAAAATGCAAAAGGCATTTTCATGATACAGCTTAAGGTTGTACAAAGACTGTTAGAGTGGTTCATGTTGCAGGATTTCAAACATATCATGACTCATATGGAGCCAAGGCTAGAGTTATCTATCATGATGGCAGTGAACCGTTTAATGCACTATTTAGCACCTGGTTGTTGGATGTCTTATCTATTTATGCAACACAAGACCTAACATTCAGTATACAGTATCAAATGTGAGTAGGCAGAAGCAAAACACAAGGATACAGTATTGGCAAGCTGTTAAGTGTGTTCTCCATTACTTGCAAGGCACTAAGAATTATGGTTTAATGCTTCTTTAGGGGGGCAGGGGGCAACTTGTTACATGCTTATAGTGATTCAGATTGCGCTGGTGAGTTTGCACAATACTTTCAATGAACAGCAAGTGTTTCTTCTCAAAGCAGTCGATAGTTGATATGTTAGATAGCAGACCACAATCTATGGCAATACTATGTGCCTCCACATCAGCGGTTGTGGCTAGTATTATCTAGGATCTAAATTCTCAGTTCACTTTGCTGCTAGTCCAAAGGTTATTGAAAATCAAAATTTGACAATCCATGGGATTTCGATTACTTCAGCCCAGTTCCTCATATAACGCAAGACTTGAAAATGTTCAAAATCTTGTCAACTGCTTGGACACCATTTACTTTACCAATGGTTTTCTGTGGTCACTACTATTATTATCATTTACAAGTGAAGAAGCATCATAAGAGAACCTCAGCTTGAAACGAGGTGCTCCACAGATCTCTACGAGGGTATGGATCAAAGAAAAGTTTGCAAAGGTGACACATCTTAATAATTATGGAGTTGGAGTCTATCCAGTACTGTGAGGCCAGCACATATTTAAGTGGACTATGAATAGCAAAAAAGGACCCTCCGTGTGCATCAGATGAAAAATTAAGGACAATATGCCAAGACCATCCACAAATTCTGAAATACAAACTGTTAAGGCTTCGCCCAATTCAGAGCAGGGCCTTTAGTTGAAATCTACGTTGATGGCACAAGTCATCTTGCTTAGTGCAAATTATCAGCAGACTGCACGCTTGTGTATGTATTCACAGTTTTAATTGTAGAATTGATAAGCATAAAGTTTTAACGTTGATAAGTATCACAGCAATGCACAGCACCTGATAACAAGCATCGAAAGCTTATACAGAACTGCATCTGATGAGAAGAATGTCACTCTTTCCAACAGAGAATTGATTTTCTATGCTGTGAGATCGTCATGAATATAGAAATTGATTTTCTAACATGGCCTTAATTTAATTCCTCCCATCGGATGAGAAGGACTGAGGCAATTAATTTAAACAATTTGAGATTGAATGGGAGTGCAGACTCTTTTTATCTATTTCACAACCCAATGCCATAAGTCTTTGGAGAGAGAGCAAAGAAAATTCTGACCAGAAGGGATCGAAGCCATGCGATGCTGCGGTGGATGAGAAGGCATCGATACGAAGAGAGATGGTGCTGCTGGTTAAGCTCGATGCTATCGTCCTGCCACATCACAATCCATGGCTGTCTTCATTAGAAGCTCCCTCTGTCAATGGCACAGACACAAACGACCGGGGGGGGGGCGGGGGGGGGGGGGGGGCGCGGGGAAGGAGAGAGGTCCCACGGCCACACCCTCAAACCTGCGCCCTTTGAAAATTATTTCTCTGACTTCCCCATTTTTTACGTCATCCAAAAGTGGTGGACCCCATATTGTAATCCTATGTCCACCCAACCACTCGTGACGTGGCATCCAGCATCCTAAGAGCCTGTTCCTACGGTACATCACTCAATTCGATTCCAAATACTAACACAAGTTTTTTGGCATTTTGCCATGTGGGAAAACGGGCTCTTTTCCCTTGTTTTTGGTCCTCATCTCACGACCATAGTTTTTAGGTTGCTTGACTGAATTTTCTTCAAAAAAGGCCGATGTCACAAAGACGAGGAGACTTTAATGCATCTGTTCATCAACTACCCTTGTAATAAGAAATATCTCCACTAGCTTCAAAGCTTCATCCTCCCCAGTCACCCTCATAAACTTACCTAGGAGGAACTCCTATTGGGCAAGGCCAATGGCCTCCCCCCTGTCTCTTTAGACTCTCCTCCATGGCCTCTAACGGTCTGGTGTACTCAAAATGAATAGGTATTTAATAAAAACATGTAGACCTTCTTCATTGTCTCGAAGCTAATTGCTTCATGTAGGTGGCACGCAGATCTCGAACACTTGCCACGCTAGAAGCTCGCTCCATCATCAAGAAATGTAGGAAAAGGGTCTCCAAAGAGGAAAAGGAAGATTTGATCAAGAAGCAAATCATTGAAGTGTTCAAGTCAATCATTGCTATAGCAGCAAATCGAGACTACACCATCTGTGTCCCAACAAATATGGTCCCGTCTAATAGGACCGCCAACAAGATAGCAAATGCGCTTCCACTTGTACCTTGGATAGCAAACATCCCCCCAAGGCATACAAATGCTCCAGACGATTGGCCTAGGTGGACTAAGCATTGTGCTATATTGTGAAGCTATTGCAAAGCCGCCTTGTGAGGATAACTTCGCATTCCTCAATCCTTCCCCCCACATTCTCTCTCTCTCTCTCTCTCTCTCTCTCTCTCTCTCTCTCTCAAAAGGTGAAAGAATAGTTTACTCTTTTTTCATGAAAAAGTGCAAATTAATGTATGGAAAATTTTCTATTAGGCTTTCACACCAACCAAGCTGAGTGGCAATAACCTACTTCACTTCACTCTGTGCTTGATGCACATATGCGTGTGTGCATGTACATGTGTGTGCACGTGCATGCTAACAGCCTATCCATTGCCCATTTGTTACTATCTTGCCTAGGAATGTTGTCTCCCACCTCTACCACCACTACCTGTCTATCGTGTAACAACTTGCCACTGCTACCATTGTCTGACATGTTGATAGCCCATCATAGAGAGAGAGGGAGACAGAGATAGAGAGAGATGGGGCTATCTACACTTCCACCATTAAGAGAGAGAGAGAGACAGAGACAGAGAGAGATGGGGCTATCTACACTTCCACCATTAAGAGAGAGAGAGAGAGAGAGAGAGAGAGAGAGAGAGAGAGGACAATAGCCATAGCTACCCACCCTCGGACTTAGCATGTTGTTGAGAGAGAGAGAGAGCATTGCTGCCATCAATGGAGCCATCTTCAAAATGTGTGTATTTTCAACCCCCTTCTCTCTAGGATGCACTTCTCACTGCACACACACACACACACACACACAAACAATGGAGAGGGGAGTAGCCATAGCTACTCACCTTGTGATATGTAGCCCACTACTAGTATTGCTTGTGAGAGAGAAAGAGAGGGATAGACCTAGCACACAAGTGTGGTTAGTCATGTGCTGAAAAAGACACGAAATCTCTCCTGCTTATCATATGGACATGGTGGAGCACAGAAAGAGAAAAGGTAAGGTTAAAGGGTCATTGTTTTTTCTAATGAGCCTCACCAACTGCTCAACGCGAGCCAGCAAAAAGAATTTGATTTATCAACAACAATACCTCAAATCTTAACAAACAACTATTAAGGTATCTAATTACCACTCATGTACTACATTTACAAATAAAAAATAAACTAATTAAATTTAAAAAAACATTAACTTAATTTACATGTTAAAATTTTCATCTTACAAATACAACACTAATGTTATTTCAAATAAATAAATAGTACATTACATTAATTAATATACTGAATTAATTCATCTTATAAACACATTGCTAATACTACAACCGTATGGCATGAAGCTCTAAATTGCAATACTTTCTCATTGTGTACAAATACAAGCAACAACTTTTATGACTTGTGAGGCCACTTAACTACTTTTCTTGTGAGCGTGATTAATGAGCTTACAAGGAATCAAACCCTACATGACAACATGTTTTTGCTATTTTTATCCAAGAAGCTCCCCTCTCCTCCCCTGCTCACCCCAATTTGACACATCTAAATATGCTAATGCCTCATGCTAAGAAAATGCATACGCTCTTCCCTTTCATTGCACTCACACTCTCCCCACCCCCACTCCCAAAAACCCATAGACAATCATTGTTTTGATGCACATTGTTACCATCCAACTATCTACATATGCCATATGCAAGAATCAACAATGACAATCAAACAATGAAACACTAAAAATTACAACAATGCTTAGAAAACAAAAATAATGCACCTATAAGATTGAGATTACCCTCATTAGTTGTCCTGCAGCCAAACAAATAAACTTCTATATAATTATTATTGCATGCGAAAGATTGCAAAAACCTAGCATTTAATTTACGCTTAACTGAACCCACATACCAATACCATAGTTCTCTCACTAATTTTTTGAATGAAGTCTTAATAAATGCCATTCTCATTTGCAGTCCCATGGTCCTCTGTGCCTGCTCACTATCCTCCACTTAAGTGCTATCTTCCCATTTGTGTGTAGATCTTCTTGGTCTAAAGGCTTTGCCTCACCTCAAATTTGGACATAATTATATAAAACACAATACACAATAACTACGTTTGGGGAAAATGGTAGTGAACACTCATTTCCCCTAAAATCCTCCATTTGTTTTTCAATATCCACCTCTACCCAACCACGAGTTATTTGCTTATCAAACATGTTTTTTGGTCTAAGATCGTGCCCTCCTTTTGATTTAAATGCCTTCAACAAAAAACAAGTGGGCTTATACATTGAGTCCCCTATAAGATATCATCGAATTTTATGCCAATGTACTCATATGATTAGCTCACTAAGCACCTCATAAGACTTCATTTGTTGAAATATTTTTGAGCCCTTGAAGTTAATGGAGTCATGTGTTCCATCGGAAGCGACACAAACTATATTCCAAAACAACTTCTTTGAGCAAGCAAACCACTCCTTATAGTAACAATGAGTGGGACCCATGGAAGTGTTTATGCTCCATCCTTTTTTGCAACCATATGTGTGCGCCATCAATGGCTCCACACATGTGTGGGAGACAAGTTAGCTCCTCCAACTCAATCATGATGGTGCACAAATGCTTGCTTGTTGGAACAATGACCAAGTTCCTAGCAAACATTTTGGATTGCAAAGTATGTTCATAACTCACTATAAGATATAGGCCTCAGGGATCCAAGGGCAAGCTATAGATCCTCGCCATCCGAAACCTTGTCCTGCCACAAAGGAGCATCGAACGGACTCTGCAAAAAAAGAAACAAGTACACAAAATCTTGCCTTACCAAATATGGACTAAACCATTGCTTAGGCATTTTTTGACTGCCACTATACTGATTTTCCAGTCCACCATACAATAATGCATTTTAATTAATTTTAGTAACTACAAACAAGAAAGATGAGTAACTTACAAGGCCGCTGCGTCCATACAATCGGTCGATCAATGCAGTGAGACCGTGTCTCTCTGCATATCGAGTCTCAAGGCTGGCGGGATCGTGGTTTGTAATGGAGTGCTGCAAAGAAAACAAAATACAATTGTTAGAAACACGATTGTCAGTACAATGGATATTGCAAAAAAAATGAGCAAGCAGAACAAAATAAAAACTTACAAAGTCCTCCAGATATGTCCTGTGGCCACCACTCCCAAGATGATGAACCACTCTGGCCTCTAGTCGTGCCCTCGTCGCCTTGCGCTGCTGTCTCCAATATCTTGGAGAATTTGTAGCCTCCTCCCTGAGTCGGCACCAGTCGTTCACGTCTAGCCACTCGGGCTTTGAAGCCCCACTCTTGAGTGCCTTGCGTGCGTCCGATCGTCTGTGTGACATGTATACATGCATGCACTCCATCATCCAGCCCGTAGAAAACCTATCTGCTGCGGCTGGTACCTGAAACTCCTCATGCAAGGATACTACTATGTAGTCCTTACTCCCCTCCGGTACGTTCTTCCAATAATCCAAGACGTTATGCCGAAAAACTTGTTGGCACAACTCTCTCATGCAAGCCATCACCCTCCTCCCCTCATCATTCATGATGATGGCTCTTGACGTATCATCTACAAGGTAGGCATACCCCTCTGGGTATGCCTAAGATGGGTCCTCTCCCACCTGCGACCACGCTCCTGGGCATATCCAGGAGACCCCTGTACATCTGGTATACCTACCAAGGTAGTATCTCTCGGAGTAGCACCCATAGGGGTGCCACCTGCGAACGGCTGAGCAAAAGCCGAAGTGACTGGAGTAGACGTCCCCATAGGTGTGACAAATCCTGGAGGTGACGCAACTCCAGCAGAACGACGAGATGGAGGCACTGCATCGATACCTCCACAGCAACCACCTGAGCCACGCTCTCTCGAACCACCACGAGAGCGAGGAGTAGCACCTATATCCCGAGCCGACTACGGGCTCACTGAATCCAGATCTCCGCAGCATCCCCCTGAACCACTCCCTCCGTCTGGCCCAAGTCTGGAGCGTCAACCTCATCTACTGGAAACTGAAGCATCAAAGCGCGCCGAAGTAGATCTAATAGAGCAGCCTGATGGTTTCCGAGAGAGCTCTTGGTCCACCATATCTATGAATCTCGCCATCTGATCTGGAGACATACGCGTGAAGATCTTTTGTAGCTCCTCATCACTCATCCCTCGACTCATCGTGATGATCTAAATATCCACAAAGGTTACCTACACAAACAAAAATTGATGTTAGCATAATCAATATAAGTCATACAAAGCATGGTAATATAAATATTAAAAAATGATCTTACTTAAAATGCATATCTTATGTACACTTATAAGCGATTCGTCAACGAATTGAGTAGGTGGATGCTCCAACTATGAAGTACCCTATGGTCCCATGTCAATCTCCTGACACAACTCCGCATACACTGGAAGGTCGATAGACATGTCACCACAAAAGAATAAATCTACCTCGTTCTCAAAGAATTCTTGGACTTCTATATTTCCATCATTGTTACTCGATGCTGGCTCCTCTACATGCTCCAAGCTTTCGATGGCCTCCACCCCTTGCAATATCGACCCCTCTATTTGCATACTGTCCTCATCTATGCTCGGAACATCGCTTTGATCATATACTCTCGTACTTCAGGGAGCTAAAGGTATAACGTACCACCATCGAGGTTGTCAGGGGTTTGGATATAAAATTGCATGTTCACAATCACGTACAAGAGAGATTTAACTATTGTGACATGTACCATGTCGTAATACAATTAAAAAATACACGAGTTCATGCACATGTTTACAATGGGCCGGCAACACAAACGTGTCACGCAAATTCATCCATTTTTTTTCGGAATCTCTATCGCGAAATCCAAATGGACCTCATCGAGCTGTTGATCCATCTCCTTCAAGTACCACTTTGAACCACTGCACATCGAATAGGATCATGGAGAAGCTACAATAATCCACCGTGACAATGCTTTACAAGTTCCCAAAATACTCCATCTCATCTATAACCGTGTTTGGATCCATTGCTCGTCGTTAGCTCTCTTACTCGAACCTTGCCATGATATCACAGTCTGTTGTAAAGCGTATTTTGTCAATACGCTCCACACAGAAATGCCGTCCGCGCGACCATGCCACACTATATATTTTGTATTGTACATTGAAACACTCAATTAGTTGCCGCATATAAAATCTAGATACGACAAATTCTAAACACATCATCACCTTTGGACTACATCCCCTCTAGAATTCCCACTCCTCTGTTGAGACCTCCACCCCTTCGCGAGACCCTACGGTCAAAGCTCCATGCAACCATCGCATTGACATAAACCGCGGCATCTCCTCCATGCCCTCGGGATATCGAATTGGTCGATGGCGCGCACTATGTCGAAATTCAGATCATGTTTCCTCTCGATCTTTCCTAGCCTGATCAATGATCTCAGATTGAAACTCGTCGAAGCGTCATACGTGTTCTATAGACAATCGACGTTTTCGTCTAATTGCCAGCTTACATTGAGAGCAAGGACATGGGACACGCTGATTAAGATACGCCTTGCGATCTTGAACATTATGACCTTCATCATTTTCCATTTGGTCTAGGTTATCACAAACAATTTGTTTTTGTTATCATTCTTTTTTTCTTTCTTAAATTGTTTGAGAAAGGATTTCTTCTCTTGTAACTCAGCAAAATTAACGTATGTAAGTCTCCACCCACCCACAAATTAACGTATGTCGAAGTGTTTCTTATCTCGTGGTATTGCACCGGACCTCGCAACCACTCTCTCTTTGTTTTTTATCCATTCATTCTCTTCTCTCCTTCCATTTCTCTTTCTTTTTCTCTCTTTTTATTATGTTGTATGTTTATTCCCTCTCTCTCGTTCCTTCTTCCTTTTTCTCTTCCTCTTCCTCTCTCATTTCCTTTAACAAAACATCTCTCTCTCTCTACTACTACTACCACTACCACTACAATAAACAAGAAAAGAAGAAACAACAACAACAACAACAACAACAACAACAACAACAACAACAACTACTACTACTACTACTACTACTACTACTACTACTACTACTACTACTACTACTACTACTACTACTACTACTACTACTACTACTACTACTACTACTACTACTACTACTACTACTACTACTACTACTACTACTACTACTACTACTACTACTACTACTACTACTACTACTACTACTACTACTACTACTACTACTACTACTACTACTACTACTACTACTACTACTACTACTACTACTACTACTACTACTACTAAGAAAAGAAGAAAAAACTACTACTACTACTACTACTACTACTACTACTAAGAAAAGAAGAAAAAACTACTACTACTACCACTACTACAACAACAACAACAAACAAGAAAACTAAACAACAATAAACAAGAAAAAAAACTGCTACTACAACAAACAAGAAAACCACCACCACTATTGCTACTACTACTACTACTATAACCACGACTACAACTACGACTACCACAACAACAAACCACTACCACTACAATAAACAAGAAAAGAAGACAAAACTGCTGCTGCTGCTGCTGCTGCTGCTGCTGCTGCTGCTGCTGCTGCTGCTGCTACTGCTACTGCTACTACTACTACTACTACTACTACTACTACAAATAAGAAAACTAAACAACAATAAACAAGAAAAGAAAAAAAATACTACTACTACAACAACAAAAAACAAGAAAACTACTATTACTACTACTAGTACTACTACTACAATCACGACTACGATGACTGCGACCACGACTACGACTACCACAATAACAACAAACAAGAAAAGAAGAAATTAAACAACAACTACTACTACTATCACTACCACTACCACTACCACTACCACTACCACTACCACTACCACTACCACTACCACTACCACTACCACTACCACTACCACTACCACTACTATTACTATTACTGTTATTACGACTACCACAACAACAACAAACAAGAAAATAAGAAATTAAACAACAACAACTACCACTATCACTACCGCTACCGCTATCGCTATCGCTACCGCTACCAGAACAAACAAGAAAAAATAAAATAAAACAACAACAACAATAACAACAACCTCTCCCTCCCTCTCTCTCTCTCCCTCCCTTCCTCCCTCTCCCTCTCTTTCTCTCTTTCCTTATTATGTTTAATGTTTTCTCCTTCTCTCTCTCGTTCCTTCTTTCATTTTCTCTCTTCCTCTCCCTCTCTCATTTCCTCTCTTTCTCTCTCAATACACATGATTTTTAACCAAAAAAAGTAAAAGAAAAAGAAAAAAAATAAAAACAAAGCAAGAGGGAACAATGCACTCACCGCAAAGGCCCGAGGATGGATTCGGCGGCTCCTCTTCGTCCTTCGTACACTTCCTCCTCTTCTTCACAAACAGCGGCGGTAGCGGTGAGAAGCTTTCCTTCTCCGTCTTTCTCTCTCTCTCTTTCTCTCTCCCTCTCCCTCTCAAATGCAAGATGGAGTTCACTCTCCCTTTTGCTCTCTCTTTCGTTCGTTCGCGCAAAATAATGCGCTCGGGTTTCAGCTCGCATTTTTTCGTTTGAGTACCGTCGCTATTTATGTCATCGCTATTTTGCATTGGAAATCACCATCACTATGCCTCTCTATCCTTGTAGTGACTAGCTCTACATATTTCCTCACTATTGATTCCCCTATGTAATGTTGAGAGGCATATTCCGTCAGGTTTTTTGGTGGATTTCGTAAAACTATATGTATTTGCCGAGGCTCATACACAAGGTGAATTCCTTGTGCGAGAAGTTGATTTGTAGCTGAAGACTGCTAGGTATTCACTATTATTTGTTTATTTTATTCATAAACAATTGTAAATGCTTTAGTTGATGTGTAGAGCAGGTAACGGTGGCTTTGGGTAGCATTGGGCATTAGCGTAAGTCCAAGCGTAAATTTCATAATTATGATTAGTTATCTTAAGTATAATATATAATATTACGTATTTATATGATATTGTATTATTAGAATTATTACTCTATTTGTAAGTTATAAGTTTAAACTTCTTTAGTAATAATTAGATCATTGTCATTAATACTATTAATTTATTTGTTTTTAATATATATTATTTTAGAATATGAGATTTAAGATATGATGTTATTGAAATAAGATTTCTTTATGGAATACCTTGCTATTTTCTTAATGTGGTTAAGTTTTAGAAGGCTTTTCTAGCTTTCTTTATAAAAGCAACAGGATCGCGCGCAAAACAGGAAAATAGAGTGAAAACTGAGTTTTTTCGTTTCTCCCTCATCCAGAATCAAAATTCAGAGCTTCAACAGTCGTTTTGGGGGTTTTGACATGCTCCGGACACGATGGTGATGTCAAATATCAAGATTCAGAGCTTAAAATTTTCTACAGCAACTACAGCATGTTACAAGATACCTCTTGACTTTTAAAACTCTCTTATTCAACTAATATTTGTACTATGTAAGATATGAATACAAATATCTATGTAAAACTATAATATATAATTAAGGATGGAAAACCATGGCTTTTGCCATGGAGGAGGTTGGGCCCAATCGTGTGTTTTTCTATTGTCTTTCTCAATCTATTGAGTTATTCAAATCATCTTATGTATTATAATGTTGTTTGTATTTAATAGTTGAGATATTTGATTTGTTAGATTTTTCCACTAAGTTCTTTGTTTATGAGTGAGATTTAATTTGCTAGATTTGCCACGTGTTTCGCTTCGTACCACTATGTCAAATAGTTCGGGCATAGTCCTACTGGGGATCCGATACCTAGACGCGATAAAACATAAGCTAGAGCTAAATCTGTTGTATGGGCTCTCTACCAAGATCTTCTCATTTAAGCATGCAAATGTGGCTCAATTCAGGATTCTGACTTATGGAATGATTTTTATGATATACAATAAAATGTTGTCTATTGGTGTTGGTTCTCCAGCATTGCATTTGACTATATTTCAAAGTGAATGCCATTCTAGAAGGTGACTTAGCTTGGAAAGCACCACCACAAATGCATGGAGTACTTAATGACCCTGTTCTCCACCAAAGCAAATAATGAGGCCCAATGATACACAAAGCACATCACCCACATGATCTCATTGTTGATCTCATCCTCAAACACAATGTCTTGTGTCGTTCTACTATATGCATGTCGATTACAAGTTTGAACCATCTCAGTTGATATTAAAAATGCTGCAACATCGTTCACCCTACATGCAATAAAGCAAAGAAAACTTGATAGTCCTCTCTCTCTCTCTCTCTCTCTCTCTCTCTGATTAGCTATACACAATTCACAATAACAATAGAATAGCAAAATAGTGTATTAATGTGTCACCTTCTATTGAGTAAGAAGCTTCAGTATGTCCAACTTCATGCGCATATACAACTCCATTCTTTTAGTCTGCTTGTCTACTTGCATTCAAAGCTACATTTCTTCATGTTGCTTGTGCCACTACTTTAATTATTTTTCACAAGGTCGGGCATGCTTTGCTTATCTTTTGCATAGTCGCACACATTTGCTCCATCCCTTCACCAAAGGCCTTCAAAATGGAAGTCAAGGAACCTTTCTTGTTATCTTTTATCTTTTGATCCTTCATACCCTCGGCTGGAACATGTTCTTCTCTATGTCATTCTCCTTTCGCTTGTCTTGAAGGTTTTTGAATACTTATATATTATCAATGATTACCTACGCCTTAATGGTATTGTTGTCAACTATTAAAAAACATGGTAGAACACAAAGAAGATAGGGGACTAAGGAGGAAAGAAGAAGAACAAAAATGAGACTATAATGGAATCGAGAAGTACTTGATGATTCATGGTTGAGCAAGTACATCTATTTATAGCCTTATAGCTTGGATACACACCTCACACTTTGCTTATGGGATTTAGTTATGTGTACCTCTAACACCATATATACATTTTAACACCCCCTCTTGGTACTAGCTCATCCCATTGACAAGTGCACCTAAGAGTGTAGGTTTCCCCCCTGAATGTTTGCAAGGCCTCTAGCCTATGTAGTGTCAAACAAAAGTGGAGGCAAATTACCACTTAGAAAAGAGTTTCATGATATTTATTAGAGTTTGTTTCTTTTACAAAATTTACTTCCTAGCTCCAACATTGTTTCTCAATGTATCTGAATTTGTTGCAATTCTTGCACTTGGGCTTCCCCTTTGTTCCAACAATCTTGCTTCTTGTGTCCTGATTTTCTTCATATCTTGTAGACAATCCTTGAAGATTCTTTATTGTATACTACAAAGATTATGGGGTTTGGTATAGTCTCTTGGGCCTTCTCTTTGATTTTTCTCTGTTGCTCATACAAATCAACTTCCACTCCGTTGAGTTTTTATCTAGCTTATTTCTCAAGGTTATTACCACTTGCTCATAACCTTTGTTAGGTTTATCCACACTACTGAGTAGCATAGCAATGGCTTTATCTTCTTTCAATATCTTTACCAATGGAAGATAGTTGCATTTTCAAGTTTTTGAATTTATTTATCAATGAGATCAGGGAATCATAATTGTTTAGATCTAGCCTAAAAACTTTCATTCGAAGATTTATCTTTAAGTTCTTTGTTTGGGAGCAAAAGGTTTTATCCAATTCATCCCAAGCTTCTTTTGCTTTTGTAAAATGCGATGTGATAAAGAACATCATTTGACAAGCCCCATGATATTATCCCAAGTGCTTTTTTTTCCCCCCATTTTGAATCATTAGGCTCCTGGAATTCCTCAAATATTTTCAAATGGTCTTTTTGCATTAGATGATACATGGTTTTCATTTTCCAAGTGTGAAAACCATTGCCATTGAATTTTTCCCCTGCTTCGATTTTGCACATTTTGTAAATGAAGAGGTCTTACCAATGACTCACATGACAATGTCCAACTTCAATTTACAAGGGTGAGATTTTTGAAATTTGACAATGAGACTATTGCTTGAGGATCACCCTATTTGACTTTTGATTAGAATCGAGTTTGATAATAGGTGTCCCACATACAAATAACCCTTTAAGTGTTTCGACACTATTAAGAATGCAACTTGCAAACTATCTAGACTAGCTTGAAGCATTAATGAGTGTGAACACATATTTCAAACTTACAATTTGAACATGCCTTAATGTAAACTAGTTACTTTGAGAGCAAGTGTGAAAGGGGATTTTAGCATTAATGCTTAATCCAAAGGTTGAAGATAAACATGATAAAAAGGAAGAAAACATGGAGTAGAGGTAGCCAAAAAATGGTATCAACGTGGAGGGCGAGAGGATGAATTTGATGAAGCAATCGATTTTACTGATGACATCTTGTTGCAACCAAGAGCTTTAAGCTCTATCCCCACAATA
This sequence comes from Lygodium microphyllum, assembly GCF_053477565.2. Lineage (NCBI taxonomy): Eukaryota > Viridiplantae > Streptophyta > Polypodiopsida > Schizaeales > Lygodiaceae > Lygodium > Lygodium microphyllum. The sequence continues at coordinate 36,941,650 of NC_141153.1, read as the reverse complement.
AGCAACCTTTCTTCTTTTCTCTTCACTTCACTTCACTATCTGTCTGGATAGAAGCAAACCATGTGCTTTTCCTCAAGCTGCCTCCTAGTTTATATTCAAAATCAAGGCCCTTCTCAATCTAAACCTCAAATTAAGAAACCCCTTAACTTATTTGAAGCAAGTCCTTTAAGCACAAGGCTTAAGCAAACCCCTTGATCAAACAATGGCAATCCAAAAACCCAATTGATTTGGGCTTGAAACCAACCCTCAATGATTGCAAGCCTTCTCCTTCTTTCAAATGACACCCTTCGAAAGTAGATTTGAGTATGCTAACGAGCATAATGAAGGAGATATACCTCTTCCTAGAATCTAACTCCACACCCTTTACAAGCCTTCAATCTTCAAGGTTTGGGCCTCATAAGCAACACACCTTCAAAGTCTTAAACTCCTTCAACTTTGCACGGCTATGGATGCCTCTCTACCTCACAGCCTTGAGGAAAGAGGCTCTAATATCCTATTAAGAAACATGGTAGAAGACAAAGAAGATAGGTAATTAAGGACAAAAGAAAAAGAAAAATAATGAGACCATAATGAAATGGACAAGAACTTGATGATTCATTGTTGAGCAAGTACCCTTTATAGCCTTGTAGATTAGACACGCATCTCACACTTTGTTTCCGGGATTCAATTACATGTGCCTCTATCACTATACATATATTTTAACATCAACACCCCTTGGGATTCCAACACAACAGGGGTGTTTGAGCACAAACAATCAAGCATATCGAAGTACTACTACATTGAGGAAACACCCCCCAAAGCCATAGACTTTCATTTTTCCTTCATGTGCTTTTTCTTAAGGATATTGATTATGTTTTTCACCTAATCAATTGTGAAGGCAGCATCTAAATCTTTGTTGACACTTTTCATAACTACATCCCAATTCTTAGGCCAAAAGATTCCTTTTTAGGTGTGTGCCCAACACTCTGCATAATGCTTCAACAATATAGCAATCTTAGTGTCGCCCCAAATGCTTCAACAATATAGTAGTCTTAGTGTCAGCTCAAAGCTAGCCTTTCTTCTTAGTCCCATCACCATCATTAGGTGACAAGACAAGTGTTTCAATATTTTGGAAAGGTTGAGGATGATGAGGATCTTCTTGCCCCAATTCTCCATTAGTTGATGTGGAATTCGATGTCTTTTCCATCAACTATAGTGCTGGTGTGTTTTTTGTCCACTGTGGTATGGGTTGTGCACAAGGCTTAATGGATCCTATGGATGATGCAATGACAAAGGGTGGTGTTGTGGATATTGGCATGTGCAGCAAGCTGTGATGCTGGTGGACTTTTGTGAAACACTTATGTTGATTGATGTGTAGCTAAAATGCCCCATGGAGCATGTAACATGGATGTGAAGGGATAAATTAGGAGGCAAGACATGGTATTGGCTAGGTGGTATGAACTCCATTGTGTTGTTGTGGATTGACTAATTGTCCAATGTTAGTAAAGATGGTGCACATGACACATAGGGAGATAGGTTGGTGCTCAAGTCACCCATATATGCATCACATAAGCGTGATTTAATTGTCAACCATTTTTTCCATTGAACTTGCACATAATAGTGTGTGCAATAGGTACATGCATTGTCATCAAAAATCGCATGGCACATCACAAGCAAGCAAACATATGAGACTACATTCGTGTGTCAATCCTTATAAAAAGTAACCATATGTCAAGCACATGCTATCACCAAGCAAGTGCCATGATAGATAAATAACGCCATTACACTCGCGAGCTTGCTACATGCATTAACAACATGCATCGGATAACATTAGCATCACATTAGCGATCACATTAGCATCACATTAGCAAGCACTCTACATCATGTTAGAAAACACATTAGCACTCATATTAGCAATCACATTAGCAACCACTAGAAATCACGTTAGCAATCACATTAGCAAGCACATCAGCATTAGCATTCCACTTAACATCACATTAGTTATACTACGTGCATCACATTGGTTCTAGTACATGCATTAACTTTAGCATTTCATGCTTTAGTGGTCATATTAACCACCACTATGGATCACATTAGCAACCACATTAGTAGTCACATTAGCAAGCACACTAGTAAGCACGTTGGCTATCACATTTGTTATACCAAGTGTAATCAGCTTAGCAACGGTACATGCACTAACATTAGCATCACATTAGCACTACTACATGCATCAACATTAGCATCACAAATGCACTACCACATTCATTAACAACATGCACAAAGAAACTTGCATTGAAGAACACTAGCATTACTACATGCATTAACAACATGCATCGAAGAAACATACATCAAAGAATATTAGCATCGTATTATTTGCACACATTAGCATCACAATGGACATCACATTATCAATCAAATATGTGAAACACATGCTTTGGTGGCCACATTAGTAACCACTAGACATCGCCTTAGAAACCACACTACTAGGCATAGTAGCAAGCACAATAGCAAGCATGTTAGCTATCATAGTAGTTCTACCAAGTAGTCACACTAGCATGAGTACATGCGTTAACATTAGCATCACATTAGCACTACTACATGCATTAACAACATGCATTGAAGAATAGTAGTATCACATTATTCACACACATTAACATTACATTAAATATTGCATTAGCAATTACATTGGACACCACATTATGAATTGCATTGACAATCACATTAGCGTTCACACTACAACCACATAAGCATCACATTAGTGATCATGTTAGCAAACCACATTAGTAATCACATTAGCAAGCACACTAGTATCCCATTAGGAATCACCTTAGTTCACATTAGAAATCACATTATCAATTGCATTAGCCATAGGAATATCAATAGCATTACATTAGGCATCATGTTACTTCAATCACATTAGCATGCACATTAGCAACTACTTAACATCATGTAAGCATCACATTTATATCACATCAGTCATCACATTAGCATTCCACTTCACATCACAGTAGCAATCACCACTTAATCACATGAGCAACCACTTAATCAATATCTAGAATAGTAAAGCTCCACACAATAGTAACACATTTATATCCCATCAGTCATCACATTAGCATTCCACTTCACATCACAGTAGCAATCACCACCTAATCACATGAGCAACCACTTAATCAATATCTAGCATAGTAAAGCTCCACACAATAGTAAACATGGTAGAAAAGAGGAAGAAACTCCAAATGGACTGGCAAGGTGTACAACAAGCTTGTATGGCACAATTTTTTATCTTCCTAGCATGATGAAATTGATTGCACATACTAGAGAATGCTCGCACAAACAATAATAATAAACCAAAAAACAAAAACATGGAAACAATAACATAAAGCTATGAATGATTGCAAATGAGCAGAGAATGATTACCAAAGTGAGAAAATAATAACAAGAACTAGATAAAAAATTATGGACAATCACGAGAAGAGAATGAGTGTTGAATTGTAGGAAGAGCAGTAGAACATCGCAGAGTGCAAGCAATCAAGGATCAACAGATGAGTAGCTCAGATGTCCAGCCTCCCCAAATTTAACGTTGACATGGACATGGAGGGGACACTGTAATTTGCTACAATCTGGCCAAATTTGGTAAGAGGAAAAATATGTATGCTTGACTGTCTGTCCAATAGGTGAGAGGTTCCTAAGTTCCCCCCATTCCTCAACCTCTTCCTATACCCAAGGCCATCACTTGAAGTGGTCTAAAATCCATAAGGATAGAATACTCTTCCTTGTTGTATGTGACATAAGGATTCACATAAGGCTCTTCTTCCAATTGGTCTACGGGGGGCTCTGAGATTGGTACACTACTCCTGAGCTACATGTAGTGAAAAAGCATCACCTCAACTTGGGACTCATCTTGAACAAGCAAGACAATCCATGTCCTTGAGTTGGTGTGACTCTCACTAATGATGCTAAGAGGGTCATGTGCTAGCAAGCACCTCAAGGTGTTGAAAGAAATTCACCTCAAGCACCTACATAGTCATTATCTTGAGAGAAGCTAGCACCTCAATCTAGACCATCACTCTAAATTACTTTGAGTGAGGAAGCTAATGAGGATCAAACCATGAGCAAGGTGGTGGAATAATACCCTGAGATTATGGGCAAGGTGCAACTACTTTGAGTATTTGGGTGGGGAATATCTCAAGGAGTAGGGATAGTTGGAGTTGCTGCCCCCTTGAGGCAATCAACTCAAGGTGCTATTATAGAAGATGGTGAAGATGATCACATTGAACTGATGGAAGAGACCGCATTAAAGCTCATGTGTTTTCTCAAAACAATGATAATGATGAAGGGGATCAAGAACCTAAGGGTGGTAATGATTAGGTTGCTAATGAGATACACCATAATGATCAACTCAAGAATGTGCATCACCTTGAGTGTGAGATTGATGGTCACCTCGAGTCGTGGTCTCACCACACCATGAAGTGTTCTAGTTCAAGTTGATCATGAAATCATAGGAGATGAAGATGATGATGGTGCTATGAAATGTGTGGAAAGGGTGATGACGATAAGGGTAATGCTAATAAGAGGAGCAAGGAAACATTAGTGGTTTGGTAGTGTCTATGAGGAGGAACCATTTTCAATACTTGATAGTTCATCTGAAAGGGGACATCCTAAGCTTTATACAGAGCCAAAAAGTTGGTCATTTGGATCATTAGAGCTCAAGATATTCGACTTTTTCTTTTGCTATACATCTAGGACAGGACATCACCTATGGCTAAAAATAAAAGAAAGGAACCATTATGGATACCATCAGTGAAGGTTTAAGGGACTATTAGTTGGATAAAGAGTGTGAAGCTTCACAAGAGGCTATTTACCATGAGAACCATGATAATGAGGAGCTAGAGATTAGTTCAACACATGCTATAGTAAACAAACAAGTGAATAGGGTTGGCACTACTCATGTCTCTACTGTTTCTAACAGTTTTCAGCAACTCTCCAATGATATAAAGGACATGAAGTCAAGCATTGACAAGCTTGTGGCTCTCTTGAGTGAGAGGATATTACCTACAGCTATTCCAAATGCTCAAAGTCTTCCCATTGTTCAAGAGCAATGAAAGACCACAACTCCCAAGGTTGTTGGACACTATGAAGTTGGAGAGCCATCAAGAGCTCAGCCCTCTAATTTTTAGCCTCAATTTCAGCCCTTAAATCAACCCAAAGACCCACACTAGCCTCATGGACAGGATTTGGAAGATAAGAATCATGCTAACTCAAGGCTTGATGATGACACACATGGATGCCATCATTTTTACAAATCTTTTTATGGACAACAATCTATATCCCTAAATCTACACATGAAGAGAAAGCTGAAGAACAAAAGTCTTATCATGGTCAAGCAAATGGTGGCAATAATTTTCATGGGTAGCACCATTACAATGGACATGGTCATGTAAATTCAGCTCCAAATTCTTTTGGACAGAAACATCAAGTCAACAATAATCATGTAAATAATCAGCCTTCTAAACAAGGTCCTCATTCAAATTAGTTTTGGCCTCATCAAATAAGTGGATAGCAACCACCAATGAATGCTACAACAAATATACACTCTCCAATGTATGGTCATCAAATCTATGGACAACCTCATGTTGTTGGCAACTCTTTCTTTCTGCCACAAGGATAATTTAATCAGCCGAATGGGTTTGTGCATACTCATGGACAGAAACAACCATATGTTCATGGAACATGGAGTAATGATGTTCAAAAGCAAAATTCTTCTATTCCAAACTTTAATGGACAGCAACACAATAATGGCCAATCTCATCAATATGAGCGTGAATGCAAGGAGAAAATAACAATTTCTAATTTCAAGGGTGAAAATCCATCCCCTACCGAACTAGAAGAATGGTTTGACAAGCTTGAGATGTATTTCTCTTTGTATCCTAGACCAGAGAATGCCAAGATAAAATTTGCATCCTTACATTTGGAGGGATATGCACACACTTGGTGGCGGTACATGTTAAGGATTGGTAATGAATTCTTGACATGGGATGCATTAAAAAGGGCAATGATCAAAGTTTTTGTGTCTCCTATTGAAAAAGAGAAGTTAGAGAAGAAATGGTATGCTCTTGAGTAAAGGGGATTATCGGTTAGAGATTATTCTAACCAATTCCTTAACCTCTCCATGTATGTGGATGGAGTATCTGACAATGCCCAGCTAAATAAGTATATATTTGGGCTTGAATCTTCTCTATCTTCGGAAGTGGGAGCTATGAAACCATCCTCTTTACAAGTTGCCATACAATTGGTTGAAAGGTATGGTAAAAAAATACAAGATTTTTCAACAAAGAAGAGGGCAACATTTTCAGCCAAACCAGTCTACTAGAACAGTTGCAAACTATGGGCAAATAAAGACTTAATTTCAACAAGGAGGGAAGCCAACAAATACGTACGGTAAGATTTCTACATTTCCTTCTGTTTATGGATCAAAACAGGGGAGTAATTTCAAATTTAATGCTGAAATTAGATTAGATGGAAAGAGGACTGAAATAGGGGGCAAAAACTCAACTCTTATGGTGCAAGGAAAGCATGTGTCTAATGACAAGCTGAAGGACTTGTATGCAAAAGCTCTATGCTTCAAACGTGGAAAGAAATGGTCTCTCGACCACAAGACAAAATGCAAAGCTAAGAATGTCAAAGTGAGCATGATTTTTGAAGAGGAATTGGATGTTGAGGCAAATGAAAGCAATCTATCTTAGCTTGAGTGCTTACCTACTCTTGAGACAAAAGACCATGATGATGATTGCCATGAAGAATTTTATGACCCTGAGGATGGTTTTCCATTCGACCCAGGTGGTTACTATACTGATGATCCTTAGACAAATTTGGATTCATTGAAGCTTTGTTCTATCTCCCATGATGCATGGAATGGTTCCAAAGGGGAGAATACATTACGCCTTAAAGGCTACATTAATGGAAGAATTGCTCATATTCATATCGATAGCGGGAGTACACATAGCTTCGTTAATACATGGTCTCTTGATGGGCTGAAGTTGTATACTCAAGAAATGCCTTCATCACTAAGAATCCAAGTGGCAAATGGAGCTTATGAGAGTAGTAATCAGATTTTTTCTAATGTTCCCATCATTTTATCATCATCTTGTACCACTTCAGTGAGTTTTATTGCCTTGGAGATGGGCTCCATTGATATTATACTTGGCTGCAATTGGCTGAAAAGTATTGGCAGGTTTACCATGGATTTGAATAGACTGCAAATGGAATTTCAATGGCATGGACATCAAGTTACTCTTCAAGTGATTGAGAAAAAGAAGCTAGAGGTGATCAATGCAAAGGCATGTATGTTTGCCATTCTCTTGTCAAAGATTGATGAGGATCAACCCTCTACTCCTTCAAAAGATATGGATCATTGTCTTTGCAAATTGTTGGAAGAGTATGATGATTTATTTTAGCCACCTTCCTCTCTTCCTCCAAAGTGTGAAGTGGATCACCCCATCGACTTGCTTCCAAATACCAAGCTGATAATAAGCCTCCGTATCGCCTTTCAAGGGTGCAAAGAGAATAAGTTGAGCGACAAGTAAAGAAGCTACTTGAAATGGGTCTTATACAACCGAGTCAATCTCCCTTTGCTTCTCCTATTCTCTTAGTCAAAGAGAAGGATGGTTCATTCCGCATGTGCATAGATTATCGGGACTTGAACAAGGCCTCTATCAAAAATAGGTATCCAATGCCAAGGATCGATGATCTCTTGGACGAATTGAAGGATGCCAAGGTCTTTTCAAAGATCGATTTGCGATTGGGATACCACTAAATATGCATGAAGGAGGGGGATGAATACAAGACTACATTTAGTATCGAGAGGGGATTGTATCATTTCATGTTTATGCCCTTTGGTCTTTCAAATGCTCCAACCACATTCCAAGCTTTAATGAACAAAATACTTCAGCCACTTTTGTTCAAGACAATTTTCATGGACATATTGATATATAGCAAGGACAAAAAAGAGCATTTACAGCATGTTAGAGAAGTTGTTGACATATTGAGGAGTTACAAGTTGTTTGCTAAAGCAACCAAATGTACATTCATGGCCAAAGAAGTAGAATACTTGGGACATATTGTTGGAGAAAATGGCATCAGTGTTGACTCGAAAAAGGTCCAATGTGTGAAAGATTGGCCTACTCCAATAAATACTACTTCATTGAGGGGTTTTCTTGGTTTTTCTTCTTTTTACCGAAGATTTATCAAGAATCATGCTCATGTGGCTGCACCATTGACCAATAGGTTAAAGAAAGAAGATTTCTTTTAGGATGAAATAGCCGACAAAAGCTTCAATAAGCTGAAGCAACTCCTCATTTCAACACCTATATTGCTTTGTCTCGACTTTTCTAAGGTCTTCATGATCTATGTGGATGCTAGTGGGAGAGGATTGGGGGTTGTTTAGCCCAAGAACATGGTGTCATTGCATATGAGAGTAGAAAATTTGATGAAAAAGAGAGGCAAATGCATGTATATAAGCAACATATGCTAGCTATACTACGTGCAGTCAAAAAATGGCATCAATACCTCTATGGAAATCACTTTAAAGTGAAAAGTGACCATAGGGTGTTGAAATACTTCCTCTCACAGCCCAACTTATCTCCTAAGCAAAGAAGGTGGTTGGCAACTCTTCAATTATATGATTTTGAGATAGCATACATGACTGGAAAAGACAATGTAGTGGTGGACGCACTCTCTAGGATGTGGGCATGTAATGTATCTACCGTCTCCACTATATATAAAGAAAGAGGAATATATGATGGAGGAGCATGCTACCACAATAATGGAGAAATTACAGCAAGGGGTAAATGAAGAATATCCAAACTTTAAATGGCATAATGGACTTTTACGGTACAAGGGAAAGGTCTACTTGATCCCTCAAAGAAACTTTAGGCTGAAAGTCCTTTAAGAAATGCATTATTTGCCCTTGGCTGGTCATCTTGGTCTCTTTGAGACTTTTGACAAAGTGCACAAGAGTTTCTATTGGAAAGGTCTATGATGGCGGGATGTGAAGGAGTATGTCTCTCATTGTTTGGAATGTCAACAAAATAAAGATTCATCTTTATTACCAGTCGGTCTCCTTCAGCCTTGCCTATCCCACAAGGAAAATGGACCAACATTTCAATGGACTTCATTAAGGGCCTCCCTACCACAAGGCACAGTTGGAATAGCATTTTTGTTGTGGTGGATAGACTTATCAAATCAGCCCATTTTATTTCAACCAAGACACAATTTTCAGCAAAGCAAGTAGCCGACCAATTCATGGAAGGAGTGTTCAAGCTACATGGTATGCCTTTGAGCATAGTGTCGAATAGAGACACTACATTCATGGGAAATTTTTGGAAGGGTTTTCTTACTTCCATGGGCACTACTCTTGCCCCAAGTACCGCTTACCACCCTCAAATCGATGGTCAAACAAAAAGAGTTAATCGATGGGTGGAAGTACACTGAAGACATTATTGTCATGACATGCAATCATCTTGGGATAATTGGCTGCACCTTACTGAATTTTGCTACATCAATACATATCATATGAGCATTGGGATGGCTCCTTTTGAAGCACTCTATTGATACAAGGTTCAAATTCCTTCAGCTATGTTTCATGAAGATGTGAATCCACAAGCCAAGGATGAGTTAGAAAGAATGGAGATGCTTATGAAGCAATGTAAAGAAAACATACGAAAGGCACAAGATGTCATGAAGTCCTATGCTGATGATAGAAGCAGGTACATGGAGTTTGATATTGGAGATTGGGTCTTTTTTAAGGTGCCGAAGACTCATTATGCATCCCTTAAGGGTGGAAATAACAAATTGGCTCATAGGCCCATATTTAGTGTTGGAAAAGATTGAAGAGCTTGCATATAAGCTCCAATTTCCTTCAACTACTCGCATACATGATGTTTTTTATGTATCACAATTGAAGAAGTATATTAGGCAGGATGTACAAGTTATTGAAGAGCTTCCACCACTAGATGAAGATGGACTGATTGTCTATGAACCTGAGAAGATTATTGGGAAGCATGAAAAGGTTTTTAGGAACCAAACTCTCACTAAATTTTTGATCAAATGGAAGGGGCTACCAATGGAAGAGTCCACTTGGCAACCCTCTTCTTATTTGGACGCTTTTCCATGGCTTTTGCAAGATGAATGATGATAGTCTATGCAGGGACAACTTGTTGTTTTAAGATACTATTATTAATTAAGTTGCCTTAATGACATCAAAAAGTGGTCTTGATGGTATGGGATGATGCCTCAGGTTGTGTATTTCATCCCTACACTCAAACACTAAATTTGGACCCTCCATTCAAAAGTTATGGCAATTCTATTAATACAGCCCTGTTTGGACAGCAAGCAATCAATTCAATGTTTCAGGTTCATTGCGATGTTTCTTCACATAAAGTGCTTCCACGCGCTTATGAATCTTCATCGACATAATTTGCTTCATTAACAACTTGCTTATTACCTCATTATCTTCATTTTTTAGGACAAAACATCTCTAGGAGGGGATGATTTGCAATGAAGCAAATTATCAACATGAGAGTTGAAGCCTATTCCAAGTATAAACTTTGTAAATACTTGAGCCAAGAGAAAAGAGGACTTGGGAATTAGTATAAAAAGGCAAGTGCTAATGTAACATCATTCTTTTGGCATTATCACAATTTTATCCTTATTGTCTTTTCAACTTCTTGTACTTGGTTTGCAGCTCATGGCTACATTGTGCTATGGTAATAGAAGATGTTCCATGGTGTGGCCATGCTTGTAACTGAGTTTTGATACATTTCTTGTTGCGTGTAGCTTAGAATAATTTGATTTCATGTTCATTTCCATTGTTGATTAGTCTTTTTTTACACACCCCGACCTGTCTTTACGGGCCGATGACTTGATTGAGGAAGAGGAAGTAAGTCTCATTGTTCTCTTACGAGAGTATATAGACATTTTTGCTTGGTCTCTCGATGAGCTAAAAGGGGTAGATCTGAGTGTAGGGACTCACAACATACCCATGATCCCCGATGCAACATCGGTCAAATAACGACCGTATCTAATGAATATCAAGCATGCTCATGTAGTGAAAGGAGATATTGATAAGCTGTTGAGAGTAGGATTCATTTACGAGATTGAGCACATTGACTGGGTCTCACCCATAGTGATCGTGCTAAAGAAGAATGGAAAGATCAGAGTGTGTCAACTACAAGCAAGTAAACGCTGCTACGAAGAGAGACAATTATTCATTGCCATACACTGAGCACATACTCAAGAGTGTGGCTGGTAAAGAAGCCTACATTTTCTTGGATGGCTTCTCAAGGTGCAACCAGGTGCAAGTGCACCCTTTTTGCTTTCTTCATGTTGGGTTTAACATTACCCCCCCTCCTAGACGAGTGCCAGTCCCATGGCACTCACCGTCGTAGGTAGTATGCTGTAGCATGCACGGAAGACGTGGGTAACAAGGACGCCTGTGGTTTCCATGGAGGAGTGTTGGTGGTGGTGTGGCAGAAGGTCCTGGGGCCTGTTGGTGGCCTAGGTGGCTGGTGGAAGGTTGTTGGAGGTGGTGGTAGGGCTATGCTGTGTTGGGGATTGCATTGATAGCCAGCACAAGTGTTGGTTTGTTAGGGATTCTGCACATGACGATTCTTTGCAGGCTTGTCGGATGGTAAGGGACAAGCATTCACAGTTGAGTGTTGATGAAGAGCGAACAACACCTTATACATGCAATTGGAAAACCTCACATGTGGTCTCTCCTTAAGGGGTAGTGCTAGTCTTCTTATCGTGCACAAGACATATTTGATTAGTTTGGGAGACAGGTCGAACTCTAAGCAAGCAGAGAGTATTGTCCTGCACTTGAGGACCCAAACTATGCATATACTTTGGTGCAGATATTATGTAAGTGCTCGTGCATACTTAGATATTACGTAGTTAGAAGACCGTGGGCTAGTTTCTCATAACAATGCGTGGATGAAGCAAAGTTGTCCATGTGGAGAAGGAGTACACGTGAAGGTATATGAGACATCCTTTGCATTGTGACTGCATGATGTAGTGTAATTGAATACAAGGACACCGCACTTTCAGTAGCTGGAAACTATTGGGCTTGCTTGATGAGTACGGTGTACTTTTCATGCCCAATCGTGCGGTGCTTATCACCACTGATTGCAATGGTACTAAGGCAGAGTGCAAAAGAAAATTGTGCAAGTGGGTCAGGGTGACAGGTCTAACCCTAGGCGAGACAAGCTCCCCAGGTATGTCCTGCCCTTGATGTGCCCTGAACAATTGTGGGTGATTGTAAGGGGCTAGGAGACTAGGGACGAAGCCGGTCGACCAAGGTCACCAGACGTACCTAAGTTGAGGACCCCTAGGTGCTGTGCTGTGATCGTGGGTGCTTCTTATTTTTCCATTCCTTTCTTTCCCTTTTCTTTTCCTTTCTTTTTGTTTCTTTTTCTTTTCTTTTTCTTTTTCTTTTTCTTTCTTTCTTTTTTTTTTTTGCCTGAGTACAACCATTACAATATGTTGAGGCTATCAGCCTTTCAATGGGTTGGAAAATGTCAAGCTTCGAAGGCTCAGAAAATGAATAGTACAATGATGATGGTGCCCTAGCCTCGCTGTTAGAGAAGTAGTTGGCGAAAGGGGGAGATACACTTGAGATATCACAACCCTCCTTGCGGCACATGCGATGTTGGTACAATTGAGGTAACAACTGCCGTGAGCCAACTATAGAGCCTGACCCAGAAAGGGGGCGTGGTCCAGGAATGTTTTGTGGGCCATGCAATGTGGGCGATTGGCAAGGGTGCTTTCGGCAGCGTGGCTTTGCCGTGGCTCGCTGTGGGGTTGTGAGTGTTGCGGTGATTGGGCATTGAGCATTTTCGCACAGGGACCTATATTATCCTGCATCCACTTGTCGCTTCATGAGAGCATATGCATTGTGTATGCCGCAACTATAATAAACCAATGCAATGCAAGGAGACATCACTTATTTGAATTCTATGGTGTTGACTAGACATTTATCACCTGCGGTTGATTAGCTTTTTCTTTTGCTAAAGGCGTAACATATATTAAACGCAGATATGATAAGTTCATACAAGTCAGGAACATGTCAACACTTAACAAGTCGGGAACACTCAACCATTTAAAAACAAAAAGTCCTGGCCAGTTATCATTTGATAAGACCCTTATGTATTATGGGCTACTCGATTTGTACGAGGCGGGGCGAGTCTGGATGGCCGGGTGATTGGGGCTCTGCTCGTGTGGGACTCCCGCAGGGGTGAGCAGGGAACATGTCGGGCCAGGATATGAATGGTGTAATCCCGGCCCACTACCGTCTCCAGAATATCTTTAAATAGTTCATTAAATTCTTCTCTTTTCCGGGCTGCCCTTTCTGCCTTTGAGCGTCTGGGGCCCGAGCGGGAGCTAGGAGTGCGTACTACTAGTGCTGCAGCCTGTTGCGGGTTTCGAGTCTCGACTTTCTTGACTCGAGGGTTCTTCGGCCTTCGCCCTGGGCAATGTCGCTTAGGGCCCCGCTTCTTGGCATACCTCTTGATGGTGGGCACATAGCGCTCCGGTGGAGGGGCGCGTGCCACATGCTCCCGCCTTCTGCGAAGAGCGTCTTTGCAAGCCAAATCTCCATGATTCTCCATGCGTTCCGCTAAAAAAGGAAACCTGCAAGGTGCGAACCAAGGGTTAGACCTTGATACAGGATACAATTGTTCGCATGGAAGGGATTTTAGTGTGGTTTATCAAGCGCATATGACAAGAAAGGGAGGGGTGAGGCATGCAGTGTTTGTTGTAGAGGGATGGCCCCCATGATGATGTTCGTTTTGATTCCAGTCACATTAGCAGATATTGGCTTATGCTAAGTTGTGTGGACTGGTTGTCATGGAGTGGGACAGGGCACGTGCTCGAAAGGATAGACCAAAAAGGGAAGAAGGTGTATAGAAAGAGACTCCATCCTGTCTACACCATCATAGTTGTTGGTCAAGGCTTCCTCTGGAGGTAATGTGGGTTGCATGCCCTTCACTTGGAGGTGGGGCTGGTCACACGACTTTCAAAAGCGTGATGAGAGGAGGACCTGAAGAGCTTAGCCTGTCCAACCCGACTCTTCTCCCTGCGCTTGACTATCATCGCTTGTGTTTGTTGATATTGTTTATACACGGTGACACAAAAATCAGTGTTTATTTATATACATATCTATGAATCCATGTCACATCATGAGGGTAAGAACCAAGTGTAGAACTCGGGGTTGTACCGGAGCGTGGCACACGCATCTAGTATTCGTGGCAGCTGACTTAATACTGATAGATATTTTGCCACGTCGAGTAGCATGGAACCTTGACCAAGTCTACTGGCAATATGTAACTCCTCCTCAGTGAGAACCTTATCAATCAAAGGGCCCTGTAGCCTAGTCCTAGCTAAGTCTGTACCCCGAATGTCAGTGAGCACTCAAAGGGAAGTTGGTGCCACGTAGGTTGGGTCTCTTTGAGACCGCCATTTGGCCAATCGCTCTTCTGAGACCGTCATGATCTGAGCCCCTAGTTCGGCCATTGCAACGCGACTTTCGCACCAACGCTGCTCAAATTGACTCTGGCCTGCTGACCGTCGCTTTAGTAGCTCTATGTCTACGAGATTCGGTCGGCAGAGCACTTCATTGAACGTGACGGTTAAGTGCAATTCGTCAGTCTCCTCGTCAGGGATGAGTCGCATATGTTCATGCAGAAGCATGTCATAGTGCCCGTTAAGATGTTCTTGTTCTTCCCATGATAGAGGAAAGGTCAAGTAATCTCCAAGCTGCTCCTTGGGGATCGTGCCCATGTCCGCAAGGACGTAGGCATGCGCGACCACTTTGAGCTTAGCCTCCAACTCAGTTAAGCATTCTGCGACACTTCTATGTTCAACGAGGGCTTGCTCGGTTGCTATCTCATGCAAAGTTCTAAGAGTTTCCTTAGGCTTTAGCATGGCTGGGGGCTCAGGCCTAGATGAGCAAGATTGGTCAACGCTAGGTTTTCCTATGCTCTTGGGTTTCTCACGTTTCTCCTGAGGTTTTGCTGTTATTTCGTCCTGGTTCTTCTCGAATGTGACTGGTATAGATTTGTCACCCTGTTGTGACAGCGTTGTATCCACCCTTGATTGATCAATGTGAGTTCTATTGTCAGTGGATAGAGTGTTGCAAGCAATTGTTGATGGCAACGGTTGCTTTGGTTTTTCAGAACACACGGATGTGTCTGAGGTTTCACCGCTATTAGGAGAGGCATCAGTGGGTTCATTGGTGGATGGACTCGATGCTTTATTCATCAGCTCTCCAGCGCCCTTTGTCTCAATGTTCTTTGGGTCCACAACCACTTGCATCTGTTGCTGTTTTCTCTGCTTTCTCCTCTTTTTCTTGGTCAATGAAGGTGCCTCTCTCAACGACTCAGGACCCTGGGCTATATTGACCGTTGACGTGCTTGGTCGGGCCTCAGCATTTCCCTTCTCTAGTGTGTCCTTATGGGACATGGCCGTGGTTTGCTGAATAGCCTTGCACGGTTGTGAGGGCACAACTGCCGCCCTTTTCGGAGAGTCTAGCTTTTCAACCAACTCCCTTGCCTTTGACTCCTCCGTCCTAGGCTTTAGGCACTTTGAAAGTGCTGGAGTTGCCGAGGGGTTTGGTTGCGACACCTCCTCCACAGGTAAACTACTAAGGACACGTTCCACATGGGGCATTGTCACAGCCAAAGGCTGTGATTGCTGTGATCCCTGATTGGAAGTAGTAGCAGCTAGTTTGGTGGGCTGGCTACCCTTGGTGGATTGCGGTGTTAAGTCCTTAGGTCGATTGGAAGTGGTCATGTCTTTTGTTGCCCTTTGAGCATTCATCTGTGTGGATCGAGCATGAGTTGATCTGGTCACTTTGGGTTGCACATGCATATCCTTGGGCAGAGAGCTATGGCTAGTGTCATGTCCCCCCTCTTGGATATTCGGAAGCTTTGATGGAGATAGAGATTGGGAGTGAGCAGTCATCATTGATGACTGCTGTTGTGCTTCCTGTGTTCGCTTGGAAAAAGAGGATGTAGGAGATCTAGGACTCTTAGGTGGACTTTCGCACCAACGCTGCTCAAATTGACTCTGGCCTGCTGACCGTCGCTTTAGTAGCTCTATGTCTACGAGATTCGGTCGGCAGAGCACTTCATTGAACGTGACGGTTAAGTGCAATTCGTCAGTCTCCTCGTCAGGGATGAGTCGCATATGTTCATGCAGAAGCATGTCATAGTGCCCGTTAAGATGTTCTTGTTCTTCCCATGATAGAGGAAAGGTCAAGTAATCTCCAAGCTGCTCCTTGGGGATCGTGCCCATGTCCGCAAGGACGTAGGCATGCGCGACCACTTTGAGCTTAGCCTCCAACTCAGTTAAGCATTCTGCGACACTTCTATGTTCAACGAGGGCTTGCTCGGTTGCTATCTCATGCAAAGTTCTAAGAGTTTCCTTAGGCTTTAGCATGGCTGGGGGCTCAGGCCTAGATGAGCAAGATTGGTCAACGCTAGGTTTTCCTATGCTCTTGGGTTTCTCACGTTTCTCCTGAGGTTTTGCTGTTATTTCGTCCTGGTTCTTCTCGAATGTGACTGGTATAGATTTGTCACCCTGTTGTGACAGCGTTGTATCCACCCTTGATTGATCAATGTGAGTTCTATTGTCAGTGGATAGAGTGTTGCAAGCAATTGTTGATGGCAACGGTTGCTTTGGTTTTTCAGAACACACGGATGTGTCTGAGGTTTCACCGCTATTAGGAGAGGCATCAGTGGGTTCATTGGTGGATGGACTCGATGCTTTATTCATCAGCTCTCCAGCGCCCTTTGTCTCAATGTTCTTTGGGTCCACAACCACTTGCATCTGTTGCTGTTTTCTCTGCTTTCTCCTCTTTTTCTTGGTCAATGAAGGTGCCTCTCTCAACGACTCAGGACCCTGGGCTATATTGACCGTTGACGTGCTTGGTCGGGCCTCAGCATTTCCCTTCTCTAGTGTGTCCTTATGGGACATGGCCGTGGTTTGCTGAATAGCCTTGCACTGTTGCTGTTTTCTCTGCTTTCTCCTCTTTTTCTTGGTCAATGAAGGTGCCTCTCTCAACGACTCAGGACCCTGGGCTATATTGACCGTTGACGTGCTTGGTCGGGCCTCAGCATTTCCCTTCTCTAGTGTGTCCTTATGGGACATGGCCGTGGTTTGCTGAATAGCCTTGCACGGTTGTGAGGGCACAACTGCCGCCCTTTTCGGAGAGTCTAGCTTTTCAACCAACTCCCTTGCCTTTGACTCCTCCGTCCTAGGCTTTAGGCACTTTGAAAGTGCTGGAGTTGCCGAGGGGTTTGGTTGCGACACCTCCTCCACAGGTAAACTACTAAGGACACGTTCCACATGGGGCATTGTCACAGCCAAAGGCTGTGATTGCTGTGATCCCTGATTGGAAGTAGTAGCAGCTAGTTTGGTGGGCTGGCTACCCTTGGTGGATTGCGGTGTTAAGTCCTTAGGTCGATTGGAAGTGGTCATGTCTTTTGTTGCCCTTTGAGCATTCATCTGTGTGGATCGAGCATGAGTTGATCTGGTCACTTTGGGTTGCACATGCATATCCTTGGGCAGAGAGCTATGGCTAGTGTCATGTCCCCCCTCTTGGATATTCGGAAGCTTTGATGGAGATAGAGATTGGGAGTGAGCAGTCATCATTGATGACTGTTGTTGTGCTTCCTGTGTTCGCTTGGAAAAAGAGGATGTAGGAGATCTAGGACTCTTAGGTGGACTTGGCTGATGGAGGCGGTTTAGCAGGGGATTTTGGTACCCAAATCCATTGGTTACCTGCGTAGTATCTTTGAGCACGTAGCAACGCTTTGGATATCCATCGCGGCATTGTGCTGACTCTCCATCGATGCCTTCATCTATAAGGCTTGGGCTTCTTTTGGGGTCTTCTACGATATTTGTAAGTCCAAAGCCCGTCCTTGGCATTGTCTCTTGACCTTCTTGTTTCAGGCCTGGCCTTACTCACTGGTTCTCGTTGTTCGACCTGTGCTTGCATCAACTCTTCCAACAAGTCCTTGCCCTCGTTTGTAGGCTTGATTGTTATGTCATCACTTTCCTTGCCTTTCCCTTGAGGTTTGATGAGATCACCCTTGCTAAAGGTGGTGACTATCCTCACACCCGGTAGTGTCAGGTGTATCCTCTGTGCTACATAGTCAGCCTCACACTTGGTTGCCCTTTTGAAGGGTCTTCCTAGGAGGGTTTCTTTCCTGTAGCTAGCACTTTTTGGAGGAACATGAAATAGGATAGGAAAGCTTTCCGTTTCAATTGTCGCAAGGATTTTACACTTCCCCATGAGTGCTTGTGGGTGTCCCCCATAAGGGCTAAGAGTTGCACTAGTCGGTGTGAGCTCTGGTTGGCCTAGTAGGGTCCATGATTCATAGGTCAAGATGTTAAAATCTGCTCATTCATCAATCAGAGCATCGATAGTATGCTCTCTTTTCGCGGTGAGTTTGACCCTAAGATAAGCAGGTGGTACTATGTCTTCATCTTTCGGGTCATGAGGACGGTAGTGGTGAAAGCGGTGGAGGTGGTAATGACAACGGCAGTGGAGGCGATGGCGGCGGCAGTGGTGGTAGTGGTGGCAATAGTAGTGGTGGTGGTAGCAGTGGTGGTAGTGGCAATGGTGGTGGTGGTGGTGGTGGTGGTGGTGGTGGTGGTGGTGGTGGTGGTGGTGGTGGTGGTGGTGGTGGTGGTGGTGGTGGTGGTGGTGGTGGCAGTAGGGGTGGTAGTGGTGCTTGATATGTGCACAAGAGAATAGGAGGAATAAGTGGAATAGGAAATGGAGGTTGCCCAGAAAAGCTCGCTTAAATGCTCGCTCAAAAAGCTCACTTATTGCCCTTCCCTGCCACTGGCCTAGCTGAGAATACATGTGATGACTTGGTTTCCTGCCTCAGAAGCTTGGATGCCATGTTCACCAGGCTTGCAAAGAGTTATGATCGACTGGACTTAGGCCTTTTAGACGAGCCTCTACCAACAAAAGTATGCACGCTACCCTGCTCATGGGAGGAATCTAAATTTGTATTTATCAAAACTCCTCAGGCAGCCGAGGAACTCATTACCACTGAGTTGTCCATTGAGCAAGCCCGCAAACAATGCCTAATCACCTCTTATGTCAATAGCAAAGTCCTTGCCATGGACCAAGAAATTGCACAGAGTTGAAGCAGCCTACTGCCAACGACTCCTCTTTCTTACACAATTGGCACACTCTTCGACTTCAGTGGCAATAACACGGGTGCCAAATGATGGACAATGCTGAGCAATAGCGTGCCATTAAAACCTCTCAGTATGATCCCACTTATGTAGCCCCTACCTCTTTTAGGGTGTTGGCCATCACTCGCAATCAATCATTGGAAGATCACGTCATGAGCCACGCTTACCTAGATCACATCTTTACTAAAGAAGAGCTACACATTGCTAGCATGATCAACTCTGGTGACCTTATCACTAATGTCTTAACCTATATTACACATGTAGGCACTAGATCTCAAGATATGGACCCCCATGCTCACTTGGAACATAACCCACAATTCTATGCCTGGCTTCTCCAAGGTCATGTCCCGCTCAAAGGCACCTAAACACCCATACCCCTTTTCTCTCCAATCTTGGGAAGGATTCAAATCATTCCCAAGGGAGGGAGGGGTGGGTGGAAAGAAAACAAGCATAAAAAGAAAACTGGAAAAGAAGAAAACAAACACGCCTTAAGCGTCAATCAACGTTGAAATGACAAGACTTAGAATGTGGAAAAATTATCAGGGATTCTTTTGTATCATGTGGATTTCTTGAAGTAGAAACTTTAATCTATATTTCAGTGTCTCACATTCTTAAGAAGCTTTCATGTATGCTTTATTTATCTCTTTGTGGAAGCCAACTCGAGAAAGCTAATGGTGGGCCATGATATATGACATGAACCTAAAATGGTAGGGCAAGAAAAAGGTAGCAAGCTATCATTGACGGAGAAAGAGCAAGCAGAGTATGGCTTGACGATAGAAATAAGGGGCTGCAGCCAGTTCACATTCAAGCACGCCATGAACCTAGAAGACACCATCATGGAAAAGCTGCCCATAAAACAACTCGTGGACCAGTGCAGCCTACAAAAGTATGTAGAGAAGGTCAGGTCGACAATAGCAAGTGCACATAATTTCTAAGGAGTTTCAATGCCAAAAGGTACTATCGTACAGTGAGATGATCAGGAAAGGGGAAGAAGGCCACCAAGTAGAGGTGGAATTTATCCCTGCAGTGGTGGAGAAGGTCCTAGGTTTGACTAGCAGGATGACAGAGAGAAGCCCAAAGAGGGACGTGTATAGCATGCTAGGGATGAACAAGGCTGCCATATGCACAATGGATGGGATAAGCCTAGCGGACATCCAAAATCCTGAGATCAAACTATAGGCAAAGATGGTTCATGCTCTCTTTTCCAGTCAAAGATACAATGCCCTTATGAACAGAATCAGGGTGCCGCTTGTTGGAAAGCATCATAATTGGATCCCCAAATGAGGTAGACTGGAATGCCTTTGTGTGAAAGACTATTGAAAGCTCAGTGAAAGCCTTGACCACATGCGCATTAGCAGCAAGAGGGGAATCCCCAGCCTCCATAGCAAGATCAGCCCTCTGAAAGAAGTGAACGGTGAGGATTCCATGGAGAGGATGAGAAGGAAGCTAGAATTGACCACCAGAGCCTTGAAGTTTGGCCTGCACAAGCGAGCTCTCCCAACCGGCAGAGCCTAACGAGAAAAAAACAATGCAGAATTTGAGGCAAGTTGGCCTCTTCATGAATGAGCTGAAGGAGCTAGGTTTTGAAGACCAAGAGCCGCCGCATCCACCCCCAACTCTAACCCCACATGATCAACCTCAAGAGGAAGGACCGGATTTCAAGTAGGAGCTAGGAGAAGAATAATAGGTCCAAGAGCATAGCCCACCACTGCCAAATGAACCCCATGAAGATCTAGAAGGCAGCCAAGTATGAGAGTGGGCACATTCAGGCTTGACACCTTGCCAAGAACAATCGGCACTAAAGACTGTCACAACTGCATTGTGTTAGTAACCATACATGCAATTGGCATAGATATCATGATAGGGTAGTTCTCAAGATAAATGAAGAGAACTTCCATATGCATAATCCACTGAGCAAGGCTTAATACATAACCCAAAAGCATATAAATACTATTGACAATGGTATGACAAACATAAGTGCCAAGTCCAAGATAAAAGATCGAATCGGCCCATGATATCCAATGAGTATCAAGAGAGTATATACATGTCACAATGAGTCCCAATATCTCACTGTAATAAGCTCAAGCTCAATAGTATAACCGAATGCTCTATAGTACATCCAAATATCAACTATGGCTCAATACATAAAGCCTAGTAGCTCCTAATGCAACAAAAGTCAAACACCAAATGCGCAAACAAATCTCAAAACATCATGTGGAATGCATCCATACATCCAAGATCCAAGTAGCATATATCATGGTGCATCCAACCCAAGTAACTTGTAAAGCTCCTACTGTAGCATCCAATGACCATACATAACAGTGAATGATAGCCAATGTCAAAAGTCAATGATCCAATCTCAGCTGAAGAGCATGTAAAGAGCATAACCAAACATGGAAGATCACTTATATACATCAATAGAACATCCAAAATGCATAGGAAGAGTCCAAGATTAATGAGCATATGCTTTCTCAGATAAAGTAGTAATCAACTTTACTTATTATAGTGGCAATATCTCTAACAAAACTGAGTATACTTTTTTTTAGAATTAGGAATTGCATAGCTAATACTAAAACCCTTTTTGGTTTGTAGATGTGATGATAAGCTTTCTGGAGTGATTCATCTAAGAACTAGGAGAGAGCTTAGAAGGCCCAAGGTTGGTTTTGATAATGCATTTCAATGGCGGTTGTCCAGTATAGTGAACGCTATCTTCACTTTTCTTTTGAGGTTAATTTTCATGTCTTGGGAATTGATACCTAGTTGTAGTTGTCTAGTTTCCATGTTCATTGAGACTTGGTCGTTTGTAGGTTTATCCATTATCTATACTACATATTGTGGCTAGTTTGATTGATTGGTATGGAATTTTTAGAATCCAAAGATAGAGATAGCCTCAATAGTACCTTGCATCTTAAGGAGGGATTTAGATAGCTATCAATGTGATGTGCAAGGCTTTCTTAGATTCCTCCTTCACCAAATTGGTCTTTTGTGTGATTGATGAGTTGCTTTGGGAGGCAATGGTCTGATCTAGATACTATTCACGGATCAAGCAAACCGTTGGTGTCATAATCAATATAATTGTATTCTGAATCCATGTCATTTTTCTCATTTTTTCATGTATCTTTTGAGTCATTCTCCTCTTCAATGTTTTTATTCCTAGTCCTCATTAAGGACATGAGTTCGTCATTGTGATAGTTGAACAAGAGTTGATGGAACTCAATCCATTGCTAGCTGGGATTGATGATTATCCCTTCAAAAATAGTTAGGTTAGCCTCAATTATGTGTTTGAAACAAGGATGCCATTCGACTAGTGATTTATGAAGCTTGAGTTTATTTGTAGAAGTGTGGTGTCATCAAGTACACATTGGATCCATTGAGTCAAGGTTCATAATTAGCATTGATAGTGAGACTCACTTTTATGTGAGTTTTAAACATGTACACAATAGTTTCTTGTATTTCTTTTTGACTCATCATTAGAATTGATAGTGAGACTCACTTTTATGTGAGTTTTAAACATGTACACAATAGTTTCTTGTAATTCTTTTTGTCTCATGGACTCATGAGCCTTTTGATACTCTCCCTCCTTTGTAATGAGTGGCAATTCCAATGTGGCAAGGATGTGCATTTAATCTTGCATGTCCTTGAGGTAGGGTATGTATTGATTTGGTGGTTTTAGTGCAGGAAGGCAATTTGTATCTCCATGTAATATGCTAGAGATGGTGTCTAATCTGATATGGTGGTTTTTCAAATATCAATTTCAAAGTTAACTACCTTTGTTCTATTATCTAGAAAGACTATTTCATTATTCTATATTGAGATGGCAAGCTTAACATGTGTAGACATTCGATGGACCGCTTGGTTAGATGGGTCTACACGCCGACACTAAGTACATTGGTGGTCATTCCGATCCTCACATGGCTACTGACTTATTACTTATTATATTTGGTTTGTTACACCTACCTACAGTTAGCATAGTCATAGCACCGGTCAATTAATATAGTCAATTATGCACTTTGACTTAATAGGCCACTTTTCTTTATATTGTATCTTATTGTAATTTTTAATGTCATATTGTGTAGATAAGAAAGAAGAAAAACTAGCAAGAAAATGTTTTGGCCTCCATCTCTCTTCATGTGATCTTGATTGAGCTTCCTCTTATGTGTATTGTTTGTGTTCGATGCAGTAGCTCAAGCAACTCTCCCCACCATGTGATTCCTAACATAGTATGAGAGCATCTCCATTAAGAGATACTGGTTTTAAAGGTTGAAGTGAAAGAAAATAAGCAAGGATTCAATCAAGCAACCTATTGATAAGAAGCTCTCCCATTCTTTCTCTCTTTCTCTTAGATAGTGCCTATGGAGGCATTGAAAGTAGGGCAAAGCAAAAATCTCAAGTTGTTATGAGATTTGGTGAGCAAGAAGAATTGTATATGTTGTGCAAACAAACCCTTTAGGGCTTGCTTATTGTGTTTTTGGCCAAGGCCATTTTGAGCCCTATTTAGAAATGTAAGCAAGAATATACTTGAAGTTGTGCATACACATGAAGGAAAGAGTGAAGTCTTTGAGCACTTCAAAAATTTCAAGGCTATTGTTAAAATAGAATTAGGCTTGAAAGTTAAGTACTTGAGGTCCAATGGAGGGGGAGAATACCTCTCTAATGATTTTACTAATTTTTTGAAATCTCATGGAATAAAGTGACAGTTTACATACAGGTATTCTCCACAATAAAATGGAGTTGAAAGGAAAAAGAGACATATTTTAGAAGTTGCATGTGCATTGATAGCTAAAAAAAATATACCGAAGTTTTTTTTGTTTGAAACTATTCATATTGTTGTCTACATTATGAATAGGTCTTGCATAGCTACAGTTCAAGGTATGACTCCTGAAGAATATTTTATTGGTAAGAAACTTGATAAATCACACTTGAAAGTGTTTAGCTTTATTGCATATGGTCATGCAATTGATGAGTTGAAGAAAAACTTAGACCCCAAGTTAAAAAATATATTTCCATTGATTACTTTATTGAGCAGAAAGGATATTGTTATTAACCATATTTATGGTGAGTTTTTGGTAAGCAAGGATGCTATTTCTTATAAGATGAGCAGTTGGTATGTATCTAGTGGAGATACATTGGATAATGTTGATGATCATGAGAGTCTTATGCAAACACAAAAGCAAGAATTATGGACTCTTACTAGACGAAAGACATTATCTAGTGATATATCTCTACAGACCCACATCTTCGGGTGTATCTACTAGTGTTACAAGTAATGATAAAGAGAAATAAGTGTCAAATGGTAATAAGTCACGCAATTCTTGATAGAGACTCTAGTGTCTCAAAGAGTTTAGATTATGATCTTGGTATTCCTTCAATTAGGACATCAGGTGTACAAAGTGCACATGGTAATGTGAAGACTCCATTGAGTGATCCAAAGGTACATAAATCTAGTAGGGTGAGATATTCTGTTAGAAGATGTGGTTTTGAGAATTATGTAGCTCACCATTATGCTTATATGGAAAAGGTAGTTGAGGATGTTGAGCCACTTCTTTTGAGGAGACTATTTGTCATGCACATTGGGATGGAGAAATGGATCAGAAGATGGTTGTATTAGAGGCCAACAAGATTTGGGATCTAGCACCATCAAAGGCAAGAAAGCTATTGGTTGTAAGTGGGTCTATAGAATAAAGCACAATATAGATGGTTTTATTAGCAAGTGTAAGGCCAAGTTGGTTGCAAAAGGCTATGCACAGACATATGACATAGATTATGAAGAGACATTTAGTCTAGTTGCTAGGATGGAAAGTGTTAGATGTGTGATTGCTTTGGTAGCAACCAAAGATAAGAGCTTATAGCAAACGAATGTGAAGGATGACTTCTTACATGGTGATTTGTAAGAAGAGGTGTATATGGAGCAACCAATAGGTTATGAGGATGTAGAGCATCCCACATATGCATGCAAGTTAAAAAAGGTGCTCTATGGGCTTCAATAGGCACCTAGAGCATGGTTTGACAAGATCAGAGTGTATCTTATCAACATTATCTTTTATATTTCTAGTGTAGATCACTAGCTTTCCATGAGGAAGGAACGTGCAAGTTTGGTTGTCATAGTCATCTATGTGGATGACTTAATTACTATAGGTGATTGTGATAGTGGGATTGCTAATATCAAGGGCCTTTTCAAGCAAGAGAACAGGATTTGGATAAGTAAGATACTTTCTTAGTATTGAGATGATTAGATGTGATGATATTGTGTGGCTATTCAAAAGACAATATGGCTTAGATATGTTATCCAAGTCTAGTATCACGACATGTAAGCCTCTTTTAGTGCCATTGGAGTAAAATCTAAAGTGGAGTGGTGATGTTGGGGATGAGATAGAAAACCCCATTATATTCATGAAGATAGTAAGGAATTTTATCTATATGACAATCACATGGTCTAATTTGAGCTATGTTATTAGACTTGTGAATTAGTTTATGTAGATACCTAGGAAGCCTCATTTGGATACAATCTGATGCATATTGAGGCATGTGAGGTCCACCTTGCATTATGGACTTTTTGATGAGGCACGTCAAGATATACAAGTGTTTGGATACACAAATGTAGGTTGGGCTAGTAGGAAGTTTGAGAGAAGATCTACTAGTAGATTCATAATTTCCCTAGTACACAGATACAAATTGGGCTAGTAGAAAGTCTGATACCAAAAGATTCATGTTTTCCCTTTGTAGTAGAAAGTCTGATAGAAAATCTACCAAAAGATTCATGTTTTCCCTTGGTAGTGTAGCAGTTACTTGGAATAGCAAAAAGTAACCAATGCTTACTTTATCAAGTACAAAAGCTAAGTATAGAGGTGCTACTATCGCAATATATGAGGTTTGGCTACAAAAGCTATTGGGTGATTTGGATGTGCAAGGTGATAGTCCGCTTATCATTCACTGTGACAACATGAGTAGTATATAGTTGACTAGAAACCTAGTATTCTATGCTAGGACAAAACACATTAGGATGCATTATTGTTTTATGGTGAGATGGTACTTGCAAGAGAGATCAACATGGTATATATTAGCATATAAGATTAGATACTTGATATTTACAAAGGCATTGGGTGATGAGGATGGATTTAGTTGGAGATTTTGGGCAAGTGGAGTGACCATGGGGTTACAGTGGAGGATGGAGTAACGTGAGAGAATAGACATAATGTAGGTATGTTGATGCATTTTGATATATGTGGGTGATTGTTCAATTTCAATGCCAATACAATAATGAATAGGACCATAATCTGTTATAGCAAATTGTGAGGATATAATGGATTTGGCTTTGGACCTGGCATGAGGAGAGTCGGTAAGAATGAGAATGTCATCAACATAGAGGGCTAGGATAATAACAGTGTTGCCCTAAAGAAGAATATAAATTTTGTGATCAGTGTCTAGCCGCCTAAAGCCATGGTGTATTAAGTGAGAATGAATGCAAGTGTACCATTGCCTTGGTGCCTGTTTCAGGTCATAGAGAGCTTTATGCAGTAAACAGACATGAGTAGGGAATTTTGGATCAACAAAGTTTGGGGGTTGAGACATATAGATTTTCTCATCTAAGTGACCATGTAAGAAGGTAGTTTTAACATCAACATGATGGAGAATTAATTTGAAATGAACAGCCATGGAAAGTAATACCCATAAGGAGGTTAAATATAGCACGCGAGAGAATGTACTTCCGTAATGGAGGCCTTTGATTTCTTCAAAACCATGAGCTATAAGTCGGGCTTTATACTTGTCAATAGTGCCATTTGGTTTGAGCTTTTTGCGAAGTACCCATTTGCAGCTAATTGCAAATTCTCCAGGAGGAAGCGGGACCAATGTCCAAGTGTTGTTATGAAGAAGAGCCTTGTATTCTTCAAGCATTGTATCTTGCCATTGAGAGGCTTCATGTGAAGTGCTTGAGAGACAAAAGGGCAGTTTGGTGGCTCGGGAATGGTGTTTGGAGGTGACTGTCGCACTTGTCCAAGGGCAATGTTGGCTTGGAGATGAAGGTCATGCAAGCTCTTGTAACATGGAGTTGGAAGGGAAAGAACTTCATTAGTGTCAGAGTCGGAAGAGCTGAAGAGAGTAATAGGCATAGAGGGGGAAGTTGGAGATGGGGGTTTCAGAGTGGTTACAATGAGAGTAGTAGGAGAAGAGTTACTTGAAGTAGTGGAGGACATACATTGCAGCTTTGCGAGCAGACCTTCAAATTTTGGGAAGGGATTTTGAGGATGCTTGATTAGTGGGATAGTAGGATTTTGTGCCTTGGAAAATGGAATGAGAGGAGTTTGTTGCTACTGAGATATATGTACTTCTACATATTCTGGTAGTGAGTTGGTACTGGGAATTGCAGAGAGAGAGAAAGCATGAGTCCTTGATTGTGAAGGAGTTGGAGGAGTAGTAAATCAACTGCTAGACAGTCTGGGCTGCTAATGTGGTAGCTGTGGCTCCAAATATGGCACCTTGGTATCAGGCAAGAGCTGTAGTGGCCGCATGTCAGGATGAGCAGGCGGAATGGCTACTGCTGCAGGCATGATTGGCATTGTTTTCAACACAAAAGAAGGCATCAAGTTTCCATCGTGGACCTGCATTTGTGAGCTGGAAAGTAGATTAGTTTGTTTAAGGTTAAAGTAATGAGATTTTGTTGGAGTTAGA
The DNA here is from genome assembly GCF_053477565.2 of Lygodium microphyllum. NCBI lineage: Eukaryota > Viridiplantae > Streptophyta > Polypodiopsida > Schizaeales > Lygodiaceae > Lygodium > Lygodium microphyllum. The sequence continues at coordinate 36,913,738 of NC_141153.1, read as the reverse complement.
GCTTGTCCACATGTGGCAAGTGGTGTGGGAAGATTAATATGCAATAAGGGAGAGGATCATAGTGAAGCACGTGGATGGAAGGGACAAGAAGAGATGATTGTATTGGAGAAGATATAGTGGGCCCGTGTTGAGTATTGTTGGATGTTGGTTGGGAAGATGTGGTGGCAAATGGGGCAATTGGATAAAGGGTCAAAGATTGAGGTTGTGTGATGGTAGAACCTATGGAAAAGAGATTAACTTCATGAAATATGGCACATCTACCATAAATGAAGACGTTGTGTGGATCATGAAAACGATAAGCTTTGAGACCATGGGGCTCATCATATCCTGTAAAGATTAATTGTGTGGCTCTAGAAGAGAATTTGGATTTGTGATCCTTATTTACAAGAAAGGGAGTGCATCTAAAAACCTTTAGATGTGATAGGTTAGGAGGGTGATCAAATCATAATCTGTAAGGAGTGTTATTGTGTAGAGAGTTTGAGTACAACTTGTTTTGAAGATATGTTGCTATAGCAATTGCTTCCTCCCAATATTATTTTCCAAGACAAGCTAGTCACAGCATAGCTCTTGTTGCATTTAGTAGAGTACGATTCTTACGTTCAGCAACTCCATTTTGCTATGGATGATGTGGTATGGTAAGCTCATGTTGAATGTTAAAGCCTTTGCAATAATCTTCAAACTCATTTGATGTGTATTCTCCTCCATTTTCTGTACGAAAAGCTTTGAGTTGTAACTCGTACTTATTTTCAACTGCTTCCTTGTATCCTTGGAACTTGGAGAAGACTTGTGACTTACTTGTGAGAAAATATACAACAGTATATCCAAAATAATCATCAATGAGCACCATAAAGTATTTTTCTCCAGTGAGTGATACAAGATTGATAGGACCACTAATGTCGAAGTGTAAAAATTGAAGAGGTTGAGTCGTAATGGAGTAGGATTTGGGGTAAGGAAGATTTGTGGCTTTACTGAGAGCACAAGCTTGACAAAATGGAACTTGAGAGAGGGAAGGTGGAATACCGAGGACAAGTTTCTTATGAATAAGTTGTTGGAGAACATTTTGAGAGGCATGACCAAGTTGAGAGTGCCATAGGAGAGTGTGTTGTGGTGTACTTGTGAGTGAAGTGGAGTTAGCCGAAGCATTTGAAGAAGGTTGTAGAACTAAATAGCCAAGTGTGTAAAGTCAACCTAGTTTTGAGTAGGTGAGTTCTCTAGAGAAGGTGAGAATAGTTGTAAGATGCAGTGATCTTTATAGAAGTGAGCAATGAGAGAGGATTGAGAAGTGAGCTCACTAATACTTTAAAAAAACTTCTTAAGGTTAGGAACATAATAAACTTTATGTACCTTGATTATGTGATTGGAGGGAAGCTCCACTTGAATGGTTTCATAACCCTAAGCTTGTTGAATGCTGTTGTCCCCCATGGCAACACTGAGTGGAGTGGACATTTATTTGAAGTTGACCAACCATTCTTTATGAAAAATCAAATGATGAGTAGCTCCAGAGTCTAGGAACCATGTATATTCTTCTTCGGAGTTTGAAGAAGGTGCCCAAACACTCATGGCTAGGCTGATGATAGTTTTTGGTTGCTCTTCTATGTCATAATTGCCAATGCTAACAAAATGAGCTTAACCTTTTCAGTGATGTTTGTTGAATCTATTTTTTTACGACTGTCCTTTTCAATATGACCTTGTCGTTTGCAAACATTACATATGAGATGATAATGAGGGTTTCTAGTTAAGGATAGGGATTGAAATGACTGATAAGGGTTGGGCCTATGTTGAGGATTACCAAGAATTCCTTTGCCATTAAGACCAAGGAGAAAACTTAGGGTTTTGATGAAGGGGTTGAGTTCTTTTGTGAAGATGTTTTGGGTTGTAGGCAATTACAGCTAGGGCCTTGGATTCTTGAGTTGAAGAAGTAGAAAGAGTATCTCTCATGACTTGCTCTTGCTTGATTATATTAATCAGCCAGCTGAAGCTTGAGTTTATCAATGGAGGTTTGAGTAGTAATAAAATCTCTCCAAGATAGAGGCAAGGAGGAGAGGAGGAACATGGCTTGTAATTCTTTAGAGATGACTAAACCAGATATTATGGTTTCATCTAGGAGGGATTGCCTCTGTTCTAAGAACTTAGTGGCAAATTGATTTTCATACATAGTGGCAATAGATAGTTTTCTAAACATGGTCATTTGATAAACAATATCTGTGTGTTCATAGGTATTGTTGAAGAAATCCCAAAAACCTTTTACAGTGGGTATTGTTCTTACTAGTTGTACTTGTCGATCTCCACAATGGACAAGTATTCCCATTCTCGCAGCCGCATCTCTTTGCATCCAATCTTCATTGTCGGCTCCTTCTTGTTCAGGGTAGTCTTCCTTGCCATTGATAATATTCCATAGGTTCGCTTGAGATAGGTAAAGTTCCATCCTTGGCTTCCATACTTGATAGTTGCTGCCATTGAGTTTGTCGATCTTGATGTGTTGATTATTGTAGGAGGTAGTGGTATTGATTAGAGCCATTGGAAGAATGAGAGTAAAGGAAGACTAATAGTTTATGATTTTGAGGAGAATGTGATAAGCTAGAGAACTAGGACCTGGTGCTCTGATACCATATGGTATATTAAATGAGGTAGGTGAGCTTCTTCTCTAAATATCTGAGATATTTACAAGGTGGATAACTCTGGGATCCTTTTGTCCACATATTTGCCTATCCCTATCTTATCCAAACTTTTATGCTAGCACTATGAAGCATGTCATTATTTGTGATTGTGCTTGGCATGCTTCCTCTTACTTCCTTACAACAAGGACTGTAGAGTTTGAAGGTTGAAAATTGTTTAAGCTTACTTCAAGTTGTAGAGATGCAATTGAGCTTGAGGGGGAGTATTGAGATCGCAAGCTTAACACATTTGGACATTGATGATGGACCGCTTAGTTAGATGATTCTGCATATCTACACTCAGTAGATTGGTGGTTATTATGATCCTCACATAGCCACTTACTTATCATTTATTATATTTGGTTTGTTACACCTACCTACAACTAGTATAGTTATAGCACTAATCAATTAGTATAGTCAATTATATACTATTTGACTTAGTAGGCCACTTTTCTTTATATTGTATCTTATCTATACTTTGTGTACATTGTATTGTGCTCATATTATGTGAGTAAAGAGGGAAAAAACCAAGCAAAAAATGTTTTGGTTTCCATCTCTCTTCTTGTGTTCTTGACTGAGCTTCCTCTTGTGTGTATTGTATATATTCAACATAGTAGCTACTAGGATCACCCTTTGATGAGAAACACTACGCTTGCTTGAGCTTCAATCCTAATCTTCAATCAGCCTAGTGTTTCTCATCAAAGGGTGATTGAGCAATAGATTATAGTTGAACCCTTTATAACAACAAAGTTGATAGAGAACCTCACCTCTAAAATCATGACCTGCATATCTTAAAGCATATCTAGTAACCAAACTTTGAATCCATTAGTAATGGTTAGATTTAAATGAACTTGTTTGAAAGAAGGGTTTGCCAAGCCTTGAGTACTTCTTGTTTCATAATACTCACTCACACTCATTTATTAATGATTCCTTGTCTTATGGAGCCACAAGAGGCCTCTACTGGAAGAATGGCATGGCACTCGACTTCTTCCCAAAATGTGCCTACAACTAGGGCACACAGGGTTGGAGTGGTGGTTAGGTTGGGTACGATCATTTGTGGAGACTCTTACACAACTAATGCAATTGCTTTCTCTCTATCAATCTAGTTTTTAAATGTTCTCCAAATCATTGTATTTCACAGCTTTTTTAAAAAAAGTGTTGAAAATATATTATCTTATTATAATGAAGCATAGAACTTAGTGGTACAGAAGGGGGGGTATATAAAGTTGTGTGGAACATATGTTCATTATCTTTTTGCCAATCAATAAAGTACCTAAGGGATTATGATACTAATGGAGGCCGAAGTTGCAATAATACTTGACTAAATGTTGTGAAATTGAAATTGTTTGTGCTTTGTACTTTATTATGTGAGAATATGGGTTTGTCTTGAGATTCAATTTGATAACATTAGCTAGTGGATGATAGGTTCTTTGAAGGAGTGCTACTAGGGTTGGACAATGGTGCTAGACAACGGTGTTACACTAGGTCACGTATACTCACATCTCGTACTACTTTTTCGTTGGGTAGCTCTTCTTATGCCTTCTTATACTCACAACCTCTACTAATTTTTCATTGGGTGGCCCTTCTTATGCCTTCCTGACCTAGTGTTTTACTTTATTCATCAAATATCATTATTGTTATGGATCAAGATATTCCCACACCTTGGCTATGGTAGCTTTTCAATGGGGAGTGTAGTGGTTGTGCTTTCTACACTTGAAGCATTTTTCTATCCTAGGAGGGTGGTTAACCCTTTGCTCTCTCGTCTAATCTTCGCAATGCTCTTGTGTTTTTTTGGCACTATTTTTGCAAATTATTGATCCATTAGTAATTTTTGATCAAGAGATGCTTACTTTCCTTTCTTGCTTTGTATCTTTCTAATGGCATTAATAGGGATTAGGATTGGCATCCTTGTCATTAAAAGCATTTCACCTACAAAGAGGTTGAGGGGCATCAAAGATGTGATTACCTTACCGGTATTGGATTTCTATTTAGGAAAACTAAGAAACATGTGGCTAATTTTGCATTCAACACACCTTTGGTGTCAAACTCGTTCTCTTTTGGTGGTTCTTGCTTTTGGGGACATTATGAAGATATGTGGGGTTGGCTGCAACCTCAATAATCTATGGTTTCATGGGATTGAATTATTTTTCATCCCTCCCTCATCCTAACATCTTGAGATGGGTACTAGATAGTAGTCCATAAGAATGATGGTTTTTTAGCAAACAAATGGTTAGTGTACTCCTCAACACTGGCCAAAGTTCTTTAATGCAATGCATGGGAGTGTCACTAGGAGGATGAATAATTATCAGCCCTGATGGTCTAGGGATCCTTGAAAGATTAATTTCCATTATGGTTACTGACATCTCTTTTTGTAGAGCAAGTAAGGCTAATTGGGGTTGCCTTGGGCATGGCATTTCTCAATTGAGTTGCTAATAACCAAAGCTGGTGTTGGGATAGGGTAAGGAAGTCTTCTTGAGGCTCTACAATAGGCTACATCATGCTCGAAGCACCTATTGTTAATGCACGGATGATTTTGTCTCGAGCATTATGAGGGGAGGTGATCTCCACTACAATGTACAAATTAAATGTTTTATCTATAAGGTCATGGCTACTTTAGAGCTTCCACAATCTTTAGGAGCTCTTCTTGTTTCCTTTTGACATCGACTTGAGGTCTCATGTCGAGTTGAAGTTCTATTATACCTTGACTAGGTTCAAGGAGCCCTTAGCTTTTCTTATCAATACTCCTTTCTCAATAGAGGTCATCAATTTGAATTATCCTCATCTAAAATGCTATTGATAGTTGGCCAGTCTAGAATTGAGTTTCTTTCCATGGTCTTATAGATGTTTTCATCTTACATTCCCTTGATGGAAGCTTTGGTAATAGCCAAGTGGAATCTATGTATAAAGACTATGGACCTTTGGCACATAGTCTCTCATGGTCTCCTCTTCTTATAATTATATATTCATGATCCAGATTTATCCCCATATCCAACTTCCACAAAACTCTTAATGAAGAGATCCTTGAATGTGGCAAAAGAGGACTTCTCAATAGTGTTGAGGCTAGTAAACCAAGTTCTACCCTTTTAACGCAAGTGAAATCCAAATGTTTGTGCTTGCCTCGAGTCATGAGTGAGGTTGTTAGCCTCACACCTATTCGAATTTCTTAGAAGAGCTATAAGGATCATCCCCTCCTCTATATTTGTCTATTTGTTTAACAACAAGGGGATTCTTGGCATGTTTCCCATTCCTATCAATAGAGTTCGGGCTATTAGTAAACATGATCATATTTTAATTATCAAAAAGTTGTCATTGGACTAGGTCTAATATGGAGTTTTGACCATGTTGCTCCTGTGTTGAGGAGCATGTTATGGATTCTATCACTCTCAACCTCAATGTTGCGGTGTTGTTGCTATGTATCCTTATTGATATCAACAAGTCTATTGTGGATACATTTACTTTGGTAATTTAACTCTAGGAGCTTCTGCTCTATAGCCTTAGGTATTAGCAATGAAATATCAAACGCTATGTATCGTGGAAGGTATACAAAGACTTTAAGGTACTCTAAGATGTGTCCCTCACATATTTAGATTTTGCCATGGTACTATGTGTGAGTCATGTGGTTTCTAAGCTAACTGCTTTGATGAATTTGTCAATTAACTCTAGTACCAATGTATTTTCACTATTAGGCTCCTCTGGTAGTCATCTAGTATTAGGACCTTTTCCTTTTCCTAGAGTTGGGATAAAGTTGCCACAATAGAAGCGCACATACTTGAGATTACCTAGGCTCTTGATGTCCTATCTCTAAGTCGGTTTATGTTTCTCTTGTGATATCAATTAGTTTCCATTGTGTTTGCAATCCCTTGAGTAGTTGTTATTTAGACTAGTTATTCTTCTCTCAATTTGAGGAATAAGTTTTAACCACAAAATGAGTTAACACTTAAAGTTCAAACACTTCTTCCTAATACACAAAGTGTGGTGAAGTGCACAACCAAGCTTTCTTCTTTTCTGAGATCAATTGTGTCAATGTCCAATCAATTCCTTCCTTCAAGCAACCAAATTTCACAATTGTTATTTCCCAAGCAACCGTTGTCACATGTGCTTCTAGTCAATGCAATGGTCCTACAAATTTTTACCCTATGCTTGTGATCCTGCATGGGAAATCTAAGGCTTCTAATGGTTGCCTAGGTGCCTAGGTACGTTGGTGGTCCTAGGTGGCTTGCATGTGTACATATGACCAAGGTGCTTGTGGATCCCTGATTTGATTCCAAGGCTAGGGTCTCCTGGGAGATGGATTAAGCCAACACTCCTAGGTGGCTTGCACGTGCACGTATGATTGAGGGACTTGTAGATACCTAAGTTCATTCCTAGGCTAGGGTCTTTTAAGAGATGGGTCTATCCTATGGAACACCTAAGTACAATGTGCATTATTGTCTAGCTTAACTATGTTCATGAAACATAGGTGACTATGAGTGCCCAAGGACTTAGGGTAAGTGGTGGGGTAAGTCAAATGGCTTTAGGGCACATTGTTTATGACTACTAGTTGTGTAACACACTAAGTGAGTTGTGATGCTTACAATGTGGTATATGGGTGCATTGTTATATGTTTTAAACTATGGTTGGCCTAAAAGTGGTTAGGCAACTTTCCAAAATGTGTATTCTCATGAAGTTAGGAAAGGAAGTATACAAAGCATGCTTCCATTCCATTGAACCTTTCCCGCATATAGAGTTGAAATCATTACACCAAATTTGGAGTTTGGTTTCTCCATTAATATCTTCATGATCTTATTCAACCTAGCATCCTTTATAACCATCAATTCTTTTAGCTTTAGTCTAGTTCTAAGACGTTCTTATTCATATTGCTCAAGAATGCTTACACTTTACAATTTTCTTGTAGTCTTGGAGGTAGGGCCACATAAAGTGGCATCTTTCTCTTTAGAAATTTTATCCAAGCATGCTCTCATACTTAGAGAAGAAAGCACTTCTGTGCCAAACTTAGCATTGGGAGGTATGTCTAGGACTTAGATGGGTGACTTGTGTTTTTGTGTGTGATAAAATGGCTAGGGTTTATTTAGTGCTAAGGGGAGTGCACTCTAAGCTAGTGTGAGGATTATGTTCCTAAGGTGATGTCAAGCGCTAATGAAGGCATGTGTCTTCAATGACTTGATATGTGGTGGTGCTTAATGCTCCTACACAAGGGCTAGGCAGATGCCTCAATTGGGCTCTAGGGATAGTGGGTGATTTAGACGTGATGGCTTAAAAGAGAATGTATGCACCTAGATGCCTAAGCTGTGTATGGACATGCCTAAGGGAATATGAGAATACCCCTATGGAGAGTGGAGTGTGTTATGTGAAGAGTGCACTTTGTGCCTAGGTGGGCTAATGTGTCTAGCGACTTACAGTCATGACTAGAAGCCCAAGAGTTCCAAAGTGCCAACATGTATGTCTTATGTGGTCAGTGTATTAGTGTCCTAGGTGACAACAAGTACCTAAGCTCATGCTAAGCTAGGTTTTCCTAAGAAATGTGTGCTTATGTGATCTCGATGAGAGGGGGATGTGTCTGTACTTGCAATACTCGGAGGTCAATATGCAGCATTGTGCTTAACTGACCTAGGAGTGTGCATAGGCTTGAGTGAGTATGGGTGCCTAAAGTGCTTAAGGTGTGTAGTGGGTGATCATCCAATGAGAGTAAGGTAATACTAGGCGGATTTGGGTGCCCATGGTTGATTGTTTTGTGCGGCGACTAGCGTGGACTGACCGGCCAGGATACAATACGCTCATGGGACCGCGAGTGAATGCCTTCCTATGAGTGTGCATGTGCCTTGCGTCCTTACGGTAACGACTACAAGTGCAGAAACGATGATTGCGAACCGCTTCTTGTCATGCACGAATGGTGGTTGCGAGTAGCGCAAGGTATCGATCTGACGATGACTGTGAGTTAGCTGCAAGCCCATGTTCGTGGTTAGCTCATCCGCAATGATTGCGGGTAGGACTATTATGGGCGGGGTGGTCTCTATGTTTGCGTGTGCACAGGCGGCTTAAGCCGTGGCAACGACTGCGATGGCCATCCCGGAGATTGCGAGTGGGGTGTATGATTACGATCGTTGCCTCATGATTGCGAGCCTTTATCCACGCGTCTCGAGGACGGCGGCCACATTTTACGTGATAAAATACTAGCATCTAGATCTACATATACTAGCCGGCGGAAACCACCTTAAAGGAGCCTTAAGCCAGTGACTAGCCACTAAATACATAAACCATTAATCTCGCCTTGTGTTCATCTTTTCAGTGTTTGTCCCTTTCGGTCTTCCGTCTTCCTCTTATCGTTGCATAGCTTGTGTGAGAAAGGAAGGAAGGCAGTGATGGAGCGAGAGTATTTTAGTGAATCTCGGCTCCTCCTCCTTCTCCTTCTCCCTCTCCTCCTCCTCCCTCTCCTTCCTTACCACCTCCAACTTATGGATGCTTACCTCATGGTAAGAATGGGTTCAAGCAAAATGTAGGGCTCAAAGCAAGCAACAAGATCCAAGAAGATTTTGTTGACTACATGGAGATTCATACAAGGTGGGTCTTCTTGAACTAGATATTAGACTATAGCATTTGTGTTGGCTAAGAGTGAGAGTTCAATCCATAGCTATATCTCATTCTCATTTCCATTAACAGATCTACAAACTATCATTCCACAAACATTAGTGTTGAGATTTTTCAATCTCTATTTACTATGCTTAGTTCATTAAAGACATTGTACATATTTTGACAATCTAGGCTAGAATTGACAGTCATGGCCTTGCACAATCTTTGTTTACTCTACTCATTGCATCAAAATCAATGTACTGATTTAGGTAATCTATGCTAGAATTGGTAGCCTCATACAATCACTCGTCTCATATGCTATTGATGAGGGTCATTGAAACAACTTTTCTAGGGTGTTGCTTATTTGTAAGTATTCATTTGACTCAATCTTGGATTCTTGATACATAATCATGTGAAAAATCATAATCTAACAATATGTGGTATTCATGAGTTTAACAATGAGGTTTCCCCATAGCCAACCTTTGAGATCAATTGATGAGAGGAGATCCTTTAATGTGGAGAAGCTCCCTTCTTAGTTGCATCCAAACTATGAACCAAGTTCCACTGTTTCTAGCCAAGCACATGCAAAAGGTTAGAAGCCCATTTGTCTTTTGCCATGAGCTTGATAGCCTCACAAACTTGCACAAGTAGCATTGTGAAGCTATAAGGGCCATCACTCAAGCATACATATCCACTTGTTATGCTACTCTTTGAACCATTGGTTGCTCCTTTATTTGAAGTGGTGTTCGATCTAAGACTATTAAGCACACTTGCCACCATCTTGGCACAAGTTTTTGTAATTGAATTGTTATCTAATATTTGCTTTAGGATTATGTTTGTGATGGAGCCTTTGAAAGAGCCAAACATTTAGATATCAATCATCAACATTCTCATTCTTCCCATTTCATTCTCTTACATTCATATGACTTCTTGATTGGCAATTACTACCCTAGCTACGACCCCAAAGCTTTGTTGATTAAGTGTATCTAGGTATTCCATCACCTCTAGGCTGGAGCACTCAATTAGGTTAGTCACTTTGACTTCATGAAGAGTCATTATGGCATTCTTATTGCATCCTTGTCACTCTTGATAGGTTAGTTTCCAATAGGCTTCACGAAAGGGGATCCGTCCTAGGTTTTCTTAATAAACTAGCTCTTTTATTCAATCCACAAGTATGGCAATGGCATCCCCTTGCGAGGATGTGTTGGGGTGGTTAAGGTTCCAACTAGGATCTCTAGATTGGTTCAAAAAACATATCAAATAGCCACTCCTTAAGCATGTGAACCACTCCTACTTGATTAATTGATTTGGATAAACATTAAGTTCAAGATTGCCTAGCTATCTTCACAATTGCTTGATGAGGTAGTATACACTCTAGGTTGGACCACACAACACTTAAGTTCACATTACGCACTAGTCAAGTCCCTTAGATGCAAGTGGTTTTCTTTTCATCCTCAACAAAACTCAATCATTGGAACGTCACTTCATTTTCGTATTATGATGCTACAGTCAGCAAATTAGTGCAGCGTCAAAATGAAAATCTTCACTCTGTGATATCTGTTTTTATGGGCATGCTAAGATCTATGACCCCCAAACACTTACACAATTGAATGAGCAAATGCCCCTCACTAAGCAATCAAGGTTTTGCCTTCATTTCTACCCTTTGACGAGGATCCCTAAATTTCCTTACATTGTAAAAGTGAGCAGTTCATTGTGATGCATTGTGGTCTTTACTATAGTCTCCAAATTGGAGAGTTCATTACTCCAACATCAAGGACTCAATGCATACATTCTTATGCTAGTTTCGAAGAAAAGCATATATAATGAAATGGTTTTCAAATCTAAACATAATACTTTTCCCTCACTTCACTCAAACTATATCTTCTATCCAAATCAATTACCTAATGAACTTATCTTAAACTTCCCAAGGTTATATGCTCATTCTGTATGAGAGAGAGCTCACTTCAAAACTAGCAAGTGTTGGACACCCTATTCTACCAATGTGATGAGTATCAAGAGCACACTTATAACAATGCATAGTATTATCATGTCCTAGCAGCAAAATTGAAATGTTGAGGCACTTAAGATCAACCTCGAGGACTTGATGAAACCGCCTATCTTTTAAAGAGTTTCTCTATACTCACAAGCTATGTATCTTTCACCTACTTTGATGTATCTCCACTTCCTTCACCCTCTCTTCACGTACTTCGCCCTTATCCCCAAGAATGTAAGCAAACAAAGAAGAGAGCACACACACTCACTGTAGCTTCCATCTCCACCATTGTAGTCTACTTCTCAAGAGAGGTACTCTCAATGGTCTTTTGATTTGCAACACAAGCTTTTATGGGCTCCTTTTGATTTGCATTCACTAGATCTATAGCAGTGCCCTCCCATGAGCAAATAAAAGAGAGAAAGAGAAAGAAGAATAGAGAAAATGAGCTTCATAAGATTGCACACATAAGATCTATACATTCATCATGTAGTTTTGAGACTTATATACATGTTTGGAGAGTGTTTCCACCCTTCCACTTAGCTTTTTTTTAAAGATGTTTGATGAGTATAATGTTGAACTCTTAGCCATGGCCATTCCAACATTAGCCAAGGTATTGTACACCTTGCATGAGAGAGAGTATTTGCTCAAATTTACAAAGAATGTTCATTGTGTGTTTTGGGATTCAAAAGTAATAAAAATATTCATATGTTGTATGTAAACACACGTGCTTCTTCTTAGCTTGGTTTGCATGTCCAATATGTCCCAACTCCTATTTCCTTTGTCTTTTTGCATTGTGTGCCATAGAGAAATACTCAATAGAGTCCTCACAATAGCTATAAATAGGGGCTTAAGCTACTAGGATTCACAAGTTGATGTCTAGTTTGGGATATTCAACCTTAGATGCGACACTCCTAGTACAACTTTGGATTTTCCATCTTCTATACTTAAGTGCTACGAGAGGACCTTAATAATCAAACACAAAACAATAAAACTAGATACAATCAAGACTTGTTGGCAAACCAATGTGATCCTTGGATACAAAGAGAGCCTTCCTAGCAGGATCGTCTACTCTTTCTAACACCCAACATATTCTTTATACGATTGAGCTACATGAATGTGCATCTATCTCATGGGATTTAGTGTATAATATGCTAGCTCAGCATATCCTCACATCAACTCCATGTCAATACACTACCTACCTTTAGATAGAGCCTACTCCAATGGACACCCTACTTTGCCAAGAGGAGATGGAGTTAGAGAATCTTCACTTGCCACTTTTCAACATCTTAGGAGATCAAAGATAGCTACAATAGCCTCATCACTAAAGAGGCCTCCTTTTCATTCTACATTAGTGTGATATCAACTTGGACTCTAACTACCTAAGCTTCACATGTAGAGATTTCCAACTAGTACCACAACATTTGAGCTGACACAATTGGAACCGTACTTACAGGGACTCCATAAAGAGCCCTCATAGACTTCTTTTGTCCCATGGGTCCACCATTTAATATCAACCATACTTTTTTACCATTGGCTACAATTTCTTGTCCTTCAAACCTAGGGGTGCAAACCCATCCTAAGGGGATGCACTTGGCTATAACCATAGAGATCCATAAAGCCCATCATATGTGTCCCAGGAGGTGAGAGAGAGGCTACTACCATGGATGAATCTAGCTTATTGTTATCCACTTTCAAGGAAACTTGGCTTTGTGATCCGAGTAAGAAGGATCTATTCACCATGCTTCAATGACCCACGATGACCATCCTTAGAAGACATACAATTCACTTGATCTAGTTTCTCCTCATGAGATTATTCCCCTCGAAAAAATTGTGATCTCTCATATGTGATATATGTGCATATGCCTTGCTACTTCCTATTATAATTGTAGACCTAGAGTAGCCTAGTATACTTTATTGGTTGAAACACTTTATATCTACTTAGAAAACTCTTTTCTTTCTTTTGTCCAAGTAGTGTATTATCAAAATCATGAGATTGTGTTTATTGGGTCTCGTAGGCCACTTTGGCCTTTGTACAAATGTGTGTGTGTGTGTGTGTGTGTGTGTGTGTGTGTGTGTGTGTGTGTGTGTGTGTGTGTGTGTGTGTGTGTGTGTGTGTGTGTGTGTGTGTGTGTGTGTGTGTGTGTGTGTGTGTGTGTGTGTGTGTGTGTGTGTGCGTGTGTGCGTGTGTGCGTGCGTGCGTGCGCGCGCGCACGTGCGCATGCGTGCGTGCATGCGTGCGTGCGTGCATGTGCATGCAATATACAATCCACATCAAAACTATAAACTATAAATGTGAGGTTATAGCTCAAACAAAACCCAATTTGATTCAACTTGAATGTTTCAATGTTTGCTATACATGAGTCTAAACACCAAACAATAGGTATGAGGCTCAAAAATAGGCCCAAACTTGCTTATGAGCACTTGGATCCTAAATCTGAGACCAAACACTAAACAATAAATATGAGACTCAAAAATAGGCCCAAACTTTCTTATGAACAACCGAATTCTAAATCCACTTTTTTCAACCCAATAATCTCTTATTTTCTCTATTACATTGGTAGAAGAGGAATACCCCCAAAAGAGGCCGCACAATATCCCTATTTAGGATAGCAAGAAAACATAATCTCTTCCATATTTGAAGTAGAATAGTGTATTCATTGCATGAATAGTGATAGACTACATGTTTTCTCTACACGAATCAGTCCATTACACTCCCAAAGATCTCTAATCAACACTCTTCATGCACCCCAAAAGCATCCCAAATAGGGTCACTCAAGGACTCAAAGTGAAGTGAATAGATTTGTTTAATAAGCTTGCATGAGCAATATTATGAAATTTCTTGTATAGTAGTCACAAACATTGATTTTCTATAAACACACCATTTTTTTATTATTTAGGCTTAGACAACTTGTACCACTCAAGATAAGTCCTTGCATATATTTAGATCCACCCAAAGTTCTCCTTAAGTCATTGGAACTTCATGTTGGATACTCGGATTATTTCAAAGACCAATTCTCTTCTTAGAAAGCCCTATAAAATTTCCAACCATGTCCATATTACTTATCACTTCATGATGATAGGACAAATATTATCTCATATGCATGTAATTGAATTCTTTGTGTAAATGTCATATTCTATGGTTTTCCATTAGTGAACATATAGCCATATGACGTCCACCTCTCTAAACCTGCACATTGTCTAGCATATCCCACTTATCTTATTCTTCATCATGATCAAGATATTTTGTGCATCTTCGGTATCTTCTTTCTCCTCTTCATCTATACTTTTTTGAGTAGTTTCAATGTCATCTTCTCCTTCTTCATAAGTGGAAGAATCTCTCTTCTTACATAGTTTGATCCTTTTTCTAACTGTGGGTACATTCAAGTCTGTTTCATCTAGCTCACTAAGTGAATATGTTGCATTATCATATACATGATTTACAATGTAGATACCAAACCATCTATTAGATACCTTTATGATAATAATATGCTAATTATCTAGGTTGTTGTCATAGTACGCAAGTATCCAATGTCTTTTTCAATAGCTCTAGGCAGTAGTCTATGTCTCTTGTCAAACTTGTCTTTATTTCTTAACCTAGCTCTTTTAGTCTTTGTACTGCAAGCTCAATATTTTATAGCCTTCTCTCCAACCAATAGCTTCTTAGAGCTATTAACTCTTCTCTACTCATCCCTTCATCCCATGGCAACATTCTCCGTGTAGCAGTTACTTCTTCTATTGGCATGATTGGCTTCTACTCGTACATAAACTCTTTTGGCATGTACCATGTCATATCACTATAAGTAATGTGATCAACCCATAATGCATATGGAAGTAACAAAGGCCACCCTCTAATATTTTCCCTGCATGCCCTTGCAAATGCCATGATAATAGGTGGATGTCTGCTTCCACTCTTTTCATTTCATTCTAGGTTATATACCAATGTGAGTGCAAGCTTGATTCATAGCCTAGAGAAGAAATCTCTAGCCTCATTGGTATCCATCTCTCCTTTGTCAACTATAATCTTGCCCACAATCCATAACAACAAATCACATTCTCTAGTAAAAACCTACATATGGCATTTTTAGCTTTAGTCCTCTAAGCTCAACCTTCAACTTGATTCATAAATTTTCTCATTGCCTTATGTGTATTTCCATCCCATTGAAATTTCTATCATTTTCTTAGTAACTAATACATAGAACCTACAATATGTGCAAAATAAGGTATCTAGATAAGCTAAAATACACAAGATCCCAAAAATCTCATTAACTCTGAAACTAAAGAGCCTCTCTTCCATCCTATCAATAGCATCAACTTTTGCTAGTGATGGCCTTTTGCCATATGGACCACACATATGCCCAACAATTAGAACCTCATTCATCCCAAAGGTTGATTTCTATCGAAGTCAAATGCATCTCTATTAGCCTCATCAAAATCCATTTACAATCAATAATATGATAAACAACAAATCTTTTTTTTTTCTTAAGGAAGTTAGGATCAAAGGAATGATAGATTTAATACTTAGCATTTGTTAAGAAGAAAAGTTGATAGATTAAGTGGCAATAAGCTATTCTATGTGCGTAAAAAAAGGAATAGCTCATCTTAACAAGGTTAAACAACCTTAACATTGTTTTTAGATCCATTTCATCAAGGCCTTGTCCTTGGAAAGAATTAGCAAATAAGAATTAGTACATTTTTAACTAAGGAATGCCATTCCTTTAAACTAATAAGGCGTTATCTTTACTACGAAACTTCAATGATAAAGATTAGTTAAGGCAAGTAGTTTAGAAAGAGCTTAGAAGCCAATATACTTAGAGGCCTAAGATAATCTATGAAGAACGTTTTCTTGTGACTCTTGAACAAGTCATAACATCAAATCCCCAAAAATCTAGCAATAGGTTAGAGCTAGAGGGAATCTCAGACCTATATAAACCATTAAGTTGAACTTAGAAATAGTGAAGTTTCAAGGAGACTCGACTAAGAATACCACAATAATCCCAATGATTGAGTTTTCTTCAAGAGATAGGCTTAGTCCTATGACAAGTTCATGGCAACTTAGATAAGTTAAGTAGAACCTCATGCAAGAGGGAATGACACCTAGAAGAGATCTCCATGCATAAGTTGTATTTTAAAATTTGTTTAGTGCATTAGAAAAGATTGCTTGAATGATTGTGTATTCTAAATTAAGATTACATCAACACATGTTGACCTTTTTGGAGATGTGTACTAGATTTTTCCCAAGGTTAGTCATGGAGCTCTTTAGGAAGGAGCTATTTGTTTGCTTCAAATGTTAGGATTGTCACCAAATGCAAGAGATCTCTCTATAGGGAGTATGAGTTATCTAGGAGTAGCTAATGACCCAAGGGACTCTGGCCATAATTCCATCAACTTATGAGCCTGAGATACATCTCTCGAAAGGGCCCAATACTAGGAGAGAGCAAATCAATGGTTTTGCCTTCAAACAAAGTCCTATATATAGACAAAAAAGAATGTAATAAGACAATGATTATTCAAGCTTTGAAATAAAGGACATGCTTTTTAGAAAAGACTTTTGTCTTTTGTTTGTGTTAAATTACATGAATGAATCTTATTTTAATGAGTTAACTAAGGAAGCTATTTGCATATGTTAAACTTATGTGTTAGGTAATTAGATAGCTAAGCAAACCCCATTACAAATGGAAAGTAGGATGGGGAATCCCCAATGAGTTCATCTTACGATAGGGTAGTCTGGGTTAGTTGAGAGGTTTCCTACAAGAATACGCTAGATTAGGAACTTTTTGGAAGAGCAAAACACCAACTATCTCAGGATGTCATCTTAGATCCTAACCCAGTGTCATTTTAGGGAGTCAAATTGAGACTTTATCATGCAAGTAATGGGGTTGATGTATTTAGCTCCCCCTTGTTTCTCACTCCCATCTTGTTACACCCTCTCAAAAGACCAAGATAAAAAAGCCAAAAAATAAAAAATGGAGGATAATGCCAAGGTGAGAGAAAAACAGAAGAGAATGACACACTAAAAAAAAACCTCAAGACTTGAAGTTTAGGAAAAAGCCTCGAATGTAAAAGAAAGCACATAATAGTAAGTGCACCTTGATATGTTGGCAAGAAAAGTGACGGCCACATTGCAATTAATTTTGTAAAAGAGTACCAAGCTCTCTCCTATGCAAATTGTAAAGAATGAGAGGTGCAGGTTGAGGCCTATGCTAATAGGAAGGAGAAAAAAGTAGCGTAGAGGAATGGATACACCAAAAAGGGGATGGCCACCCAAGGAAGGAATAAGGGCATGTATATAAGTTAAGAAATGAATAAAGAAGCTCATTCTTGTGTTTGCCCAAACTTGCTCTCTTCTTGCTTCTTGCTCTTACTTCCTTCTTGTGCATGAGAGAGGGAGAAAGTGTGTGTAAGAGAGTGAGGGACCATGGACAAACTCTTCTTCTCCTCTCTTCATCATCTTCTTCTTCTCTTTACCCTTCTTGCGTGCATGGCTATGGAGATTGAAGCTCTGAGCTTGCTTGAGGGTGCATCTTCAGTCGTGGAGCCATCAACAGATTCGTGGGATGAGGTACTTGATTGGATTTGAAGGTAAGCTTACTGTATTGGTTTGTGGAAGAGTGTGCACGACTATATGAGAGATAACCATAGCTGTCGGCTTGATACGCTTGAAGCAACAAGTGGTCCATGAGTCTTAGTGATTTTCCCGTGAGGTTGACAATATTTTAGTTCCGTTTGCTAGGACTGTGGAGGCAAACACAAGCTCAATCGCCAAGGCCCATGCACCACTTATTGTTCAAGCATTCCAAGCCGAGCATACCTCTCACATAGCCAATGCGTTATTTCTCTCTACGAGTGTAGTGAGCTTACCTCTATGCCCGATCGAGTTGCCTCCTCTCCCGAGCACTCCGGTAGCTCCACAATCCAAGTGCAAGCTTCAAGCGAGCTCAATCCTCAAGCTCCACGCTCTAAGCTCCATTGCCACGAGCAAGAGAAGAGAAGAAGACAGGAGAAGATGGAGAGCTTCTCCACCACGGTCCCTCACCCTCACACACTCGCTCCCTCACACTCTCACACTCCCTCTCACAAGCACAAGCCCAAGCAAGCAAGAACAAGAAGAAGAGGAAGAGGAAGAGAGCTACTTTTGGCCACACACAAGAATGAGCTGCTCATTCACTTTTCAACTTTATATACAAAACACTAAATCCCTTTTGGGCGGTCATCCCCTTAACCCCTTTTTTACAATGGCCGACCATGGCCTAGACCCTTTTTCCCATTGTCCTCCTACCTTTCTAGCTTCCTTCCTACCACCCATCTACCTTTACAATTTGCACGGGTGAGAGCCATGGTGCTCTTAAAATAAATCATGGTGCACCTTGTACTCTTTTACAAAAGTATTGACTTGCACTTTTTCTTGTGCATCTTTCTCCTTAAATTCGAACTTTTCTACACTTCTTGTGTTTCCATATTTTTCTTGGCACACCTTCGTCTTTCATTTCACTTTTACCTTGGCCTTGTCTTCTGCTTTAGATTTTCTAGATTTTCCACCTTGTTCGTCTGAGGGTTAACATTACCCCCCTCCTAGACGAGTGCCAGTCCATGGCACTCATTGTCGCAAGTAGCAGGCTTTGGCATGCATCGAAGACGTTCTTGAAAGGGACTGTTGTGGTTTGTCATGGATGAGTTGTTGTGGTGGTGCGGATGAAGGTCATTGGTGGTACTTTGGTGGTAGGTTTGGATGGTGATAGGGTTTTTGTAGTTGGAGATAGGGTTGTTCTTTGTTGGGAGTTGCACTCATGGCTGTCACAGGTGTTGGTGTTCAAGGGATTCTGCGTCTAATGATTCTTTAGTGGGCTTGCATGATAATAAAAGATAAGAATCCAAAGCTGAGTGTTGATGAAGGGCTGATGACACTTTCGTTGGAGTTTTCAATATCTACAATTGAAAACCTCTCATATATGGTCTCTCCATGGGGGTAGTGCTAGTCTTCTTGTCATGCACAAGATGTAGTTTGATTAGTTTGGGAGACAGGTCGAGCTCTAAGCAAGTTGGGAGTATCGTCCTGTACTTGAGGACCAAAACTGTGTATAGATTGTGATGCAGATATTATGTGAGTGCACGTGCATACTTAGATATTATGTAAGTAGAAGACTATTGGTCTAGTTCCCCATAACAATGCGTGGATGAAGCAAGGGTTCAATGGGGTGGAAAAAGTGCCGTTGTTGAGGAGAAGTACACTTGAAGGCTTCTTGAGACATCATTTGTGATTTTGACAACACAATGTAGCGTAACTGAGCTCATTGACACCAAGATTAGATTGCGAAGGCCGGGATTAGATTTGATCAAGTAGCAGGGGCCTTCAATGTCGGTGGTTGATTGCCATTGTTGAGTATACTTGAAAAAAGAAAAAGGAAGTGCACTACCTGGGGGTGCATCTACCACACTGTGCAATGTTGCATGGTGTTCATGCTAGTAAAATTGGGAGTTGGGTCAAACCTTAGGGAAGCCTGTGGTGTTGTCCCACACTTGAGGACCCAGTTTGTGTATAGGGGAGATGCTGTGGGTATCACTTAGGGAAACAGATCTAACCATAGGCGAGCACAAACTCCCTACGTGTGTCCTACCCTTGCTGTAGGTATCACTTAGGGAAACAGATCTAACCATAGGCGAACACAAACTCCCTAGGTGTGTCCTACCCTTGATGTGCCCTAAGTGTGAAGTGGGGGTTACATGAAGGGCTAGGGGGTCATGCACGGAGCCAGTTGACCAAGGCCACCAGTCATGCCTAACCTGAGGACCCCTATGTGCAATGTTTGTCGCACTCTGATATACATGGAAAAGCCCATTGTTTCTTTCCTTTTTCTTTGTGCGAGTCTTTGTTTGTTTGCTCTTTCTTTCTTTCTTTCTTTCTTTCTCTTTTTTCTTTCTTTCTTTCTCTTTTTTTTTGTTTTGTTTTGTTTTGGAGATGCATTGGGAGGGGGCACATGAGACATCATCTTGATGCTCTACAGTAGTTACATTCCGAGGGGGCCTAAGAGATTTACCAAGGAATGCATGGCTTGGCATGGAACCCTTTTCTCTTCTAACTATACTTGTTATCGCCACAAAGGGGCTTGGTTCCTGCACTTGTTCTTTCTTTCATTGATCTGATTCAGAGTCACGCCCTTCTTCGTGGACCAGCTCCGTGGCCTCTGCTGAGGTTCATCTGGTTGAGATTAGGGGAGCACCTTGCTCCTCTACTCCTAAGCCATTGTTAGGCTTAGGTGTCATGGCATGGAGTCCATGTTGCAACGATGTACCAGCTTGTAGGCTAAATCTTTGATTCCATCTTCATTAGAGTAATTCCCTCCTCCCTTTTTGCCTTAGTCATTCTTCCTCCTCTTTTAGCGTTTGCTTGTGCTCTTCTTCTAATCTCTTCAATTCCTCCTGTACCCTTTGCAACTCTCTATGTTCTTTGGAGGTGGATCGAGTTCTTCTTATGGGGATTTTGAGAGTGTGATCTTTCCTTTCCGCTTGACTTGACAATTTTTTAGCCTTGCTGATTACGGATTGTCCTCTTACTCTCTTTCTATTGAGATGGTTGGTCATTCTCCTTTTTATTAGTAACTCTCTCCATGTTGTCATGCTGTTCCTTGTGGACTTTGTCTCCCTCTTGTTCTTGGATTGGTGACGGCTCACCCCCAACACATCCCTCCTTAGGCGTTTCTTAGTCTTGCTATTGGCTAAACCCAAGGCCTTCTCCACCATCTCAAGGCTCCACTCCACCTCTACTTGAGGAGGTTCTTCTCCTCTTCTTACCATCACCATGTAACAATTTCTTTCGACATTGAAGCTCCTCAAAAATTATGTGCATTGGCTACAATCGATAACCTGCCCGATCTTCTCTACATACTTCTATAGACTGCACTGGTCCAAGAGTTGTTTTATGGCTGGCTCCTCCATGATGGTATCTTTTAGGTTTAGGGTAAGCTTGAATGTAAACTAGCTGAAACCCCTCGTTTCCACCATTAAGCCATACTTTGCTTGCTCTTCCACTGTGAACGGGAGCAGGGCTTCCGTCATGGCTCTTTGTTCTTAGTATTTATATCACTTTCTCCATAATGGTTCTTTGTGAGGTTGGTGGTCTTGTGGTGACTTGGACATTGAACACTTTTGTACAGAGACCTATATCATCGTGCTTTCACTTGGCAACCCATGAGAGTACATGCAAGTCATATGCTTCAACCATAATGAACAAGTGTAGCTCAAAGAGACATCACTTATCTGAATCCCATGGTGTTGATTTCGATGCATATCACCTGCGCTTGATTATCATTGCTTGTGTGTGTGCTGGCTTTTTTTTTTTGTATTATCTATACACAGTCACAAAACACATTGTTTATTTATATACATATTTATAAATCCATGTCACTTTGTGAGGATAAAAACTAATTGTAGAACTCAAGATTGTACTGGAGTGTGGCAAACACATCTAGTACTCATGGCAACCTACTCGATAACAATAAATATTTTGCAACATCGAGTAGCATGGTACCTTGTCCGAGTCTACTGGCAACATGTAGCTCCTCCTCAGTGAGAATTTAATCAATCAGAGAGTTCTCTTGGCTAGTTAGTACTCGAACAAAAGTTGGCGCCACATAGGTTGGGTCTCTTTGAGACCGCCATTTGGCCAATCGCTCCTCAGAGACTGTGTCATAATCTGGGCTCCAAGTTTGGCCATTGTAGTGCGGTTTTCAAACCAATGTTTTTCAAATTGACTTTGACCCTCTGATTGCCACTTTAGGTGCTCTATCTCAAAGAGATTTGGTTGGCAAAGTACTTCGTTGAATGTCACAATTAAGTGTAGTTCGTCAGCTTCCTTGTCAGAGATGAGTTGCATGATAATGGATATGGAAAGTATTCCTCAAGCTGCTCCCTTGGGAATGTGCCCATGCCTACAAGGATGTAAGCACATGCAAATAATTTGAGTTTAGCATCTAACTCGATCAAGCACTCTATGACACTTCTATGTTCGGTGAGGGCTTGCTCGGTTGCTATCTCATGCAAGGTTCTGGGAGTTTCCCTAGGCTTTAGCATAGCTGGGGGCTCAAGCCTAGATTAGCAAGATTGGTCAATGCTAGATTGTCCTCGGTATTGTCATGTCTCTCTTGAGGCTTTGCTCCTATTGTGTCATGGTTTTCCTCGAATGTGACTCGTATAGTTTTATCAACCTGTTGTGAAAGTGTTGCATCCACTCTTGATTGGTCAATGTAAGTTCTGTTATTGGTGGATTGAGTGTTGCAAGCAACCGTTGATGGTAATGATTGCTTTGACTTATCAGAACACACGAATATGTCCGAGGTTTTACCACTGTTAGGAGAGATGGCAATGGGTTCATTCGTGGGTGGACTCGATGCTTTATTCCTCAGCTCTTCAACACTCTTTGTCTCAATCTTCTTGGCGTCTACAACCACTTGCAATTGCCATTGTTTTCGTTGTTTCCTCCTCTTTTTCTTGGGCAATTGAGGTGTATCCTTTAAAGACTCAGGACCCTGAACTAGGTCGGCTATTGATGTGCTTGGTTGGGCCTCAACATTCTCTTTTTCTGGCATGTCCTTGTGGGACATAGCCACAACCTATTGAACAGCCTCGCTAGGTTGTGAGGACATGACTACCTCTCTTTTTGGAGAGTCTAGCTCTTCAGCTAATTCCCCTCCATTTAGCCCCTCATCCAATTGTATTGGCAATTGCTCCAGGTCAAGGGGTGTTTTCTCTAGGCTCTTGTCCTTTCCCATTGGAACATGCCTCCAGTGCTTCTTATCAGCATGGGTGTTGTGTTTAGAGTTGTTTTTCTCTTGCTCAGGAGGGTTGGGTGACTCTGGTATAGAACCAAGAGGTAGTTTAGGATTTCTGTCCTATAGGCTTGGATGGAACCAGCTGAAAAAGTCAGGGTTGTATTGATGGGAGGCATAGAGATCTAGGATTGTGGAGTCTTGAGTGAGGCAAAAGACATATGCGCCAACATCAAGTATCATGCTCCCTACTCCTAGCCTGCTAGCCACGTATAAATCTTCTTCTCGAAGCAATTTATTATACTAGGGATGTTTTTGGACAGTGACAGAAAGCTGGACCCCATTGACCATTTCCAACACTCTTAATGAGGTCGGGGCAATGTATGTGGGATCATGCATTGATGTCCAAAGGGCTTTCCTTTGCTCAGTGAGTGTCATTAGTCGGTGGCCAATTTTGGTTACCAAACTCTGGTTGCAATACCATTTATGCACAAAGTTGACTGGCCCTTTCCCTTTTCGTTTGATTGCTTCAAGCTTTTCCTCGTTTGTCTCACATTGAGCAATATATAGTGAGGGTATCAAGTGCAATGCTCATCACAAGTTAGGGGTTCAGCTATGAGCTTTGTGTGCTCCAATATTGGCCTTCCAATGTCCACATGGAAGTACACACGTGTGATGGCTGTCAGCTTGTGATCAAAATTCATCATGCACTTCACCTTTGGTTCATTGGTTAGATGCCCCATCTCCTTGGCCAAACCTTCGAGAGATTTCTCCTCAAGCCTAGGCTTTAGGTGCTTCAAAAGTGATGGATGTGTCAAGGATGTTGGTCACAACACCTCTTCCATAGGTGAAATTCTAAAGACACGTTCAGTAAGGGGCATCATCACGACCAAAGGCTGTGACTGTTGTGATTCCTGATTGGAAGTAGTAACAGCTAGTTCAGTAGACTGGCCACTATTGATAGACTACAGTGTCAAGTCCTTAACCAGATCAGAAGTGGCTATGTCTTGTTTTGACCTTTGCACATTCACCTATGCAAATCGAACGAGTGTCACTTGAGCTAGTCATGATGGATTGCACATGCATATCCTTAGGCTAAGAGCTAAGGGTGGTGTCATGTCCCACCTCTTGGACATTTGGAAGCTTAGATGGAGATAGAGATTGGGATTGAGTAGTTGCACTTGACAACTGCTGTTGTGCTTCCTGTGTTCGTTTAGGGGAAGAGGATGTAGGAGATTTGGGACTTCTAGGTGGACTTGGCACTGACTAGAATATTTTCTCGTGGTTGTTAGATGATTCTGCCATTTTCTTTGTTGAGCAATCAAACTTACCATGAGCAATGTTGCACTTATGATGCTCGTTATCCTCTTGGGAAATCAAAGGCTCCTTGGGCACTAGTGACTTTTGTGCACCCTCAATGATTACATCTAATATTTGCTTGTTAAGCATGCTAGGCTGAGGATCTACCTTTTGAATAGTCATGTTTGGTTTCTTGATTTCAATCGTGAGGGGCTCAATCACTCCAACCTTGTTGAGTGAAGACTTGGATTTTTGTTTAGATTTCCTACCGTGCTTCTTCGCTTTTGATATGATCTGGACTTCAGCTAACAAAGGTGGTTTAGCCGGGGGTTTTGGCACCCAAATCCATTAGTTACCTACGTAATACCCTTGAGCACATAGTACCAATGCTTTGGATATCCATCGTGGTGTTTTGTTGGCTCTTCATTATACCTTCGTCTATACGGCTTGGGCTTCTTTTGTGGCCTTCTATGATATTTGTAAGTCCAAAGCCTATCCTTGGCATTGTCTCCTAACCCTCCAGTTTCAAGCATGGCCTCGCTCACTAGTTCTCTCTATTTAACATGTGCTTGTATCAACTCTTTCAACAAGTCCTTTCTCTCATCACTAGACTTGCCTAGTATGTCAGAATGTTTCTTGTCCTTCCCTCGAGTTCTGATGAGGTCACCCTTACTAAAGGTTGTGATTATCCTCACACCTGGTAATGTCAAATGTATCCTCTGTGCTACATAATCGGCCTCACACTTCATTGCCCTTTTGAAGGGTCATCCTAGGAGGGTTTCCTTTCCACAATTAGCACTATTTGGAGGAACATGGAATAGGAAAGGCAAGCTTTCAGTTTCAATAGTAATAAGGATTTTGCACTTCCCTATAAGTACTTGTGGGTGTCTCACGTATGGACTAAGAGTTGCATTAGTTGGTGTGAGCTCTGGTTGGCCTAGTTGAGTCCATGCTTCATAGGTCAAGATATTGAAATATGCTCCTTCATCGATGAGAGCATCGATACTATGCTCTATTTTTGCGGTGAGTTTGACCCTAAGATAAGTAGGCGGTACTATGTCATCATCTTCTGGGTCATGGCTTATAAATTCAAGCCTTGTGATAAATGCCTTTGAGTCCCCAACTACACAACTGGATGTGGACTCTCCACTGATGTCTTGGGTAGTCTATGCAGTGCCATTCAAGGTGCATCTGTCGTTAGGACTATCATTTCTAGTCATCCTCCCAGTTGTAGCTTGATGTTGTTCCGTTCCGCTTTAACTAGATGCAATCCAAATGCAACCTCTACATGTTTTTGTGGTGTGGCCTTTTTTCCCTTGTTGGCTAGATTGGCCCATTCAGGTTCT
This sequence comes from Lygodium microphyllum, assembly GCF_053477565.2. NCBI lineage: Eukaryota > Viridiplantae > Streptophyta > Polypodiopsida > Schizaeales > Lygodiaceae > Lygodium > Lygodium microphyllum. The sequence goes on along the minus strand of NC_141153.1, from coordinate 36,888,120 downwards.
AGGGTCTGTGTTTGTCCTTGTTCAGGTATGGGCTTTCAATTGCTATTTTGCAAGTGATAGTCTATGCTTGTGTAGAGCCATTACTACACTAGGATCTAATTTAGAGGACTTGTCACAGCGCGTATTTTCTCTCCAGCCTACTTGGGGGAGGTGCGGAGGGGGCACCCCTTTGCAGGGGTCCGAGGTGGGGGGGGGGGGGTCATATGCAATTTGAAGGACCGTTCATAGCCAAGTTTTAAACTACTTTCTCTAGATTTCAATCTACTGATAGATCTATGATGTGCTTTTGGCTCTATATGGTCTCTAGGTTGGTTTCAGGGTCTACAAGTTAAAATTTTGAAAAAATCCAAATTTGGACCAACGCGTCCGAATTGCAGGGGCCGAATGTCCGATTCAGCCCGTTTGAATGGCTAAGGGCCAAATGAGGAAATGGCTGAATGCAACTAGGCCGAATGTCTGATTCGGTCAGTCATCCGAATGTGGGCTGAATGGCCAAGCGGTAGTGGGCCGAATGCAAAGTTGGTCCGAATGCTGATTTCGACAAGGCTGAATGTCAACTTTGTCCGAGTGGGGTTGGGCCATCCGAATGGTCGATTCAGATGGGCCGAAGGTGGGTTTCTGAATGGGTTTGGCCAAGTGACCGAATACAGGGTGAGCCGAGGGCCGATTCTGTGACTCAGCCCAAAATCGTCGTCACTCGAACAGGTCGAACGCAATGCATTTTTTGTCAAGCTTGCGCAAAATTCATCATCACAGCGAATGATCGAGGCCTTCCCATTGGTTGAGCACCTCCAAATCCTAACTACACATGCAAGGGAATGTGTGGGAATACCTATAGTGAGCAATGAACTCCTCAGCAACGAGATTGAAGTAGGTCCACACAATGAAGTGCTCTCTCTCTCTCTCTCCCTAGCTCTCCCAAATCCCTGAAATGCAAAATCAAGTCTCCTTGCCACTCCTGGCCTCTTATTACACCACCCAGGTCTGCATTCACCTTAATCTTGCTCCCCTTACCAGCATTTAACCCAAATTTTCATTTTTTGCCCTTCTTTTCCATGTTTCAGCATGTTATATAGCTGTAGAAATCCTATTGTGTGCTCACATTGTTTTGCTCTTATCCTACCTAAATGTAAACAAAAATCATAAAGAAAACACCTATACTACTCCAATCTACCTTTCCGAATTAAAAAAACCAAAAACTTACTTGCTAAGGAGATCGAATACCTCTTCGAACTCCCTTGCTTCTACCTATCTAGCTCAAGCACCGATTCGGGGAAAACCCTACTTCAATGCTCGATTCGAAGCCTGCAAGCACTCAAGGCTTGAATCCGTTGGTCCTGGCAACAATAGAGCCAAAATGTGGAGGTGAGCATAAGCTCAACTGCCGAGACCTATGGACCACTTATTGTTCAAGTGTTTCAAGCCGAGCACTAATGGCTACCTCTCGCATAGTCAATGTGCTATCTCTCCCTACTAGTGTAGTGAGCTTACCTCCATGCCTGATCGAGTTGCCTTCTCTCCCGAGCACTCCGATAGCTCCATGATCCAAGTGCAAGCTTCAAGCAAGCTTGATCCTCAAGCTCCACACTTCAAGCTCCATTGCCGCAAGCAAGAGAAGAGAAAAGAAGAGAAGAGAAGAGAAGAGAATAAGAGAGGAGAAGATGGAGAGCTTCTCCACCATGGTCCCTCACCCTCACACACTCACTCCCTCACACTCACACTCCCTCTCTCAAGCTCAAGCTCAAGCAAGTAAGAACAAGAAGAAGAGGAAGAAGAAGAGAGCTACTTTTGGCCACACACAAGAATGAGATTCTCATTCACTTTTCAACTTTATATACAAAACCCTAAATCCCTTTTGGGCAGTCATTCCCTTATCCCCTTTTTTACATGGTCGGCCTAGGCCCTTTTTCCCATTGTCCTCCTACATTTCTAGCTTCCTTCCTACCACCCATCTACATTTACAATTTGCACAGGTGAGAGGCATTGCTCTTAAAATAAATCATGGTGTGCCTTGCACTCTTTTATAAAAGTATTAACTTGCACTTTTTCTTGTGCGCCTTTCTCCTTGATTTCAGACTTTTTTGCACTTGTTGTGTTTCCATATTTTTCTTAGTGTACCTTCATCTTCTGTTTCACTTTTGCCTTGGCCTTGTCTTCTGCTTTAGATATTCTGGATTTTCCACCTTGTTCGCTTGAGGGTTAACAAGGACCTACGAATTCAAGCTTGAGTGCTTGCATGCTCCAAATCAAGTGATGAAGTAAGAGCTCATCTCTGAAATGGCACTTGGTTTTAGGTAGGAAGCAAGGGAATTGGAGGCCATTTGATCTCTTTTGTGGATTAGTTTATATTTAGGAAGCTTCATGTGCATTGGTTAGAGTAGGAGTTGTGCATTTTAATCAGATTTGAGACATTAAGGTTTGAGAAATAAGAAAAAAGAAAGAAAACATAACTCTCTAGATAATAGGAAATAGGGAAAGAAGGGAAGAAAGGGGAAAAAAAAAATGTCCATGGAGGAAATAGAGTGTGAGGGAAGAAAGAGAGAATATAAAAGGTGAAAAAGGGGAAGAGAAAGCTCATTTGCACTTAGTGAGATTGAGAGAGAGCTAGCGAGAGAGAGACAAGGAGTGACAGGTCTACAGGCAGTAACATCTACGATCCTTGCCATTGACACATTCAGCCCTTCTAAGTATGGTGTAAATTCTTGTTGCTAATTATTGCATTGTTCTATAATTGTGGGTGCATTGGCTAGTGAGTATTAAGTCATAAAAAAGGATATTTGTGCCATTCGACAGGTTTTCAAGCATTGCTCGAATAATGACCGCGGGCCTCAGATGGCCAAGTCTTGACCTAGCTCGGACATTTGAGCCACTTAGGATTGACCCACTTGAACGTTTGACTCAGAGGAGGGTCTTGACCACTCGACCTTAGATGGCCACTCAGACGCTCCAATGGGCAACCCTCATCTGAGTTCAAATCTAATCATCGGGACAATGAGATACCTTGAGGAGTCCACTTGGAAGACCAAATCTGTGACTCAAATGGTCAAGTCTTGGACTCGAACAAGTTGTCCAAAACATTTGTTTGACTGTTTCTTGGCCATTCTGGGACCTTTTAGGGCCTATTTCCAATTGACCAACAACCAAGTTGAAGTCTAGACCAGTAGGTGAAACCACATAATTGTTTACACTCAAAAATCTTGACCTAGCAATTTGGGGGTGACTGAAAGAATCGACCATTGGCCACTACCCTGGATAGAGACCTAAGTTGACTCATTTGGCTACACCAGTTAGAGCATTTGCCACAACCTATAGACGACCCAATTTCATCTACTAGGAGTAATCAAAACCCCCTCGAAAAGCAACAAGGATAGGAAATTGATTGGATGCAGTTGGCTTCATCAAAGATCACACTTGGCATTGAAGGCATTTAAGCATATGTGAAAGCTAGAAAGCTTGATTTCACACAGTGCACATCAAGTTGCATTGCTAGTGTATAAGTGTTGCATATTTGCAAACTATTGGGTTAACAAGGAACACACTAAGGGAGATTAAGCTAAAAATGAACCCACCAATAGGAGTACAACTCCTAGAGTCAAACAAGTGGCCCAAGATACCAAGAATAAAGACCTAGAAGAGACACACCCATCAGACCACTAAGGGAAGAAAGGGCTAGCCAAGATTGGGGATACATCTTTAGCTAGCTTGGTTGACCTCATTGATGCACTAGTGGGTTAAGAGGAAACTATTATAGTAGGCACCAACTCGAATGAGAATAATCTCAACCTTGACCTTGACCTTAACATGCAGAGTACTCAGATGACATTTGACAGCTTGTTACACAATTAGATTGATATACAATGATAGTGCACCATGGAAGATTAGTAGTCGATATCATAGCTAACCTTAAGGAGGAGAGGACATTGGCAAGGATGGCATTGTAGCTCACTGTGAGTTATAGCCAGGAGCAAAGGGCTCAGAGATTGCGTCAAGAGAGAGAGCTCAATAAGGTTCACCGGATCCTAGCCATCTTAGGTAGGAAAGAATGGAAGGCAATGCAAATAGGGAGAACCCTGGAAGACAACCTTACAATGAGTGATCTACTCACGAAAAGATTGCTAAATAGTACCAGTGCTGAGCAAAGTGGGGTAGCCTTGGCAGCATCATTGCTAGTTGTACCCCAAATGCTAGAAGCGAAACAAAAATACCCATAGTTGTAAAGCGACTCGATAAATACTAAATAGTCAATGACCCCTATAGCTTTGTCGAGCACTTGGAGTAGGTGTGCAAGGCTAAAAACCTCACTAACCCTACTCAACGAGCACAAGCATTCAATCTTTGCTTGGGAGACAAGGGATAGACTTGGTTCACCAGTCTAAAAAATGCTAAATGCAATAACTTCACTCAATTGAAGGATCTCTTCATCAAGAGATTCTCAAAGGCAAGATACTTTGATAACCTCATTATTAAGTTGATGAATGTCAACCATAAAGACAAAGAGGACATACAAGACTACATCACACATTTGAGAAGTCTCTATAAGAGGATACTTGCAGCGGTTGAGCAACCCAATGAGAGAGCGGTCTCTACCGTGTTCATTAACGGGATCTACAACAAAGAACTCTATAAGGCCCTAGCAAGCAACTCAAACATGCAAAGGGATGTGCTTGCAATGGTATTTGAGGAGGGCATACAAGTAGATGACTTGCTCAAGTAGAGAAGCTATCGAGCTACACACTAAGGTAGCAATGCATTTAGGAACATCGAGAGAGCTACAATAATGAGTGATCGAGTAGCCCCTAGTGAACAAGAAAAGGGAAAGAGTGTTGACCAGACCCAAGCTATAGCTGACCTAAAATCGAAATTGACCAAACTGTAAGAGTCACTATGAAGGTGAATATGACCTGACATGCAGTGTGTGCATTATGGAGGAAACCATCTACCATCTGAATGTCCCAATCCTAAGTCAAGGCCTTATGCCAATTGCAGGAGATTTGGGCATGACACCATGTAGTGTTGGTTGCCAAGGCAATTGCCTTACCAACAACCTTACACTCAGTCATTCTATCTAGGAGTTAGGCAACCATACTTCTAAAGGGGAGCCCCTTTGGCTCTCCCTACACATAATGATTCAAAGCCAACCACCCTAAGGATAGACATCAACCCAATGGGAATCCCTACACCCCGAGGACCTATTTTGACCCATCCACCAAGCAATGCTCCAATGCACTTTGTGGAGGAACCGCTAGAGGAAGATTCTTACGTGAACCCTTATGTCTCTTATGACAAAGAGGGTAGTCCCATATTGATGGACTATAGACATGTGTCACTCATGGCCTTAGGGTAGAGGAAGAGGTAGAGACCCAGGTAGGAAGGAGGAGCTTAGAACTAGAAACCAATAGCATGTTGGATGTGTGGCCATTCAGGGTATACCTCATCTCGCTACCCTAAAAATGAGTAGGCAAATAGAGAGAAGGCCAACTTGAAATGCCCCGAATGTGAAGTCACACACCTGCTCACCAATTGCTCTAGCCGAAAACCCTCCACTAGCTTAGCAATCATACCATATGTGCTGCTCGAACTCTTTTGTGTCAAGTCATGTGACAACAATGCCACACCTATCCCCATAAATGTCATGACACAAGCACAAACAAAGAAAGCTAGTATCTCATTATCTAGACCTAACAAGTTGAATGCATCCTCTATAGGGAAGAAGAGTCAACAATAGAGAAAATAAAGAATCGAGGTGAAAATAATGCTCAAGACTGAGGGTGAGACCACATTAACTAAAGGAAAATAGGTCGTTGAAGCTAAAGCAAAAACGTCTACTCCTAAGACGAGAGACAAGGGAAGACCTCAACTAGCAGAGCTAAAGGCTGTGGATAAGTTAAGGAATGGATAAAAGAAGTGCAAGCTCACCTTCAATATGCCAAACATATCATTGAGGAAACAAGATTAACAAACTCTCAACTGTGAGCCTACAAGTCTCTCCCACATATTTAAGAGCAGGAGAGAAAACACCCAATGAGAACATATGTATGGGTAGAATGAGGAGGCCACCACTATGTAAACAACTCAAGAGCATTGGTACAAAGCCCATGAAGCTGAGGTGGGAAAGACGGATGGAAAATTGCTAATCACACTAATAACAACTCATATGACATTGTCGTTGGGAGAATTGGTTAAGTAGAACTCTACACTTTGACAAGAATTGAAGTGATGGGTAGAATGTAGTAATGAACATAAACCGCAAGACTTCCCAGACCATGATGCCATGATACACATACCAAGCCTAATTCTGAATCCAATATCTAAGTCTCCACAAGCGAATGCCTTTTGGGAAGGCACTGAGATGCACGTTGTCTTACTTGTCTCGCTACCTTAAGAGATATTACACGAAAGGGGATAGTAGACATAAGAGCAGGGGTTAGTGTACTTAGTCATGTAGTCGTGCAAGCTTAGGGAAACCTGCTCCTGGAAACCACACAATTCAATGTCACTCTAGTGAATGGGAAGAAGGTTAGACCTTTTGGAGTCCTGAAGGACTGGCCTCTAAAGATAGTGGGAATCCAATTCTCTGCGAACTTCATAGTTATGAAGGGAGTGGATTATGATATCATGCTCGACAAGACTTGGATGAGGAATGCGAGAGTGAAAGAGTACTAGGATAATGGCCTGATATTTTTGGGCAATAGATCACAAGCAGTCCATGGATGCTTGGAAAACCTCACCAGTGGACTTAGATGCCATCCCTACCCTACTAAAAGGTGAATCAAGGCCTAGAAGTGATTATAAGGTACATTCCTTGCCTTGAGGATGAGTGAGAATGGATGCATGGATTGGCAACCATTGATCTCCCATTCTCAAAGGATAAGGATGAATACATGTAATCTATAGACTCAGCTAGCTACCCTAGCAATGCCATTGCTTGTAATCTAGTTGCAGTACCCTTATGCATGATGGCCAGATCCATCGACCAACCAACACCAATCACCTATCACATCCCAGCAAACAAATTAGAACTTCACAAAATCCTTGAGTACCTATCAAGTTAGCTTGCAGATAACCCAATTGTGCCAATTTAAAGCCCCTCAAGGAACTTATGGAAAGCAAAGAGTGGCAATGGACTGAGGTGCATGACTTAAACTTATCATATAACTAGAATCTCATGACAAGTGTCGTAGAACTCAAAAGTAGGAACCCTACAAGTGACACACAGTCCCAATATGAGGATTCTGACGATGAATAGTCCATTAGTGAGGAGAGCAAAGAGGAAGTAGAGACCATATAATATGACACATGTGGAAGTGTGTTTGAGCAAATCAAAGTGACGCTAAACCTCGAGAGATCAACACATTTTGAGTAAGCAAAGGAGTTACTGAGGTAGATTGTGATCGAGCTTGGCTAGAATTCCTAGAGGTGGTAGACTATGAGTGAGTGGGATTAGTTCAATCTTGCACCACACCAATATTTGGAGTGGAGTCAGCTTTAGAATTGCAACACTTTGTAATCTTCGTTTTTCTATGCGTAACCAAACATAATCATCAACTTGAAAATTCATAGCCTGTCTTTTCTTATTTGCTTATTTTGTATATGATTGCTAGGCTTTGGCAATCATATCTTTAACTTCATCAAAAATAGTTGCATGCATGTTAGCAATATCATCAGTAGTTTGAATTTTGTTTGATAATGATGCAACAGGTGTAGACAATCGATATCCATAAATAACTTCAAATGGTGCTTTCTTTGTAGTTGTATGTGGTGTATTATTGTATGCAAACTGAAGTAAATGTAGATGTGTATCCCATGTGTGTGGCTATGAAATGGTATAAGCACGCAAAAGATCTAAAATAGTACTGTTAGTAGCTTCTGTTGGACCGTTTGTTTCAGGATGAAATGCAGATGAAAAATCAATCTTTGTTCCTAAGTTAGCAAATAAAGTAATCCAAAAATTATTACAAAATCTAGAATCACGATCAAATATAATAACTTTTGGTAAACCATGATTAGTGAAAACAGTTGTCAAAAACATTTGAGCAGCTTGAGATGCAGTTAAAGTTTTCTTGCATGGAATAAAATATGCTTGTTTGCTAAACCTTTCTACAACAGTCCAATCCATTGAAATATGTTCCCATGGTCGTGATGGAATAGATAATGGCATTAGTAAACCATATTGTTTACCATGGTGTCTTTTAACTCGTTGACAAACTAAACATTCATATACAAAGTTAGATACATCAGTGTCCATATGTGGCCAATAAAAATCTTTAGTCGTACGCAAAGTAGATATAATTCCTCTATGACCTTGATATGGAGGACAATGAATTTCATCCAAAACAAATGATCGAAATGGAACAGTCACACATAATCTTTTTTCATAAAACATGAATCCATTATTGTTAGAGAGTGAATCAATAGGAATCCAATTATTTGCAACTAGTTTATTCCAATCAGCTTGAAAAGTAGGATCCTGATGATAAGTATCTTTCATAGGGATAAGGGAATCAAATGATATCACAGAAATATTATGAATTATCGGTCTTCTACTCAAAGCATCAGCTACAACATTCTCTTTTTCAGGTTGATATTGTATAAGGGGATTAAAACTTTGAATAAAAGCGGCCCATTTAATGTGTCGGTCAGATATTTGTGGTTGACTAAGAATATGTCTAATGCTTTGTTGGTCAGTTTTGATCATAAATTCAGATCCCATTAAATAATGTTTCCATTGACGTAAGGCTTGTACTACAGCTAGCAATTCTTTATCGTAGGTAGAATATTTAAGTTCAGATGGTTTGAGTTTACAGCTAGAGTAGGCTATGGGATGATTATCTTGCATAAGGATGGCTCCTATTCCAAATCCACTAGCGTCAGTAACTACTAAGAAGAATGGTCTATTGAAGTCAGGTAGTTGTAATACAGGAGCATGAGTTAAAGCATGTTTCAATAAATCAAAGGATTTTTGTTGATTATCAGACCAATTATACACAATACCCTTCTTTAAAAGTTTTGTCAAAGATAGTGCAATTAATGAGAAATTCCTCACAAACTTTCTGTAAAAACTAGCAAGACCTAGAAAAGAACGTAATTCATGCACATTTTTGGGTATGGGCCAATTTAAAATTGCTTCTATCTTTTTAGGGTCGACTTTAATACCTTCTGATGAAATAATATGTCCTAGATATTCAATTTCTGTTTGAAAAATTCACTCTTTTCTGGATTAGCATATAATTGATTGTCTTTTAACAACTTAAAAACTAAAGACAAATGTTCATAATGCTCATTCTCATTTTTACTGAATACTAATATGTCATCAAAGAAAACTATGACACAATGCTGATGTTTCAAAAATATGTGATTCATCATACGACTAAATGTGGCTAGTACATTAGTTAAACCAAAAGGCATAACTAGAAATTCATAGTGTCTAAATTGTGTTCTAAATGTAGTTTTGAATATATTAGATTTGTCCAATCTTACTTGATGATAGCTAGATTTAAGATCTATCTTATTGAATATGGCAGATCCTTGTAGCTTATCCATAAGATCATCTACCCTAGGAATCGGATATCTATTCTTAACAGTAATTTTGTTTAGGACACGATAATCAATGCACATGCGATAAGTATTATTTTTCTTATTCACTAATAACACAGGTGCACCAAATGGAGAACTACTAGGTCTAATTAATCCTCTATTAAGTAATTCTTCTATTTGATTTTGAATTTCTTTCTGTTCAATTTGGTTATGTCTATATGGTGCTTTACATGCTGGTTGTATTCCAGGAATTAAATCTATCTTATGATCTTCAGGACGTGAAGGTGGTAATCCAGGTGGTAAATCAGCAGCAAAACAATCTTGAAATTGGGCAAGAAATTGTGTATGCCTAGGATGCATCTGTTTTTCTTTAGCTTGAATTTCGTTCATCCATATTAAATAAGATTTGCTACTTTTACGTAATGCACGTTTAGCTTGAGTATGAGTAAACAATGGAAAATTATTGGAAGCGTGCATACCATGCAATGTGATTTGTTTTCCTTGAAAATAAATTTTAATTGAATGCGTAGAATAATCTATGTCAGGATTGTATTGATGACGCCAAGGCATTCCTAAGATAATGTCACTAGACTGCAAAGGTACAACTAGGAAATTTCTCCATTCGGTATATTCACCAATTTTAATTTTTAAATTATGCACCTCTTGTGTTCTATTATATCTCGTTCCTAGGAATGCAGCTTTGATGCGATAATGTGTAGAAACAGTTTGTAAATTCAATTCTTTGACTAATTTTGCAGAAATAAAGTCATGTGTGCTCCCATCATCATGTAAAATAGTCTTTTCTTTACCATGCACAAAACATTTCATTGTTAACAAAGAATGAGGATTTGGCATACTTGGCAAAGTATCCGAAGTAGTACCAATGTCGTCATCATCTTCCGTAAAGTCTAGCATTTCCTCACGTTCTTCTTCTTCTATTGCGCCAAGATAATTGATATGAACAGGTGGCTTTTTCGATTGACAATTGGCTGCTAGATGTCCAGGTTGATGGCATTTGTAACAAACTATGGGTTTTGCTTTGGATACATTATTGGTAATGGCAGGAATTTTAGGAATGTTGGGATTTGACTATGGAGATGGCTTAGGGTTTGGATTGGTGTTTGATGGCAAGGCAGGTGGTCGTGTCCAAGATTTACGGAATGAAGATGGAAGAAAACGACTTTGATTGAATCTTCGAAAATTTGAATTGAATTGTTTGGAACCATAGTTACCATTAGTTGGGAATTTTTGTGGTCGCTTGTCTCTTCCTCGAATCTTGTCTTCAGTGTCATGAGCCAAGGAAATTGCATCTTCAAGGGTTGTTGGCTTGAACATATTGACTTCCGCATAGTAATGTCCAAGTAGGCCGGACATAAACTTGCGTTTATGAGTTGCTTCAGGTACACCTTCGAGCATACGTAGTTGCAGTAGAGCATTCCAGAAACATTCAGTGTATTGGGAAATAGGTTCGCGATCTCTTTGTTGTAGAAGATCCCATTGCTTGATGGCTTTTTCATGGAATTGAGGAGGAAGGAAATTCTGCAAAAATTTCTTTTGGAAAGTCTCCCAGGTAGTGGGACAATCAACACTCTTGCGGACCATAGTCCACCATAAGGATGCTCGGTCAACTAAATGGTTAGTGACACATTTAATTTTGTCGTTCTCAGCATATGTTTCTTCATGGAAGTAATCATCAAATTGACTGATAAAAGCAAGTACAGTCTTTCCATTATGTGATCCATTGAAAGTACGAAATTTGAAGTTTCTTTTAATTATCTTTGTTTCTTTGTAGATGGATTGGGCTTCAAGTGTCGCATCAATGGTACGTTGTATAAGACCTTCGGGTTACGGTCCATCTTGGTCGGTGGTAGATCGTTGCAAATTGGCCAATTGAACTTGCAAAGCTTGTTGAGCTCTTCGTTCTTCTTCGAGCTGCATCCAAAAAAATAGTGTTACGTAGAAACTGCGTATAATCTACGTATGACCTACGTATGAACTTCTGTTCTTGCTGAAACTGGTTCAGTATGTCTACAAGTGTGAAAAGGGTCTACCAGAGAGCAATAGACTAGTTCGTGTGCTTCTGCATGTGAACTGCCGCTATAGTAATGGTTGAAGATAACCTTTGTGACTTTGGTGACTTGCAGGATTGCTTAGAAGACTTGGAGTATGAGGAAACTTTAATGGACTAATCCAATCGTGATTTTGAGGATGTCAGGATCTTGGTGGCAGAATCAGCGGCCGTCAGTTTATAATGACACCGCAGGCGGAAAAATCCGTGTGGATAAGCTTTTTTAATAAGCTTATTAAGCTTTGAGTAAAAGCTTTAAAGCTTTTGGCTATGGAGGCTTATCTGTTTACTCACGACTTGTTAAAGGAGCTTAGCCGCCGGTCCTTCACCTACAGAGGCTGGTCCTTCGCGATCAAAGGGGGTTCTTGACCGCCAGGAACATGCTGGTATTGACCGTTCACGACGAAACTGACTGTAGAGCTCGATCGTTCCACGAGCTCTGCCTTCACGCAAGATGGTAAGCGATTAGAAGCTCTCAGTCTCAGCTTCACTCTGATACCACTGGTGCATAGATCGGTCGCTGTATGCGCATGTAGTGAGCGTCAGAAGGTCCCCAAGAACAAAAGAACTCTACTTTTTGCACACACATCAATGAAGAAAGCTTGCACGACATGAACAAGAGACCAATTGTGTGCAATCTCCCCCCATGCCTTGTGTGAACGCTCCACAAAGCATGTATTTCATATATTATTCATCTTCAAGCTCAAATAATAGCCCAAATTACAAAATAGCACGCTTTAGCTTTTAAGTTTGCTTTTGTGCCAATAAAGAATTAAAGCTAATGGACGCCCAAGAAGTCAGGCGGTACCCAAATACAATGTCCAATACAAATATTTAAATTGTGCGCCCATACGCATACAAAAATAATAAATAAATATCAAGCGCTTTGATAAATAAGCGTGACAAAATATAGGTGCCATGCCTAAGATACGCACCTATCAAAATATTGACGATAACTTGAATACACGCTATCCTCCAATGCTTCCCAATTCCACCGCTGCTCGCTCTACACATCAACTGAAGCATTCTTAATTGTTAGAAAAATAATACAATTAAACCGACAAAAGTGAATACCTAGCAGTCTTCAGCTATATAAATAAATTGGTTAGAAATCAATCCTAACCTTAATTTATTACGAGTGCGCACTCTAAACTCATAAACGTTTATTAATTTAAATATGTATTTTGCGGAATCACCCGCTATGGAATCACCCATGTACACATAAAATTAACAAAACGCCCGAAAAGGATAGGCGTCTCTATCGACTTCTCACACAAAGAATCCACTTAGTGTATGAGCCCCGGTAATAATAAAATTTTACGGAATCCACCGTGGAGTATGCCTCCTGGCATCAGGGATACTTTTTGTACGACTCTCTATGCTAAGAATGGAATGAAATTAGAGGATGTTGAGAGTGCCCTCTTGACAAAAGAGGTGAACAAAAAGAATGTGGATACTTCCTGTACATCCCATGCATTAATTGTGACAGACAGCAAAATGAAAAGGGCCATGGTAGAGACTTTAATAAGTCTTGGTCTAGGACACGTGGACAATCTCACAGTAAGTCCTATTGGCAATATGTCCCGTCTTACTTGTCATTATTGTAGGAAAGTAGGTCATATTTAGCGACAATGCCATAAAATGCACAAAGAAAAGCGCAAGGAAAAGGGAAAGGGTAAAGTGCAGGACAAGAATGATGATCACAACATTATGCCTAGCAAGTCTAGTATCAAGATTGAGGAGATTAATGTGGTACAACCTAATGTGTTTAATGATCTTATTTTGGTAGCTTCTTCTTTGGATGCTTCACAATTGACTAATGCTTTGTTAGGATATACTCAATGTTAGGTGATAGATTCAAGGGCTTTATTTCATGTGACCCCTTATAAAGAGTGGTTTCACTCTTGTCGCAGTATGATTGGATCTATCCGTTTGGGTAATGACCTGGCATTGGAGATCATTGGTATTGGTGATGTCCATGTATGTTTTGGTTCAAGTGGCATATTCACTCTTCATTACGTACGTCATGTACCAGCTCTCACAAAGGGCCTTATCTCTGTTGGCACCTTGGATGTAGGTTTTGTTTCTTTTGGTGATTCCTCATGGAAGATTTCCTATGGGAATCTTATTATTGCACATGGTGCTAAGTCTAGTACCCTCTATCCTTTGCTTGTATCTAGGTCAGTTGACCATGTTTTGGCTGTGGCTGTAGTTACACATATATCTCTTTGGTATCGCCACCTTGAGCACATGTCTTTGAAAGGAATGAGAATGCTTACTAGTTTGCAATATCTTCCGCCCCCAAACTATAAGTGTTTTGAGTCTTGTGATCATTGTTTATATGGCAGGTAGACGTGTAGTACAAATAAGAATTCTGGCATGAAGTGCACATGTGAGTCTTTAGATCTTGTTCCTTTGGATGTATGCGGTTCCATGTCCTATCAATCACTAGGTGGTGTGAAGTACTTTGTCACATTCATTGATGATTACTCACATTAGATGTCTTATCTACCTTTTAGCATTGTCTTACTCTTGTTGAGAACATGTCTAGGTAGGCTAAAATGCCTAAGATCTGATAATGGGGGTGAGTATGTCTCAAAAGCTTTTGAACAGTTTTATGATGAGCGGGGTGTTAAGCGTCAATTGACCACCCCTTACACCCCTCCTCAGAATAGTATTACCGAACGCATGAAAATGACAATTTATGAAATAGTCCATAGTATCCTTAGCCAAGTAGGTTTATCCCAACACTTTTGAACCAAGGCATTACTACTATCGTACACTTGATTATATAGGTCCCATTGCACTGCTATTGATTGCCGAATGTATGAATAGGACATTTCTAGAGAGAGCCATGGTATGCTTAGCCAGGCAGGCTTACCCCACCACTTTTGGAGAATTGAGGTAGTTACTATTGTTGTACACTTGATTAACAGGTCCCCTTGCATTGCTATTGATTACCAATTTGTAGAGGAGATATGGACTAGAAAACCTCCATCATATACTCATTTGTATCTTTGGTTGCGAGGCATTCTTCCATGTTCCCAAAGACAAGCACAATAAGCTAGATCATGTTTGTGAAATGCATCTTTTTTTGTTATGGGGATGCAAGTGAGATGGTCTATCGCCTTGGGATATGCATGCTCGTAATGTTATCCGTAGCCATGATGTAATTTTCCATGAGAAAAATATGCATAAGCACCCTACACAAGTGGTTGAGATATACAGAGTGATCTTTCGGGAGGAGCCTCCTACTCCCATATAGCCATCTAGACAACCTACAATAGTTGATGCTCCAGTGGCCCTGGCCCCACATGTTGTGCAAGATCAGCCTGCTTTGAGACGCTCTACTAGACCTAGACGTTAATGTGAGCGCTTTTACGACATTCATGGATTATATTATGGTGATAGATGTAGGTGAGCCTCTCTTATGATGAGCCCATGCATAGAGAGGATAGTCACTCATGGGATAGGGAGGGTTATGCAGTCGGAGTTTGACTCCTTACAGAATAACCATATGTGGGATATGGTTCCTTTGCCTAGTGTCAAGAAGGCATTACCATGCAAGTGGGTATACAAGCCAAAAAGCATGCCTGGATGCCCTAGGCCCATAAGGCCAAATTGGTAGCTAAGGGTTTCAAGTAGGGATATGGTATTCGCATTGATGAAGTCCTTTCTCGTGTGGTCAAAATGACAACCTTGCGCTTGGACTAGCATTAGTTGCTCAACTAGATCTAGAGCTTTATCAAATTGATGTAAAGACGGCTTTTTTATATGGGGACACGGAATACCTAGTGTGCAAGTTGATGTAAAGACATTTATCATATTGATGTAAAGACAGGGAATACCTAGTGTGCAAGTTGAGAAAGAGCCTTTATGACCTTAAGCAGGCACCTAGGGAATGGTACCACAAGTTTGATGCTTTTATGCATTCATAGGAATATAGTTGTATTACTATGGATCCATGTTTAAACACAAAGAAGGCTCATGATGGCAGCCTTATGATTTTGGTACTCTATCTAGACAATATGCTTATTGTTAGGAGAGCTCATGATAAGCCAAATGCCTTGAAAACTCAACTCAAGAAGAGCTTTGAGATTAAAGACATGAGACAAGTCTTGCATATTCTTGGGATGCACATCATATGTGATCACTCTAAGGGACTCCTTTATCTATCACTCACAAGAGTATATCTAGAAAGTCCTTGAGCGGTTTTATATGTAAGACAGTAAGCCTATTGGTTGTTCTCTACCTTCTCATGTGAAGGTTAGTCGGGCCGATTATCCATAGTCTGATGAGCAAATGTCCAAGATCCCTTATGGATTTGCCATGGGTAGTTTGATGTATGCCATGATGGCCACTCATCCTAACATAGCATTTACAGTGGAAGTTGTGGCATGCTATATGGGTACACCTAGTAGATGCCATTGGGATGCCATCGAGGGTATTATGAGGTACCTGAAGGGCATAGAAGGTATGTGCATATGTTATGGTGGCTAGGATATAAGAGTCATGGGGTACATTTACTCTAATTATGCAAGACATGCAGACAGTAGGAAGTCCACACCTCTAGCTATGTCTTAAGCTTTATTCGACCTGTTGTTTCTTGGATGTCCAGGGTGTAGAAATGCACAGGTCCTCTACTGAGGCCAAGTATATTACAACCATTGAGACTTGCAAGGAGGCTCTCTAGTTAGGCCGTTTGGTGGCAAACCTTGATATTATTGATGTGGTTCCTAACTACATTCAGATTCTATGAGCGTTATTCAGTTAAACCAAGAATCCAATCTTCCATACAAAGACAAAACACATTGAGGTGTGTTACCACTTCATTTGAGAGGTCATTAAGGACAAGTCTATTGACTTTGTCAATATCTCAAATGACCAAAATCATGCAGATCGACTCATAAAAAGTCTCTTAGTGGAGCGTTTTGCCTTTCTTAGGAAGTTGATGGGCATTGTATAAGATGATGTCTTTACTCATATTGTTATACTTATGTACATTTGTACTTTGTTACTTTTTTCTTGTTCTCTCCTCACTAGGGGCACATTTGCCTTTAAGTGGGAGGTTGTTGGGGGTAAAGGCGTCAATGCTTGGCCTCCCATGTATTACTACACTGATAGTACCCACACATCTGTACATTGTAGGTTGCGGGCGGTCATCATTGTCACTTCATTCTTTATTCTTTCAATGATATTTGAATAAAAGGAGGACTGATCACATATTGTGACTGTTGGAGTTCCCACATCCTCTCTCTCTTCTCTCTCTCTCTCTCTCTCTCTCTCTCTCTCTCTCTCTCTCTCTCTCTCTCTCTCTCTCTCTCTCTCTCTCTCTCTCTCTCTCTCTCTCTCTCTCTCTCTCTCTCTCTCTCTGTGTCTTTTGCTCCTTCCACCACAGCTCGTGCTTCCACTCCGGGCTCACTCCCTTTGATTCCAAATAAAGAAAAACGGAACTCTTTTTCTTTTCATTGATTATTGTGAGCTAAGCTAGGTGATGATGAAGAACAAATATACAATTCCTAGGACTGATGAGCTTCTTGATGGGCTTCAAGGGGCAAACACATTCTTAAAATGATTCTAAGGTCAAGAAATCAAAATCAAAGAATAAGATATTCCAAAGGCTATTGTCAATGCAAGATATGGGAACTATGAATTTATTGTAATGTCCTTTTGTTTGACTAATACCCTAACTAACTTCAACAGGTTGGTACATGACATCTTTAAGTCTTACCTTTTGATGAGTTTCATCCTCATCTTCTTCAATGATATCCTAACCTATTCTAAAGAAGAAGAAGATCATGAAGAGAAGCTCCAAATTGTGCTTGAAATGTTGAGGATGCACATGCTCTATGCTAAGAAGAGTAAGTTTGCTTTCTTTAAGAAGCAGATAGAGCATAATGGATTCATAGTATCCAATAAGGGAATTATAGTAGATTCAACAAGATCAAAGATGTACACGAATGGTCACCTTTGAAGTTGGTCAAGGAACTACAAAGCTTTCTAGATTTAACTAGATGTATTGAGTCCTCATTGAATAAGGACAATAATGACAATGTGAGTACTCTAATCAAGTTGGCTAGACAAGTAGAAAGTGACAACAATGAAGTATGAGGATTAAGGAGGATACATAGGAATGCAGTAGAGGTAAGTGGAAAGAAAAGGAGGAAAGTGATAAGGACAATGGGGATGGGTAGAGAGGGAACTAATGTCGTCTCCAAACACAAAATCCTTGTCTTCAACCTCCCCTTGTCTCTTCTCTACCTAAGTGTGTGTGTGTGTGTGTGTGTGTGTGTGTGCGTGCGTGCGTGCGTGCCTGCGTGTGTGGACACTACAAGAAAATGATTGATTGATTAACATTCTTGTATTATAGGGGAAGGCTATTATATAGCCTATGCTCATGAAAAAGATTCTCTATGTACTCTATCCTTACCATATCTCCTGTCCAAATTCTATTTCTCGCTCAAAATCCACCAAGGATATATCAACTCCTTGCTTTAATACCTTGAAGCATTTTAGTACTTTCTCCCTTAGCTTTCTATCAAATTCTCTCTTTATGAGCAAATTCCTATTCATAAGCTAAGATATTGTCATATCTATACCACACGCTATGCCTTTGTCTTGTCCCTTTTGCCTTACCAACCCTCAAATTTGAGGATGCACAAGTTTTACAAGATTGGCAAAGACCTAAGGAGGAGCATCACAAGGGATACACTAGGAGGGTTCATGTGCTCATGATGGGTCCAAATAGAATGAACACAAGAGTTGGGCGAGAAGTAGTGCATGCAAACAAAGTCCCCATTGTACTAGCTCAATCCTGATGCCCTTCTTATGTTTAAAACAAAGTCCCCATTGCATAGCATGGCAATGACAAAAATAAAGAGTTGGAGTATCATGATTAATGAACAACCATACGTGGATGCTTGTATGATGATGCTTTTTATGCTAGTGGAAAGTAAGGCATTACCCTAAGCCAAGGAGATCTATATATGAAGGAGGTAATGCATGGAGTAGGGTAACATTATGAGGAGAGCCATCACCCTACCCCTCCAAGGAGATTCATGGAGTATTAGAGGAGCATATAGCTACTATCTCATTATGTTTGCCTTTGAAGAGGCTAAGATTTGTGGAGTATTGAAGGCCATCCTTCTTGTGGAGTAGGTGGTATTGTGCTTGGGGTTTATAGGTAGGTGGAAGTAGAGACTTGACTACCTATTACAAGAGTGTTTGGAGCTTGGGAGTTGGTATTGTCATTCGTGGAGTTTGAAGACCAAAGCAATGTTCATCGTAACTACAAGGTGTAACATTAGCGACACTTCAAAGTTTTATTGCTTAAATGATTACCTCCACTACAACACATACTGAAATTTAAGACAACAACGTGTATACAATTGTTTTAGAATGTTACCTTCTACCATCGGTATAAGAGTCAAAATAAGTGTTAGTCTAGGTATGATGGTATTCTCATGCCAAAAAATGCATTTCTATAAGCCTTTAAAAAAAATTGATATTTACCGATGCTTATTCTAAAGATCGTACCAATAGTTGTAGAAAAAATATACTGATGCTTTTATTAATATTTGCAAAGGAAAAAAAAGGAGACCAAATCCTTGATATCCATGTTTGCTATCATGTCAAACATAGATTGTTGTTGCAACTTATATTCATATTTGCAAAGGAAATAAAAAGGAGACCAAAACCGTACTATCCATGTCTGCTATCATGTCAAACATAGATTGTTGTTGCCACTTATATAAAGCTTGAAGCACTGAAGTATTTGTGCAACCATCACAGCTACAAGAACACCAATTTCAAACAAAACACCCCGCATATCAAGACAACAAAATCATAGAATAAGGCCACTGTATAGAGATAAACTTTTATATAACTATTACAACACCGCTCATAGATCCAAGCAAGTTTTACGTCACTTTTTTATGGCCAACTCTCTTTTATCAGCATGTCTACTTACAATTGTTCCTTGATAAACTTGATAGCAAGTATACCATGAAAACACTTTCGTGTAATATACATAGCATCAAGTACTATGAATACAAACACACTCACCACATCAAACATAATTGCTCCCTCATAATTCTAGTCCCCCTTGAGGAACAAACAACTATCTACCCAAGGCTCACAAATCAAAAGCATTAACATACCTAGATCCCTAAGGAGTTCACTCTTTGTAAAGGAGACACATCAGAGTTGTATGATCCCCCATTTTGATACTTATACGATGTATTAAGAAAGTTTATTACGTACCTTTTTAAAAGATATAAGATTTTGTATTTTGTTCAGTTTCTCATATTGACTAAGTTTAAAAGACTAACATAAGAGCTATACATTGTTGTGTAAACGTGATATATTGTTGCGTTACTCCAAAAATAGCATTTCGTGATAGTGCATTATCTTGGATACCAAAAATATAGTATTTCAAACATGTAATAAAAATATTATCTTAACTTTTAAAAATTTCACTTATATTTGATATCAAACCTTCTCGATGACAAATAATATCTCATATATGTGTGCATGTAAATTTATGTAAACTTTATGTAATTGCTCCACACCCCCCCTCTCCCCTACTCCCTCCCCCTTTAAGGTTCAAAGGGGAAATTAATAAGGGCCCTACCCCTAATGCTTATGTACTTTTTGAAAAAACCCCTTTCCCTTCACTTATGTGATTTCGGAAGTCACCCACGAGAAACTCCCCAGGCCTAGATCACCAACTCTCCACTCCTTACCATTACATATGAACCTAACTCATCTCCAAACTTTTACATGTTAGATGGAGTCTCAGTCAGTGCCAACAAAAGTGTCTTCCATCGCTCACAAGAAAAGTGCCTACCCAAGCCTTGTCATGAAAGTCTCTAATAAGGGAGACGAGATGGCGAGAAACATTGTGGTATAAATGGAGTATCTTGTAAAAAAATAAAGGATAGACTATTCCAAAAAGTATTTAAAAGAGAAAGAAGGAAAACATGTTGTTATAATAATATTATAATAATATAATGGGAGAAGCAAAATATCAAAAGGTTAACTAATTTACTCGCATCCAAGAAAATCAAAAAGTCAGAAACCGACGGGACTGCGATATGTGATATGTACGTCTTAAGAGTCGGATCCGAGCGTGACCATGCAATGCGAACTATAATAAATAATAATAATAAGAATAATAGTAATAATAATCTCTAGCAATCATCATAACTTAAAAACGACAGTTTATTAAGATATCTTAATATCACAGAAAAGCTTCGTAGGTGCGAGGGGCCAGTGATTCATCCTTATTTAAGAAGCTGATGACGCTGCCTCTGGTCCTTTCTCCCGCCTGCATCGTCTATGGAACACTCCCAATCGACTGGCGCCTCAAACTACCGCAGAAAATCAGACGCGTCAGGAAGGCACCTGAGCTTGCGTGCGGTTCCTCTGTCGTAGCAACAACCGCCTCTTCCGTCTGAAATTTGCAGGTATACCCTCGGTCTATCGTTCGGATTCACGTAGACGCATCCTGCAAAATGCTCAAGCTTGATTCAGATTTTACCTGACATTTTCTCATTTAGCCTCGATGGAGCACTTATATCTCACAGCGAGGCCATTGAAGCTTTTGTCTACCTGGTTTTGAAGCCGTCTGTAGGAGAGCTATATCTGTAAGTCATGAACTCGTGGTGGCATTAAATCGACTACTACCGAACAAAAGATAATCCGGGTGTGCTTTGTAGAATCCGATGCAGTTGTAGCTCCGGAAATAATCTGGACGAGTGCGCTGGCCTACATCTCAGAGCTGCCTGCCTCCTCTTGAGGTGTTACGTCAGCATAAGTCCAAGAGAAAGAGTCAAAGGCAATGTTCATCTCGAAAATCCATCACCTTGGATAGTGGTCAAAATCCCTCTTGAAATAGGCAGTGGAAGCGACACCTCATCTCATACTACTCTGGGCACTTGCATATATAGTGCTCATCAGTGTCTAGCTCAAATTGCTAGAGCTGGCAAATCCAAATCTCACATCTGGTCCATATCTACTGTTCTCTATTTGCACATGTTGTGATGGCTGGCCAATGTCACACTCTAATCTATGTAAGACGTGTGTCCATGGATATGAGAATCACAAAACCAGTAGGAGCTAGAAGAAGAAGAAGCTCTTAATAGAAAGCCATTATCATCCCTCGTGGTAGGTTTGACCCATGTCCTTGCCACGTGCAATTGGATGATGGCCATCCTAATGACCCTATCGAGCTTCTCTTGATTGAGCCCTTAGTAAGCAAGGTCCTTGTTGTATTGTAGAGCTGGGAGGTGATCCATGTGTAGCCCATGTAATTGCAGCCATGTGCTCATTAATGCATACCAACAAAAGCATAAGCACACTAGAATCTAAAAGATGGAATAAAGAAACTCTAAGATTATCCTATCATTCAGGATAGGGATACAATTTATCAAATGATCCACCTTGACAGTATTAGATGATCATTTCCTTTTCATTTGGGTGTTTGGAACTCTGCAATGAGGGCTGTACCTCATTTGTAGACCACCCAGTTTCCTTGTTTTCATGCTTCTAGTATCTTAGCAAGTTCTTGTTTCTTGTTCTTGAGCTGTGTGGGTGTGAGCTCATTTGCCATCCATATCTTAGTTCCTTGCAAGTATCTAGCTTGCTTCATTATCTTAGACTTTTTTGCATTGTTTTGTATTGTAAACTAGATGCTTTCCTTTGACTGTGATTGAGGGGTCTCCAATTGTTAATGAAGGGAATGGCCCTACACACCTTTCTTTGTATGATTATGTGTCTTGGAACAAAAACATCTCTCTCTATCTTTTCATCCTTTAAAATCTTGACCTTATTCTATCCTTCATTCAAGCTCTCTACTTTGATTTCTTTGGCAACCTATTTTTGTATAGGTTGAAGAAGGCCCTTTATGGCCTTAAACAAGCTCCACATGCTTGGAATGGCAAGATAGACTCGTTCCTCCAAGGGAAATTGGGGTATTGACATTCCTCTTCTGGTTCCCAATTGTATGTCCACATCTCAGTTGGAGGCCACCCATTGTTCGTGCTTTGTGTGGATAATCTTATTTTGATAGGTGACCATGCCCAGAAGGTCAAGGAGACTAAGGTGGCATTGCATGAGGTGTTCAAGATGATGGATATGGGCCATCTCCATTTTCTTTTTAGGCCATGAGATTTATCAAGCTCTGAGGGGGATTTTCATCTCCCAGCAGTGGTATATGCAAGAGCTTTCGGTCACATTTGCAATGGAGAGATGTAAGGCCATTTCTACTTCTATGGATAGAAACTGGAAAGCTACGGCCTATATAGATTCTCCGGTAGCGGATTCTACCCCCTACATGCAGTTGATTAGGTCCTTGATTTGGCTTCTTAACACTTGGGTTGATTTGTGCATTCGCGTAGGTTTGTTGGCTGGTTTCATGAGTGAATCCAAGATGCTACATTAGCAGGCTGCTATGAGGATTTTGCAATTTTTGAGGGGGACCCCCGATCTTGGTATTCATTATCCAGCAAGTACTAGAGATTCACCTTTGGTTCTTACAAGTTGGATGGATTGAGATTGGGCTGGAGATGTTGACCAATGGCTGCCAATAACAGGATATTGCTTTACTTTGAGTGTAGGTGTTATCTCGTGGAGTAGCAAGAAGCAGCCCATTGTTGCCCTTTCTTCCATAGAGACAAAGTATCAAGCGGCATCTTCGACCACATGTGAGTCAACGTGGCTTCCGAGGTTGCTAGGAGAGCTTGGTTATGCTCAAATAGGTCCTACGATACTTCATTGCGACAATGAGAGTTGCATTGCTTTGGTACGGAACCCAATGTTTCATGTTAGGTTTCTTCGACAACACTTCAGATCCCTAAGCATTATGCCACGTCTAGGATCTGAGAGGGAGTGTTGGAGATTAGTCATCCCTTGGACTAGCATTTCTTATGCTACTATTGGTGCAGTCAGTTCTCCCGGAGGTACTCTTGAAGGGCATTACACATTTTTCCTATCAATTTGTGGGCATTTTCAGCAGTCACTGTGTACAGGCACCTTTTTGGGTAGGTGATTATGCCATGTGGTAGGCTGGCTGGTCAGTGGTGATTATTTTATTCATTTATGATGCTATCAGTTGGTTGTTGATTAGGTTGGCCAATTTTTTGTTGGCTGATCTCGTTATTTTATGGCTTTTATTCGGGCTATTTATATCCCATTGGCAGTTTGCCCTTCTCACTTGCTTTCATGTGTCGGCGGGAGAGACATGATTTATAGACTTGTACTTTATAGATTTGTTGTTAGTTAATCATGTTCATGGTTCATTGGCATTTACATGAGATACTATGATCACTTGAGTCTTGACATTGATACATCATTAGAGTTGTACTTATTTTTCATGCATTGTTTAATGAGTACTCTCTTTTTTGAGTCTATATGCCATAATATGAGTTTGTGGCTGTTCATTGTGGAGTTTTCAATCTTGACATTTGTCATAATCATTTATGGGCCATGGCATATTGTAGTATTTTATATTGAGTTTTAAATCTTGATCTCGAAAGTATTTGAAACTCATGGATTATGATTATATAGTATTACTGTCTCAAATCTTTGGTAGAGTCGTGTATACTAGTCAAATCTCTTCTAAATTTACATGTATACTCTATATTGTTGAGGAATTTAAGTGTTTTGGTATATGTATTCAACATATAAGTGGTATTATCCCTTTATGTGTGCCTATTATTACAATATTCCTAGAAATAGATGTAAAATCTATTTTCTTGTTTCACTATTTTGGCCTCCGGCCCAAACTCCATTTTGTGACTCTGAAAAACGTTTTGGTTTCACTGTTTTCGAAACTCTAGGCAACTATGCATTTGAGTCTTGGAGCTATTTAATGAGCTGATTGAAGTTTTAATGTTAATACACCTTTTTAGCTTGACATAGTGGCCTCTATGCAAGCACAACATTATAAAAAATAGAAGTTGTTGGCTTGCTTGGGTTCTTTGAGAGATGATAATTGTTGCATGTGATTTATTTGCAAGATTGCATCAGTAATCTGCATGAGAGAAGATTGTATGCTTGCTAGATTCTCAAGGTTTGCATTCTTCTATCTCTTTTCTCTCTCCCTTTCTCTCGTGTTCATTGTCTTTTAGTCTTGTCCATACGCTTCTACATTCGCTACACTCTAACATAAGGTGGCTGATGGGAATTGTTGCCTGGGTGCCAAGGGGCAGCAAGAGTTGGAGATGCACAATAATGATAAAGGTGATCTGCCATACTAGTCCAGGGAGGAGTAAAACCAGCAAACGCAGCCATGTACATGATGAAGAACATGTCATCAAGCTGGGTGGGCTCAAAACACAGCAATCAAAAGTGTTTAGAGTTGATGGCAATGTGAAGAGGACCTTTAGAATGAAGTCACCTATTGGTATAGTGTCACAATTAGTTGGACAGCACCACAAACTGGGATATTGCCCAAATAGGGGGGTGTGGACAACAATGGTAGAGAGCTGAGGCTGAAAGTGTGATCAAGTAAATAAATGGGAGAATGATGAAGAATGCATGCAAAGAGTATTGGGCGTGTATTGCAATAGTGCTCATGCCCTATCCATATACAAATAAGTCATCGAACTATCCAAGGTGGCTCTCTGATTGTCTTAGGTGGTGCCCGAGCCCCAGACAGCAGCAAATAACACAAATAAAGCGTTTTTTGGCCAAGCTCATGTAAAGAAGGGTCATAGCTAAGTTGTGCACTAAATGCCTACTATGTATCTTGCACAACATTTGCATATTCTAAATATAAAGGAGAGGTATCTACAACAATCACTGAAACCAGCCTTCCTTCTTGGGGAGGGTGGTAATTCCTTGATCAAGCACTTAATTATAGTAATCAACAAATAAACATAAATTGAAATGCACATTTTATCTTCAAAATTCTTGGACAATGGACACCCTATTGGCCCCAAAACTGGCATTTCTTTTAGTATTTCTTTATCCTCAATTGCTAATGGATTTATTACAAGCCAAGTTTCCAAAATCTCCTTGGCTGATCCAAAAGCCCTTTGCTACACCAACAATCAGCAAATAAATTGGATAATTTGCCCCTTGATTTTCACCCTAGACTTGCTCTAATTGGACCCCAGCTGGCCAAATGCTGGATTTCAATGCACGATGCCTTCTATTGATGGCATGGGTCCTGAGGTGGTTGCTAAATCCTAATTATTGCTGTAAATTAGGGTGTACAACAGAAATCCATTTGCTGTCCATCAAATATGGCCGAGATCTGCTTCAAATAGCTGAGAAATGCTGAGATCTTCTAAGAATTGACCAGAATAGGTAAGAGAATGCTAGAGAGAGAAAATTCTCGATTTCCATGTAGGAAATGACTGAAATTGCTTGCTGCCTACCCCAATCAGCCTAGATTGTTGTTGCGTGCTATGAGAGGAAGTGTCCAACTGCTGTCATCTATATCTGTAAGCATCATAAATGCTATTACCTACATCATCGAGGTCACTTGCAGCAGTTGGTAGCCTCCTAAATATCTCTACAATACCAAATTCTGATCAATAGCCTTCTCCCTCTCTCCCACCAGTTGAAAACTAAGTGGCTAAGGCCTAGCCCCCAAAAACGTTTTCTCAGTTTGCATGGGTATTTTTGCCAAGTGGCAATCTTCTAAATCCATTTTTCAGCATTATCTAAATATTAAATTAATTTTGAAAATTAAATAATTCCAAAAATTTATTTCAGCCCTTCCGACCTTACCCAAAACTAAATGTGCCCATCCATAAATAAATTGGCTAGGCCATTTGCAACTTGGAGTGGTCCTCAACCTTTGTCGATCCTTAGACTAGCATTAATTAATTATTTAATGCTAGTCCCATTAACAGAGTATTTGTCAGGTCGTATGTGAGTCTACGCATGCTAGATGGATTGGGCATTTTGCATGCTAGATGGATTGGGCATTTTGGTATGTATTTTAGGCATTTTTTAATGGGCCTTTTTCATGCAAATTGACATTTATTGCTACTAGTCGGCCAACATTAATATTGGCCAACCAACATTTATTGCTCCCATATTTTTGTTCTATTTAGTTTGTGGCTCCCCCTCCTCATTCAATCATCATCATCATTCTTCAAGTGGTCTTCTTATTGGAGAGAGGAGCCAATGCCAGGGCTCACGTAGCTTTCTAAAGATGTTGACCATTTTCAGCTATCGATTCAGGGTCCAAAAGAAGAGAAGAAAATAGTAAATCTTATACAAGAAATGCATAATTAGCAGGAAATGAATGTTGGGTCACCTAAGTTGGTGAACATGCTAGGAAATGACTTTACTAATGGTGAAAGAGCTAAGTATTTGGCCATTTTTCAAAAATACCCAAAGCTATTTGTTGCTGAATATTATTAGTTTAGGGGAACCAATAGCATTGTCCACCACATTAAATTGAAAGAAGGATGTAAACTAGTAGCTTAGAAGTTAAGAAGACTTGGTACAATTCAAGAAAATGTACTTAGAGCTTAAGTTAAAAAACTATTGGTTGGATGCAGGGTTTATTTATTATCTTCTGGTCTTATGTATATTTGGTGATATCCACTTTTCAAATTGATATATCCGAATATGGCTTCTCCCTGCAATCTATCCACAACATTGTTAATCCAAGGGGTCGGAAACCGATTCTTTATCGTGATTTTGTTCAATGTATGATAGTCAATGCACATATGCCATTAACTATCCTTTTTTTACACCAAAAGCAATGGACAATAAAAAAAAGATGAGCTAGGCTGAATTAGCTCTTTTTCTAAGAGCTCATTTACTTGACTCATAATCTCCTTCTACTTGGCTACATTAACTTTGTAGGGTGGCTTATTAGGGGGCTACTTCCAGGGATAAGATCTATGCCCTGATCTTTAGGCCTTTCAAGCGGTAGCTGCCCTAGAAGTGACTAAGAGGAGCAGTCAACATACATTTTCAAAAATGAAACATATTTTTCCACTTGTTCACGAAGGGGTATGGGGTGATAAGAAGTAATGTGCAGCAATGCATCCTAGACCTTCTTATTGTATTGCTCCAAAGTCTTGCATTCCTTAGCATCCAACTTGTTTGAGGCTGTCATGATGTCCACCTCATAGGTACTTGTCAATCAATTCGATACAAACATTTGCTTGAATCATACCCATGTTGACGGTGCTCTACCTTGCATCAAAAGAGTGGACCACCGTTGCAATGCATTCCCCTTAAAAAAGTGGCTACCTTTCGAATCTTTGAGGATTTAGTGAAGTTTCCCCCTGAATAGGCTGCATCAAACTATTGAATGAAAGTCAAAGCTTTTAGCCTATCTTGTGCACCACTGAGGGATTCAAACGTCACTACTTTTCTATCCTCATCATAGTCTTTTGCTACCCCTTTGGGTGTTAAGTTGTGGTACATTGGTTGCTGTAAAAAAGGTGCATTTGCTGAATTTACATCAAAGCCAACACCAAACAGAGCATTTGCATGACTAGCACTTATTCCTTGAGCCCCATAAGCATTCGAGGGTGCAAATGCGTGATTAAACGTTCTACTTTGTGCCCTAGGCATCAAGCCAATGCTATCATACATAGGGTTTTGCACATTTTCAGCTATATCCGAATATATTGGGCCTTGTACACCATGCATTGGCTGCTACATATCATAGGGATTTGTGCCATACATTCCCATGTGTGGTCCTTGTTCAACCATAACATGAAAATTATGCTATCACCAAAGTATTCTGGCTACCCCATCATGGCATGTATACCTGATTGTCCAGAATCTATTGGATTGGCACTTCCATGTTGGCCTTGCATTTGCATTCCTTGCCCTATAGGCAGCAACTATTTCGCTTCATTGCGCCTTTGGGAGCTTCAAGTAAAGGCTTTGGCATTACCTTTTGTGCACCTTGCTATCCCGAAGGTGTAGAAGATGACTTCTTCTTCTTACCCTCGCTGTCCTTCTTAAGAGCATTAAAAAATCGAGTGAACTGAGGATCTTTTGCCCATTCAAAAAAGAGATTTAGTAGTGTCCTCATCCGATTCTTGAACTAGTCATCAAATTCCTCTTCACTTTGTTGGTATGCCTTGAATGCCCTGCATCTTGCCCAACAATAACATTTTTAGTTTGCTGTCCATTATGTGAGCCTTGTCCAAGATCAGGCATTGTATTTTCTTCTTTCCTATGTGAATATCCATACTGAGAGGCATCATCATTGCTTGATTCCATCTCACAATATAAAGACATCTCGCTGTAATTTCTCACATGAGCACAAAAATCAAGACTAGCATAAAGCTTTGGCTTGCAATCAAGTGCCTTAGTCCCACCAAATCAAGGGATTGAGTGGTATCCCAGCAATGGAACCATGAAATCAACCTGCCTTCTCGGAGAGGGTAGTAATTTCCTAATCAAGCACTTAATTACAGCAATCAACAAATAAACATAAATTGAAATGCACACTTTACGTTCAAAATTCTTGGACAATGGAAACCCTGTTGGCCCCAAAACTGGCGCCACTTTTGGTATTTCTTTATCTTCAATTGCTAATGGATTTATTACAAGCCAAGATTCCACAATTTCCTTGACTAATCCAAAAGCCCTTTGCTGCACCAACAATTAATAAACAAATTATGCAATTTGCCCCTTGATTTTCACCCACGAATTGTTCTAATTGGACCCTAATTGGCCAAATGCTACCCCAAATTTATAATGGATGGCTTGGCATCTAAAATCCTTGACAATACCACAAATTGGAGGTGTTGATTTCAGTGCACGAGGCCTTCTTTAATGATGGCACATGCCCCAAGGTAGTTGCTAAACCCTATTTACTGCTGTAAATTATGGTTTACAGCAAAAATCCCTTTGCTGTCCATAAAATATGGTTGCTGAGAAATGTTGAGATCTCCTAAGAATTGATCAGAGAAGGTGAGAGAATACCAAAAGAGAGAGAAAATTCCTGATTTCCACGTGGGAAATGATTGAAATTGCGTGTTGCTTGCACTAATCGGCCTAGATTGCTGTCACCTCTTGAAGAGGAAGTGCCCAACTGTTGTCACCTGTATTTGTATAGGTATCATAAATGATGTTGCTTGCATCGCTAGGATCACCTGCAATAGTTTGCAGCCTCTTGAATGTCTCTATAGCAGCAAATTCTGATCAACAGCCTTCTCTCTTCCCTACTAATTGAAAACTAACCGAGTGGTTGAGACCTAGCCTCTAAAAACGTTTTCTCAGTTTGCATGGATACTTTTGCCAAGTGGCAGCCTTGCAAACCCATTTTTCAACATTATCCAGCCATTAAATTAATTTTTAAAATTAGGTAATTCTGAAAATTAATTTCAACCCTTTTGACCTTGCCCAAAATTAAATGTGCCCATCCATAATTAAATTAGTTGGGCCATTTGCAACATGAAGTGGTCCCCAACTTTTATTAATCCTTAGACTAGCATTAATTAATTAATCAATGCTAGTCCCTAGTGTCACAATAACCTCACAATAACCTCTTTCTTCTTAGCCTCTTTTACACCCAATTTAGGACAATCCGTAATGACATCATCTCTTGCCTTACAATAGCTATAATAGATTTTACTATTTCTTTTTTATCCTTATCAGCCTTATTTGTTTGAACAATATTTGTAAATTTTTGCTTGTTAGTAAAAATTGTAGCTTTTTCTATACTTATCTAACTAGCCATAAAATCTTGATTCGTAACATGGTGAAACTATTTTGCCAAGATTGTTCTTCTTTTGGCAAATAGAAACCAACGCATCAAATGACAAAGCATTGGAATTGCCTTTCATCATCAAAGGGAGAGTAGATGCAAAACCCTGATAAGAATTAGAAAGACTGTTGAGAACAATCTGCGCAAGTGAATTGTATGGCAGTTTCTTATCTGCAACAATCAACTACTCCTTAAGATCTTTGATCTTTGTTTAGAAAGTGTCCATAGAGTCACCTTCATTCGTATATCCACTCTCTAATTGCTTACGCAAGTAAGCAACATGTGTAACTAACCTTTCATATATCCACTATTATCGAGACGTGTTGACTCAATGATTCAAATTAATTTGATGCTCATAGACCTTGAAATGTGAATTTTTAAAGTATTTCAAAATACGGTTTAATACTCTAGTTTTCATTCAAGGATGGCCAATGTCCAAAATGCCCTAAAGTTATAATTGGGTCATCATGGACAAAATGCTCAAGAGGAATTAAAAGTTTAGTCAAGCGATCAAATTGACCAAAAAGCCAAATAACTAAGACTTTTCCCATTTGGGTGGTCAATTTGATTAGAAGCCCACATAATGAGTAGTTTCAATAGGCTCATGATCATAGAAAGAAACCATGAGCCAATGAACCTATACAATGAAGCTCTCCAAGATCCGATTCATGAAACAAGAAGGTCATGGACCTATCACCGTAAATCCAACACACAATTCATTTCATGAAAGAAGAAGATCGTGGACCTGTCATCAAATGCTACAATGTATGCTACACATTAATTTGTCATAAAAGCTTGATGCTTAATCTCAACATTCCTAGCTATTGTATTTGTCTAGGATATATTGCTACACTGAAATTTGACAATGAATGGATCCTAAATTCTAGACATTTTATAGTTCTAGTATCAATAATCTTACCTACAATCTCACCATCACAAATATAATTTAGACTAGACAATAGCTTCTCAAACTTGAAACCGATGAGTATCTTGGAAGTATGGTTTTGTGATTTGACAACTTAAGTCAAGTCATCATCAATTGCAGACCTAATAGCTAGATCTCCTTTGCTATTTTGATGTCTCTACATTATTGTCTCAAAGTAAAGCTGATTCCTGGACCTACATGTAGAATTCTTAATTATTTCAACTCTAATAGAGCTGCTCACTTTTGCCTATTGTTCATTGTAGCTCCATGTCTGCACTAGAAAGTAGATTTTTGCCTACTATGGTGCTCTTGAAGCTAATTAGCGTTTCCCCTACTGGCAAAGGTATCATGGAAATCCACACCTGGTCTTGTTGGCGATGCCCTTTGCAACGAACCGTGCCTTGTGCTTATCCAAAGTACCATCACTAGGATATTTGGTCTTGAAGATCCATTTTACATCAATCACCTTTCTATGAACGGGTCTACACACATGATTCCAAGTGTCATTCTGCTCAATAGCATCCAATTCTTGCTCCATAGCCCTCTTCCAATGTTGCAATTGCAAAGTCTCCTTAATGGAGGCGGGCTCCCTATCCTGTATGGTAGGGGTCATCAAACAATAGTTAATACAAACAAGCCTAGTGGTATGTGCCTGGTTCCCCTGAGATCGTCGTGGTCCATTGAAATTGGCCTTTGGAAGCCCAAAGCTCAGTAAATCACATTTTAGCAAACACTTAATTCAGTAAGAAAACTGCACACACAATGGGAGCTAGAGTGTTGTTGCACCACACATTGACACTTGTTGGCCCCAAAGCTTGGCACCCCTTTTGGTATTTCTTTAGATTATTGAAATATACTTGAAATTGGTTTCAAATGGTTGTATTTGAACATTTCTTGCAACATAATTGGTTATTGATGCACAATGGCCTTGACACCTTCACTGCTAGCCTCCAACCAGCTGTAGAGTGTTCAAAACTGCGAATGAACACTTTAGCTTGCCAAACCCAAAAAAATGAATAGGCAATGGAACTCCTCATTTGTCATAAATCGTATATTTGGCGATGAAGAAGAAGGTGAAGGTGGAGGGTTGTCTTCCTCGTCGAGTCCATAATGACTCCTTAGGGTTTCCAATGACGGAGAAGCTTGATAAGACATAGTAGGATCCCAAGATGGAGGAGTTCAAGACATTGTGAATTGGTTACGTGTCATTTGTGTATCTCACACAGAACTAAGCTCTCCAAGAAAGGCAAAACAATGAATGTAGTCGGAGTGCGACGCCACTAGAGAAGGATCTTGAGTGCTATGGCCATGAGTTGGAGTAGAGAGAGTGCTGAATATGGAAGGGCAGCAGGCTGACCACTAAAATGCGGTAGTGGGAGGCTGGAAACTGGTAAATGTAGCAGGGTATCACCTGAATGAGGTTGGAAACTGATCACCTGAGTCGTAAGTAGTAGGGCTACAGTTGGGGTGATGTGTGCTGATGCAAGATGTCCTGTAGAATACAAAATGCAGGCTGTTGACTGACACCTGCATGCTGACGTGGCAGTACGAACATGTCTGCAACAAAACACAGATGTTTGGGTTCTCCAGGCAGCAGGTCTGCAGTAGCAAAATGGATGGCAGGTGCTGTAGATGATGTGGCTGCAGTTGATGATGGTTGGACAGCAGATGGGTTGAAGGCTGAAAATTGGGCGCCAATAGCAGCAGAGGATGTGTGGATTGGTGTAACTTGCAAAAAGGATGGGTTGAATGGTGGGCAGCTGTCCCTTTATAGATGTAGAAGGATCCTCCCAAATTAGGGTTTTGCTTATGGGAGATAGAAACTTTTGGTAATTTATATATTTTGGGGCTGTTTTAAAGAGCTAGCCAGTTTGTAATGTATTTTTAGCTCATCATGATTCGGTGTTCATCATTCTTTATCCTTTTTCTCTGTATTGAGTTTCCTCTGTCACACTATTTGCATTGCACTTATATGTTTTGCCCTACAAACCCTACCATTTCTCAACATGGTATTAGAGCAGAGATGCTACAAGAGCTAAAGATCCTCATTTTCCGTTGAGGCAAAGAAGTGTTGCAAGATTGGCTACTCTCTCAGATTCCAAAATATTATTTATTTCTACTACACCATCAAGGGATACCATTATCTTCTTGTCCCTCCTATCCTCCCTTTATAGGTTTGACACACTGGTGCTATGGCTTCTCCAAAGATGGAAGCACAAACCATTGGGTGCTCCTACAACAACAAGAATGGTCACACCAATGCATATTATTGTCATTGACCTTTGCTCCCTACTCCATCGGAGTATATGCACTTACAGCTTGGCACTCCTTGTGTTAACTCGCCATTTTGGGCGATAGAGATTATTTTGCATCGGCTATAAGAGCTTTATGCTCAAAGCATCAAGATGCATACAATGAGTACTAAGCCCTTGCAAGCAAAAGAAGACTTCAAGATCTTAGGAGGTGATAAACCCTCTTGGAGGCCCCTACAATGTGCCGTGGAGGTTGCTTTCACTTATATTTGGTTTTAGTGGCGACCACGACCTTCGGCTTGGTAGTCTGCCCACTAAGAGACCTATTTAGAAAGCAATTTCACGGAATCCTCTAAGATTTGAAAGGCAACTACTTTCTTGAAGAGAAATGCATTGCAGTGAGGCTGGGGAGAGAGAGAGAGAGAGAGAGAGAGAGAGAGAGAGAGAGAGAGAGAGAGAGAGAGAGAATTGCCATTGTTGTTGTAATAGTTGATAGGCCATTTCCAGCCAACAAAAGATCCTTTAGGAGTTTGTGACATGCCCAGAAGAGACTATAGTAGTAGATGACAGCAATTTGAGGGCTGTTTCAGCCAAGCAACATCATATTCTAGGTGTTCCATTAGTGGAGATAGCTTTCATGGTTGTCTAGATAGGGCAACATTTGGTTTCTGTCATTTTCTCACTATGGAAAGATAGGGCATCATTCTCTCTCATCCTTCCTTAGCACTTTCTAGCAAAATCAACCATTAGAGGTTGAGATTTTGACTAATCTCCAGTATAAATCCTAATACACAAAATTAGGGTTTGATAGCCACCTCGGGAAGTTTGTTAAAAAAATTGAAGACCTAGAGACTTGATTTTCAGTCATTGAAATTGGAGCAATTTCAAGGATTCAAGGGGTCATTTTGTCAGTAAACATTTGGGGCGGAATTTGCCACCGAAGGAGCACAATTGAATGCCAATCCCTAAGCAAATCAAAAGGCAAATTGGTTTGAAGGCTTATTGGTAATTTGTGATAACAAGAGGCAATTGGAGACCAAAGGAGATTTAGGAAATGTCATTATATTCCATCTAGATTGCTATTCAAGATAAAGAAATACCGCAAGGGGTGCTAAGTTTGGGGCCTATAGACTGCCAAGAGTAAGTGACTACATTTGCATTTTTAGTTTATGTGAATTTTGTGCTTGGTGTAGTTACGATTAATTAGGTCATTACCATCCTCTTCAAGAAAGAAGGTTGCTTGCATGAGTCTTGTATAGTCTTGTGTGTAGATATATGGATTTGATTCATGATCTCCTAAGCATATCTCTTTTGAGTTCTTTTGTTCTTTGCAATGTTTTTCTTTCTTCGTAGTGTTTTTTTTTCCCCTTTTGGGTGTTTATTTAGTCTATTACAATAGATTCTCATGCTTCCATCACTATACCTTGTTCTAATAGATTCAACCTAGTTTATTACCCTTCTATTCAACCGTGCTTTTGATTTTGAAAAAAGATGGTTAATGGCAGATGTGTATAGATTATTGTGCCTTGAATACAAATACCATAAAGAATTGTTTCCTTGTACTACGAGGATTGATGATATCCTTGATCAATAAGAGGATTTGTAGTTTTCAGCCACATAGACTTGAAAAGTGATTACCATCAAATACATGTTAGGCTCGTGGATGTACATAAGCCAGCTTTTAGGACTACCTTTGACTTGTATGAGTTTTTGGTCTTGCCATCCTGTGATGTTTAATTGCATGATGGATCATATCTTTAGATCACATTACTTTTTGGTTGGTACCTTCTTTGATGACATCGTTGTGTGTTCAAACAATGAGGTAGAGCATATAAAGCATTTGGCAATGGTATTTGTAGAACTTAGAAAGCATAGGCTGGTCACTAATGCAAATAAGAGTAAAATCTTGTGGAAAGAGATTCACTTCTTGGGGTATATAGTATTGATGGATGGTGTGCATATGGACCTAGTGGAAGGAGAAGCAATACTCTCTAACCTCACTTAAAAAATCTGCATGATGTATACAGCTTTTTGGGCTTGTGTTTGCACTATTGCAGGTTTCTTTGCTATTGTGCAAAGATTGCCTTGCCTCTTCATGCTTTGCAAAAGGGGTGTGTTGGGAATAAAGGCTCACCGTGCCTTTTATCATGTTTAGGTGTGAATGCACCCTTACACTTCTGGTACTTTATATATATTATCAAAACCTAAAAAGTGGTACACTCATCTTTGTACCGAACATCAAGTGTGTCGTGCTCACTCTTCTCTCTACTGCTCTCTCCATTCTCTGTGTGTTATCTGATGCGCTCACTCTCAGCTCCGTCAGGCTCCATCAAAGTGGTAGCAGAGCTGATGATTCATGCAAGTAGGCAGTTGTGATCGGTAGTCATTGCTGATAGTGTAGTTGTCTTCACTGGGACCAACAGGCGACAGCTTTATTAACGCATGTTGCAGGTGTAACAGATTGGCGGTTGACGGGGGGCCTGGCAAAGATTGCATGATAGATCAGGCAGGCTGTTGGAGAGCAGGTGATAGGTCGACAGGGGGTCGCGCAAGACCTGCACGTGACCAGGACCAGGCGGTGGATGGGACAGTAGTGATGTGCAACCAGGTGGACGGGATCAGCGACCAAGATCAGTCGCCACGAGGCTGGCACGCGCCGCCAGGCGACGATGTTGGGCAGCAGTCAACGCTTTTTTTTTCATTTTCAGAAATATCTTTTTTTTTCCCCCTTTTCTACTGGGCGTTCATACGCAAAGGCACAAAGTGAAAATTTGCCCAAGAAAGTTGGGGCTTTTATCGGATTTGGGGATTTTGATGCAGAACTAGGCAATTTGACTCAAAAATTGCAAAATCAGTGCACATTTACTTGGGAAAATTTGGGGCTTTTCACATTTTAGTGAAATTTTTTCAATTTCATTGAAATTTGTGCACATCAGACTAGAGAAAATTGAAGATTTTGCAGAATTTCATCAATTTGTGCAAGAATTGCCTAGTATATGCACGTGGGTACATGTATTGATGCAATTTGGATGGATTTCCTCTAAAAATTTTGGGGCTTTTGATCAAAATTTTGAATTTTGTGCTCGGGAAGGCCTTTGGAGTAGAAATTGCAGTGAAATTTTGGGGATTTCACATTTAATTGGTGGCTTGGTCTCTAAATGTGTCAGTAATTGCTTGAGGAGTGCAACAATAGACACCTTTTAATTCTAAAAATCTATTTGCAGATCTGAATTTTCTGCACTCTCGGGATTTCCATTGCTGCTTGGTACTTTTGTATATCGTGGTTACTTGTGTCACATTTGGGCTTGCCTTTGGTGAGTGGTTAGTCAATTTGGGACTGCAAATTATGGCTAGAAACATTGACATCAGTAATCTTTTGCACATTAAGAAGCTTGAGGATGCCCATAATTTTGCAATCTGGCAGAAACAATGCTATAATGTCTTGGTGCAAAAGAAACATGTAAAGCCCATCAAAATAAAGGGAATCAAACCAGCAGATATGGAACAAGACGAGTGGGATGACTTGGATGAGCTTGCTTGCTCTCCCATTGAGCTCTCAGTGTCAAATATCTTGCTCTTCAACATTGAGAAGCTGAATTCAGCATATGCAATGTGGCAAAGGCTTGAAGAATTGTACGCTCAGAATAGTGCAGCCAGCGTGGTTTATTGGTTGAAAAAACTGATAGCCTTTCGCATGAAAGAGGGTACAGCCATGTCTGTACATTTGAATGAGTTTAACTCAATT
Organism: Lygodium microphyllum; assembly: GCF_053477565.2. Classification (NCBI taxonomy): domain Eukaryota; kingdom Viridiplantae; phylum Streptophyta; class Polypodiopsida; order Schizaeales; family Lygodiaceae; genus Lygodium; species Lygodium microphyllum. The sequence goes on along the minus strand of NC_141153.1, from coordinate 36,850,893 downwards.
TTCAGTCAGCTAATTGCTTTGGATTTTCATATTGATGAAGAGTTCAAAGCTACCTTCTTGCTATGTACTCTACTTGAAAGTTGGGATACTTTCAGGACAGCTTTGAGTAGTTCGAATGCTCAGTTGTTATAGACTGATGTGGAGAGTTCTTTGCTGATGGAAAAACTCAACAGGCAAAATAACTCAGCAAACAAGTCTTTAAATGCATTACGCACTAGAGGTAGATTTCAGCATAAGAGCAGTTCTGAAAGCAAAGCACGCAACAAATCTTGTGGAAAGAATATGGAGTGCCATTATTGTGGCAAAACGGGGCACTACAAAAGGGATTGTTTTCAGTTGAAGAAAGAGAAGGGCAAAAACAAAAACAATGAAGCCAACAAGGCTGAAAACAAGGACAACTAGCTTGCAAAGAAGAGCAATGTGAAAATAGAAGAGGCTAATGTAGTCACTCATGATACTGACAGTGATGGTGATGTACTTCTTGCTTCCTCTTTAAGTGCACATGCATTGATTGCAGATTTTGAGGATGAGATGCACACTTGGATACTTCAGGTGTGTCCTTTTACGTCACACCACATCACGAGTGGTTCTCTGACTACAATGGTGGTGTATGTGGCGTTGTCTACTTGGGGGATAACTATGCATGTAAATTGTAGACATTGGCAGTGTGAAATTGGAATATCAGCATGGTTTCATGTTTGTTTTGCATAATGTGAGACATGTACCTCAACTCAAGAAGAGCTTGATAAGTGCAAGGCAACTAGATGATAAAGGCTCTTACACCACCTTTGGGGATAGCAAATGAAAAATCTGTAAGGGTTCTTGCATTGTTACAAAGGGGTCCAAAAGTGATACCTTGTATTCTTTGCATGTATCTAGTGTGCGTGATCATGTAGTCGCCATAACTGAGCAGCCAAGTGTTTCTTTGTGGCATAGCCGGTTGGGACACATGAGTCAATCTGGAATGAAAGTGCTTTCTCGTTTGGGTTATTTATTGCCTTTGAGGTATGTTGATTTTGAATAGTGCAATCATTGTATTTATGGTAAACATGCTCAATGAAAGGGATGCAGGAGACGCGGGAGAGAAACACACACAATGTAGGTACTGTCAACAATGTTATGACAACCTTATTGCACTTTTATATATATATATGAATAAAGAATATGGGCAGTCACTGTACACGAGTAGGCCCAAAGGCCTTTTACCCCAACAATCTCCCACTAAAAGGCCAATGGGCGAGGGAGTGAAAAAACAAAATAAAACAAAAGAGATAGGGTGAGGAATCATGACATCTCATCCAACGCCCAATCGGAAAGCGAGCTGTGCAATAAGTGGCGGGAACCTTCTCACAAGAAGGGTCAAGCATCCCTGAGTCCATGACATCCAGGAGATAAGCGATCCCATAGCTCTAGACAATAGAGCAATCTATGACTGCTTCCCATGAAGCAAGCAACACAACTCATAAGCGCATGGTTGTAAAGCATCAGAGTGGTGTATAGCATCAGCGTAGCATATAAAAGATAGCGGAGAGTATACAGACTCTCGAAGGTCAATCATCGAAAGAGAGCCAGCATCCCGGACGCAAGTCAAACGGGGTCTCAAGATAATATGCGACCTCAGCAAAGCGGAAGACTGACATACGACTGTAGAATCAGTCATAAAGCGCACTGAACGCGCATCAAGAGGCTTGAGAGGTGTCTGTGTTTCATAAAAGACTGCATGACGGCTGCGTAGAACCTGTTGGGCATCTAAATCCCAAAACTTGTAAGCCGTAAAGTCACCATCTCCATAACCAAGGAGTATGTATCTGCGTGACATAGGCTCATGTGGCATACTGACAGATGCTTGGCAGCCAAACATCCTCAAGTGATCATAGGAGGGTCTCATGCCACTCCATGCCTCATGCGGAGTAATAACATTCAAAGAGAAACACGACGTCCGATTAACCAAGTAGACTGCCGTCATAAGGGTCTCAGCCCAAAGGCCATAAGACAACCTAATTGTGGTAAGCATAGAAGCAACCTTTGCCTGTAAAGTCAGGCGCATGCCATGAGCAATCCCATAATACCGTGGCATAAGAAATCAATGCCATATTGTTGACAAGAGATCCGTAAGCTGGGAGGGATAGCATGACTCTCATAATCCATCTGTAAGCATCTAGGCTTGCTACTAGCAGAATTCATAAACCTGTCAAGCATAGTAACGGCATCCTCAATCCGTACCAAAGGGTAAGCCCAAACACGGTGGGTAGCATGATCCATGAAGGTCACAAAATGCGACGCTCCACCAAGTGACTGGGAAGGCATATGTCCATATACTACAACATGGACTAGATATAGAGGAGCATGCCTCACACGATCGCCATAAGCCAAAGAGGCTCTGCACGGACCATGAGTACAATGAGGGCAAGTAGCATGGGGAAGAGCAGACAATCAGCCCATATCACATAAAGCATCCATCTCAGTGTGTCATACATGGCCTAGGCGACAATGCCATAACAATGCATGTGGTATCTGTGTAACTGCAACCATAGAATCTCCCACATGAGAGACATGCACTACATAATCACTGCCATATCTAGCACCTTTGGTCAATACCAAGCAATCACGATGGATTTTCCATGAAGTATCTCCAAGAGAGACATAATATCTTGCACCATGCAATTGACTGACAGAGATCAGGCTCTTACTGAGCGCAGGTATATGCAAGACATTACGGAGCATAAGAGAGGACCCATTTGGCAAAGCCAAGTGTATATTCCCTGTACCAATAACATGACAATCCTGCTCAAGGCCCAAAGAAATACATCCGTCAACCTCCCTGTAAGAAGAGAACCAAGCTCTATGTGGAGTAACATGACAAGATGCCATACTGTCTAAAAGCCAATCAAAGGTATAGGCCGTATCATTGAGCAAGTAATCTGCAGGGTAACACGATGCCAGGAGTCTAGGCTTAGCTGCATCATCATGGGTAACTACATGCACCATACCACTATTAACAGTGGTGTCACCTACTGTATCACTGACTCTGCTCTCATGTCTAGTGTGGCGCAATCTTTTCTGCTTTCTAATCCACTTGAAGCATTTATGCTTCACATACCGTGTCTTTCCATAATGAAAGCAAACAAAACCTGTAAAACTTGTAGAAGAGGACAACTACTCCGTAATAGCATGAGTAGGGCTGTCCAATACATCCAAGGAGCTCAAAGAATCAGGGGAACTCTCATTAGAGAGAACAGGCTTATCAAGAGGACTGTCTGCATGACTAGAAGAGCTGGAAGTCGTCATAGCATACTACAAAGGGGACTCATCCAAACCAGAAGGGGAGAACACACAGACATCAACCATGGATGCAAAGGCTCCCACACGGACAAGCCTAGCAGACAAAAGCATGACATATCCAACCACTGTAGCTCGCAGCCATAAAGGATAAGCATGCCTCGGAGCCATAAATGCATAAGCATCCTTGAAACATAGGAGTATACATAACTTTGCAGTGTCTCATACCATGTACTGACATACATGTCCAGCCAAGAACGGTAGGTGGCAAATAAGCCCGCAAGAATCAAGCTCTAGTAAAAGCCCAAATATCTGTGTAAAAGCATCCAGGTAAGAGGCTCTGTAAAATACATAGCAGCAGACCATGTGCATACATGGATGGCCATAAAGATCAACTGCTCCCTGACATATACGGGCAATAGCAGCCCAAATAGCATAGATGCCATACAATAGAGAAGCAGGACGGCCATAACTGTAAATCCCAAGCACTATCCAAGTCCACTGATCAGTAAGTATCCCGCATATCGAATGCAAACGAGCAATCACAGCTGAATAGGCAACTGCCAAAACAAGGGAGCAGTTCACTGCTCAATGCCTGTAAGTGCATCCAAGTAATAGCCAAGATCCATAATCAGAGCATCAAGTCCCATATAGCATCCAAGGTCGTAACGGAAAAAGCCAAGTCGTAATAGAAAAAGCCAAGTCAATGTCTAACTGCTGAAGGGAATACTCAAATGAATGTTGAGACGAGCTCAAACAACTGCCATCCACAGCCAAAGCATAAAGCATTCACCAAGACATCATAACCTGTACTGGATAGCCTAGGCATAAACCATGTCATAGATGAAATGCCAGCTGCAAAGAAGTGACAGTCAAATTCAAATCAAGCTCTAATCTCAGCTCAAAAGCATTCCAGAGCATAAACAGGACATGTGGCATAGTCCAAATACATCATGACATCATACCGAGTAGCCGGGAGCACCCCGTGACCAATAGGCATAACCCAATTGTAGTATAAATAGCTTCAACCCTGAAGTTTCTAGCAGCAAATAATAGTCCAAAACTGAGTAAAATAATGCTCAAACCAAGCTTAAATTAAGTGCCAACTCATAGGCATACATTCCCAGACATGTAGGCACCAATCGGTAGGTCTCTTGGTTGGATTCATAAGTGCGCCTCAATAAGTGCATTAGCAGGCTGCTCAAAGGATACTACGGTATCTGAGGGGAACCTCCGACTTAGGATTCATTATCCAACATGTACAGGTGTTTCTGATCTTGTTCTTGCAGGTTGGAGTGATTCAGATTGGGCTGGCGATGTGGATCACAAGCAAGGATCGCAGGCGGTCTACTATAGGTTATTGTTTTACCTTGGGGGCTGGTGCTATCTCTTGGAGTAGCAAGAAACAGCCCACGGTAGCCCTATCTTCGATTGAGGCTCAGGATTGGGCTACGTCTTCTACCACATGTGAGACTGTGTGGCTTTGGCGGTTGTTGGAGGAGCTTGGCTGCCCCCAAACTCATCCTACTATCTTGCGATGCAACAATGAGAGTTGCATTGCCTTGGCACAGAATCCCATATTCCATGCCCGGACGAAGCACATCGAGATCCAGTATCACTTCATCAAGGAGAAGCTTTTGTATGTGACCATTGATGTGGAGTACTGTAAGATTGAAGACAATCTTGCAGATTTGTTTATGAAGGCCCTTCCCCAGGCTTTACTTCATTCGACATTCCGAATCCCTCAGTCTGCTGCCTTGTCCAGGATCTAAGAGGGGGTGTTGAGAGTCATCTCCTGCCACGTCAACAGTGCCACGTGACAGCAATCAGACTATCCAACTACAGTTGGTTGCATACCTGCCTATTTTGGCATTTTACGAGGCATTCTTTTCAGCCTTTTAGAGGCTAAGTTTCCAGTAATTTTCATCACTTCTATCTGACAGATTTCAGGCTGCTGATGATGGAGACAGCACTCAAGGCTGTAGAGATCGAGGTCCTCAAGGCAGAGACATACACAGATATTCTCTCTGCACTTGTGTATAATTCTGCATCCTTATACGATATTCTTCACTGCAGATTTTCTGTGTTTCACTGTCTCTTTCTCTCTCTCTTCTCTCTCCATTTACTCTTTGTCATGGTCATTCGCTTCTGCATTGCTTCACTTTGACAAATGTTTGAGTGTTGGGGGAAAGGCCCTTGGGCTTGCCCGTGTATAGTGACCGCCTATATTCTTTATCCATATATATATGAAAGTGCAATAAGGCTGTCATAACATTGTTGACAGCACCTACATTGTGTGTGCTCTTCTCTCCCGCGTTTCCTGCATCCCTTTCAACTGGTATCAAAGCCACTCCTTCGCGAGCTCTTCCCGGCATCTACACGAGGTATGAGATCTTGTTCTCTCTCATTCTTCAGTCCACACAGGTACAACAGGGTTTACAGGTTGGGGCAGCCATTGATGAGCTTCCCCCTTGAAGCTTGAAGCTTCCCGCCTTGCTTGGCTTGATGAGGCTTTGTTTGGGCCTTCATTGGCACCTATTGAGCCCCCTTATGGCTCCCTTCAGCCCCCCCTTCATCAAAAACGTGATCAGCCCCCTTCAGGGCAATTTGTGCCATTTTTTGGCAGGCCCTGGACAGCACATGATCATTCTCCAGCTCTCCCACCCACTCGGCTACTCATTGGCACTTGATCTTGGTCCATTGGACCCCCCGGCACTTGGCATTTGACTTGGCATTGATTTGTGGGCTGATTTACTTCAGTTCAGGACTGTTCACAAACAGTTTACAGCAGTGATACATTAGCATTTTATGTTTGGACCACATTGGCATTGACATTGATTGCCCGGTTGGTCCCGAATGATGTGGGAATGTATGCCTATCATGTGAGATGGTTTTGGAGCTGATCTTGCTTAGCCATTGACTGTTTTACACAGTCCACAGGCAGCCCAAAACAAGGCAGCCCCCTGTCATTACATTTTATGCTCATGCTACATGGTCATTTGATGCCCGACAAAACATAGATCAACCCGTGTGTTGAGGAGCCAAATCAATGAGCCAATCAACTAATGGTAGCGAGTAGCATATACCAAAGGAGAATCTAGGTGTGAAGTGGGCTTCTAGTTCGGATCCATAGGAGTAGAAATCGACTGACAATCCTCCATCTCAAAAGTCACCAAGAGCTCCTGTACATATCGCTGCTGAGAGATGAAAATCCCCCTTTGAGACTGATAAATCTCATAGCCCAAAAAGAAATGGAAAGTCCTAAATCCGTCACCTCGAACGTCTGGTGTAGGGCTGCCTTCGTCTCTTCGACCTTCTGGCTATGAGCACCTGCAATAATCAAGTCATCAACATTCAAAACAAACAACACATGACCTCCCTCGGAAGTGTGCACATAAAGCTGCGGATTGGCCCTAGAGTGCCGATATCCCAACTTGGCCTAGAGGAATGAATCAATCTTCTCGTTCCAAGCACACGGAGCTTGCTTCAGGCCATAAGAGGCCTTCTTTAACCTGTAAACGTGCCTATATGAGGAACCAAAGCAAGGAGGCTGCTCTACATAGATCTCCTCCTTCAAATTACCATTCAAGAAGGCCGACTTCACATCCAACTGAAAAACAGGCCTTCTCCTATGGCCAGCCAAGGCAAGAACAACACAAATAATCGCCATGTGAGCTGTAGGGGCAAAAGTATCATGGAAGTCAACACCTGGGCGCTGTGTAAAACCTTTAGCAACAAGGCGAGCCTTGTCATTGTCCAAGGAGCCATCACTATGGTACTTGGTCTTGAAGACCCATTTGACACCAATCACCTTCTTATGAGAGGGACGAGGCACAAGAAACCAAGTGCCATTCCGCTCAATAGCCTCCAACTCGGCTTTCATCGCCTTCCGCCAATGATCAGATTGTAAAGCCTCCTTCACTGATGTAGGCTCTCTATCCTGCATAACACGGGACACCAAAGAGTAGTTAGAGCAAACAAGCTCCGTAGTATGTGCTTGGTGCCTCCATGACCTCCACAATCCATCCTGCGGTTCCCACTCCTTAGGGACCCCCTCGATCCCTGAATCTCGGAGGGTGTCATGGGCCCAACGAGGAGGAGGCCGAATCTCTTCTCGATGCTCTCCATCTACTGAAGATTCGGGTACATCCACTAGGGAAATCTCCACTGGGGTGGCCGGAGGAAGAGAAGACTCAGATTCTAAGGAAGAATCTCCATCAAGAGGCTTTGGCTCCAAAGGAAATGTCGCGGGAGCCCAACTCTCACTTGGATCTCCAAGTATGGGGTGCTCCTCACCCCCCTCTGTGGCCAGAACGTCCACGGACCGCACACCTCAGCTCGTGTAGACATCCCGCTTGACGGGATCAAACAAGCGATAACCTTGGGACTGGGAGTTGTAGCCAACAAAGACCTGCTGTCATCGGGAAGTTACCTCAAACTTGTCATGCTGCGTCTTCGGGATGTGCACATAGGCATCACACCCAAAGATCCTGAAATAAGAGACATCAGGCTTAGTCCCAAAGTAAGCCTCAAAAGGTGTCATCCTATTAAAGGGCAAAGTGGGGGATCAATTTAGGATGTGGACTGCCGTAGCCACTGCCTCGGCCCACAAAAACTGAGATGTCTGTCTGTGCTCCGTCATGGTGCGTGCCATCTCTATCACACTTCGGTTCTTCCACTCCAACATGCCATCCTCTTGAGGAGTGTTGGTATTAGCAAACTCATGGTGAATACCTCTATCTGCACAAAAACGAGCAAACTCATTAGAAAAAAATTCACCACCCTTGTTTGAGCGCAAGGTCTTCAATCTCGGGCTCGATCGGTTCTCCTTGAAGAGAAGCCAATCCTTGAAGTGGGAGAAAGCCTTTGACTTCAATGTCAAGAAATAGGCCCATGTCATCCTGCTGTAGTCATCTACGATTAGCATGAAGTAACAAGCTCCCCTTGAAGGACTCACTCCTCATCGGGCCACAAAGATCCGTAGATACAAGCTCCATAGGTGAAGTAGACCTCCTCTAAGCTTTGTTGGGAATTGCATCCCTATGCTGTTTCCCATGAATATAGGAGACACATGGTTGTTGTCTCACCACTATGTTTGGCAAACCTCGAACAAGTGATCCTTGTGACGCCTCCCGAAGATACTCATAGTTTAGGTGGCCAAACCGAGCATGCCATAGCTCGGACTTTGTCTGAGAGGTAAAAAGAAGAGAGGTAAGAGCGGAAGAAGACTTCATTTTGTAGATGCCATTCTCCTCATACCTTGAAGAGAGAACCTTCCTTGATCCATGATTAAGAACTTGAACAACATCACTGTCAAACTCCACCAAGAGACTAAGAGAATAAATCTTATGCACTGAAAGTAATGATACCCTAAACCTGGCACATGCAACACCTCGAAAGTGTGGGTACCACTACGTCCATTTGGAATCAACTGTATCTCACCCCGTGCAGCAATAGACACAGAAGAGTTGTCTCCTATGAGTATCTGCCCATACGATGGTCGCAAATGGGCAACATCTACTATCGAAGGAGTCATGTGCCAGGAGGCACTGTTAAGAAACCCTTCACCCTTCACCTGTAGTTTGCGATTTTGCGTTTTTGCGTTTTGTATTTAGGGCTCGTAGCCCCAAAAAGGGGGCGCCATCCTAGACTGACTATGCCTATTTATAGGCCACTCTCTCATTCATTCCTTACGGTTGATTCATTCAGTCCGTCACCTCTTCTCTCCAGCCTCTCCACTACCCTCATACCCTTTCAGGAGGACATTGTAGTTTGTGGTTCGTGGCTGTCTTCATCATCTTCCTTGTGCTACGGCACCCTTGTTCCCTTGTATCACATTCACTCCATGATTCAGAACTTCATCATTCCATTCATTAGAGTTTCTTCTCTCTTCTCTTCTCCTCTCCATGTTTGCCGAGTTCACTCCGTGTTTCTCCCCGCAAACCCTACTGTCTCGGTGGTACGTCATCTTTTGACATGGTATCAGAGCCGGATCTGCTCAAACAACGGCAAAGATCCTCCACTCCAGTGAAGGCAAAGACCAGTGGCGGGTTCGGCATCCACTTTTCTTCTTCCGTTGCATCAAAATCTCATTTTTGCAAATTTTAGGTGTTTCAGCTTGTTGCCCACACCCTGTTCGCGAAGGACATCTCAGCCGAAGCTGTCCATTGGTGTCTCTTTTAGTTGGTGTCTAATTTCCAGCTCTCTTCATGCAGTCTGGAGTTGATTCCAGCCAAGCGACTGTTGTTCCTATGTAGACATGCTGCCGTACAACCTGCCACGTCATCATAGTCCTGTTGCCTGCGATTTTAGCCTTTTTTTCTCCTACAAGTTATCTTGCCTACGTTTTTAGTCTTTCTCTCTCCTGCTACCTACGTTTTTAGTCTTTCTCTTTCTTGCAAGCTGTCCTGCGTGTGTTTTTAGTTTTTCTCTCTCCTCACCTGCGTTTTTCTACTAGTTGCGATCTCTTACTACCGGTCGCATCCTCCTCCCACAGGCAGCTCATATCCAGCCCTTCCATTGCCCTCCCACCCCTTGAGGCGGACATTGCAATTCGTGCTTCACATTGCCCTCACACCCCTTGTGACGGACATTGCGGTTTGTGGTTCATGGTGGTTGACCTGTTTTTTCTTCAGGAAGGCACACTGGTATCCATGGCTTCTTTACCAATAGATGATGAGATTACTGGGTGCTCCTACTGTGGCATCATCGGACACACCACCGATGCTTGCCGACTTCGACCTTTGCTCCCCACCCCCCCTTCCACCAAGCACTCCTTGTGCCACCTCTCCTTTCTAGGCCATAGAGATCATTCTACATCGGCTATCAGAGTACTATGCTCAAGGCAATAAGACGCATCCGATGCGCACTAAGTCCTTTCGAGCACATGGAGGATCGATTGGCGCTACTATCTCCTGGAGATCGTCGCAATGTCAATGGCAGTCTTCTCCCACTTATTTTCAGGTACAGTGGCTTCTACGACCTACGGCTCTGCAGTCCACTCCACTGAGAGACCGTGATTGTTTGATACCGTCTCCTCGTCAGTCTACTCCTTCGAGAGACAGTGGTTGCTCGACTCCTTCCTCTTCTTCGTCTTCCCAGTCTGCTCCACTGAGAGACAGCGACTATTGCCCACCTCTTGCTCATTCTGAGCCCCACCCTTCCCCACCCTCGACTACTCAGGTTAGAGAGGCTACCTTTGGGAGTTCTTCGGCACCCTAGATACCTTTTTTGGCCCGACCGGCGGCACTTCCTTCGTCATCAAACATTTTGGAGTCCGTGATCCATGAGTATTTGAATTTCCTATCTACTTCAGAGGGGGATGTTATTTCTTTGCCCTCAGAAGGGGCATCTACTTCTTCTTCGACTTCAGCGGGGGCCCCTCCACCTCCCACCTCAGAGGGGGAACCTACTCCACATGAAGTTCTTCACCCATCCTCTCCTTTCTTGGGGTGGCTATCTTCGACCAGTCATCTCTTCTACTAATACCCAGGATCTTCAGGTACCACCTAGATCGGGCCCCTTGGTTCTTCAACAGCGACTTGGTGGCTAGGCCTTCGTATTCCTTCCAGCATGGAGTCACGAAGCTAGTGGCTTCACTCCCAAGGTTGAGTTTCGGGTTCTACAGCTCATCTAGTCTCCTGACTATCTTCAAAGGTCTCCTTTCAGGTGGTATTCTCAAATTATAGGGTGGATCTTCTTCGTCAATTGGTCAGCATGGAGCCACCTCTTGAGATCAAGTACGGGCATATCCTTATGGTTCTCGACACCACACAAAGCTCAACATTTCTCCTATGCATTGCATGTTTTCATCATCTTTGTACTAGGGCGCTTGGGCAAGCGAACAATTTCCCCACGAGAGACACTGTCCAAGTGGTACTTGCTGCATAAGCATTGCATCTCCACCTCACTCTTCTCTTGTTCTCCTTTTTGGGCCTGAGAGGGGGTGTTGAGAAACCCTTCACCCTTCACTTGGAATTTGCGTTTTTGCATTTCTGCGTTTTGCGTTTAGGGTTTGCAACCCTAAAAAGGGGGCGCCATCCTAGACTGACTATGCCTATTTATAGGCCACTCTCTCATTCATTCCTTGCGGCTGTTTCATTCAGTCCATCACCTCTTTTCTCCAGCCTCTCTACTACCCTCACACCCCTTGAAGAGGACATTGCGGTTCGTGGTTCATGGCTGTCTTCATCATCTTCCTTATTCTGCGGCACCCTTGTTTCCTTGTATCACATTCACTCCATGATTTAGAACTTCATCATTCCATTCATCAAAGTTTCTTCTCTCTTCTCTTTTCCTCTCTATATTTATTGAGTTCACTCCGTGTTCCTCTCCACAAAACTGTCTCGTTGGTACGTCATCTTTTGACAGGCATCATTGTCCATGATCCACTCTCAAGCTTGAGGAGTTGTCATCGCAGCATCAGAAGTCTTCATTGTAGGGTCCTCAATGACCGCTAAGTGTAGAAAAGTAGCTGATGAGGGTGCAGGCAGCGCTCCAGAATCCTTCGTATCCTTCTTCTTGGTGTCCTTCTTGTCCTTGTCGAGGCAATCCTTCTTCCAATGGCCGGTCTTACCACAAATATGGAATGTTGATTCTTTCTCTTTGTCCTTCTTGGATTTGTTGTCCTCCTTGTTTTGGTCCTTTTCCTTCTTCTAAGAGGCTTGATCAATCAATGCCTCTGATTTGGAAGCATTGTGTCTCTTCAATTGTTCCTCTCGGTCAAAGACCATAGAAACCAACTTTTCCCATCGAAGAGTCCACTTTTGTTCTGAAGCAATAAGAGCGGAATAAAAAGTACCGAATTGTGGCTGCAACTGGGACAATAAAGTGATCTCCATGTCTTCGGAGGAAATGGGCTTCCCCGCATTTTGAACCTGTATCTGAAGCTGCTGAAGCTTGTTGACGTGTTTCCAAAGCGAAGAAGACTTATTCACAAACAAGGTCTGCATTTGCACCTTCAAAGAAATCCTCTTTATAAGGGTCATCCGGTTGTACATTTGATCAAGTTGCAACCATATCTCTCGAACCACCGTCAAGTGCTCGATATGGGCTATCACAGTTGTTGTACAAGATAGAAAAAGAAAAGAATGAATCCTGGCATTCAATTTGTCCCAATGAGAGTGGGCCTTGGTCAACTCCGCACGAGTACTTGAAGAGAGTTTGGACTCATCTCCCATCGAGGGCTGGTTGATCTCCTCCATCACAAGCATAAGACTCCAATATGGCTAACATCATCACATGCCATATGTGGTAATTGTCACCATCGAGCTTTTGATTTGATGGAAGGGCCTGTAAGACAGGGACCTTCTAGTCCATGATCGCCTGGAACTCCATGTCAGTCTTAGTAGACATCTTCACTTGCAATGCTTGCACAAACGTAAAAGAAAACCCCTCTGATTGTGAAAATGCAGTGTGCTAGGGCTCTTGTCTTCAAGTCTTGAACCTTCTTCAGCCCGTTGGAGGCGATGAAAAGGTAAAATCTGCACTTGAAGGCAAAAGTACAGCCTTCTTCCTTCTCTAACAGCAGAAAAACAGTAGCAGCTTCAGCAAACCTTCTCTTTTCTCGCACGCCCACGCTCGCCTTAGCCTTGTTCTGATGCGCAGCCCACCTGCTCGCACTTGAAAACACAGCCTTGTGTTGCGCTGAAAACTCCTCTTTAGTTAGGTCCACCCTAGTCCTTCAATGCTTTGGTACCATGTCAGAGTGAAGCAATGCGGAAGCAAATGACCATGACAAAGAGTGAACGGAGAGAGAAGAGAGAGAGAAAGAGACAGTGAAACACAAAAAATCTGCAGTGAAGAATGCTGTATAAGGATGCAGAATTATATACGGGTGCAAAGAGAATATCTGTGTATCTCTTCACCTTGAGGACCTCGATCTCTGTCAGTCCTGAGTGTTGTCTCCATCACCAGCAGGCTGAAATCTGTCAAATACAAGCGATCAAAACTGCTGGAAACTCAGCCTCTAAAAGGCTGAAAAGAATGCCTTGTAAAATGCCAAAATAGGTAGGTCAGTTGCATTTAATGCAGCCGACTGCATTTGTTGGACAATCCGACTGTTGCCACGTGGCAAAACTGCCACGTGGTAGGAGGTGACTCTTAACAACGTCACACAAAAAATCTCTATCTCTAAAGTCTTCACCCTTAGAGTTGGTACATTCAGATGTATGTCAAATGCTAAGATTATCTTTAGGGGGAAATAAGTATTTTATTACCTTTGTTGATGATGCCACATGCAAAGTATGGGTTTATCCAATTTGTCGCAAAGACGAGGCCTTGAATAAATTTAAATCATGGCACTTGTTGAAAATCAAACCAACAAGACATTAAAATGCCCTTGCTCTGACAATGGTGGGGAATATGTGTCCAAAGCCTTTCAAGACTTTTGTGACAGCAAAGGGATTAAAAGGGAGCTTACTGCTCCTCATAATCTGCCCCAAAATGGTGTTGCAGAGCGTATGAACAGGACCATTCAAGACAAGGTCTGTACAATGCTATCACATGCTACTTTATCCCTTGGATTTTGGGCAGAGGCTGTTATGACAGCCGTACACTTGATTAATCGGTCACCAAATAGGTCTTTGGAGGGGGGAGTCTCTCAAGAAGAGTGGTCGGGCAAGCCACATTCGTATGCTCACTTGAGAGCGTTTGGTTGCGAGACATTTGCGCACATTGGCAAGGAAGAATGCAACAAACTTGAGCCAAAGTCTTGTAAATGTATTTTCTTAGGATATGGTGATGAAGATGAGATGAGGTGTCGATTATGGGATCCTGAGAAAAGAAAAGTAGTAGGCATCAATGATGTTATCTTCCAGGAAGATCGCATGCACAAACAGCCCGAAAGAACAAAGGAGGTTAGAAGGGTTGTATTCGAGAGGATGTACCAATAGGACAGCAAAGAATGCTCATACAACAGCAAATACCTGCAGTAAATGTCCCTGAAAATGCAGGGAATGATGCTGAAAATGATCAGGAGCATCTTGCCCATGATGTCCCACAAATTCAACAAGAACATGTGCCTTTGAAACAACCTGAACCAGTCGTACAGCATGCTGAACCTGCAGAACAACAAGCTGTTAATGCAGATTTGCAGGTTGAATAGCCAGTAAATCTTGACCATTGGATCCATAGGTCGACTAGAGTGCAGCCAGATAGATTTGTTCTTGGTGTAAACTATGTGGCTGATTATGTCATGTTAATAGATTGTGGTGAATTGTTATGCTTCTTGGAAGCAATGGAGAGACATGATAGTACGAATTAGCACAAAGCAATGCTATCAGAGATGGAATCCCTCATGAAGAATGGACCATAGCACTTGGGATTTGGTATGTTTGCCAAAAGGACAAAAAGTGCTACCCTGCAAATGGGTTTATAAAATGAAAGTCACTTCTGGTTCTTTGCCAAAGTACAACGCACACTTGGTTGCTAAAGGATACAAGCAAGAACATGGAATCGATTTTGATGAAATCTTTTCTCTTGTAGTCAAAATGATTACTTTGCGAACCATCTTGGGCTTGGTTGTATCTGAAGACATGGAACTCATACATATGGATGTAAAAATTGCCTTTTTACATGGTGATCTGCATGAGAAGATCTATATGCAGTAGCCTGAAGGTTTTGCTGCAAAGGGAAAAGAGCACGCAGTATGTAAACTCCAAAAAAGTTTGCATGGGCTGAAGCAGGCACCACGAGAATGGTATCACAAATTTGATACATTCATGCAATCTTAGGGATTTCATTGTTTTCAAGTTGATCATTGCTTATACACCAAGAAGGTAGTAGATGATAGCGTTATTCTCTTGGTTTTGTATATGGATGATATGCTGATTGCAGGCAAGGATGTTCATATCTTGGACTCCTTGAAGCAGAGTTTATACAATAGCTTTGATATGAAGGATCTTGGAGAGGCTAATCACATTCTTGGCATGCATATACTCGGAGATAGATCGAAGGGTCTTCTTTATCTGTCACAATAGGAGTATGTCACTAAAGTTTTGTAGCGTTTCAATATGGAGGGGGGGAAAGCCATTAGTGTACCATTACCTCCATATGTGAGACTTAGTGCAGATGATAGTCCTACATCAGATGATGGAAAGACTGAAATGGCCAAGATACCCTATGCTTTAGTTGTTGGTAGCTTAATGTATACTATGGTTGCAACATATCCTGACATCACATTTGTGGTGGGAGTGGTTAGCAGATACATGGCATATCCTGGCTAAAAGCACTGGGAAGCAGTGAAGGGTATCATGAGATACCTTAAGGGCACAAAGGATTTGTGTATTTGTTTTGGTAAGCAGAAGTCATCTGTTGTTGGTTTCATGGATGCAGACTATGCTGGCCATCTAATTGCAGGAAGTCTACTTCAGGATATGTGTTCATGTTCACAGGAGGAGCAGTCTCTTGGATATCTAGGCTGCAAAAGTGTGTTGCATTGTCTACTACAGAGGCAGAATATGTGGCTGCCACGGAGGCATGCAAAGAGGCTTTATGGCTTTTACGCCTGGTGAGAGAGCTTGGTATTACAGAGATTTCTATTCCCCACTGTGACAATTAGAGTGCCATCATGCTAGCACGGAATCTTGTCTTTCACGCAAAGGCAAAGCACATACATGTGAAGCATAGTTGTTCGGGTACGAAGGTACGGTAGGGTACAGTACAATACGTTATTAGTATGTACTAATTGATACCTTATAAAAATTTAAGGTACGGTACGTTATTAGTACGTTTAAAAAAAAGACACTCTAAATTCAAGTAATTTGGACAACACTTGATAGAACGTACATTTAGAGACAAAATAACATTGCCATTACATTAATGTGATGTGCTACAAAAGGAGGGAAAGCCAAAAACATACATCAAATGTCGCAAGGCGGTAGAACTCAAAGCATTGGAGCTTGACTCTTGAGTCTTGAGCCTTGGAGCATGAGAGAGAGAGAGAGAGAGAGAGAGAGAGAGAGAGAGAGAGAGAGATGAAATGATATATTAACGTCTATAAAAGGCCAAAATGACCTATGAGACCATGAGTTATAATCATGTGTATGGTGATACAACTGTCTGGGCAAAATATGTAGCACAAAGCAAAATAAGAAAGGAAACTAACTATGGCTATGTGTAAACATAGAGCTCTCTCTAGTAACAATGAACTCCAAATGGTACAATCTCATGTGGGTATGGAGGGCCTAGCTAGAGCCGAGCAATAATCCCCTATATCTACCTATGAAGGTGTCGTCGGTGTTTGTGTCAAGGCCTAGGATGTCTGGATCGGCTAAGTTGAATGGCTTGATCAATCAATACTCCTTGTCTCTGTGTGGACTTGGCAGTGGAAGAGGCTCTCCTATACCATATATGATATGGTATTTGCAATAAGGCAACCCAATGGCCATTCAACATTGGCAAGCAATGAGCATTATAGCATATATGATATGGACTATGGTCCATGGCATAAGGCAAGTATGGGCGCAGCCTAACGGCCATAAACGGCTGAAAATCAGGCAATGGCTATTTTCCCCACAGTCAAAGTTGTACAAACCGGCAAAAAACCGTACAATCTCGTACGAACCCGTATAGATCGTACCCGTAAGTACAGTACGGTACGGACACGTCTGTACAACATACGAACCCAACTATGAGGTGAAGTATCACTTTATCAGGGATGTACTTGACAGCAAGGGCATTGAACTTTTCAAGGTACATACAGATGATAACCCTGTAGACCTTCTCACGAAGGGTCTTCGAGCCGAGTGGTTTGCTCATTGCCGCTAGATGATAGGGGTTGGATAATATATGTGTATTTCATCTTTGTACATACATAGACTTAGCTGATTCTTTTCTCTCCCTTTAGGCACGTTGCCTTTAGGTGGGAGGTTGTCGGGAATAAAGGCTCACCGTGCCTTTTACCGTGTTAGGGTGTGAACGCACCCTTACACTTCTTGTACTTTATATATATTATCAAAACCTAAAAAGTGGTACACTCGTCTTTGTACCGAACATCAAGTGTGTCGTGCTCACTCTCCTCTCTACTAGTCTCTCTACCATAGAAACAGGGAACGCCCGTTCCGGGCCTTAGGAACGGATTAACGCGTTCCGGCATGTGTCTACTAGCGAAACGCCCATGGAACGTTCCTGCCCGTTCCCAGCCCCGTTCCACACCGTTCCGGGCCGTTCCAGCAACCGTTCCCTGTTTGGAACGGCCGTTCCCTGGAACTGCAGCAAGCTTGGACAGACGACTGGAGGCGATTGCTGTGCGATACGTAATAGGGAACAACTGCACGCGACGGGGCGACTGCACGGCGGACACGGCGACCAGTACGTAACGGCGAAAGGCGGGCGTCACAGCGCACGACTGACGGGTCCGTTGACCCGTAGATTTTTTCAAAATTTCAGTCTTTTTTTTGAAATCTCCTTCACCCATTGATGGGGTTTCGCATGCGTGAGCACAAGATCTCTTATCTGTTCAAAATCGGCTCAAAAATTTGGGGCTTTTCTCGAATTTGGGGATCTTAACACAAAATTGGACAATTTGACTCAGAAATTGCAAAGTCGGTGCACATCTACCCGGAAATTTTGGGGCTTTTCACATTTTAGTGAAATTCTTTCAATTTCACTGAAATTAGTACACGCAGGACTTGGAAAATTTGGGGATTTGTCCAGATTTGGTGTGAGCAAGATGCAACGGTGATATCATGCTACTCATCTCACTTCCACCATGCAATCTTCCAACTAACTTAATCTATGAGCTCTCTCTCTCTCTCTCTCTCTATATATATATATATATATATATATATATATATATTATGCCGTTCCCTCCGTTCCCGTTCCCTAACTTTAGGCGTTCCCCCCGTTCCGGGGGGTCCCGTTCCCGTTCCCGTTCCCGTTCCCCGTTCCTGGTAACTACTATGCTCTCTACTCTTTGTGTGTGTTATCGGACACGTTCACTCTCAGCTCACTTATCCCAGCTCCGTCAGGCTCCATAAGGGTGTACCTTTCAAATGGGTTGAATAGAAATTGCAGCTTTTGAAAAGCTGAAAGAAAAGCTTACGCTATCCTGGTGTAGAAAGGACGTGTAATAGCTTATGATAGCAGAGTGTTGCAGGGTACAGAAAAGAATATCCAGGTGTATGAAAAGAATTGTTGACTGGAATTCACGCTCGTTCTACCTAGAAATACTATTTTCTTGGGGTTGATTTTACTATGCAAATAGATCATCAACTTTGAGATATTCACCCATCTAGACAAAGTTGTTTGAGAAGCATATGGATTGGGCAAACTTCTTATCCTTGTTTCGCTTTTTGATAGTGTAAATGGAAGGTAAAAAGAATGTTGTGGCAGATGCATTGTCTAGGAAACCACAAGGTTTCAGTAGTGTCCATTGCCTATCATCATGAGCGAGATGAGATGAGGATATAGTATGGAGAAGATGAGGATTTTGCCAGAATTTGTGATTGGTTGTTTGATGGTAAACATCATGAGCATTACACTATCAAAGATGATTTTCTGATGATGCATGGATGGTTATGTGTTACAAAGTAGCTTAGGGTTAAGGTTCTCATCGAGAGCCGTGCTCCGCCATATGCAAGGCATAGAGAAATTGATGCTGCTATTAAGGCAAATGAGCATTCCTTTTATTGGCTAGATTTGAGACGTGATGTTGATTACTATGTTAGGGCATACATTATTCGTCAAAAGGTAAAATTTGACCATTAGAAGGCACTAGGCTTGTTACAATCTTTGCCCATCCCACATAGACTATGGGAAAGCAAAACCATGGATTTTATATTTGATCTTCTGAGGACACCTACAAGGAATGATGTGATATGGACTGTGATTTGCAGATTTAGCAAGTAGGCTCATTTCATTCGTGCGAGGAAGATCATAGCAAAGGATATGCTGTATGCATATGTCTCTCATAGACAATTTGATTGGGAGCATTATCTTCTACAGATTGATTTTGCTTACAATGGTGCTAAGCTTTCAGCCATTGGATTGGCTCATTTATGTTGATGTATGGTTATGAGCCAAAACTACGGTTTGCCATCAAGCTCAAGAGAGTGAAGATGGATTTTGTAGTTGACTTTCTGCAGGATATATTGAAATTGAGACGATTGCAAAGAAAAGCATCAAAATAACCTAGGATTGTGCTATAGTTTATGCTGAATGAAATGATACTCCTCGAGCACCAGGAGGGCTTGTGGATCTACCTCAATGTCCCAAAGGACTTCGATTTGATGACTACCGGCAAGTGCTAGAAGTTATCTTTGTGGTATTGTGGACTGTTCCAAATTATTGAGAACAATTGTAGCATCTCTTATAAGTTGGATCTACCTTTGAATATCTGAATTCTCTTATTTTCCATGTGAGTTATTTGAAATAACAACTGGCACAAGGTTTATTGAGTGTCCCAATTGAGGAGGTCCCATTACTAGAAAATACTACTTCATGTTCGAGTTGAACTCAAATTGATTCTTAACTGTAGGACAAAATGATCACATCTGTTGAGCTAAAATATGCATTACTTGCTGATTAGCCTCTTAAACAGCCCCAAAACACACTAAAAATGCTCTTTTAGAGTAAAACCCTAAAACGGGGAGCGGTTTGAGAGAGTTCAGTGGAAACCCTAAAACGGGGAGCGGTTCAAGAAAGTTTAGTGGAAACTCTAATTTTTGGGGCGCCCTTCCACATCTATAAATAGACAGGCTGCTCCCATTCAGTCATCATCCTTGTTTTGCAGGTTACACCAGCCCACACACCCTTTGCTGCTGTTGGCGCCCAGTTTCCAGCCTGCAGCCCGCCTCTATCTGCTGTCCAGCCATCATCGACTGCAGCCATATCATCTTCAGCCTGTCCATTGCTGTAGGCGATAGCTCTCAGTTGCTGGCAATTGCTCCAAATTTTCCCAGATTGCTGTTTAGCCTGCTGTCCATCATCTGCGGGGTCAGCCAGCCTGCGTTTTCAGCATTGCAGGCCCTGACACTCTCAGACACTGTTTCAGCCTGTTGTCTACAGCAGACTGTGCACAGTTTCCAGCCCCCGATCGGTGGTACACTGCTGTGTTTACCAGTTTCCAGCCTCTAGACTGCTGCATTTTGGTGACCAGCCTGCTGCCATTCACTATTCAGCACTCCTACACTCCAACTGATGGTCACAGACTTGGGATCTGTCTTCGGTGGACATCACACTCCGACATTGCTCTGCCCTTGAGCACACTGTACACTCTTATATTCATTTACAGCATTCATTCACTTCAGAGTTGTGTCCTCTCTCTCCCTTCTTCTGTTTGTGTTTTGAGTTTTTGTGTTTGAGTTTTGAGTTTTGCGTTCAGGGTTTGAGTTTTGAGTTTTGCATTTAGGGTTTGAGTTTTGCCCTTTGTGTCTGTGTCTGTGTCTTTGTGTTTCTGTCGTGGTCGTACACTCTATGTGTCCTTAGTGCAAACCCTAGTAGTCTTCTTAACACATCAGTCCGTGTATCATGAGTATTTAGTCAAGTGGAAAAAGCGCTTGGAGATGGAAGCTACTTTGTAGACAGTACGTTTATTGAAGAGTTGTTTTTCCCACTTTGTCTAGAGGATATTACGAGTACAGCAATCATTCATAAAGGGGGGAATTGTTACATCCTACATCGAGGATGGGCATGTGCAGCATTAGTCACAACCTTGGGTCATGAGTGACTTAGTGTGAATGCATGAAGGGCACTTTAGGATTAGGCAAACGAGTCTTTTTGATAGGCCTCAAGGCTGGCTGTTGCATTCATACACTAAGACTGTGTGGGTTGGTGGTATGCAAGCTCTTAGGATGTGAGTGTGGCGTTTTACACTGCTGACCCCAGACTTGGGTGAGCCACTCTACAGATGGGAGGTGAGTCTGATGTCCATTCACTTATGGTTTACATCATGGGTACGGCTTGTGTCATGTCTTGTGTACATGTTGGATTCTAGGGGATGTCTCAATGTTAGGTCATGGTGATGATGATGGGGTTGCCTTAAAGAGGATTTGCTGCCCAACCTGCCACAGCTTGATAGATTTCTCTAAGTCCAGTCTCTGCAAGTTTGATGAGTTAGGGTCAACTTGACCCATTTGACTTGTCTGATCAATCCATCTCATCTGACTAATCTAGTTTGTTTCTCTATTGGCCATGCTATCCCATTTGGCATTGAGAGGGGTCCATGTAGTGGCAGCGCCCAGGTGCAGTATACATGCTGTAACTAGCTGGCGAGTTATATCATGCTGATTTTGTCCAGGGTGTTTGTGCTTATGCAATGTTGGGGAGCATGTGTTAAGATGGATTCATAATGCATTTATCCAGAAGCAACAATTTCAGCACTTGCAATTTTTGTGGCTTGGTTTACAAGAGGCAAGTTGAGTGGGTGTGAATGCAATCTGCCAGCAACAGTCTGTAATCAAGTGTTAGAATGTTTGCGTTTTGAAGTAGAGGCAGATATCATTGAGGGAGATCTTGAGATAATTTTCCATCAGTTCTTGTGGGGTTAGTGCTAATGTATAACAGTCACCATTTCTGTACTGCATGTTTTACCACTAAGAAAATGGTTTGTTTCATGATTTTGCCAGTAGTTATTTGATGCTTCACAGGAATTTTGAAGATCTTTGGGGAGACTTGCACTTGAAGCTAAAGCAAAAGATGCCGCTTAAAATGCTGCTTGTGCTGGATGTGAATGGTCTTCTTGCGGATACTTACTTTGACACTGAGCCACTCCCGGAAAAAGCACCAGATGCCAAACTTGGCAGACGCTTTGGTATTAAGCCTTGTTAATAGCACGTAAGTGCTCAATGGTTCTTTGTTTATCTGGTGTTCAATTTGAAAAGCTTATGGTGAACTTGCATGCAGTGTATAAGCGACCATTTGTTGAAGAGTTCCTACAGTTTTGCCTAGACAACTTTGTGGTTGGCATATGGTCTTCTGCTCGGATGTAAGTTTTGGAACTTTTTTATTTACTGTAGATAATATCCTAGTAAAAAAAAAAAAACAAAGAGAACTACAAGTGAAAGCAAAAAGAAAAGCTTACTTCCTATTAATTGTGGCAGAATGTTTTCAGAAGTTAGCAGGTGATACATTTAGTCCTGTTTTGGTTCTCAGGGGCAGTTGATCAAGTGTTTGTTGTTAATGTCCATAGTAGCTAGATTGTATCTTATTTTCTCTGTGTCATCATGATGATATAATATTTTAATAGCTCGGGAGTTTAATGGGATTCTGAAGTAACATGCTTTGAATTTCAATCTCCTACATTTCACTTAAAATACACATAAGAGTAGATTGCATCTCTTCTGTGATGCATTACATTTAGACTGCCTTTTTTTTTTTCAAGTTGTACTGCATCCTCACTTCTTGTCTTTTGCATAAAGCAGCAAAGCTCATTGTATCTCTTATTCTGATCACTGATGAGGCACTGTGTTTAGGTATTTTTTAGAAATCTTCAAGTGCTGGATGTAGGATCTTAAGCAACAAATGTCATGTGATGGGTGGTTGTGTATCAGGTTTGGGTGTGTGGGCATAGGTGTGTGTACACGCATACGTGCATGCTTGACTACATGTGCATATGTGACCATGTATGATGCAGATTGTTAACAATTACAGTTCAATTTCTTTCTGCTATGTGGTATACATTGTTACTATCATAGGACATGCATTTGTTTGTGTGAGTAAGTGGAAGATGTGGGCTGATTTTTTTTTGTGTCTAATATTTTGTGTCAAAAGGGTAATGTCTGGAAATTTAAAACATTTGGAAAAGCAATAGGACCTTGAAATTACAAAACCCACCTCTTTAAAAAACTAAAAAGGAAAGAAAAAGGAAGTATCAAATGGCCCTCATAAGGAGATGGGGCAAGAGATGAGCAAGATGGGGGATGTCTATGATGGGTAGGATAGGGGGACATCCCCATGTTTTTTGGGATGTGCCATTTTGACTTTTGTGCCGGAGATGGCATCTCAAGGGGTATGAACATCCATTCCTAGTCAGTATGTCTCATAGGCAAGGATGGTTTGGAATCTAGAATTTGGTAGGCTTCAACTTTCTAGGGTTTACATTTAAAGGGGCAGTTAGACTCATCACTCCCGCTTTTTGATCATTTCTAGAACTTTACATTTTTGGATAGCTTCCTTAGCAGCGTGTTATGTAGTTAAGGTTAAAAGGAAGCATGGTTGATTTGAATAAAAGATATAACATATTAATTAACACATCTCTTGTATACTATTGTGCTGTATCATATAATTTAACTAGTATGGGAGGAGTGTTTGTATTACGAGATTTCTCCAATTTTGTGGCTTTAGTAAATTTTGTTCCTTTTTTTTTTGAAATATGCAGGTGCAATGTAAAGAGATTGGTTGATTTTGTGTTGGGAGATGATAAAAAGAGATTAGCATTCTGTTGGGTATGAAACGTTATGGTGTTTATATACATTTAAGTCATATATTACTTCCACAGGTGCAATCTTTATCATGGAAGTTTTCTTAAAACCAAGCAATTTCTTATAGCTTTTTCAAAAGTTTGTTCATCACTGCTCAATATGACTATCTCACCTTGTGGGTGGGAGCTGACTGAGGGAGAGTGTTCTTTGAGCACAGATCCCATGTGCATCAAAACCGCCAAAAATAAAGTTGATGCAGTAGACTGGAGGTGAGGATAAGAAAAATGCAGCAGCCAAGGGGCAGTCAATGTAGTAGATGATATCGTAGAGCAGCTTGCAGCTACTTCTGGATGAACTAGAAGAAAGGCGATGGCTGCAATAGATGAAGACAATCTTGCTTATCAATAGTGACATGAATTAACTTTGAATGCTAATGTGAAATGCATAGCCAAAAAATAGTAGGTTGGTTCTTGCTGCTCCAAGAAATCTTACTTAAGCAAATATCGAATATATGCGTGAAAGACCAAAGAATGGGAATCGACAAAGAAAATTATATTGATTGGACCTACATATCTAATATTTTAGTGGTTTCGATTTAATACATGACAGGTGGATCCATAGGACTAGGGACTCCAGGATTGAACCTATGTTGTGGAGGAGATTCTCCAGGTTTAAGGGATTTGACTTAAATAATGAGACACTAGAGCTCCTGAAGGGGAAATTTACGAGATGCTTGATCTTTCCTTTTGTGTGTTATCTTTGCAACATGGGCATGTTTTTTGCTGTCCAAGGTTATGGTTTTAATGATGACTAGACAATAATCCTAATTGTGAATGATGCATAAACTTAGATTTGGACTTGTTCTAACTGGATATTTCAGCTGCTTTTGAGATATTGTGCATAGTCAGAATTAGCCTTATCATAAGCTGCAAATAGGATAAAGGCATATCATGCTGAGAAATGAAGACGATGGTGGTAAAAAGGAGAAAATTTAATCTAAGGAAGGCTTTGTTGGATATTTTGGAAGCTAGAATTTCATGGATTATATGTGAGTTTTGTCATTGTGTATGAACATGTCTAATGCCCTTTGAATGTTTGCTATATCCTTAACTTCACGTGTAAGGCCAAGTATACATTCTTCTCTGTGTGTGTGTACCAATGGGACAACACTAGACATGGTTTTACTCTAGCATAGTCCCATCGTAAAGTTATTTCTTAGCATTGTTTCATAGGCCACTTAGTTATTTTAATGTTATCTTCACCTTATTGATGAGATGCCATTAGACATGGATGTACTTTGGATTTTGTCTCATAGGCCTCATTGACCTTGTGTAGACGTTAATGCATGTGTGTGTGTGTGTCCAACTGTCATCCAAGGCTCAGCCCTTCCATATCCACAGCTGCCACTCATGGATGTCTGATCAAGTACCTTGAAGGTCTAGCTTCCATTACTTGCCTTGCAGTCCAATGACATAGATCCTTCTCCAAGGGAGTTTGGGGAAATCTAGTGTTGCCCTCTATCCAAGTCTAACTTGCTACCCTCTTGTACAAGGAGGAATAAAGTGTCTTTTTCGGGTTGGGGGGATCGGGGGGAGGGTGTTTGTTGATGACCATTCGTACTACTTTTTTTTCCAAGTAGAATGTGACTGATTATATTACTCAAAAAAACTGATTACAACGGATTGCTCATGCTCAACAGACTAGCTGGAGCTGATGCAAAGTCACAAATACATCATGTATACAAGCTTCTCAAGGCGGTCTAGGGGGATGGGGGCAAGAAGCCAGGGGGGGGTCAGGGAATAAACCCTGTATCAGCTCGACAATAGCGGAGGCATTCTTAGCCTTCCATGAGTGAACGACCTCGTATGGAACCAATGCAAAATCAGGTTGGGGTTCCAACCCCTGCACAAGATCCCATAGGTTTTGTGAATCAAGGACATGTAGAGGGAGTGGATGATGGAGGTCCAGAGCTTTGCTAAGGTCGCATGTACTGAAAGTCTCTCTCCACCGAAAGCCTCTTGACACCGTGCCTTCCAGATATGCCATTCAGTAAGACTCCCTATGATCTCCCATACGTCCGAGCGGTTTGCTGTGGGCTCTAGTACCTGGGGGATGGGTAGAGTCTCCGAATCGACCACTGTGCACGACCTTGCCTCGATAATGAATATCGTGTCCTGCATCTTGGCCTCATACAGAAGGTGACGGCCTTGGCTGACTGCCTACCAACAGAAAGCTCCCCATGAGATACATCCAAGGTTGGGTGCTATACGGCGAAGAATGCGGCATGCTCCTCTCCACATGAGCTGTGCCTCCTCACATGACCAAAGGCAGTGCTTTGGGGTTTCCAGAGGCTGGTGTGTGCAATGCTTACAACCTCCCTCCTTCTGCATCTGGGCAAGCCAATTTCCCACCGCCAAGCCTCCATGTGCCACCAGCCATAAGAAATACGACACCTCCTCGGCCTCCCACTATCCCATAGGCGGCACCAGAAGGATTGTCGGAAAGGCTCCGTGATGGTGTGCTCCGCCTAGTGCTTGCTACGTGACAACGCCCAATCCATATCCTCTTGTATCAGTACATGTTTGCCAATCTTGGCAGTGTACTCTAGGAACCTAGGTGGCTTCTTGGCGACCGCAGTGGCAGGCCATAGCCACTCTTCTAGATTCCACTCCAGCTCATCAAGTGGTCTGCCCACCCAGATCCAAAGGTGCCACTCCTTGAGCTCCTTCCAAAAAACATAGGGGTCCAGTCGCCATGTCTTTCCCTGAAGGCCCACCACCTGAATCCCCCTCCACAAAAGGGCGGCTATCTCCTCATCCTGCTGCCCTTTGTCAAGGGCCAGACACCCCTCCTCCCGAACGGTGAAGAAAGTCCCCTGTGGGGCGCCGCCCACTCTACCTGCCACCTGTAGGGGGATGCTCAGTGGTGAAAACCTAGTTGCCCATACCTCCCTGGGCTCTATCGGCTCTCGTATTTGGGGAGCAAGCCACTCCAGAGGTATTGCTGCATCTATCTCCAGTCTCCTCAACTCCACTCCTCTCTGGCAGCCTGATACTCGTAGTAGCACCTTCTCGTCCGCCATCCTTTACACCTTCCGCCATGTCCTGATGGTATGAGCCAGGCCGGCATCCCAATGGCTGACAGTCTATCTCCTCCTAGCAACCTGGGGGGCTTTGGATTAGGGCCTTACGGAGGCTCTGCCACATGCGGAGTAAGGTGCGTAGGAAAGGTGATCTGGGGGGGATGATCTGGGCTGACGTGAAGATCCATCTCAGGGACGGCCTCTACTCACCGCCAAGCCTTGGTCTACAGTCTTGAAGGCCCTCCTGCAATAAGACCTTCTAGGTCTACCTGCCTGGTGTGAGACCGCGGACAACTAGCTTGCCCAAGAGGGCCATATTTTGATACTCTGGGTGTTGGGGGTAAAGGCGCCTCCGTCGTGCCGCCCCGTGTATTACTACACTGACAGTACCCGCCACTGCATACTGCAGGTGGCGGGCGCCCATCACGTCACTTTATTCTTTATTCTTTTAGTGACAGTTTGAATAAAGGAAGGCCCGGTCACACATTGTGACTGTTGGAGTCCCCATTTCTTGTCTCTCTCTTTTCTTGCTCTTGCTCTCCCGCCATAGCTCGCGTGCAAGCTTCGATCCTTCTCACCTTTCAACTGGTATCAGAGCTTGGCATTCTCTTGCTCGAGCTCGACTCGGTGCTTCCCGACCTTCGCATCGACTCGCTTCACGCATTGGATCTCCATCCCGGCATCCATATCCGATCTCCTTGAGCTCCTGTCACTCCCCGGCTTCCCGAGCATCTTCCCAGCCTATTGAGGCACCTTCAAGGCATTGATACTGAGGTATTTGATCATTCTTTCAGGGTTTTATTTCAGTCTACAGGTTGCAAACAGCAAGGGCAGCCATGGCTTCAAACCCTTGAAGCTTATTCCCCTCATATTGTGCCTTACACCTATCAAGGCTCAAAGAGGCTTGTCATAGGCCTTTGATAGGCCCTTCTTGAGCCCCCCATTACCCCCTTTTCAGCCCATGTGGAGCAGCAGCAAGTTCAGCACCAACAGGGCAGATTGCATCATTTTTTTCCAGGCTGTGAGCACTCATCTACTTCAGCTCCACACTTGGCCATTGCTTCTTGCTCTCTACCTTGATCAAGAGGGCTATAGACTTTATGTTTGATGTCATTCAAGCTTTGGGCATTGGTCTTGATCATTCAGGGCTGATTTCTTCAGATTTGGGATTGTCATAAACTGTCATAACAGGCTGAAAACAGGGCAGCACCATTGGCATTAGCATTTGTTGCTTATACTCCATTCCGGTTGTGCTATTTGATGCCCGTATGCGGTCTACATGATGCCTAGTGCCTTGGGAATGTATGCACATGATTATGCCATGATTTTGGCTTGAAATATTGGCTGATTTGGGACTGTTATTTACTGTTATACAGTGCTGGAAACAGGGCAGCCACACTTGGCATTGGCATTTGATGCTTATACTCTACTCCGGTTACCTTATTTGATGCCCGTACGCGATCTACTTCCTACCCGGATATATTGGGGATGTATGCATTTGGTTTGACCATGATTTTGGCTTGAATTCGGGGCTGAAATCTACTGTTTAGAATAGTAAATACATGCTGGAATAACAGTGGGCTGAAGGTACTTTACATGCTTTAGCACTTACCTACCGATACCGGATGTATGCTTTGAGCTTTGGCATGATGTCTCTCACATTTGGGGACGGCTTGGAGCATATGTATGAGATTATGGGATGCTTTTGAGCTTCGTATTAGCTCCGTCTTCACTGGCATTTGGACCGACTTGGCATGCTCGTGGACCGCCTATGCCTCATGTCTCTGCTTGACAGTTAGGCTTTTGCATTACATGCTTTGGTTCGTGACATATGCTATTTGGTTCGTGTATGCCATACCGACATTTGGAGCTTGGATTTGGATGTATTTGAGCATTCCCGGCTTACTTGATCATTGATCTTGGTTGCTATTTGGATGTCATTGAGTTGACCGAGAGCTTATTTGGACTTATGTATTGCTTCATGGTTAATACGACCGGTGCTTCATGTATGTCATGCTCTCTTGGATGCGCTTGATGCATTGACAGGGTCACTTATCACTGGTGCTTTCTCTTGGGTTGTTTGAGCTTCTGAGCTCGCTTTGTACGCCTTTTGTGCCAGTGGGAGCATTTTACATGCTTGCTTGCCCTTTGACAGTTGCATGCTATTGGAGCACTTACATGTATTTGGAGCAGTTTATGTCTTGAGCAGCTACATACGCATTGAGACTTTGGGATCATACTCCGATCTTTATGGATATGCATTGATGTACTCTTGGTTCACAGGATGCTTATGAGCTGAGTCTCATATTTGGATCTTTCTCTTTGAGCAGACACCTATTTGTGTCAGGTTTTGGCAGTTACAGGAACACTTTGCCTAGAGTGTCTGGGGGTGTGCCTTTCACTGGTAGATGTTATTTTGACATGCTTCGGTGTTGACCTCATGTTCTTTTCACTGTCATTGGCCTTGCTTATGTCCGTTTCATGCCAGCTTTGGACCTAGCATTGTTTGCTTGACATTGGATCCTATTTTGGGACAGTTTGCTCTCTAGACTGCATACCTGCAATTTATTACAGCAAGCAGTTATTGGTGGACTGAGGTGTACTTTTCATGCTGAAATATCCTGATTTGGTGTACCGCACCTAGTACTAAGTGGGCAGCAACTTTTGGCACACTTTGCTCGCCCTTTGGACCCCGTTTTGGTCATTTTTGGGCAGTTTCTGCAGTAAAACAGCAAGCAGTTTTGGACTGTTTGGGCATTTCCAGCCTGCATAATGGCGTCATCTTCGCATGATAGTGCCATCTTTAACATTACAAAGTTGGATGGTACCAACTACTCTTACTGGAAGAGTCAAATATGGCAGGTTTTGGTGCAGAAATCTCAGATTAAGCCACTTCGGTTAAGTGGGGAGCAGCCTGAAACTATGGACAATGACGACTGGCTTGAACTTGATGAGCTATGCAAGTCCACGATTGTATTGTCTCTCACTGAACAGGTACATTATAATGTATTTGAGGAAGCACAGAGTGCATGGGATCTATGGAATAAGATCAAGAATCTTTATGATAAGAAAAGTCCGGCGAGTCAGATGTACTGGTTGAAGCAGCTTATGGATCTGCGCATGAAGGATAATGCGACTATGTCTGCTCACTTGAGCCAGTTCCATGCTATACTAAAGAACCTGACTTCGCAGGATATCACCTTTGGAGAGGAAGTAACTCCTTTTTTCTTGCTTGGGACTCTGAATGAGTCATGGGATGTATTCCGCACTGCTCTTTGTGCCTCTAGTGCTACTCTAAAATTGGCAGATGTTGAGAGTGCTCTTCTTCAGGAAGAGGTGAATCGCAAAAACTTGGATGCCTCTCGTGGTAGTCATGCTTTGACAGTTAGAGGCAGGAATGACAGGTATGACCGTGGTAATGGCCGAGGCCGTGACTCGTAGAAGGGTCGGTCTAAATCTCGTGGCAAGTCATGTAGTAAGTCGCGTGGGCGCAATGCAAATGTCACTTGTCATCATTGTGGGAAAAAGGGCCATATTAGACCACAGTGTCATGAGTTGCGCAATGAGAAGCGCAAGGATAAGGGGAAAGATAAAGTGCAGGAGAAGTCCTTTGATCGTAGCATAGTACCTGCGAAGTCCAACGTCAAGATTGAGGAAATTAATGTCACGCAGACTGAGGAGTCCGATGGTGGTGATGAGTTTATACTTGCAGCTAGTTCTTCTGATGCTTCACACTTGACTGAGACATCTAGTATGTATGCACAGTGCTGGTTATTGGATTCAGGTGCGTCCTTCCATGTGACGCCTTACCGTGAGTGGTTTCACTCTTACCGTACTGTATCTGGATCAGTCAGACTTGGAGACGACAGGTCTCTTGATATTGTGGGCTGTGGAGATATTCAGTTGCAGTTTTCCACTGGCAGTTCCTTTTTGCTCAGGGATGTACGTCATGTACCTGCGCTTACGCGCAGTCTTATGTCTGCAGGACAGTTGGATGATGCAGGGTTTCATGTCTGTTTTGGGGATTCTGCCTGGAAGATTACCAAAGGCAGACTTGTGCTTGCTAGAGGCGCCAAGGCTGGCAGCCTCTATCCTCTTGTTGTATCTGGGTCTTCTGTAGACTATGTTTTGGCAGTGGGCTCTATCCCACATGTATCACTTTGGCATGCCCGTTTGGGGCATATGTCTTTGAAGGGAATGAAAATGTTATTTGGTTTGCAGTATCTTCCGCCTTTGGACTATGCACTTTTTGACTCGTGTGATCATTGTCTTTATGGTAAGCAGAATAGGTCTACGCATAAGAAATCGGGTAGGCCACGCATGAGTGAGCCCTTGGCATTGGTGCATTCCGATGTTTGTGGGCCTATGCCTTGCATGTCTATGGGTGGCGCGAAGTACTTTGTTACCTTCATTGATGATTTTTCTAGGAAAGTGTGGACTTATCCCATAAAGCAAAAGTCCGATGTCTTGGCAGTCTTTCAGCGTTGGCTTGCTCTTGTTGAGAACCAGACTGGGTATAGGCTGAAATGCCTTAGGACTGACAATGGGGGAGAATATGTCTCGCATGCTTTTGAGCAGTTTTGTGATGACATGGGTATTAAGCGTCAGTTGACTGCCCCTTACACCCCACCCCAGAATGGTTTGGCTGAGCGCATGAACAGGACTATTCAGGAGCGTGTGCGCTCTATGCTTAGCCATGTAGGCCTATCCCAGAGTTTTTGGGCTGAGGCAGTTAGTACGGCAGTGCATGTCATAAACCGATCACCTTCCAGTGGATTGGATTTCCAGGTTGCAGAGGAAGTTTGGGCTTGTAAGCCACCCTCTTATGCGCATCTTCGTGTCTCTGGATGTGAGGCATTCTGCCATGTGCCCAAGGACAAGAGGAGTAAATTGGATCCAAAGAGCATTAAATGCATATTCCTTGGCTATGGTGAGTCAGGAGAGATGGGCTATCGCCTATGGGATCCGCAAGCGCAGAAAATAGTACGCAGCCATGATGTCGTCTTCCATGAAGACAAGATGCACAGGCAGCCTGAGAAGGTGGTTGAGATCCGCAGAGTGATCTTTCAGGAGGAGCCTAGCGCTCCAGCACAGCAGTAGTACAGCCTGCAGCAGTTCCTCCACAGGGCCAGGGTGTTGGACAGGTAGTTAGACAGGCAGCAGAGCCTGCGGTGAGACGGTCTGCTAGAGACAGACGTCCACCTGATAGATTTCAGCCCTCTATGCATTATGTTTTGGTTACAGATGCAGGAGAGCCTTTCACTTATGATGAGGCTATGCGCAGGGGTGACAGTCACTCCTGGGAGAGGGCTATGCAGTCTGAGATAGACTCCCTGCATAAGAATGAGACTTGGGATTTGGTTGCCTTGCCCAAGGGCAAGAAGGCTTTGCCATGCAAGTGGGTGTACAAGCTGAAAAGTACCCCTGGATACCCCAAGCCGGCATACAAGGCTAGATTGGTAGCAAAGGGTTTTAAGCAGGAACATGGTGTGGACTTTGATGAGGTCTTCTCTCCTATGGTTAAGATGACCACCCTGCGCTTAGTCTTGGCTTTGGTTGCACAGCTTGACTTAGATCTATATCAGATGGATGTCAAGACGGCTTTTCTACATGGGGACTTGCATGATGAGATCTATATGGATCAGCCTAAGGGCTTTGCAGAACCTGGCAGGGAGCACCTAGTGTGCAAGTTGAAGAAGAGCTTGTATGGCTTGAAGCAGGCACCTAGGGAATGGTATCATAAGTTTGATGCCTTTATGCAATCACAGGGCTACAGCAGGAGTGCTATGGATCCGTGTCTTTATACGAAGAAAGCCCGTGATGGCAGTTTGCTTATCTTGGTACTCTATGTTGATGATATGCTGATAGCAGGGAAAGCTCATGATGAGCTAGATGCTCTTAAATCTCAGCTGAAGAAGAGCTTTGAGATGAAGGATTTGGGACAGGCCTCACATATACTTGGGATGCGCATTAAGCGCGATAGGCATTAGGGGCTTTTGTATCTCTCACAGCGGGAGTACATTCATAAAGTCCTTGAGCGCTTCCGCATGCAGGACGTAAAGCCTATTGGCTGTCCATTACCTTCTTATGTGAAGGTATCACAGGCCGATTGTCCGCAGACAGATGAGCAGAGGGCTGAGATGGCCAAGATCCCTTATGCTTTAGCCGTGGGCAGTTTGATGTATGCCATGATAGCCACTCGTCCAGATATTGCGCATGCAGTTGGTGTTGTGGCACGCTATATGGCTACACCTGGCAGCAGACATTGGGATGCCGTGAAGGGTATCATGAGGTACCTCAAGGGCACAGCAGATATGTGTATTTGCTATGGCAGCCAGGATACAGGGGTCGTGGGGTACACTGACTCCGATTATGCAGGACATGCAGATAGTAGGAAGTCCACTTTTGGCTATGTATTCACCTATGCTGGAGAGGCTGTCTCTTGGATGTCCAGGGTTCAGAAGTGTACGGCTTTGTCTACCACTGAGGCCGAGTATGTTGCAGCCACTGAGGCTTGCAAGGAGGCCATATGGCTAGGCCGTTTAGTTACTGACCTTGGGATTGATGCTATACCTACATTGCATTCGGATTCTATGAGTGCCATTCAGTTGGCTAAGAATCCGGTCTTCCATGCGAAGACAAAACACATTGAGGTGAGATATCACTTTATACGTGGTGTTGTGGAGGACAAGTCTGTTGACCTTGTCAAGATCTACACTGACGAGAATCCTGCAGATCTGCTAACAAAAAGCCTCACTACTGAGCGCTTTGCCTTCCTCAGGAGATTGATGGGCATTGGATGAGATGTTGCCTTTCCTCATCCCTTGTACCTATGTACATTTGTACTGTCTTTTCTTTTTTCTTTTCTCTCTCACTAGGGCAGATTCGCCTTTAAGTGGGAGGTTGTTGGGGGTAAAGGCGCCTCCGTCGTGCCGCCCTGTGTATTACTACACTGACAGTACCCGCCACTGCATACTGCAGGTGGCGGGCGCCCATCACGTCACTTTATTCTTTATTCTTTTAGTGACAGTTTGAATAAAGGAAGGCCCGGTCACACATTGTGATTGTTGGAGTTCCCATTTCTTGTCTCTCTCTTTTCTTGCTCTTGCTCTCCCGCCATAGCTCGCGTGCAAGCTTCGATCCTTCTCACCTTTCACTGGGTCTATGATCCGAAGTCCTCCCTTTGACCGATGCCGTATGATGGTCGCCCACGCCACCTTGGCCCTGGAATCCCTAGACCCATCTGACCCTGACCAAAGAAAGTTCCGCACTAAGCGGCGAAGCTGTACTATGTATGATGAGGAGAAGTACCAACATGAGGCGATGCACCAGGCCATCGCTAGGAGGACTTGGTTAACCACCAGGGCTAGGTTGGCTAGTGAGAGGCGAACCATGCTCCAGTAGGTCAGTCTCCTCCAAATAGAATCAAGGATAGAAAGAAACTACTGGGCAAGAGTAATGTCAAGTTCCACCTGGAACCCTAGGTACCAGACGGTTTGTCTTCTGCTCACCCATCTAAATCCCAGGTGGACACCCCACTCCGTGCTAGAGTCCGGGTCTGTGAGGAAACCAACCGACTTTCGCCAGTTGATTTTCGCTCCCGTTGTAGAACAGAATACGTCAAGAGCCAGTCTCACTCTCTCCAGCATCAACTCATCATCCTCTATGTAGAGTGTTGTATCATTTGCATACTCTGAGTCTAACAACTCAGTCTCCTCTCTCACTGGAAGTCAGTGGCCGCGTAATCCGCTCATACATGACTTGAGGAAGTGAGACATCACCTCTGCAAAGAGTAGAAACAGGTATGGGGCTAGGGGGCAGCCCTGTTGAACCGATCTCTCCAGCCGAAACTCCTCCCCTTGTCTTTCACCTATGAGAACCCTGTTGGTGGCTGATCTGTAAAGGGCGGAGAGCCCGCGAATCCAAACCTGGGAAAATCCCAACCTCACCATGGTGCCCTCTAGGAAATACCAGTCCACCCTGTCATAAGCTTTCTCGAAATCCGAGAGTAGTACGGCCAGTCTCTGCCCACTGTGCTGAGCCCACTTTGTCGCCTCGAAGAAGGTAAATACATAGTCTAGGATGCTCCTATCCTGGACAAAGCCTATATGTGTGTCATGAATGATGTTTGGAAGGACGGGGCATAGTCGCCTACCAATCATCTTTGCCAGTGCCTTATAAGCCACTGACAATAATGTGATCGGTCTCCATTGGGAAAGCTCCAACCGGTTTTCCCCTTTGGGGAGAAGACTGATAAGACTTGCCAAAAGACTCTTTGGCATATGCCCTGAAGTGAAAATCTCCTGGAAGGCCATCAGTAGGGGATCCTTCACCACTTCCCAGTAGGTAGTGAAGAAGGCCTTAGAGAGGCCATCCTCTCCCAGGCACTTTTGCCCATCTTGTGTATGGAAAGCCTTCTCTAGTTCCTTCTCTGTGAAGGGGGCTAGGAGGGAGTGCCCCATCTCCTCTGTGACGAGGGACAGGATGTGATTCCAGACCTATTGTCTACATCTCTGTCCTCTAGTTGAAGCTGTCTCTTGTTGGAAAAGGCGCGTGTAATAGTCGGTGGCAATCTCCATCACCTCGTTTGGGCTAGAATAAGTCCTTCCATACTGATCCTGAAGGCTACGTATTTGCTCTCCTGCGGTGCGAGACTAGTGCACTTGGAAGAACTCTCTGCACATCGTGTCCCCCTTCCGTGCCCAAAAGGCTGCTGAGGTTCGAAAAGAGAACTTTGAGCGCTTGTCCTCTAGGCCAGCAATGGCTGCTCGCGCGCACACCTCCTGTGCGTGGAGGGTGGGATCCCCTGGTGCCTCCTGTAATAATCTTTGCGTGGCTGCAAGGTCCCTCCGGAGTGCTCTCTCCTCCTCCCACCTCTGCTGCCTAGCTTGTATGGCTGCCTCTTGGCAGATTCTGCTCGACTCGGCTAGGACCTCTGTAACTTGACCATTCCTACTACTTGCATTGGGACTTCTATGCTTGTCTTCTTAGTTCTAGTAGATGTTTCTCTCAACTCTAATTGAGCAACTTGGGCTAGCCTCCTAGGCTGCCCATTGAATGTGTCTGTGCTCACCAAGCCACAAGCCCTCTCTATCCTTGACCTATCCACTCCAAATTACTGGCTGTTTGCCAATCTCCTCTTGACAACTTGGGGGTCTTTGCTTCAATACCTTATGTATGCCACATGTAGCAGACTACACAAGAAAGAAGATCATGGGAGGGTGGTTGGTCATGTTAGTTGTGACTCATACTTGTGTACAAACGCACATTATTGTGTGTAAGAGTGTGCATTTTGGTGTGAATACTTTTTACACCACTTAGCATTAAATGAGGGTTGAAGGATCAGGTACACACCTTAGCCTATATATTCAGGCCCCATCAGTTGTACTTTCATCTCACTAAATCATTTAATCAATCTATTCAGCTCGAGTGCTTGCAAGAGTCGTGTGCGCGCACGTGTGTGTCTCTTTGGTAGGTGGATACGTAGCACTAGGGGCACTCGAGAGTCAATGTGCTCACATACAGTTC
The DNA here is from genome assembly GCF_053477565.2 of Lygodium microphyllum. NCBI lineage: Eukaryota > Viridiplantae > Streptophyta > Polypodiopsida > Schizaeales > Lygodiaceae > Lygodium > Lygodium microphyllum. Next base: position 36,814,644 of record NC_141153.1, on the reverse strand, counting down.
TAGGAGCCCCGCACCAAACTCTGGTTGTTTGACACCCTAGTCACACCTACATTATTATATGGAGCAGAGGTATGGGGTTGCAGCTTGTACCATAGGCGTCTTAGCCCACTCATTGATCAGATTGGAGTAGAGAGGGATTATTATGAAGGTTGGGTTATTATTGGAAGGCCATTGATCATGATGATAGCACGCATGATTAGGAGTAAGCCCTCCACCCCACATCCCATTGTCAGAGCAGAGCTAGGGGCAACACCTATAGTTATGGAGGCACTCTTTAGGGCAGTGACCTTTTGGCACAGACTATGGAAACTTCCACACCATAGATACTCTAGATTGGCACTAACCTCATCTAGACAACTAGCAGCAGGAGGCGAGAAGAACTGTTGGTTTTCACAGATGGCTATTTGGATGAGCCTACATGGTTTGGATACTGACCATCTTCCACCTTTGGATTATAGCCTTGACTGCCCTACACTTTCTCTCAGCTGATCAGAGTTAAACCAGGTGATCAGAGTTGATATCTTGAGGATTGAGACATCAAGGACATGGATCCATCCACCACTCCCTCTAGGATCGAGGATGGAGTTCTACCGAAGTCATTTCTTGTGTCTCTCTGATGATGGTTTCACTATTCGGCCAGCATATATGGACACCCATCTCTCCCATAGCATACAGGTTGCAATCGGACAGATTCACACCTCCTCACATAGGCTTCAGATGGAGACAGACAAATGGACAAATACCCTAGCAGAGGATAGGACTTGCCAACTTTGTGGTCGAGAGCCTAAGAGGGAGGAGCACTACATATGCAGATGCATCTTCCGTGATGGATTTGGACCTCTTCGTCGCGTCATGGAGTATGAGGACTAGAGATGCCTAGGTCTTTTCCTCCTGGGGCTCAAGAGGGGCCGAACTGCACTAGTGCGAGACAGGAGGCCAGCTCATCTAGAAGTACACACGCAGAGAGTTGTGACAGACTTCTTCTATAGAGCCGACCCTATTGACACTACTAGCCTAGCAGAGACAGAGCCACCCCGCCAGACACCTTACAGGCCACACCGTGGAGTCACATTGGATAGAGCCATTTCCCTTCGTCGAGCATGATGACCTTGTCTACCAGGACCACGTCTGAGGAGGCCACACCATAGTCGGATTAGAGCCATTATCATGAGACACTGAAGACTCACCACCAGGCATATCAGTGAAGCAGCTAGGGACTGCATCATAGCTGAGATCACGTGCAGATCTTGAGATCAGCTACAGCCCATAGTCTCCACCACACTTTTGTACATGGCTCTATCAGATCTGGTTCTCCTTTCCTTTCCTTTCCTTTTCTATCGATGGAACAACACTACACATGGTTCAACCCTAGCATAGTCCCATTGTATAGTTATTTTCAGTATTGTTTCATAGGTCACCAACTTATTTGTAATGTTATCTTTACCTTACTGATGAGATGACATTAGACATGGGTGTACTCTGGATTTTGTCTCATAGGCCACATTGGCCTTATGTAGACATTAATGGACTTTTATCCACTGTAGCCTGCCGGTCTTCTCTCAAGCTCCATACCCGATAGTGGAATCATAGTGGGTTGGATGTGTCATCTCCTCCATTGCTGACTTCCTATTTTGCTGTGCTGCCAATACTGCCATCCATGCTGAAGAAGAAGTAGAAGAAGGAGAAGGAGTGTCCCAAGCGCTACAGAATAGTCCCATGCAGTACTTACTTGCATGTGATGCTGCTGACCCTAGCAGTGTTGATCACCACTTGTCCTGCCCAGTCAGCCCATCAGTCATGCCTTGTACTTGTTGCTAGAAGCGCCATCTTACTTCATCCCGCCACCGTCAGTTGTGCTGAGCTTGCTCAGTCTGCTTGCCTGAGTTGTCGTTGATGCACCAATCCTGTCGCTTGCTGTCAATCTCCAATGTCCTGTTGCTCTTTCTTGACAACGGCCTGTGGCCGCCACCTCCGTCTCCCAGGGGACGCTTACAAGTGCAGACACGTTGCCCGACATCGTCCTCTCATCTCCTCTCACACTTGTGCCACATTATCATTGCATGACATCTCTCCATGATAGAGCTAATCCAAAATTTTCTTTTTCCCCCCTTTAACTTACCTTAATGATTTTTCATTAAATTTTGCTTCTAAAGGGCAGTTCACTTGTGTTTAATTTTGGGGGTTGTTTTACCTCGAACTTGGTGGAGGCCATCAATAGGGAAACTAGGACCACAACTAGTATACAATTGGCCAGTCCCAAAATGTGGGCTAGCGTGCCTAATTGACAAAAATGGTCACCATGCCGGAAATGAAATGCACCGGTGTACCCTTCATCTAGAGTGTCTAAAACACATAAAAATGATAGACAAACTCAATTTTAGAGCTTCAAATGTCCTCATTTGACTGAGACTCAGACTCAAGGCACTTGTGCGCAAGCCAATGAATTTGCTCTTTGTTGAATTTGTGATTAGCTAAGTGCATTTCAACAACACCTACTCAAGGGAGTTGATGTATCCGGTCAATGGAACCTTGAAACCAGCCTTCCTTCTTGGATAGGATGGTAGATGACCTGATTTAATACGACTTACAGCAAGCAAAAAATCCACAAATTTGAAATTACACACGTCATTGATTAATCTTAATTAGTTCCAACAATTGGTGCCCATTGCGATATTTTTTATGCAGCAGAAAGGTTTGGATGTTGAGTTTTGTTTCAGCAAAAAGAGTTATCCTCTGATATATTTCAGTAAACTAAGAAGAGGGCTGAATTATTTCAGCCAACAAAGTTACAGGGGGACTGAGTTATTTCAACCAAAAGTGTTTGATGCTGATTCATTTCAGCATACAGGTTTAGGGCTGTTTGCATGCAATCCAAAGAGAAGAGGGCTGATTTATTTCAGCTGACAAAGTTGGGTGCTGCCCATTTGCATCAAAAGTTGGGTTTACTAGAGAAAAAGAGTGAAGCTAGGGTTCAGATCAAGTACAAAATAGTTGACAAAAAAGTGAGACTAGTTGCAGGGCCATTATCTCCTAACAATGATGAGAAAATGAAGAGAGCTGCCAAGTAATCGAATTTGAGGAATCCAAAAAATATCGGTCATAAGTTTTCGATAGAGACATTGGCAGAGTTAAAGATCGGGAATGGGGATTTTTTGCTTCTTGCAGAGTGACAATGCTTTGAGGGGATGTTAAGAGAGATATAGCTGAGCATTTGCATTTTACTTGCATGAGATTGGATGTGTGGATCTAGAGATTGTATTGAATGAGAGTCAGAGGAGGTATCCATAGATTAAAAGAGAGCTTTGGAGAGTTGTGACTGCTCTCAAGTGTGACAAAGAATATTTCATTGGTGCTTCTCTTGTGGTTGAGAGTGAATGTTTGCCTTTGTAAGGGATGATCACACTGGTTGCTCTACATTTGATATTGCTATGCTTAGGTGGATAACATATATAAAGTCCATGAATTGAGAATTTAGGCATATTGTAGGGAAAGAAAATCCAGTTGTGCTAATATGCTATCTAGGGTTGGATTCGAGGATGAGGAAACACTTATTGCAAATAATGATGAGGGTGAGATTTCAGCCACTATGATTGATCACATATGTCATGTTTCTTTAGTTGAGGCATTCTCAGAGCATCGTTACATATGAGAATGGTTGTAGATAGGTCAGTTGTTGAGTACATTGACTAAGAGAATTAAATGATCGGATATAGGGTTTAGAAAAATTAGATGGAAGACATACGGTATTTCTTTAGAGATGGGTTGCTATGGAAGCATCCTAAGAAGAGAGGTGGGGAACCATCAAGAGTAGTCTATGACAGGACTACACAGTTGTAGGTCATGAAAGAGTTCAATGAGAGCTTATGGGTTGGACACGGAGGTGTGTGGGCTATATATGAGAAGATCAAAGAACGTTCCTAGTGAAAAGGGATGTACAAGGATATATCCCACTTTGTTGAGTCATGTAGAGATTGACAATTGTATTCTTTAGTGTGTTGTTGAGCTACAACCGTGCAACAAAAGCAACCAATGAAATTAGGTTTGTAGTAGACACACTTGGAGCTCACTCATCGTTGTAGTCTTAGCAAGCTAAGGTGGTCTCACTATGGGAGTGGCACCGCCTTCTTTTGCAAGCTTTTGAACTGAACGCACAGTCCACTTGCCTCTTGCATCCGTTGAGCGAAGTGTACTGAGGTAAAAGAAGGTGGAGGATTGCCGAGCGCTTCATGACCCATTCCTCACACTCCCCTTGTAGTGCTCTCTCCCTCACTCTATCCCTCTCTCACTCCCTCTCTCAATGGCGCACACATGAGATTTAGACAATGGAATATAGGTAGAAGAGAACTCACTCAAAAGTTGGTGCACACTGGAATGATCTCTTTCATTAACTTTTTGGCTTTTATACTTAGGTTTAAACTTTAGAGAGATCTAACCCCTTTTGCCCCTTGGGCGCCTAGACCATTCTATTGTCTATCAAACTTAACCTTGCATTTACAAGTAGATGTTAAAGCTAAGTGGAACTTGACTATGCAAAGATTATTACAACTTGCATGAGTGTGAGCTTGGCACTTGAATTACATTGGTTACTTGTTGATGTTACTAAAACTCGCACTATGGAGTTGATATTTATTGAATTACATTGGTTTCTTTTCCATTGCTCGTCGTTTGATGGAGTTAACATTTAACCCCCTCCTAGACGAGTGCTAGTTTCATGGCACTCCTATGGGGATGATTTGGTGGGGCATATTGCATTGGAAAAGGGCGTCTAGGGACGACTGTTGTGTTGAGGCAGTGGGAGAATAGTGACTGATGCTGGAAGAGTAAGATTGCTTGTTGCTGGGCTAACACACAGGGTGTGTGGCACATGGCTGGGTGTGGATGATGCTAGGACATTGATGTTGATGGGTCTTGCACCATGTCTACCATACTTGCAGATTTGTTGGTGCCCTTCCTAAGGGGTGCGCTGACCTTATTAGTACTATGGATGGTGCACATGCTGGTACAACCGGGAGTTGGATTGAGTTCCAAACAAACTTAGAATGTTTTCCCACACTTGAGGACCCAATTGGTGCATGGGAGGGGGTGCAATGTGATGTTCAAGGAGATAGGTCAGTTAGGTGATTCGAGATGTCCGCCCTTAATGAGCCCGAAATCTATGCTGTGGGAGAAAGGTTGGGGTTTCAGGCTTTACTTTGAAGCTTGAGGCCCCTAGGCAAGGTGCGCTTATGCAAATCTTCCCCCCCGCCTTCCCTCCCATGCAAACATGCTTCACTCCTAAGGTAGTGGTCAAAGCGTTCTAGTCAAGCAGCTCCCACTCAGGAGGTACTTCTTTGTGTCTAGCTTCAAGGTGAGGCAGGATTCTGGATAAAATGGGTGGGTGCACAAGGCAAACCAATTGTACACCATATCTTCTAGAATACTTTTGAAATATGTGGGCAGGAGCAAGGCACGGAGGTGCAACCACACCGTAGCAACTATGTCTATTCCTGCATTCACATCAAAGAAGAGGGGTTACAATCTCTCTTTGTATAGGGTGGGTGGTTGTTGTAGCAGTATAATGAGTACCTTCAAGTAATTGCAAGTGGTGATGAAAACCTCATCAAGACAGTTGGTGAATGTCCTACAAACAACTTGAACGAGGGAGCAAGTCCCTTGGTTGGAAATGATGTCTTCTCAAACATTGAGTCATGAAAATTGGGAACTTTGGGGAAATTCTACCGGCCATGATTTTCTTTGTGGTATTGGAGGTGCTTGCAAGGATAGGGGCAATATGTGGGGTCAACTTGCTTGGCTGTACGTGCATAATAGTAGGAATCCCAAGCAATTCCATCATTTTCAAGAATGAGATAGCGCCATTCTGGCTAGCTGCTACCTTGAGAATGCCTCTCAAGGTTGTTGGTTAACAGAATGGATGCTTCTTTGTGTACTGTTGAGTCTACAACTTCTATGAAGAGCTCCTACATCTTGCCGATCCAACATCCTCCCATTCTCTTTCTCTTTTTCTTTGTTTTTCTTCTCCTTGTTCTACTGTGCCTCCTGCACCCTAATCTCCTCTTTGTATATGTTCTTTCCTTTGTGTGGTGGTGGTGGTGGTGGTGGTGGTTGTTTTGGTGATGGGTGGGCTTGCTTTAGGAGGGCCACTATCTCCGCTCACCATGAAGCCAACCGTAAAGATTCTTGCCACGGATGCACTTAATGTTGTGCATATTACTCTAGTAAGAGCTGAACCTTATGTGATTATGGCTAGCCCAGGGTTGTCAAGTACGATACGGTACAATTCAATAAAATACGATACTAATTGAAACCTTAGGATTTTATAAGGTACTGATACATTAATGAATGTAACACTAGAGAATGGGGAAACAACACGAGAGATGACCGTCCAGGGGGCCTTGGGCGCCCGTACGGTGTTCAGAGGGGCTTAGGAAGAAAGTGAGTTAAATTAGCATAACTCGCTAGAAAATGACGGTTGGCAGGGGGAGACACGTTTTTTCTCCTTTCGGCATCTTTCTAAGCGTGGCTGGGTGGCGAATGGACTCTCGTGCTTCCTAATTGGTGGCGGCGGCCCAACAGGTACGGAATTATATCAGTAAGAAAAAAAAACAATAACATGGTTATTTTGGATTACAGATAATAGAACACATGTTTAGAGCTAAAATAGCAATGTCACTTGAGTTAATAGGATGAATACATGAGGTAACAATGCAAAACCTTATGGGGCAACATGCGCAATGCGCTACCAGAAGATAGGTGGGAGTGCATATGTAATACACCATACAACAAAGCAAAGTGTAGGGTCATTGGACAAAGAGACTCTTCTTTCTTTTGAGAGAGAGAGATGGGGGGGGGGGGGGGGAGGGAGGGATGCGCTTGGAATTGCATATTCATCTTGGAAGTTGGGAGAGTGAGAGAGGCTTGAAATTATGATAATAAACATACGGCTTGGGAGTTGGAAGGTATTGTGTAGTCTAGTCTTCATAGGCCAAAAATAGCATGTTTTATGGTACGAATTGGTATGGACATGTACCGCACGGTATGGAATAAACCATACAAAACAAACTAGTCCGTACGTAGTACGAATGCAACTATGTGCTAGTCTTGCTTATGAGCTGGTCACTATTCTTGGGGGTTTGTGTATCACTACTTTTGCTCTTGCAAGCGATTCCACCACATTATCAATTCAGAGATTGTTTAGATTTTGCTTAAAAATTGTTTCAGATAGTATGTTCTCCATGAGTCCCTTTGGAATCCTAGTGGCTGATGTATTGGGCTTACAGTATGTGAACATAGAGTGGAGTATGAAACCAATCTTTCTCTTCGGATAGGGTGGTGAAATTGATCAAGCACTTAATTACAGCAATTAAAAATTGAGCATAAACTGAAATGCACATGTTACCTCAACAATCTTGGACAATAGAAACCCGGTTGGCCCCAAAACTGGTTCCCCTTTCAGTAGTTCTTTAACTTTGATTACCAATGGACAGTGTACAAGTTGAGATTCCACAATCTCCTTTGCTGATCTAAAAACCCCTCGCTGTATATACAATCAGCAAGTAATTTGGGCCAATTGCCCCTTGATTTTCACCCAGGACTTGCACAAATGGAACCACCAACTGGTCAAATGCTGCCCCAATTTACAATGGACGGGTTGGCATTTGAAATCCTTGTCAATTCGACGAATATTAGGTGTTGATTTCAATGTACGATGCCTTCTCCTATTAGCATGGGTCCCAAGGTGGTTGTCAAACCCTAATTTCTGTAGAAATTTAGGATTTACAGCAGAAATCCTCTTGCTGTCCACGAAATTTGACTGAGATTTGCTACAAATGGCTGATAAATGTTGAGAAAGGATGAGTACGGAGCAATATAATAAGAAGTTTTGGGATGCATTGCTGCCTATTACTTCTTATCACCCCATACTCCTTCATGAGCAAGTGAAAAAATATGTTTGTGGGCTGCCCAAAGGAACCAGAGATTTTTGCATTAAATCCACCATGTCTAGCATGTCTTAGCTTATAGAGACTACTGCTACAGCCGATGCTTTCCTGCGTGGAAAGAATTCGGGCTTCCTAGAGAGTGGGGAGAAGCCGAATAAAAAGGTGTTTAAGGTTGAGAAAAGGGGTAGATGAAGACTCCACTTAGCAAAAATGCTCGTGCAAACTAAGAAAACGTTTTTGGGGGCTGGATCTTAGCCATTTAGTTAGTTTATAGCCTGGAAGAGAGAGAAAAAGGGAGTTGTTGGTTCATTTTCTAATCAAAGAACAACAATTTGCTGCAAAAGACAGCCATTTGGAGGTCTCAACAAGCAGGGGACAGCAAGAAGATATCTTCCAAGGGATGGAGCATCTGAAAATCAGCTTGAAAAGAGGCCAAAACAACAAAGAAAGGGCTCGAAAACATTGGCACAACGTAGGGAATTGATGGCTGCAAATAAATGTTTTATTTGTGAACAGGAGGGTCACATTGCAAGGGATTGCTGTCCCAATAGGTAGCAAGTTGGAAAATTAGAAAATCAGGGAGATTCTAAAGGAAAGAAGCCCAAAACATCAGTGGGATTGGTGCCCAATGTTGTTAGTGATTAGCCCAATGATGATGTTACTGAGTTGTGCAGTGCATGGGGCAAAATTAGGGATCAACATGCATTGATTTTCTTTGATAATGGTGTACGAGCCAACTTCATCTCTGTTGACATGGTCGCCCGTCTAGGCATCAGAGAGTATGAGATGGGACCTATGGGGGAAGTTGGAATGGCATGTAAAGGCCATGCAGAGCCTGTCACCCCGCTCATTGGAAAGCTTCGGTTGCACATACAAGGATATGTGGACAGCAAAGAGTTCTTTATTGCTCCACTCAAGGGTTGTGATGTATTGCTTGGTATGCCATGGTGTTACCGTATGCATGCAGTGATTGATTCTCGTGCAAAAAAGATTACTATTTAGCATAAGGGAAAGGTACTCACACTTGATGTAAAGTTGAAAGGTGAATTTGTCCCTGTTGTATTTGCAATTGCCATTTTTAAAGTAATAAAAGATCATCTTTCAACGTACTTGGTTTTTACTAAGGATAAAGATGATAGTGAGAATGTTGGGAATATGTCTAAGTTAGAGAAGGATCGCATGTCATTTTTGAAAATGTATGTTGATTGCTTCTCTCAGTCACTTCCAGGGCAGCTACCGCCTGAAAGGCCAAAAGATCATGGCATAGATCTTAACTCTGAAAGTAGCCCACTTAATAAGCCACCCTACAGAGTCAATGCAGCCCAACAGGAGGAGATTATGAGTCAGGTTAATGAGTTGTTAGAAAAAGGGTTGATTCAGTCCAACTCATCTCCTTTTTGTTTTCCAATGCTTTTAGTGCAGAAAAAGGATGGTTCATGGCATATGTGTGTTGATTATCGTACTCTGAACAAGATCATAATAAAGAATTGCTTTTCGATTCCTCGGATCGATGATGTTATGGATAGATTGCAAGGGGCAGTCATATTTAGCCGTATAGATTTGAAAAGTGGGTATCATCAGATGCGCATTAGACTGGAAGATGTGCCTAAGACAACTTTCAGGATATTTTTTGGATTGTATGAGTTTCTTGTTATGCCTTTTCGACTTACAAATGCTCGTGCCACTTTTAATTGGATGATGGATTGTATCTTCAGGCCACATAGAGGATTTGTGGACACTTTCTTTGATGACATGATTGTCTATTCAAAAAATGAGGCTAAGCATAGAAAACACTTGGACATTGTATTCAATGAATTACGTGAGTATAGATTGGTTATCAATGATAAGAAAAGTGAATTCTTCTTGCATGAAATCCACTTTTTGGGGCATATTGTATGAGTTGATGGTATTCGCATGGACCTTGCAAAGGTTGAGGCAATACGATCATGGCCACCTTTGAGGAATATGCATTAGATCCACAGTTTCTTGGATTTATGTTCTTACTATAGGAAGTATGCACGCGGGTTTGCTAAAATTGCATCTCCATTGCATGCCTTGTAGAAGAAGGATGTGCCATTTAGATGGACAATAGTGGAAATTTCAGCATTTGAAAAGTTGAAGGAAAAGATGACTTTAGATCCTGTGCTTGTGTTGCTCAATCTAAGGAAGTTAGTCATAGTTCAATGTGATGCATGTGGTAACACCATTGGGGCTGTTCTTATGCAGAACAATTGAGTTGTGGCCTATGAGAGCCGAATTCTCCACAGTGCAGAAAAGAGTTTGCAGGTCTATGGGAAAGAGCTCTTGGCTGTAATTCGTGCACTGTCAATGCGGAAACATTATTTGTTGGGGGCTAATTTTACAGTGCAGACAGACCATCAAACTTTGAGGTACTTTCTGACGCAGACAAAGTTGTTAGAGAAGCATATGAGATGAGCAAATTTTCTCTCTATGTTTCATTTTCGGATTGTACATATTGATGGTAAACAGAATGTTGTGGTGCCGATGCATTGTCACACGTAAGCCACAAATTTCAGCCGTAAGCATGGTTTATCACACTGAGTTGGATGCCATGAAAGAGCAATATATTACTGATTCGGACTTTGCTAATGTTTATGATCAAATTTGGAATGGCCAAAGGCATGAACACTTTGTGCTAAGAGATGGATTTCTTATGATGCATTGACGACTATGTGTCACAAAGCAATTAAGGCCTAGAATTATCACAGAAAGTCACGTTCCTCCGTATGCAGGACACAGAGGTATTGATGCTACGGTCAAGGCAGTGGAGCATTTCTTTTATTGGCTAGCTTTGAGGCATCATGTAGAATAGTTTGTTAAGACATGTATCGTATGCGAGAAGGTAAAGCATGATAGACAAAAGATGTCGGATTTATTGCAGCCCTTGCCTATTCCAAATAGACCTTGGTAGAGCATTGCAGAACTTTATTTTTGAGCTTTCTAAGACACCTACAGGGATTGATGGGATATGAACTATCATTTGTAGGTTTAGTAAACAAGCCCATTTCATTCCGGTAAGGGAGAAAATAAAGGTTGATCATATGGCACGATTGTTTTTGCAGCACAACTTTTAAGTATCATGGTATGCTAGAGTCGATCATTAGCGATCGAGACCCCTGGATGACCAATTTATTTTGGAAGGGCTTGTTTGAGAATATGGGTACCACGTTGAAATTCTCATCATCCTTCCATCCGTAGACAGATGGTCAGTTTGATGAAGCAAATTCCACAGTGTTAGATCTTTTGAGGTGCTATGTTTCAGACCACAAGACACAGTGGGAGCAGTATTTGCCCTTGGTTGAGTTTGTTACAACAACACAGTGCATAGTTCTATGGGCAAAGCTCCATTTGAAGTGGTTGAGGGTGGCAAGAAGATACCATCTATTCTGCAAACTAAGGATAAGATCTTTGAGACTGATCGTTATGTGGAAAACTTGGATATAGCCTATGCAAAGATAAAATATGCACTTCAGAGATCGCAAGGAAAGCAAAAGAGGACAACTGATCGCCATAGATGTGCTTTGCAATTTGCAGATTATGTATTACTCCGTTTTGAAAAGGCAAGGCTGAAAAAGATGAAAGGAAGAGAAAGATTGTATCCGAAGTTGAGTATGAGATACTATGGGCCCTTCCAGGTGTTGGAGAAGATCAACGATATGGCATATTGGCTGAAATTACCTCCACATTGACAGATACACAAAGTCTTTCATGTCAGTTTGTTGAGGCCTTTTCATGGTGATGTGCCAAAGGATATGTCTACTAAAATTCAGCTGGAGGTTGAGGAGCTAGATGAGATTTTGGTACCTAAGCAGATTTTGGCACATAAGGAAAGAAATTTCAAAGATAAAGTTTCCAGGAGATACTTAATGAAATTTCAGAATTATTCACCAATGAATGCCAAATGGATGGAAGAGGATGACTTGGCAGACCATCCTCAGTTGTTGTAGCTTTACCTAGATGCCTTTCAGTTAGAGTCGACTTTAGTCCGGGCTTCGTCAGGTTCAGCAGAGCCAGGGTCCGGGGTATTACTTGATGCTCAAGGGGGAGGTAGCACTTCCATTTCTCCAGTTAGGGACAGCTCTCATATATAGTTGATCTCGGATATATTCAGCATGCATCCAAGGTACTGCGCTAACAGTATGTTTCCCATGAGGTCACTACTTAGTGTACTAGTCACTGTGAGATGTATGCAGATGAGTATGAGTTTCAACCGAGCATTGGAACTATACTTTTGCATCAGCTTATGATTAATTTAGCATGAAATTTGCCTCAATTTTGAGACAAAAATTCTGATCAATTTCAGCTCAGTTTTTGATAAGCTTGAGAACCGTTTATGGTCACTTATTGGATCAGTTGTGCATCAATTTTTACATTGATTGTTGGTCAGTTTTTGCAATGAGTTTGTGATCAATTTGGGGTCACATTTGCAGCAGTTTGTGATCAGTTCTCAGATTAGTAGGTGATCAGTTTATGATCGGATTGTGCTCAGTTTTCAATGGTTTACATCTAATTCCATGGACAACAAAGGTTTGTATGAAGGTTGGGCATCCTAACACCCGTGTTGGTCCAGACATTGCCTTAACATAAGTGGCCAACTTACAATTCGAGATGAGCTTCTTGGCAAGGGTGTTGTTGTCGATTATCTTGTCTAGGTTTCCTAGGAGACGGAACTCAGCTCCACATCGTACCTGGTGTCTCTGACGACTTCTACTTGCTAGGGCGTCTTAGTAGCCATTTGTGCAAAGGAAACATTCATGTGAGGCCTTGTTTGCTCAAACTAATGATGAATATTAATAATGAAAGTTTAATTTTAGAGACATGAAGAGATGATTGCCACTAGCAATTTAGTCTTAGTCAATATCAACATCTCTAATTTGACACTCAAGTGCTCACTTTAGGCGTTTTTGTGTTGCTTTCCTATGTTCTTTCTTTTGTGTCCTCGCTCCACTTATTGGGTGCAATACTTCCTAGGATTGCGAAGTTGGAGGTGGGACAATTTTAGGTGTGCCTTTTGTGATTTTTTAAGAAGAATAAAAGAAAATGAATTGCACGTATGTGCACATGGTAGCTATGTACAAGGTGGATTCTACCTTATGGGGTTTGCAAGAGCATGGTAGATCTAAGGGTTATATCTCAATGCTGCATAATGATCTATGTCATGTGGGTGTATGCCAACATGCGTTATGTAGGTGAGGATATCGGTTAGGAAGTCTCTCTAGTCCATCATGTTAGCGATGTGAAGCTCCTCCTCAGTGAGAATTCTGTCGAGGTAGGGGTTGAGTAGGATGTTCTCCTCAAGTGGTGGGCTATAGGTCATTGCAAGGATGTGGAATGAGATAGGGGTAGCATAAGTTGGATCATATTTCGATGTCTTAATGTTGCGGTGTTGCTCAGCATTGGTCATGATTGGGCACCCCGTGCGCTCCCACTATGCATATAGTGTGAACCACTTTTGTAGAAACCTAGACTTAGATATGGCTAGTTGATCCAAATACACGAGGTCGTCAGGAGCGGTCACTACATGGTTGTGCTTGAAGGAGTTGATGAGGCTGCCCTTAGGAGCTTTTTCATGTAAAATTTGTGTGGTGATTAGCTCATCAGTGATTGAGGGGGACCTTTGTGAAAATAAATTGGAATTCTTTCCACAAGCAGGGTAGGGAAGCGACGGCTTGAGCCGTGGTCTCATCCAAGACACCAAGGTCTAGCTTGTCGTAGTTGTGGGCAAACACGGTGAAGGTGTTATCCAAGTTCCGAATGCACAAGACTAAGTCTTCACTTATGTTGGGAATAAAGGCTCACTGTTCCTTTTATTGTGTTGGGGTGTCAATGCACCCTTACACTTTGTACTTTATATATATTCAAAACCTAAAAAATGTGGTACACTCGTCATTGTACCGTATCCCTATTGTGTCCTGCTCACTCTACTGCTCTAGACTCTCTGCACCTTCACTCTCAGCTCAGCTCACGCACAGACTTCTCGACTACAAAGCGGTTTCAGAGCGGGTGTCGGGCTTGAGGTAACTGGCGTGAGGTGACACGCCTGAGGTGACGAGTACTAGTTAGGACGTGCGACAGGTCGCAGGCTAATCAGGGCGTGCGCAGTCAAGACGTGCAGCAGACAAGTTGCGGGCTCAATAGGCAAGTGTGAAAGACAAGTCGCAGGCAGGCTCGTGTGCAGACAGGCGCCAAAAGGGACGGACGTGTTGCAACCTGACGAAACGGGCAGATGGGACGAAACGGGCTGACGTGACATGCTGGCGCTGACGTGACGTGGTAAAGGCACATGCGGGCAGGCGTTGACGGCACACACTGGCAGGTGTTGACGCTATCGGACAGGTCAACAAGTCGACGGACGTCTTCCTGTTTTCGTTAAATTTTTTGTGAAATTCCTGAAATTTTACATTCTCCCCTCTGCCGGGTGTTCATATGCACAAGCACAATGTGCAATTTTTGATCCAGAAATTTGGGGCTTTTCCCGGAATTGGAACTCTGATGTAGAAGTGGACAACTTGACTCAGAAGTTGCAAAATCAGTGCACAATTGCTCGTGAAATTTTGGGGCTTTTCATGTTTCAGTGAAATTTCGTCAATTTGAGTGAAATTTGTGCATGTTGGACCTGAAAAATTTGGGGCTTTTGCAGAATTTCATCAATTTGTGCAAGAATTGCTTGGTATATGCACTTGGGCACTTGAATTGACATTTGACCCCATGTCAAGGGGTGATCTGAGCAGGAGGGAATGTCGTGGTAACTATCTCTAGAGAGAGAGAGACAGAGAGAGACTGCATGTCAAAGAGTGACTGCTTGAGTTAAGGTAGAAGACCTAGTGACAGTGCACTTCGAAAAAGGAGGTTCAAGTGCCCATCAATACCTACACTCGAATCAGACGAGAGGGAGAAGGGCATCAAAGGTGTATTTAAATGCGCATCCGAGTGTGCGATTCGATGCTAGATAGAGCAAGAAGGGCATCTCCAAGGGTGACGCATCTTGAGAGAGAGAGAGAGAGAGAGAGAGAGAGAGAGAGATTAAAACAAGGCATAGAGGGCTTATACGCGTGAGCCACACACCTTAGTTGGACCATCGTGCAACACCTCCACAAAGCATGATAGCATATGGCCTCTTCTCTTCCCTCTAATTGGATCATAATAGTGTATGGTATGAGAGGAGGTAGAGGCATGAGAGAGTAGAAGTAGGTTAAGTAAGAGAGAGAGTGTCAAAGGAGAAAGGGAGAGTTGCATCTAGTGCGACTATTCAATAGCTTCCAAGGTAACACTCCAGTGGAATACCATTTGAGTGAGAAAGCACCGTTCGAGTGGACACACCCATCCGAGTCTCAGAAGCATACATGCCATTCGAGTGGCCATGGGGGATTCGAGTTGACACACCCTTCGAGTGAGAAAGCATACCTACTATCCAAGTGCCAAGTGGCCACTCGAGTGAATGCACCATCCAAATGTGAAAGCAAATGCACTATTCGAGCAAGAATGCTACTCAAGTATGAGAGGCCGTCAAGTCGAAATGTTACACAAGCATAAGTGGCCATCCGATTTACTTGCTTTCTTATTTACTTATTTTTTCCTTTTTGATTTTGAACTCTTTCCCTTTAGCTCTCCTATGTTCGAGTGCTTCTTGCCCTTGAACGGTCACACTCGGATTCACACTTGAATGCTTCTCTTAGTTCTATCTAGAAGGGGGACTCCCTTAGCATGTTCATTTCTCAACGGTTTAGTGTCTCCCCTGGAGTTCTATAGCAGACATTCGACATGTACCTACTCCTAACCAATACTAACCTTACCTGAGATTACTTCTAGATTCTACAGTAACCTATTGCAACCTATTGTAAGAGAGAGGAATATTAACACCACACTCTCTCCTTTCCTAATCTAACCATGCATGTTTTGAAAACAGCTATTGTGTAAGCAAAAATTAAACCTCCCTCCATCTCTCGCTTGGCGTTCACAGCCCGTTTTCTATTCCTATGCATGGTAGGGAGATGAATGCTCCGGATGGTTGATTTCGCTATCTCGGGAATGGAACCAAAATGTCGTGCTACAATGGTGCTTAACAATGTGCGGAGCTCCTATTGTTTCAGGAGCTCGACCATCCGTGGTAGACAAGCTCTCATCTAGTCTCTCACTCTCTCACCTAATCTCTCGGCCAGCATGTAGAGCTCCTATTGTTTCAAGAGTTCAACCATTCGAGATAGACCATCTCTCACCTCTCTCATGCAATGGCTACTCTCATAGGCAGCAAAAGCAACCAATCGGACTAAGTTTGTAGTAGACACACCTAGAGCTCTCTCTCATCGTTGTAGTCTTAGCAAGTCAAGGTGGTCTCACAATCCAAGTGACATTGCCTTCTTTTGCAAGCTCTTGAACCGAATGCACTATCTACTAGTCGCCTCTTTCGACTGCTGAGCAAAGCGTGTTGAGGCAAAAACTCCCTCTCTCAATGGCACACATATGAGCTTTAGTCAATAGAATGTAGGTAGAAGAGAACTCACTCAGAAGTTGGTACACACTCGAATGATCTCTTTCATTAACTTTTTGGCTTTTATACATAGGTTTAGAGGGCTACAACCCCTTTTACCCCTTGGGCGCCTAGACCATTCTATTGTCCATCAAACTTGACCTTGCATTTACAAGTAGATGTTATAAACCGAAGTGGAACTCGACTCCACAAGGATTATTACAACTTACGTGGGAGTGAGCCTAGCACTCAAATTACATTGGTTACTTCTTGACGTTACCAAATTCGCACTATTGTAAAAAATTCTAGTACCTTGCTTTCTTTCTCGTTGCGTATCGCCCTTTAATTAGTATGTTGACTAGTCTTTTGCAGATCAGATACATTGTTCTAGCTAGAGAAGACCTAACCAACCAAGTTGAGGGTAGAGCGTTGAGGACAAAGGCTACCAATGTCATATGTAAGTTTTTGCTTGAAGAGACCTTTTGCAAGTATGGGTGTGTTGGGACGATCATTGCAAATCGACGTGAGTTGGATGCAGACAAAGCTAGGGAATTATTCTCTAGGCATGGTATCAAGCTGGCCTTGACTTTTTCTTATAATCTGGAGGGTAATGGGAAGAGTGAAAGATCTTGGAGTGGAGAGATTAGGGATTGGTTGAGGATGTTGCTTTATGCCTTATGGGCAGACCGTACTACACAGTGCCTACAAAGTTGATGTATGGGCAAAAGCAAGTGATGCCTAGAGAGACTTGCACCCTTACAGTGTTTTGCCTTGGTAGGAGGATATGTCTAAGGAGGAGCTCTTAGCTCTTTGCATACGTCAGCTTTATAGAAAATCATAGGATGTATAGAAAGCAGTGTGGAAGCTTAAGGAAGCTAGGATGCAGAATAAGGACATGTATAACAACAAACATAGGCTGTAGCCTAGAACAGTGGAAGAGGGTGTTTGGGTATTGACCTATGACAACAACATGGAAAATCAACATAGCACTATCCGAAAGATAGTGAAAAGATAGTTTCGGCCTTATGTGGTAAAGCATGTCTATGACAATGCTACTTACGTACTTTCAGAGCTTGATGGGACAATTTTGAGGATACCCATTGCGGGTAAAAGGATTAAAGTATTTAAGAAAAAAGATGAAGAAGCCTATGCAATTGAGAACTTGATAGAGATCGAGTCGGATGCCAGAGACGCAATAGAGGAAGAGGAAGACATTGATAATATAGTTGATGATCCTGATGTAGAAGAAGAGTATGAGTTGACCGTAGAGCTTGGAGGAGATGAGGATGAGTAGCTGTGGCCCATCTAGAGAATGTGCACGCTTAGAGGGGGTGGATGTTGTGACGCTGCATGTTTACTCATGAAAAACCTAAGAGGATGACTAGAAGACAAGATTTTAGTGATACCATAGTCAACGTCAATTGCAATGTGTCTTGGTTCATTGCATGTGATTGCGTGTGAATTTTCTCTTCATGTTTTAATTCTTGAGTGTCAGAAAAATATGAAAAAGACACCAAAAGGTTTTCCAAGTGTACGCATTGAAACCATCTACTAGTGCTAACATGGACTTTTCTTTGTTTATATTACTTTTGAAGGTCGGTTTCCAAAAGTCTTCAATTGAGGGTATGGAACCTCAATGTTACTATTCTATACATTCCAATGTCAGTAAGTAAATAAATATATAGTAAAAAAATACTGATCACCTATCAAAGTAGAAGAGTGATTAAGTTGGCAAAAAGTGATTTTCAATTCATTGGATGGTTGCCTAAGGATTAAACCAAATCAAAAGCAACACTCAATGCAAAACATTCGGCACATACACTTATGCCGAAGTACACTTTTAATCATTGAACAAGACCTTTGATTGGAGAACTATAGCAAAAAGACAAGATACTAATAGAGTTTTGATAATGAATGATTTAAGTGGTTAGTTCAACTCTTGTACATCTAATTTGGTAGGTTCTGCTCATGGCTGTTAGAGAGAGTTTGTGATTCCCATTACAGATTTAGTGAAGTGCAAAAATGTGACCTTTGTACATGTTAGATTAGGGTTCAGCAGCATGCGCACTCATATACTCTCACAATGAACAAGTGAACAATGTCACATCAAACATATGTTGTAATTCAGCTTTTAAGGCTGAAATATGTGTCTCATGAGGTCCATTCAACAGCATGTCATCCACATAAAGAATGAGAATCAAGAAGCTATCCCGATCTTTGCAGACATAAAGTGTGCTTTCAAAAGTTAGTGTGTGAATTACTGAAGCCAAGAGTAGTCAAGTATGCATGTATCTTCTCATAGCATGCCCTAGGTGGATGGTTTAAATCATAGAGGTCCTTATGCAAACAACACACTTTACTTTCTGACTCTTTTTGAATAAAGCTAGGAGGCTGAGTGACATAAACCTCCTCATGAAGATCACCATTTAGAAAAGCAGTCTTCACATCCAATTGATGCACATGCCAATCATAATGAGTAGCCAAAGTGATGACATTGCGAATGGTGGCCATATGTGAAGTGGGTGCAAATGTTACATCATAGTCAATCCTATGCTGTTGGGCATACCCCTTCTCAACAAGACGTGCCTTATAGCGATTAATGTTGCTATCAAATCTGTGTTTTAATTTATAAACCCACTTTGTGTTTATAGCACGCTTGCCAACAAGCAAGTCATGTAACTCCCATGTGTCATTTTTATGAATAGAGTCTATCTTTGATTGCATAGCTGCCATCCAATGTTCATTTTGTAAAGCACCATTTAAAGAAACAAGTTTCTCATTGCATGTAGTAGCTATGAGTGCCTACGCAACCAAGTTACCTTGTGCATGGTGAGTGGCTGCTCTAGTTCAACCGTGAAGTGGAATGGATTGTTTGTTGTCCTGTAATGTATTTAACATCCATCTAGGGGCTGTTTTAGCTTGCCAAATACCAGCCCTCTCATTGGCCATTTCATAATTAGGATTGCCTTGATTAATGGGCTGAAAATCAGGCTGTTGTTCAGTATGGTTTACTGTTGTAAACCCTCAATAGGTTGCTGAAATCAAGTGCACCTTGCTGAAACAATAGCAACAAGCATGACAGATTACACTTATGAAGAGAAAACAAATTCGTGACTGAACGCTCCTTGCCGTCGCATGCGGTGCTGCTTCGTCCCTGCCATCGTATCAGCTCCCCCCCGCCTACTGCCTCGTGGCGCACTGTTCCTTCATCTATTGCCTCGCCTACTCCCCTCCTGTGGAGCGCTGCCCCCCAGCGCGCTCTCACTCCCCCCCCCCCCCCCCCCCCCCCCCCCTCTTTCGCCTTGATCCCCCGCCACTTCTGCCCTGCAGCCCCGGCCCCGTTCGGTAGACCCACCACACCTGCGCTATGCTTGTTGTGAGCCGGCCTTTAGTGGTGTCCAACACCTCCCCCACCATCATAAAATAGCATTTCCCCACTCCCACTCCCACTCCCACTCCCACTCCCACTCCCACCCCTCCCCTCCAGTTGCTCCCTCCCTCTGCAACAACTCCCTTCCCCTTCCCCTCTGGTAGCATAGCAGCGTGATTGGTAGGTTCTTAGCAAGGACACGTAATGGAAACCTTTGGTCAGACGCCGGTGCATTCTACGAGCGTCCCCTAGTCAAACTCCTTGTGCATCGTCCTCTTTGAGAAACAGCTCTTAGCCCTTCGTGCCATAGAGCTGGAGCTGAAAGAAATAACAATCTTTGGTCAGGTTGTAGGACACTCCCCATCTAGGGGCCAGCTTCGGGATTGGCTTCACTCCACGTTGCGCATTGGCACAGTGCAGATCATGGAGGCACTTCTCATGGGTCAAGGGATCTTCATGGTTCGACTTACCGCTGTAGACGCAGCCCGTGAGCTCATGGATAGCTCACCCTATGTTTCCATGAAGGGGGTCATTTACATGGTTCCCTAGTACAGTGGCTTTATAGTGGATGCATTCGCGCTCCATAACAGGTTTTTTAGACATTGGATTACCTTACTCTTCTCCAGACTATCAATAGAGTATCGCTAGTTAGTGGAGGACTTTGGATGCTCTTCGGTACAGTTCTTCCCGCCTCTTTCGCGGATGTAGTGACAGCCACAAGAGTCCCAAAGGTACGGGTGGCAGTGGAAGATACAAAGAATATACCAAAGTTTCTGGAGATTGAGAGAGGTGGACACTCTTTTAGGCAGCAGGTTATTGTGATTGGGCAGCCAAGGCAATGTCTACATTGCCATGACTTTGGGCATTAGGTAGCAGATTGCATGCACTTTGGAGCCAAGGCAGCTCCGCTGATTGGATCGTAGGTGGACGTTGATGGTTTTACACGGGTCCAGAGACGATGAAGAGGGAGACGGTAGGGGGGGTTGTAGTCAGCCCCTTAGACACAACCACGGCAGCAGGGAACAAGAGGGCAAGCGTCGACCCCTCGACAAAGCACCCCGCAGCCCCCCTTGCTGATCCCACCCGACAGGACCACAGGCCTCCACATCCACCATCCATGGAGGCGTCACAGGCTACCTCACTCAAGATTCCATAGCTTTCCCTCCCACCGCCTCGTACCTCCGACCACTCTACCATCCCTCGATCTTCCTTCTCCCCACCATCTTCCCTGCCGATCAGCCCCCCTGATCCCCACCTAGTATAGTTGACCCCCCCGCCCATCCTCTTCCCCCCCACCACTCCCCCCCCCCCCCCCCCCCCCCCCCAGGGCCCGTTTGGTAGATCCACCACACCCGCGCTATGCCTGTTGTGAGCCGGCCTTTAGTGGTGTCCAGCACCTCCCCCACCATCATAAAATAGCATTTTCCCACTCCCACTCCCACTCCCACCCCCTCCCACCCCTCTCCTCCAGTTGCTCCCTCCCTCTGCAACAACTCTCTTCCCCTTCCCCTCTGGTAGCATAGCAGCGTGATTGGTAGGTTCTTAGTAAGGACACGCAATGGAGACCTTTGGTTAGACGCCAGTGCATTCTACGAGCGTCCCCTAGTCAAACTCCTTGCCCATCGTCCTCTTTGAGAAACAGCTCTTAGCCCTTCATGCCACAGAGCTGGAGCTGAAAGAAACAACAATGTTTGGTCAGGTTGTAGGACACTCCCCATCTAGGGGCCAGCTTCGGGATTGGCTTCACTCCACGTTGCGCATTGGCACAATGCAGATCATGGAGGCAATTCTCATGGGTCAAGGGATCTTCATGGTTCGACTCACTGCTGTAGACGCAGCCCGTGAGCTCATGGATAGCTCACCTTATGTTTCCATGAAGGGGGTCATTTACATGGTTCCCTAGTACAGTGGCTTTACAGTGGAGGCATTTGCGCTCCATAACAGGTTTTTTAGACATTGGATCACCTTACTCTTCTCCAGACTAGCAATAGAGTATCGCTAGTTAGTGGAGGACTTTGGATGCTCTTCGGTACAGTTCTTCCCGTCTCCTTCGCGGATGTAGTGACAGCCACAAGAGTCCCAAAGGTACGGGTGGCAGTGGAAGATACAAAGAATATACCAAAGTTTCTGGAGATTGAGGGAGGTGGACACTCTTTTAGGCAGAAGGTTATTGTGATTGGGCAGCCAAGGCAGTGTCTACATTGCCATGACTTTGGGCATTAGGTAGCAGATTGCATGCACTTTGGAGCCAAGGCAGCTCCGCCGATTGGATCATAGGTGGACGTTGATGGTTTTACATGGGTTCAGAGACGATGAAGAGGGAGATGGTAGGGGGGGTTGTAGTTAGCCCCTTAGACACAACCACGGCAGCAGGGAATAAGAGGGCAAGCGTCGACCCCCCGACAAAGCACCCCGCAGCCCCCCTTGCTGATCCCACCCGGCAGGACCACAGGCCTCCACATCCACCACCCATGGAGGCGTCACAGGCTACCTCACTCGAGCTCCATAGCTTTCCCCCCCGCTGCCTCGTACCTGCGACCACTCTACCATCCCTCGATCTTCCTTCTCCCCACCATCTTCCCTGCCGATCAGCCCCCCTGATCCCCATCTAGTGTAGGTGACCCCCCCGCCCATCCTCTTTTCCCACCCCCCCCCCCCCCCCTCCGGGCCCCCCCCGCGGCTCCCCCCAGACACTCTTTTAGGTAGCAGGTTATTGTGATTGGGCAGCCAAGGCAGTGCCTACATTGCCATGACTTTGGGCATTAGGTAGCAGATTGCATGCACTTCGGAGCCAAGGCAGCTCCGCCGATTGGATCGTAGGTGGACACTGATGGTTTTACACGGGTCCAGAGACGATGGAGAGGGAGACGGTAGGGGGGGTTGTAGTCAGCCCCTTAGACACAACCACGGCAGCAGGGAACAAGAGGGCAAGTGTCGGCCCCCCGACAAAGCACCCTGCAGCCCCCCTTGTTGATCCCACCCGGCATGACCACAGGCCTCCACATCCGCCACCCATGGAGGCGTCACAGGCTACCTCACTGGAGATTCCATAGCTTTGCCCCCTACTGCCTCGTACCTCCAACTACTCTACCATCCCTCGATCTTCCTCTTCCCCGCCGATCAACCCCCCTGATCCCCACCTAGGATAGGTGATCCCCCCCCCCCCCCCCCCCCCTCCCCCCGGTTCCCATAGGAGGTGAGGAGCCCCATACGCCAACATTCGCCACTCACCAGCAATAGTCTAGCCCCCCCTTCCCCACACAGCCACAAGTTCATGTGTCCTTGGTGCTCGTCACAATTTCCTGTGACGGGTTGTTGCTACCACAGGAGTTCTTTTGCAGTGGCCCGTGGTCCTACCTGAGAGTTGCGAAGAGTTTCCACTACCTTTGGGGGTGGGGATCTTTGTGGTACGTAAGTCAAGGTAGAGTGGTAAGGTCCATTTATTAGCACCACTGGATGGACCAAACTATGCTTTCTTCCTTCAGACCTCTCACACAGGAGATTGGACGATGACACATATAGAGGAGGAGGTGAAGAGTGAGGTGGCAGACCACATCTCCCAGTGGATGGGAGGAGGAGGACTAGTACTCTTTTCCCAACAATGGCCAAGTTGCGTGATGGACATTAATTGATGGGCTAGTGCTGAGGTTCCACATCTAAGCATCATTTTTTGAGCCCTCCACAGTGGAGAGCACCGATGGATGTGATCGAGTGGCCCCTGGCACATGTGGCCCATTTCTACCAGTGCATAGAGTCACGCCTCTTAGCTTGATTGATAGATGCCTTGGTGGTACCACTTGGAGCATCTATCACCCCATGGTCTCGCCCGAGGGCCACCGCTTGAGGGACACCATGGGGGAATGGAGTTTATTGTCTAGGCATGTAGCAAAGCGTATCTGCATGTTCCATAGCTCTTCTTCTTCATCAGCAACTTCCACACCGAACAGATGCCTATTCGGTGAGTCACAGGTTTCCCTATGAGTTTACATCTTGCATCCTGGAATGTGAATAGCCTCCACTACAGTGGGACATGTGGTTCTAGGAAGTTGATTGTTCAGCAAGAGTTGCAGCTTGCCCTCGCCGGACGGATCGACATCTTACTTCTGCACAGGAGCACAAGCTCACCCTGCCCAGGCCCATCAGGTAGGGAAGGTACTCCTAGGCAGTTCACACACTTACTGGGAGTACGCCATCGGTGCCCACGGCGAGAGTGGAGGCGTATACACCTCTATTGGCCCGAGCCTCATCGCCTGTGTACATGACCATAGAACGATTGTGGCAGGGAGGGTTCTATGGATTAGATTGGATATTGGGACTCGTGCCTTGGAGTCCTCAATGTCTATGCCCTTACTGAGGTTAGAGCACACCATAGCAGCAAAGAAACGCGTTTCTTTGCCTTTGAAACTTACGAAACGTTTCGTAAAGTACGAAACGTTTCTTTACATAAAAAACGTGGGAAGGGGGGACCCCAAAAAAAAAAACGTGAGTTAGTCCTCTGTAAAAAAATAAAGGTTAGTGTTAGTCTATGGTCGATGGAAAAAAAAAAGCAAAAAAAATCAAAAGAAATGTACCTTTCATCACTCGTGACTTATCGCATGCACAGCCTATCACGACTCATGCCTCCTGTCACGCTCGTTTGGTCCTGATTCTACCTCGTTAACCATCGATAGTCCCATGCCACCTCCTCTGCCTGTCCACTTGTGTGCTTGTTCACCCTGTCGACTATCTGCTCCTGCCGTGCTGACCATCAACAGTCCCAACTCCCATGCCAGCTCCTCTGCCTGTTCGCTTTTGCACCTACTAGCTTTTGCCTTGTCAATAGCCCTACGCAAAAGACAGAATTGCAGGGGACCAAATGAGATCAACCCCAACTCCTTCAAGGTGGAAATTCACTTAGAAAAATTGGTGCATCCTACACATGAGGATGATGAGGTGTGAGCCTTACTTGCAGCAGAGAGAGCACAGCTTTGGTATCAAACAAGATCTAGGGCTAGGGGTGCTGATGCATCAATTCTAGCAAAAGGTTCCAGTAGGATGGTAGCAGTTAGTGCTTGAGCTAGTGTCATAAATGACACAAAGGACGATTGGAGTGTGAGTGAGGAGGATAAGGATGGAGATGATGATGATGATGGTGGTAGCGATGGTGATGATGATGAGCCTGAGTAGTGACTCATGAGTCATAACTCATGAGGGTTCATGATTTTGGATTAGACTCTAGAGTCTTATCTTTTTGGGATTTTCACTTAGTCAGTGTAGCGTCCATGGACCATTATTGTTTGGATAGTTCATTATATGACTTTAGTTTCATTTATGAGTGTTATCTATGATGTATCATGATTCATTTTGGATTTTGACATTTTGTCATTTTGTAACTTGTTTTGAAATGAGAATCATGATATTGCCACTTCACCCATTTTACATTACTATTTGCACATGGGCTATGTAAAATGTCTTTCAATTTTCTTTATGTGATATGTATGAATCAATGATCATGATGTTTAAGGTTTGATTATAGTATAGCTTATTTAAATATTAATCTTTGACAATAGTCAACAATGGATTATGGATCATGGATGTGTAATGTGTTATTCTGAATTGACTATATTGCTTCATGTTTTATCACTTTTTCTCAATTCACTTGTTTTTGTTTAAGAGAAAATTCCATGGAGGTTTAAAGCATCTTTCCCTAGTTTAAAACTATTAAAAAACCCTTTATAAAAAAATTTCACGTTTCTTTCTGGAAACTCCAAAGCATTGCTTTTGGTCGTGTGAGGCGGCAGAGCTCGTATGGAGAGGAGCATGCCGCATTCTCCGTCGTCTGGCACCTAGCTTTGGATGTATCTCATGGGGAACTTTCTGCTGGCAAGGCAGTCGGCGAGGGCCGTCACCTTTTGTATGAGGCCGGGATGTAGGACACGATTTTCATCATTGAGGCTGGGTCTTGCACAGTGGGCGGCTTGGAGGCTTTACCCAGCCACCATGTACTGGAGCCCACAACAGACCGCTCTGAGGTATGGGAGATCGTAGGGAGTCTTACTGGGTGGCACATCTAGAAGGTGCGCTGCCAGGAGGTTTTTGGCGGGGAGAGCCTTTCAGTATAAGCGACTTTGGCAGAGCTCTGGACCTCCATCATCCACTCCCTCTGCGGCCGATGGGACCAAGTGCAGGGCGAGTCTCATGCTCGTCAGGAGCTCCGTTTTCACTTCCTGCGTACTCAGGGAGGCCAGGACCTATTCTTCGTGATGTAGGTAGGCAGCCCTAGATGGCGTTACACCCCCCATCCATGGCTTCTTGCCCCCATCCCCCCTAGACGGCCTTGAGAGGCTTGTATACATGATGTATTTGTGACTTTGCATCAGCTCCAGCTAGTTTATCGAGCATGAGTACTTTGTTGTAATCAATTTTTTTTAGTAATATAATTAGCCACATTTTACTTTCAAAAAGAAAAAACAATGGCAACAAATTGTCAAACATGTCCATAGGCCCCACTTTGGGCTGATTTTTGCAGTCCATGAAGGACTGAACAACACGTTCTCGAATACCACATCTCTACTAACAAAAATCTTGTTGGTAGAGGGTTAGTATAAGTGGTACCCTTTACTTTTTGCACTATAACCAATAGAAATGCATTTGACAGCCTTCTCTTGGAGTTTGTCTTCGTGGTTGTGGCACCAAATCATGTTCCAAACAATCAAAGACACGAATATGTGACACTACTAGTTTCCGGCCATTCCAAGCCTCATAAGGCATACATTTAGCCAATACTTTAGTTGCGCTACGATTCAGCACATACACTGCACACATGATAGTATTAAGCCAAAACTTTGGGGGTAGCTTATTATGTGAGGTCATACATGCCATTTTCATCAAGGTGTGATTTTTTCTTTCAGCCACACCATTTTTTTGAGGTGTGTAAAGCATAGTACATTGATGGATAATCCCCTTTTCAGCCAAAAAAGAGTTGAACTCGGGCGATATATATTCTCCTCCTCAATTGGTATGTAGTGTAATTACTTGCATCCACTGCCATTTTAGCCAAGGCCAAGAAGGTTTTAAAGCATGCAAAAACTTCTGATTTGTGTCTCAAAGCATATGCCCAACAATGACAAGTCATCTCATCAACGAATGTAACAAAGTACAAGTTTCCTTCGATGGATTTGACATGCATGGGTCCACAAACATCACTATGCACAAGTTGTAATTTTTTATCAGCATGCATAGATTCACCTTTGGCAAATGAAGCATGATGTATTTTTCCATAATTAAGATGACCAAACCAAGCATGCCATAACCTAGTGTCATCCACAATGGTGGCATCAACCTGTAATGCATCCGTTAATGCTCTCCTCTCATATAAATCAAAGCTCATAGAGTCCATTATACAATGTATTATCGGTGACAATGAGGGCATCCCCATAATTACAATCATAGATACTACATTAATCCATGTGGAATTTAACCACAAAACTAGCACATGCAATGGCATTGAAATTAAAATTTTTCCTTTTCAAGCATGATAGTTTTTCTATTCACTCCAATAATGGGAATTTGACTAATGCCTTGAATTGCACATAAAGCATTATTTGCACATACAATTGATCCCCCCTTTTGTACATTTGCATATGATACAAACAAGTTACAAAAGGATGTTATGTGCTTGGAAGCTCCACTGTCAAAATACCATGTGCTGCAATTTTTTGCCACTAAAAGACTATGCTCATTGGAAGAAGGATCATATAAACATTAAAGGCATAAGATTTGACCAATGTCCAAGTGTGCCAAATGTGTGGTTGCATAATTTGCATTGCTGAATTTTTAGCAACACTCATGTTTGATTGTTTCTTCTTTTCACTTGCCATGCTCTTTCTACATTCGTCAACAACATGCTCTTTTTTTGTGCAATAATTGGACCTCTTTTTCTTAGCATTGTCATCTGTGATACTTGAAGAAATAGGTGCAATCCGGGGTGTCATGGCCGTTGGGGCCTAGTATGAGAATGTCGTGGGGGCAGCGTGAGGTGATGTGGGCCGACTATGCTTGTTGGAGGTGAATGTGATGGGGCAGATAGTGCTTGACATTGTTGGTGTATATTGTTAGGATAGGCAACACGCAATAAAGGACATATGAGTACCTGTTTGTAGGTTAGGGAATGCAAGAACGGTGAGTCTTTATTCCCAACCACCTCCCACCTAAAGGCAACGTGCTTGAAGGTAGAGAAAAAAATCAGCTAAGTCTATGTATGTACAAAGTTGAAATACATATATACTATCCAACTCCAATTATCTGGTGGCAATAAGCAAATTGCTCTGTTGGAAGACCCTTCGAGAGGTCTGTAGGGTTATCATCTGTATGTACCTTGACAAGCTCAACGCTCTTATTGTCATGTACATCCCTGACAAAATGATACTTCACCTGTATGTGCTTTGTCTTTGCATGAAAGATAGGATTCCGTGCTAGCATGATAGCACTCTGATAGTCACAATGGAGGATAGGAACCTCTATAATATCAAGCTCTCTCACCAGACGTGAAAGCCATAAAGCCTCTTTGCATACCTCAGTGGCGGCCACATACTTTGCCTTTGTAGTAGACAATGCAACACACTTTTGTAGCTTGGATATCCAAGAGACTGCTCCACGTGTGAAAGTGAACACATATCCTGAAGTAGACTTCTTGCAGTCAGGATGACTAGCATAGTCTACATCCGTGAAGCCAACAATAGATGAATTCTGCTTACCAAAGCAGATACACAAATCCTTTGTGCCCTTAGGGTATCTCATGATACCCTTCACTGCTTTCCAATGCTTTTTGCCAAGATATGCTATGTATCTGCTAACCACTCCCACCGCAAATGTAATGTCAGGATGTGTAGCAACCATAGCATACATCAAGCTACCAACAGCTACACAAATCCTTTGTGCCCTTAGGGTATCTCATGATACCCTTCATTGCTTCCCAATGCTTTTTGCCAAGATATGCCATGTATCTGCTAACCACTCCCACCGCAAATGTAATGTTAGGACGTGTAGCAACCATAGCATACATCAAGCTA
The DNA here is from genome assembly GCF_053477565.2 of Lygodium microphyllum. NCBI lineage: Eukaryota > Viridiplantae > Streptophyta > Polypodiopsida > Schizaeales > Lygodiaceae > Lygodium > Lygodium microphyllum. The sequence goes on along the minus strand of NC_141153.1, from coordinate 36,785,799 downwards.
CCAACAGCTGAAGCATAAGGTATCTTGGCCGTTTCACCCTTAACATCATCAGATGTAGGGCTGTCATCTGCACTAAGTTTCACATATGGAGGCAATGGTACATCAATGGCTTCCTCCCCCTCCATATGGAAACGTTGCAAAACCTTAGTGACATACTCCTGTTTTTGACAGATAACCCTTTGATTTGTCTCAAAGTATACACATGCCAAGAATGTGATTGGCCTCACCTAGATCCTTCATATCAATGCTATTGTGTAAACTCTGCTTCAAGGAGTCCAAGGCATGAACGTCCCTGCCTACAATCAGCATGTCATCCACATACAAAACCAAGAGAATAAGGCTGCCATTTGCTGCCTTCTTGGTGTATAAGCAGTGACCAACTTGAGAGCGATGAAATCCCTGAGATTGCATAGGTTAGCCTTGTTGCATAAAGATAGTACACTCATTGAGATGTCATGATGAAATGGTGGTCTCACATGGTAAAATATTTAAGTGTCAGAAGCAAGGGGAATATTTTACCTTGAGTAAGAGACTTTGGGCAACCCTAATTCTTTTAAGATGTGTAAGGTATGGTTATACAAAAATAAAACCTACTAGCACCAAACATTGGATCCCTTTAGGGCTTATAAACTTATAAATAGCTACCCTTACTCTCATTTCCATATGTTCTCTTGTTGCCCTGACCATAGCCTCATGATTGGTTGTGCAATCTCATGTGTCTTAGAGTGCCACCATTGTGCTTCAAACATTGCTATTGATATCCACCTGTCTTAGGGTGCTAATATTGTACTTCAAACTATGTTGTTCTAGAAGGCTGCAAGTATTAAAATACAGCTTTTGAAATTGGCCACCATTTTCATGGGTTTGTGATACCAATATTGGGGTCTAGAGTTATCATTCAAACTGGATTTGAGGTACATCAATTCCTAAATCACTAAAGTGACACAGCAAATATCACCTGTATAATTTTTTGTTTTAAAGATGTTTTTAGTTGTTTTTTTGCTTTGCAGGATCAATCAGACTGCACAGACACTGGATTGAATATCACCTGTATAATTTTTTGTTTTAAGGATGTTTTTAGTTGTTATTTTTGCTTTGCAGGGTCAATCAGACTGTACAGACACTGGATTGAAAGCCCCCGATAACGAGCACAAGCCTGTCTTTTGCAAAGAACTTGCTAGGTTGTGGGAAACTGTCAAGCCAAATCTGCCCTGGAAGAAAGGGGACTATGGTCCTGCTAATACTTTGCTTATTGATGATACTCCATACAAAGCCTTACTCAACCCTGTAAGAGGAATTCTTTAAAAAAAAACCACACCAGGGAAGTTGTGTGCATATTCTAAGATTTGACGTATGCTCTTGTTGTTTGGCTCAGCCTCATACAGCAATTTTCCCACGTTCATACACTGTATCTGATTCTGAAGATAATTTCTTAGGTAAGCCTGGCACCTGCTAGCACCAGGAGAGAATGCCACATTTTACTTCATTTTGACTTTAAAACTGGTTGGATGTCTGGTAATGTATGCCATTATTGACTCTTAAACTTGCTTTGTCCTTGGCAATTATGTAGGTTGTGAATTGCTAAGGTATTTGAAAGGCATTCTTGTTGCCACAGATGTTCAGTCTTACATAGAAAAGAACCCATTTGGAGAGCCTAGCCTTACCTCTGCAAGTCCACTTTGGGATTACTTCAGTGAAATTGTGCTTACTTCTAAGCATGTGGTGAGCAAAGCTGGTGATGTGGTGGTCCAGGATTTTGGGCATGAACAAGGCCTTCAAAAACATGGCCATCATAGAAAGAGAGTGTATGGAAAGGCCAAAAAAAGCACTAATGTCAATCAAGTCAATTTGGAGGAATCAAATCTGGATATTGAGCTACATAGTCAGAACAAAGGTGAAGAGACATATTGTCTTCAAACGACATGCAGAGAAATGTCTAGCAAATTGCAGGAATGTTGTGACACATCTTCATATCCTTTGAGGTTTGTTGTGCCGCTACATTCAAATGTTGTGCGAACAGTTGATTTGGACAATGCCAAACCCACAGATAACCAGTGTGTGTTGATTCCATCTCATGCTAAAGAGAATGAGTGTAATCACCAATACAGGTGCATTACTGAAAGACTAAACAAGGAAGATAAGCAAATAAGCCTGCCACTTGTAGGAAAGAACGACTCTAGTTCTAAGCGAAGTGGGGAACGTGTAGATGAAGAATCAAACAAGAAACCAAAAAGAAGAGAAGCTAGTCAACTGGGAAAAAACAAAGGTAACATGGATATGGCAATGGACGAGTCTCCTGATGAAAGGATGTCTCATTTTGAAGGTTCTGCTAACCAGATTAAAGTTCGCTACAAAAGAGAAGACTGCCCATTGATCTCTGCTGAGCCAAGGGTGACTGAAATGCCAATGTGTGAAAATCCCGGGAAGAAGTTTTATACTGAGCATAGTAGACTAAAGGGTTTTGATAAAGTAAGGGTGGCAAAACCGTATGTGAGAAGTTCCAGAGAGTCTTCATACTTCAAGTATCACAGACATTATACTGATAAGGGCAATCATGAGTCGCATAGTAATAATTGGTATGGCACAGGGAAGAAGGGAAGGAGTGGTAGCGCAATTCATTACCCACAAAATGAAAGCCACTTTGATCTTAGAAATAAGTTGGATAATTTTAGCTCCAAAAACTGGCCTAAACACAGAGGAAGCCCAAGATATCACCATCAAGCTAGCAATTACACTTACAAAAGATGGAACTATAACAAATCAAGAGTTGTGGACTGTGACCTTGAAGGGTTTCAACCAGAGATGGTAACCAAAGCTCAAAGGGAACTTGGGGATGCATATTATGGGGAAAGAAGAATGTTAGAGAACCAGAGAAGTGCAGGCTGGACGATATCAGTAAGGAACCTAGACACGCACAATCACGACCCATTGAAAGTTCAAATTGGCTTATCAAGCGAAGAAAATGGATACAATCAATCGACAGGATGGATAAAGCCTGGCAGATCTCACTATGGGGAAAATGTTAATGCTCATCATCAATGGAATATAGAACTGGGTGCTCAACAGACATCATATGGTGAAGTTTCCCGCATGCATTCTGATGCAGATTATATCAATAGATTCAGTGACTCTCATCAAAGGTCAGGACAACATAAAGGCTCAAGTCAATCATCTAGAAACTGGTCAGAATATAATAGAAGTCACAGGCAGTGGCCACAATATTGAGTATCTAGTGGTTCAAGGGAGCCAAGAGAATACGCTCAAAGATTTCACTCTGATACCAAGCGTGGACTTGAAAATTACTGATAAGGAAATTGAATGCAGCTACTGGAGCAATCCAATGTTTTTGTATCACTATCATTTTTAACAAAATATCGAAGTTGTGTTTTCAGTTAGATGCTAGTGCCAGCAGTTACATACTGCTTTATCAACCAAGCTTAATCCTTGTGAATTAAAATCATGTTTTTCTTGATGGTATCTTAGGCTGAAATAAGGTTCTCTAAATAGCTCCTGTAAGTGACCAGCTGCTGCAATTTCTCTCCATTCCAAATGGACAAATGCAACTGAATGCTGCAGTTGGAGGCTAACTAATATATTGGCCAAGAAGGGCTTAGTAATAACTACTATTTTTAACTGCTCTTGGTAGAATAATTCGACATACACCCGGGAAAATTCATTCCATATGACTTGGCAGGGTGCTAGTGTCCGATGGTAATGGGGGACCAGCTGAATTACATGCTGAAGCATCAGCCTGAAGATTTGCCTGTAATCTGCTGTTAATTTCCTACAGTAATGAACTGAAATCGGTCCCACGGGAGCTGCTTTACTATTGAATGCATTTTTTCCAGCTAGTGATTATAATTCCATGTTGCACTTAATATCATTTGCTCAAGGATATGCTGCTCATCTCATTTCTTTTATAAAGCTCTTCCCTTGAAAGCTGGTAAGATACTTTCCATAGGATTAGACCTTGCTTCTTTGGTATTATGAATGTAAGGGATGTTTGTCTCAACAAGACCCCTTGGTTTTCTAACTGCTTTGCTGAAGAAAATGCAAAAGCTTCTGTTTCTGGTGTTCTAATTTGCTCAAGACTTCTCCAGCTTGGTTAGAAGGCAATGAGGTGGTACAAATGCAGGGTTTAGAACATGTTCCATGCTGTTGAAAGCTAGATCTAAATATACCAGCGAGTAGAATGTTCACAACATATCAAAGGTAAGGTAGCATCCACACATCCTACGCATCATTTATCAATAAGTACAATGTATGGACATCGACTCCTTTTGAGAACATCCATGCACAAGCCAGATATCACAGCTGAAGACTCCAATGGTCACAGTATTCCTTTGATTGAACTTGTTTGCCTGAAGCTTGAAGTTCGAAGGCAAGGCAGCCAGTTACCTTCAAAAGGACCATCACAAGTAAATTTATTTATTGTGCCTCCAAAACCTACAGATACGAACTATTAGGAGGTCTAATTGTAAGCTTTTCCTCAAAATCAAGATTCTTCTGTACCCTTCAAATCTGAGGGCTACTTTGAAGTAGTGAATATGGTTTGGCAAAAGGTGAACTAGTTCAGAATGCTCACTGAATGACTACTTCAACTTTAATTGAGACATAAAAGAGCTTATCTAGTCAAAACTGTATATCACAACTAATTGTACAAATGATGTAATGGAGGTTTTAGTTGAGCTCTTGGACATTGATATGGAAATTGCAACATTTTTTTACTGCTAGCCCTCTAACTTGAAACTAACAATTATCACAGGGTGCATGCACACCTGACTGCATGCACATACACACTCACAGACGCATGCACGTGCACTTCTGCACACACACATTCACAGACACACGTGCTGAGTAACTCATTAATGTGCAAGGAAAATAGACTTTCATGGAAAATTTTTCCAAGGAAGTATAAAACAATGATTAAACTAGATCCATATGAGTGGGGTCTAAATCACATGCAGGCAACTATGATAGATAGATTGTTTCATTGGGCCTTGAAACCACCTGCAGTGTGGAACAATTAAATGCCCAAGAATGCAAGGTTCTTTTGAGCCTACATCGCCCATAAAGCCTAAAATTTGGCCTAGGTGAAGAAGATGGAGTATTTAGAAGGTTGAGGTTGAAAATTTGCCAACCAATTGGAAGATTTTCTCAAGTCTGTGTAGGAAATTTGACATGCAATTGTTAAAAGAGTCTATCCAAAACACCTCTAGTGGCTATGCAAAGTGCTAAAGGTGATTGGGGGATGGCTTGAGTGGCATGTGAGCATCTCAAACATTGAGAGGAAGTAATATATACTTTTTCCAATATTTGCCCCATAGGTAATGCTTCGATCATACATCTCTAAAGGAACATTCTTTGATTCAAAGGAAATCCATTTTTCTAAGTCCATCAAGATTAATTTTCCACAATATGAGTGGTTCATCCAAATGCCACAATGCATCGGCATGCTTGTGTATCAAAGGTGAATGTGAAACATACCTATAAGTCTCAATCGATTTGTTACTTGTGGGAAAAGCATGACATCTTGAGGTGTTTCTTTTAATTGCCCAATCCATGTATGTTATTTTTATTTATAGGAGGCTAGGTTGAATGTCCTCCAAGAAAATCCTTATTTTTCTCCAGATGGGCATATGATGCTCACCAAGTCCATGTGTTTGATATACACATGGCAATGTAAATCCCTAACCATCACCATCAATTGCATCACTAATCACTAATATTATCTGTCCAATTATTTTTCTCCAAATGGGCATACGATGCACACCAAGTCCATGTGTTTGATATACACATGGCAATGTAAACACCTAACCATCACCATCAACTACATCACTAATATTATCTGTCCAAATTAAGAGAATGATAAGCTTTAACATGTCCTTGAACCTCCAAGGGTTCTTTCAAAACAACAATGTATCAATGTGCATATAATTTTGTGTTGGTGGTGGTGGTTTGCTAGACAATTGCATGTGGGATTGATATACATTGGGTTGAATATCAATGGTTTGTAATTTACCTTTCAAAATTATCAACTGCGACTTTCCAATGATCCACAAACTAGTCTCCTTATGCTCATACTCGTATTGATACATATGGTCTAGCCAAAATGATTCCGCAGGCTTGTTTTTGTCAAACAAGGCAATTGGTAAGGCCTCACTTGCTACCACATGATGGTCTATGTCAAAAGTGGTAAATGAATTTGCACATACTAAGTCTATAATAATCTCATGTGGTTGCAAAAGTCATGGCTAGAGGAAACTATGGTAGACACATTATTTGAGAAGCAAAAGCCTGGATTTGGTAAAATCTATGTGGAGCTTGGTCGTAATTCAAATGTAGCTAATCTATCAATTAGTATTTTGACACCTCAAGAATCATTTTTTGGCATGAAAAATGTGTCATTAGCATGAGCCTAAGCCAAAAAAGTCTTCAAACAAACTATTGCATATCGTACAAAACTCTAAATTCTATGTCCACATAGATAATAACAATGGGTGTCTAGTAATAGCATACTAGTTACTCCGTGCTTAGATTCTCCTAGTGCTTTGAACCAACTTTAGGCCATTGCTTCACATTAGTGTTTGTAATGATTAGGGCACTTCACATCCTTAGGTGTCGCAACTCAAAGCACACTTATTAACTATTAACATTATTTTTGAAATTATATTTGAATTCAACTTACCTCTTTTGATGCATTATGGACAATCTACTTAGTTTACTCCCAGACCTCAAACCACAATTATTAATGTAATGAAGGATGTAATGGACCTGCTAGAGTCTAGCATTATAGACAATCTACTTAGTTTACTCCCATACCTCAAACCACAATTATTAATGTAATGAAGAATGTAACGGGCCTACCAGAGGCTAGCATTAACAATGTGAAGGAAGCTAACCACTAATGGTCATTGAGGAGGAGGAGGCTATGACAACATGGCCTTGTTGATAAAAGTAGTAGTTCAAAGTTGTTGGTTGCCAAACAATGAACCTCATAGGTTTGGAATTGGTGAGACGAATAAAAACTAAAGTTTGTATCTATTCTCTATCCTCTCTTTTATTTCCTCTCTTTTCTCTTTCATAGTTCTCTCTCTTTCTCCTAGATTTTTTAAGTCTCCCTCCCCCTCCCCCCCTCTCTCTCTGTCTTGCTCTCTCCATATTTTCTCACTCATATGTTCACATGAGTATAGGCATGCGTGCATATGTGCATACATATGTATATGATGGTTTGGATATACGCGTACATGCACATGTATATGTATGGTGTGTGTGTTTTTCTAGTATATGTTTTTTTATTATATGTGCGTTTGTGGGTGTTTTGTGGTATACACACATTGCATGCACATGTTCAACCATTAAAATATAATTTCATCTCACATATTTAATTGGAAAAAAATTCCTCTCTCTAGGTATATATATATATATATATAAACATCCACAAAAAAGACAACATGACCTATGTGGCAAAACCAAAGTACATCTTTGTCCAATGTCATCTCATCGTCACGAAAGAGAAAAAAATACATCCTAGTATAAGGCTAACATCTAAAGATCACTATGTCTAAAAAACTAAATGTATAAAATGTTTAGCTTCTAAATGTCAAGATCGACACATGATTCCAACCATAATGTGATCCAGTTCCATCTTGCTAATGTATCAACGGGCTAGCCTCTTATGTCTTGTAATGATGGCTTTGATTTGACTATGATATGGATCCCTCAATTGTTAGCCACATAGTCGAGGTCGCCGTGCTCAACAAAGTGCAATGGCCTTGTCTAGTGTGACTGTCTGATAAAACTTTCCAAACTATGGTTATGGACAATAAATCCATCCTTAGAGAGGTGTAGGAAGTGGCTCTTCGATAAAACTCCATCTTGAGTCCTAGAGGGAGCGTCGGTTGGATCCAAGTCCTTTTTTCAACTCTTTTAGACATTGGCCCTCATGACTAAATTTAGCTGAGATTGGCTAAGATGAAGTGTAGGATAGTCCAAGCTATAGTCAAAGGGAGGGAGCTAGTTGATGTCTAGCCTATGTAAGCTCATCCAAGTGGCCGTGTGTGAGTACCAACAATTCCTCTCACTTGCCTCTACTAGTGATCTAGAGGAAGTCAATGCCAATCTAGGATATTTGTGGCATGGGAGCTCCCATATCCTCTATAAGAAAGCCATTGTTCTAAAGAGGGCCTCCACAACTATAGTTGCTACCCGTAACTCTACTTTGATGATAGGGAGTGGGGTGGAGGGCTTACTCCTGATCATGCGTGATATCATCATCACCAATGGTCTCTCTATGCAATCATGACCATCATATCAGTCTCTATTGGGCTAGTCTCGCGGCATGCTCAATCATTTGTGATATAGGTTGCAACCCCAGACATGCGCTCTGTACAAAAGAGTAGGTGTGACTAGTGTGTCAAACAACCATAGTTTGGTGCGAGATTTGTATATGAACACACTGGCTCTCAAGGGCTCCTAGTGTTGCATAGCCTCATGTGCCAACTGGGCCTTAGCTACCCTCAATAAAAATCTCGAGCTAGAGAAAGTGACTCCTAGGTATACATATTCTCTCACATGCTCCACTATAGTTCCCCCAAATGTGAATTGATACACAGCTTGGGTAACCCATGTTGCCGAGGTGTTGAATACCATGACTTTGGTTTTTTCGAGATTCCTTGTGAGATCTCTATCTCTGCAAAAGGTATATAGTGCATCCAAGTGACACTGTAAGCCCTTTGGAGAGAGAGAGAGAGAGAGAGAGAGAGAGAGAGAGAGAGAGAGAGAGAGAGAGAGAGAGAGAGAGAGAGAGAGAGAGAGAGAGAGAGAGAGAGAGAGAGAGAGAGAGAGAGCCATGTATCAACTTTTCAAAGACTCACCTTTCCCTTTTTCCTTATTAAATCACCCTTCAAAAAAACCCCTCTTTATATCTTGAATACCAAACCTCTCCTCCTTTTGCCATAGGCTTGGGGGTTGTGTCCTTGATTCGGGAGTTACTCAAGCAAACCTTAAAGTAATAAATAGTAATGATGTATTAACCCTTTAGCTTCTACATATTTGAGAAACAAATTTAAAAGTGGGAAAGTTAATCAAACTTAACTAGTGGGTAATTTTTACATATTTAAGAAAAAAAATTAGTTTACATGCCCAAGTCCATACAATCAAGTCAAATGTTGTGTGGATGAAGGCTTGTTTCAAAGCATGTGAAATTGGTGGGGTTACCCTTGTGTTGTTGGGTACTTGAATAACTACAACTACTTTAATTGCATGAGAATTATAGTTAGTGATGACTTGTGTTATTGTGGATATTGACTTGTCTTTCTCTCTCCTTGCTCAAAATGATTGCACATGGCGTCCATTGCTTCTAGAACTTACACATGAATGTGAGGTAAGAAGTTCATAAGTCATGCATTTAGTTTGATAAACTTGCATGTAAAACCAAAAACCAAAAACCAAAAAAGTTACTTGGCTAAACTTTGAGATGTGGCGGCTTTCATATTTCACTAACTTTTTTTGTAAAGACAACTCTTATAACTTAAAAACATATAACATGCTATACAAGTAACATGTCAAAGAGCTAGCATATGTCTCTGCATTGTTTTATAATTATGGGGAAGGTGCCATTTCCCTATACACTATTAAATTTTCTTTCCTTTTCTTTATTTTTTCTTTACTGTTCAAGATAAGAAACATAGGTTCTAGTAAGAAACATAGTTTTGTAAGAAGATTCTAACCTTGACAAAGATCGTATTTTGAAGATCCCACATATCTTTGTTGTAGTCAAGCCTATAATAATGATAAACTAATGTAGTAATCTCAAACATCAATTAGTATTTAATTGCTATTATTACTATTGTATATTTAAACACTACTTAGCTATATTAAAATAAGTATTAACTCCTTGAACTAGTAACTATTTAGACTATAAATGCTATTAATATCTTATCTTGGTGGAAAAATAACTAATAACTAATTGACTAATTAATAAGCTCGAACCTCTCCCTCCACATAACTAGCAGTGTGAGCTAGGGGCCATCTATGAGTAGAATGAACAAAATAAAAAAGAACTTCTTGTGGACCTGATAAAGATCTATAGTATTCAAAGCGGCACATTTGAATGATAGATGTTGGCTCAACAACCATATCAACTTGCTCGTTCATCAATCGCACAATATACTCCTGAGCATATTTCTGGCCTGGACTAGCAAATATGTCATGAGTTTGATATTTATTATCGTGCAAAGCTTACAAATGAGCTAGAAATTTGAACTTAGCATATTCTTTCTCTTGAAGAGCTTGAACTTCACAGTTCATCCATTGGGTGCATGTGACCAAGTCATCACCAGTAGTGCTAGCCTATTGCATACTAACCAAATGTTCCAACAAAGAGTGCAAATACTATAATTTAGCATGAAAAGTAGAGGTATGTTGAATACCATATTTTCGCGACAAAGCATGCCCATTACACCTAAAAATAGGCCATGCATCAATATCCCTAGACAGAACATGCGTGCTAAATGCACCAATCAATTGTTGCATGCACCCAAAAAACAAATTGTTCAACATATAAAAGAGTGATTAAAACACAAAGGCAAGCAAGCAAGTAGGGCATGCATCAATGGATGAGTCATATCCGAAACCAAGGGTGGTGATAATAAGTTTATTTTCTTCTCACACTCTCTTGTTTCTCTTTCTTCTTCTTCTTCTTCTTCTTCTTCTCTCTCTCTCTCTCTATCTCTCTTCTTGCAGCAGCAACAACCTCATAGCTTCTCCTTCACCCCCAAGTCCAGTGTTTTGGGGGGGGGGGGGGGGGGGGGGTTCATATTCTTGCAACAGCCTCATGGTTTCTCCTTCACCGCTAGCCCCAATGAGAGGGGCCAGGGTTTGTAGTAGTATGCCTTGCCAAGAGGGGTAACATGGGTGAGATGGTAGAGGCTTGAAGGAGGGGGCTTGAGGTATATGATGTTGGAGGGGAGGAGAAGGCATGGTAATGGGTGGTGGAGGAAAGGGGGTGACATTAAGTGCTATCCTATTTTCCATGTGGGAAAAGCCTGGGTTGGGATGCCTCCCTAATGAGCTATTCTTTGGTTCTTTTCCCATATACTTTAACATAGTGGAGACCCATTTCTATTATGGTATCCTTATATAGAATCTTTTCCAAAGTCATTGCCAATAGATTACAGAAAGCATTTCCAGAGTTGATTCAACGTCAATATAGTTTCATTAAGGGATGGAACATCATGCATAATATTTTGGATGTTCATATGGGGATTCATTATGTCAAAGCCTTTGGCCAACATGTTATTATGATCTTGTTAGATATTAAAAAGGCTTTTGATCATGTCAGCTAGTCCATGGGGCAATTTGTCTACCATGGGCTTTGGTCCCCGCATGAGTTCTTTTATTGACACTATTAGCCATGATGTAGTGGCACATGTTGTGCTTAATCAGGGAGTCACATATGAGTTTGCTTTATCTTGTTCTCTTCATTAAAGATGCCCTCTCAGTCCTTTATTGTTTGCATTAGTCACTCACCCTACAGTCTCTTTGCTAGATCATATGGTTAATAATGGGAATATTATTAGTTTATCTCTTCCTAGCAGTTATGTCAATCTTTGGTAGATGATTCCTTTATGTTTCTTAAAGATAATCGGCAAACCAATATGAATCAAAAAACGATTTATCTCTTCCTAGTGGTTCTCAACTTATGGGTCAATCTTTGGTAGATGATTCCTTTATGTTTCTTAAGGCAGCTGACCAAACCAATGTCAATCGAGTAATGGCTATTTGGAGTCTCTTTGGTTTGGCCTCAAGTCTTCATATTAATGCTAAAAAATATTCATTAATTTTTTGTATGGAGACAAATCTACAAGAATTGGGCTAGTAAGAAGCTGTTGTTTTTAAAATAGATATTACTGGGCACTTGGGATATCCTATTGGTGTGGATGTGCCTCCTTGAGCATTGCTTGATTGGATGTCCTCCTAAATTCATGACATTTGAGGTATTGGAAATCCTAGGCCTAGCCTCTCGATATGCACCTCAAAGTGGCTCAATCTATCATCATTAGTGTAACCTCTTATTGCTTGGGCTAGGATTTCTAGATTGCCTCTTAAAATGTTGTAGTCATTTCTTTTTACTCATTTGATTACCTCTTGGAAAGAGATTCTTCAATTTACAGTTTGGCATCCTCCTGATCTCTGAAAGTGGTCTAATTCATTACATGGCAGAAGTGTTGGCCACTTCTAGGCTGCTTGATAAAGATATCAAGATAAATTTGATCAGATGGCTAGATTGGGGATGCAAATGGTATGTGATGCTATCATTCCTGCCAATACTTTCGCATGGCTAGAGGCTTTAGCTAGACTTGGTTGACCTTGCAAGAGCAGCTTCAACAATATATTCCACTGCTTGCTTTTAAACCTACTTCCACTTGGTAGCATTTAATGTGTTTGAAACATGATGATTTTTAGGAAAGGTCAACAAATCAAATCTATCATAAGATGGTAGAGGATAAGAGATGAGTGAGTGAGAAAGCTAATAATAGTATGGTGTGCTCCAAATAGCTAAAAGAAGTGGCAAAATAGATTTCTTTAATTTTGGAGGTCCAAGATTCCTTATTAGGGGAAATTTTTTGCATGGAGAGTGCTTATTAGTGGTCTGCCTACTGGGGATGTTCTATATGCACATAAGATCTAGCATGGACAATGTATCTTTTGCACTAATGATGAGACACCAGTTCATATGTTCATCTCCTACCCTTTGGGAAGACAGATTTAGAGCTTTGTTTCCCATGTGTGGACCTTGGCGAGTTAGTAGATACCTATCTGTTCTTGGGTCTTGGGTGAGATGCCTTTGTGAGATAGACATGGGAAGTAGAAAAGATTGTGCATGGGGGCCTACATTGACAAACGACCTCTCTTCTTTATTTCTCACCTCACCCTTTGATAACATGGCACCTTGGAGATGTATAAACATTATTGGACTATCCTTGGTTGTGAATAACAAATCCAAGTACACAAACATAACCCAAAAAGTCCAAGCTATCCTATGTATTTCTACTTCAAAGTTTATTTGGTAAATTTTTGAAATTATCATTGTTAGAAAGATGAATGATAAATGTAATTAGAAATTATGAGAAATAAAATTTGATAGTAAAAATAAAAATAAGGATGAATTTTAGTGATAAAAATTTGGTAGAATTTAATGTCTTAGAATGATAAAATATTATAAGAAACAAAAACTGATAATGAAATTAAAAATATAGATAAAATTTTGGTGATAACAAAGTAGCAAAATTTAATGTGTACTTAAAATTAGAAAATATTTTAGAGTTAAAATTCAAAGGGAGATTACTAGAAAATTGTAATAATAATGACTTGGGGATCAAGTAATGGAAAAAATACTAGAATTTTTTTATGTTTGATAATTTTAAATTTCACTATCAATAATAAGGGTGAGTTTAAAAAATCTACATTATGTAACCAAGGGGTTGAAAAATTTTGGATACATCAAATGAAGTTCAAGAGTAAGAAAAATTAGAACAAAAAATCCAAATAATTAGATAGTCCTTAATTTTCAACTAAACAAAAAAATAGATTGTAATTAATGGAAGAGACACTTGGTAAATAAAAAATAGATTTAGTCACATAAGAATATAGAAATTTATCCACAAAAAAAGAAAAAATACAATCGAGGGTTGGGATAAAAACTTGAGAAAGAGTTTAAACAAAAAATAATTGGGATAATTGTGATGAAATGATAGAATTGGAAAGAAACCCCCTTCTTTGATTGAAGATTTAACTTAAAATGATATGCATTTATTACTAGTCAAAACTTGAAATATTTTATGCAAAACTCTAAAGCATTGGTTTGTGTCATTCTATAGCCTTGTTTGGAAATGAACGACTACCAACATAGCATCAGATCTATTTGTGGCTTCCAAAGTAGAATAAGTAATTGATTAGTTAGTCTATGCTTTCAATTGTCAAAGTGGAATAATGGATGTCACACCTTCCCAAGGGCCTCACAAGGGCTCCAGCACCTTGAACTAGTAAAGACTACATAAGAGCAATTGACCAATGCCTAGGTAGTAGGGGTCTATATTGGAAGGTTCCCCCCTAATGGTAGAGCAAGAACTAGTAGGGCTCTAGCTAGTAGTATAATTCTTGCATCTAGTTTGATGATAAGAAAATCCACTTCAAGCTTGATGTGATGGGCATTAGAAGGCATGAGCTAGATAAGGACAAGGTGATTACCTCAAGAAGGGTGTTTTCTTTTTGTGATTATGGCTTTGCATGAGTAGAAGCATAAATCTTAAATATCTAAAAATATTTTTGAATAATTATTTTAAAAAGGTTTTCTTACTTGTTTTCGTGTATGTACACTTAATAAAGATGTTTAACAAAACTTATTTTAAGGATTACTTAAGAAAGATGGTTGTATATGTATCACCATGCATAGCATGTAAGTAATTTGTTGTCAGTTCTTGCCTTAGGCTCCCCTTGCAGCACTTAAATACCAACTTGAGTTTGGCTATCTACGATTATAGAGAAAACTTGACTTCTTAAATGGGATGGTTGTGTTCTTGGAAATTAGTCTAGTGAGCACCCCTATGACAAAGGGGTTACATCAAACAATAATGAAGCAAATATATATATTTGTCTTATTGGGGAGGAAAGCTCATACTTTTCCTTTTCCACTGCTTCATGGAATTCATGGAACCTTTTCAATGTCATTTTATTTGATGTCATAATTATTTCCTAATCGTTTAACAGGTCTATAAATGAAATACAAAATATTCACTAATAAAGGCCATGCGAACACATTAAAAATGCAATATACACATCAAATAAGGAATTTTGGAGGCCAAACCCTATGGTTTGCAAATGTTAGTTTCCTCCTTGCACGCCGTAGGGTTTGGCCTCCAAAATGCCTTCTTTGATGCATATATTGCATTTGTAATGCGTTTCGAGGAGGGCATGCCATGTCAACTTGAGTAGCCACCATTGGGCAACTTGTTTGCTGCTCAAAGTGGGAAGGGTAGATCTCGTGAGCCCTTTCTCCTCACCACCATGCCCACTTTTTTGATCAACAAATAAGATCCATTTTCTTGACACTTGGGATGTGGCTTCCCTCTACTCCTGCAATGTGGCATAGTGATGAAAACATGAAAATGAAGGTCTACTAAGATTCATGACTAAGATATAGCCATGGGATGGCTCTAGCTTGCACTTTGTAGGAGCTCGATCACACCTACATTCAGTAGGGGAAGGTAAAAACTAAAGGTCTACTAAGATTTATGATTAGGAGTTAGTCATGGGATGGCTCTAGCTTGCACTTTGTAAGAGCTCAATCACACCCACATTTAGTAGGGAAAGTTGAAAACCCTCAATCACACAAAGTGAGCTTGGAGGGAGTGGGATTACATACAATCCCTCAAATCCCCCTCCTAGCAGAAAAATTGCAAGTGTGGATAGCACTAGAGTATCACTAATGCTTTTTTTGGGTGGATGCCACAAATTCATAAACAAGTATGAATTGAGAATGTACTTTTGACAATTGCCTTTCTACACATGATATTGTCTTCAACATTATGGAACTTCAAAAATACATGTTTGTATCACTAGTGAATTTTTGTTGAAATTATTTTATTATAGAGAAAGACAAAATCCACAATGCGTTGGTATCTAGAAATGAGCAAAAAATATATATTTGATGAAAAATAATATAGGTGAGATTTTTTAGACGTTATTAATTTTGGGCAATCTTATAAATGACATTGATTTTTTTCCCCCATATAATAATGTCAAGTTTAGAAGAGCATTATAGAAGGCATTTTGGAGGTTGAACCTATGGTGCATAGGGATGCAAGCCAACAATGTCATATTGCCTCCCTATGCACCATGGGGGTTGACCTCCAAAATGCCTTATTTTATGCATATATTGCATTTATAATGTGTTTTCATAAGTGCTAAGCTCTCTATAAGTGAATATAATGCATACAATGACTAAGTGGAATATGAGAAAGGCATACCTTAGGAGGACCATAATTGTTGTGTCCTTGATCTCCTTGTCCTTTTTAAAGAGGAGCATGGTGTCCTCTAGAGATATAGTTAGGTATTATGGACAACCCTCAAGCACAACATCAACCTTCACCTAACAAAAATTTCTCTCATTAACACCAGTTATATTAATTACTTAGGAAAAAAGATAGTTGTTTGTGCTAATATAACAACTTTTAAGCATATGAGAATACTAACTACTAAGAGAAAATGATAGGTACATTAGCTTCATCACCCTCTTGCATACATATATGATGATATCCAAATCTCAAGTCAATTGTTGTAGTAAAGAACCTAGCCCCCTTGATCTCATCAAGCAAATCATCTACACATGGGGAATTAGATATATATTCTTCATTGTGATCCTGTTTAGATTCCTATAGTCAATACACATCCTAAATGATCCATCTTTCTTTTTTACTAACAAGATCGAAGAAGCGTGCAGTGAAGAACTAGGCTCAATGAACCCCATCTCTAGAATCTCCTTGATTTGCTTGGCCACTTATTTGTGCTCACATTTAGACAATCGCTAGGGTGGCTTATTGACTGGCTTTGAGTGTGGTTCAAATCTATAAGGTGATCCACTACTCTCTTGGGAGGTAATGAAGTAGGCACTTCAAACAAATCCATGTACTCCTCAAGTAGAGCTTTCAAGGCTGGATGCTCAACTAAAATCTTGGGTTGAGCTTGAACCTCTTTATTTAGATGTAAAATCAAAATTTGAGAGTGCCACTTATACTCTTTCTTAAGTTGCTTTATGATGATAAGCTAAAAATTAGATTTACTAGGGATTTCCTATAGATGGATAAGATGCCCATCAATGGCAACATATACAAATGTAAGAAATCTATAGTAACCTTCCTTGAGGTCAATCACACCCAAGTACAACATCTATGGGTCCAATATCCAAAGTAATCAGGTTCACCTTTTCCCCATAATTTTTAGCCAATTGTAAGAAAACATGTGGACATATTTGAGTGTTGATATCTTCTTCATCATTTGTTGTGGGATGTTATAAATCATTGGGAAGGCAATGCAACCTATCCACTGCTGACTTATTCATAAAACTATGCATATTGCCACTACCTATCATGATAAACACATCCTTCCCATGAATGGCACCCTTCATATTAAGTGTATTAGGGCTCTTAGAACATGTCCAAGTATACTGAAAGACATTAAAGAGTCAAGGATTCCTTGAAATCCATCTTTTGCCTTCTATTTTCCTAGTTTGTAGCCATTTTGAAAATCCGTACATTGCACAAGGGTTTATATATCTCTTTTCTTTTTAAGGATATTATTATTTAGAAACTTGAAAGTTTATATATCTCTTTTCTTTTTGTGCAAGGGTTTATATATCCGTACATTGTGCAAGGGTTTATAACATTATTTAAAAAATCCGTACATTGCACAAGGGTTTATAACATTTTGTGTGAAAGATAGGTTGATGTAAGGATGCCTTGTAGTAGCACCACAAAAGCAAGGTTTTACGCTCTCTAAATTGAGCAAAAAATGTAAGTACACCCTCGCTTAATGGCAATTTAAGTAATATTTTTGTATATTCTACATGCTTGAGAGGCTAGCCAATCACAATTTTCTATAAAGATTAAAGTGCACTATCAAGAAGTCAAACTTTGTAGCTAAGACAATGGTTCAATTACAATAGGGCTATTGTGTACTAGCCAAATTTGATATACTTGTTTAATTTGGGGCACTTGTCATGTTGATTAAGTAGCTTTGGAAGTTTCATTCTAGATTGTGTGAATGGGATGAAGGATGAGTAAGTTGGAATGTTGAGGGTCTTGAATGTGCATGAATAAGGAATGTTTCAGTGAGAAAGCATGAAAGGTGGAGCAATCACAATCTCTAGAATGAGATCACAATGGTGTGACAAGAGGTTGATAGAAGACATAGATAGATAGATAGATAGAGAGAGAGAGAGAGAGAGAGAGAGAGAGAGAGAGAGAGAGAGAGAGAGAGAGAGAGAGAGAGAGAGAGAGAGAGAGAGAGAGAGTGTGTGTGTGTGTGTGTGTGTGTGTGTGAGGGAGCGCGCACGCTCTCGCTTGGGCGCGTGTTTCCTCTTTAACGGAAAACCCATAGCAACTCATATGCTCTAAACTTTCTAACGCTTGATTTGGAGCCTCTCTTCAATGAGGCTCTGAATCATATTTAGCAATACCCCATCCTCTGTATTCCCAGGCTTCAATGCTGCTTCCATGTCGACTTTTGTAGCCTACTCCATTACAGGTGCACCCTCCTTGTGTGGCTCTTTTGAATCTTCAGCAGCATTCTCCACAGCTGCCAACTTGCCCAAACCAGGAAGTCACTTCTTTAATGTTGATCCCATTCTACACTGTAATGTTAAAAAATAGAGATTGCTCCCATTTTGCATCTAATTTTTAAAAGGCACCCCAACAAAAAATGGAATAAAATAGAACAAAAAGCTGTGCAAACCTGCTTTCTTCTCTGGTGTTGGTGGCCGCTCATTCTTACATCTCTCTGACCGTGCATTTGTTGCTTCTTTGGGTGCACTCACGACTTCATGGCCCCTGGCATTTGGATATGGTATTACATGCCTCCCAAGCTTTCATGTCAATCTCTAAATAGGCCTCCACAAACAGAATTGACCTTAATTCACAACGAATCTAATGCACCCCACTGTGTCTATGCTTAATTTACATGGTTAAGTATACAAGCAAGGTTTGAGGCTCTTTAACATGAGAAAAAAAACTTAAGTACTCCGTTGCGTAATGACGCGACATATTACAAGAAATGTGCGTGGTGTGAGTACGCGTGAGTGAGGGAGCCAATGAGTGAGAGTGAGTGAGCGAGCGAGCATGTGCGTATGTGTGCTGAGCAAGGGTTGGGGGAGGAGGGGATTTATCTCCCAACACCATTGTGTGAAAGATAAGTTGATTTAAAGATACCTTCTAGCATCACAAAAAGCAAGGTTTGAGGCTCTTTAAACGAAAAAATAATATTTAAGTACTCCATTGCTTAGTGTGCGTGCTCTAGAAGCCAACCAAGCGAAACTTCTTAACAAATTAATGTAGGGTATCGAGAAGTTAAAATGTTTATCTAAACTTTGGTGGCTCGATCACGATTCGGGTATTGTGTGGTAGTTTTAATGCTTTGGGGTGTTTGTCGTGTGTATCAAAAAGTAGCTTTGAAAGTTTCGCTCTACATCGGGTGGATATGAGCAGTGCTCATAGAAAACCGTCCTTTAGTGTAGTTTTTCGAGGCAACATTCTCAAAAAACTGGTCGAAATTGAAGCTTGTCTTGATGAAAACCGGTTGTTTTTAAAGCATTTTAGTTATAGAACCGGCTATTTCCCTCTCAAAACCGGATGGAGTTAAGCCCAATCCTTTTTTCCATTGGATGGGGAAAAAGTTTTTCGCGAGCACCGGATATGAGGATGTTGGAAGGTTGGAGTTCTTGATTATGGATAAACAAGGAATGTTGCACTAACAAACATTGCATGAAAGCTGTAGCATCACAAGCTACATAACATAAGATCATAATGGTGTGATAAGACTCAAAGAGGATAATTTGGGGGGGGGGGGAGCTTCCTCTTTAACTAACGGAAAGCCTTCTTTAGGTGCTCGACTTGTTCGTGGGATAGCCGAAAGGCCTTTTCCAGGACCGTGTCGGAGAGGGGCGGGTGCGCGCCGAAGAGCGCGTTGGCCACCAGAGAAGCCCCGGGGTTTTGGCTGTTGAGGCTGGAGAGGGTGAGGGCCTTGCCGGGGCCGGTGTTGAGGATGAAATGCAGGAGCCCGCGCGGGAAGACGAAGAGGTCGCCGGGGCGCAGGGTTTCGGCGAAGAGGGTGTTGGTGGTGTCCACGAAGCCCACCGAGAGGGTGCCAGAGACCACGAAGAGGGCCTCGGAGGCGCGGGGGTGGACGTGCGGGGGAACGAGGCCGCCCTTGGCATAGTCGATGCGCAGGAAGGAGAGGCCTTGGGTGTTGAGGCCGCCCACGGAGGCGGCGGAGGCCAGGACGGGCGCGATGCCCAGCGGGTTGGAGGTGTTGCCGGGCGCCGCCAGGAGGGAGCTCTTGAAGTCGGAGGCGCTCACATGGGCGGGGCTCTTGCAAGGGAGGAATCCCGCGCTGCCCAGCTTGCTGGTGTCCGTGACGCAGTAGTCCTGCAAGGGGTCCGGGTCGCCGCCCATGGCCAGCTCATGAGCTGCGCCCACTAGCAAGACAAGGAGCAATGCGGCGGAGGAGGAGGGGAATGGAGCCATAGCTACACAGAGGGAGAGGGAGAGGGAGAGGGGGAGGGAGGGAGGCTTTGCCACGGTCTCTCTGATCCCTCTCTCTCTTCCTCGATTTTATATAAGCCGCTGCGCGCGTGTGTGTGTGTGTGTCTCTCTCTCTCTCTCTCTCTCTCGGAGGAAGAAAGCCAACTTATCGCTTGTAATACGCGATCGAATGCGTCCCGCTTAAGCGAAATCCAATCTCCTGTCAAAAAGTTGACGACCCCTTCTTTGCTTCCTTAAGCCACACACCCCCCGCGTGCTCTCTCTCGCGGCCATCCTCTCTCTCTCTCTCTCTCTCTCTCCTCTTTTTCTCAAAGGTTCCCTCATAATCAAGTGTATGCACCATCTTCTTAGCTGGAACACCAATGTTGATGGCCTCCAAGGTGGAGAGTAGTACTCACATAATCAAGTATATGCACCATCTTCTTAGCTGGAACACTACTCTATCAAAAATGTTGATGGCCTCCAAGGTGGAGAGTAGTACTCACATCTAACCTAGGCTTCCTATGGGGCATACTAAAAAGCAAGGCCTGCTAGAAGTTGTCCCTTAACACTTGCATATGCCAAATCACGTTCCACAAACTTGAGAGGTGCTTGATTATATTTCTTGTTCTATATTTATGATGTGTAGTTTTTGCTTCAATCACATGAACAACCACACATGCACGCACACACACCCCCCCACCTCTCCTACCATATGTTTGTAGAAATGTAATCTTCGGCTATTGAATTATCCCAAAAAATGTTATATAGTAGACATTTTAGTATTCATCCTCCTCATCCTCACCATCATCATCAACTTCTACTTCTCATGCCCTCCTCCATCATCATCATCATTGTCGTCTTGTCCACCTCCTCTCCTAGCCTTATGTCACCATGCATGCTTGCACATCATCAACCTGAAATATATGGTTATATGCATAGATGTGTGATGCACATGCACAGTTAATTGACAATATTCCAATTGAATGGTATGCAAAAAATTTAGTGAGTCCTTGCCCCCTTCTCTTCTCTTGCTTTCACATCTCTAAAGACACTAGGGCAAACACATGCTATTCTTTATTGGTAAATTGGTATTTCTTATTTTTCTTTTAAAAAAGACACACCAAAAGAAACTTTTACGGGGATAAGCTCACTCTTTAAAGTAAGAGTAGAAGAGCATCATTCCATGAGGCTATCTAAGCTGCTAGTCCAATCATTTTGTTTAGCCTTGAACTGTGGAGTCAATCAAAATGTTCAATTCTTTAACATTGTTCTCAGTTTAATTCAAGATTCCTTGATAATTAACCATGAACAATGTTCAATTCTTCAATGTTGTTCATAGTTTCATTCAAGATTCAAATCATGTTATTTAGCCTTGAACTATGTATTCAATCAAAATGTTAAATTCTTCAACATTATTCATAGTTTCATTCAAGATTCCTTGACAATTAACTATGAAGAATTCTCTTTGTCCTACATTCTAAGGAGGGCCTTTACAACTTAGCCTATGTACATATTTTAGACCAAGATTGGGAAAGTTAATTATTTACATATGACTCTTTATCTAAAACAGCTAAATATCTTGAATGGGAAAAAAAACTCACTCTTACTTAGTTCATGTATGCCTCATGTTGATGCATCCCAAGATTCACTTGAAAAAGACAAATGATCTCTTATTATTTTAGATTGTCAAGTTTGAGAAGACATAAAGGTATGCACGATACTGTTTTAAAGAGAAAATTTTCAAATGCAAGACTTGCAAGTGAAACATAATCATGTCCAATACTTAAGGAGCTCAACATTCAGCTAGTTTGTACATTTTGATGGCTTAGAAAGTAAGAATATAAGGAGGCATTAGAAAATGTTGTCAATATGATGTAATTTTCTAATTTCAAGATAAAAATATTTCCATGTAGAGGGGCATGTGATGTCCATAAAAGTTTTCCAAATGTAATGGTAGTGGCTAGGTAGAAAGACCTACATAACAATGAAAACTAATTTGAGTTATGTTCAAATATTTAAGGTAAAGGAATGACATGACCATAGACAAAAGGTAGTGAATGGCTAAGATAATGACATAGTGATGCATTATATCTAAATATACAATATATGGTTGCAAGAGATAATTGATCAAGATTTGTCTCTCAATTAGTCTTATAATGAGTAGCTAAAATGCAAAAAAAAAAATCAATAGGTCATTGATAATGATATGAAAAGTATCTACATTATTATACTTAATCCTCCATACAATGTAACAAAACATTGTGCAACTTTGTATTAGTAAAGTTAATGTTGATTAAATGTTAGAAAAAGTTAAATACAAAGTAAATGAGATTTTTAAGGGAAATTTTTTTATGTTCCATGCGGTGAAAGATTAATTTAAACATAGAAGAGAAATAATAACAACTCTTTCTTTTCACTTAGGAGTTTGTATGCCAAAACTATTACACATTTTCTTGTGTTGTGAAGTGGCCTACCACTAGACTTAATAAATGCTTATATGTCAAGCACATGCAAAATCAACTTATTCATATTCTATGAAGTTAATGTAACATCTCATTCTGTAAAAAATGAGTATCAATGGGAGCATGCTAAGCTCAAGAAGCAAGATACGTTATGTTATAGGTAAATAATACAATAGTAATGAGTTTGGGAATCTCCCAATTCCCATCTTTTGAATACTAAAAAGGTGGCACCCGAATAACATGCCCATAAGTTTCTCAAAACCATATGATATGACCTATCATTGGAAAGAGCTTGAAAAATGGAATCTATTGATCTATAGAGCGCTCTATTTGGAGTTATAGTATACAAGTTATGACAAATCCAAAGATTTGACCATGTGTCCCAAACTTATAGGAAATTCCCATATTCCCCAATATGGTGTTAAATGACATTGGTGAATATAATTGCAATTTTTTACAAGTCTACAATTCTTGCTACCACACAAGGGCCATGGGAGCTTATCAGTAAGCCAAGGCCTTGCTTGTGGCCATAAGTGTTGGGGGTAAAGGCACCTCTGCCTAGCCGCCCATGTATTACTACATTGACAGTCACCGCCACTGCACATTGCAGGTGGTGGGCGCCCGTCACCATCACTTTATTCTTTATTCTTTTAGTGACAGTTTGAATAAAGGAAGGCCTAATCACACATTGTAACTGTTGGAGTTCCCATTTCTAGTCTCTCCCTTTCTTGCTCTTGCTCTCCCGTCATAGCTCTCAAGTCCAACCTTCGATCCGTCGCTCCCTTTCAACTGGTATCAGAGCTTTGCTTTCCGACTGCAATTATGCCAGATGAGGAATGGCTTGAGCTTGATGAGTTATGCAAGTCCACTATTGTATTGTCTCTCACAGAACAGGTTCACTATAATGTCTTTGAGGAAGAATAGAGTGCATGGCAGTTGTGGGAAAAGATAAAAAATCTCTATGACAAGAAAAGTCCAACGAGTCATATGTATTGGCTGAAGTAGCTTATGGATCTGCGCATGAAGGAGAATGTGACTATGTTTGCTCACTTGAGCCAGTTCCATGCTATACTCAACACTTAACTTCACAGGACATCACTTTTACAGAGGATGTCACTCCTCTTTTCTTGCTTGGTACTCTTAATGAGTCATGGGATGTATTCTGCACTGCATTATGTGCCTCTACTACTACCTTGAAATTATCTGATGTTGAGAGTGCTCTTTTGCAGGAAGAGGTTAACTGTAAGAATTTGGATGCCTCTCGTATGTCTCATGCTATGACAGTTAGAGGCAGGAATGATGGATATGGAAAGCATGACAGTGGTAGTGGCCGTGGATGGGATTCTCATAAATCTTGGTCCAAGTCTCGTGGGAAGTCACGTAGCAAATCCTGTGGCAGAAATGCAGATGTTACTTGTCACCATTGTGGGAAAAATGACCATATTAGGCCACAATGCCATGAATTGCGCAATGAAAGGCGCAAAGATAAGGGGAAAGACAAAGTGCAGGATAAGTCTTCTGATCGCAGCATAGTACCTGCAAAGTCTAGTGTTAAAATTGAAGAGATCAATGTTATGCAGCCTGAGGATGTTGATGATGATGATTATATCCTAGCAGCTTCTTCTAGTGCTTCGCAGATGATAGAGATACACTCTATGTATGCACAGTGTTGGCTCTTGGACTCAGGTGCGTCCTTTCATCTGACACCTTGTCGAGAGTGGTTTCATTCATACCGCACTATTTTGGGTTCTGTGCGCTTGGGTGATGACAGCTCTCTTGATATTGTGGGCATTGGTGATGTTAGGCTGCAGTTTCCTTCTGGCAGCATCGATTTTGTTATGCAGGATGTACATCATGTACCTGCTTTGACACGCAGTCTCATGTCAGTTGGACAGCTTGATGATGCAAGATATCATGTATGTTTTGGAGACTCTGCATGGAAGATCACTCGTGGCAGACTTGTGATTGCGAGAGGTGCCAAGGTTGTCAGTCTCTACCCCTTGATTGTATCAGCTTCTTCCCGTGATCATGTTTTGTTTGTGGGCTCTATCCCACATGTATCTCTTTGGCATGCCCATTTGGGCCATATGTCTTTGAAGGGAATGAAAATGCTTTCTGGTTTGCAGTACTTACCGCCCCTTGATTATGCATGTTTTGATTCATGTGAGCATTGTCTTTATGGCAGGCAGACTAGGTCTATGCATAAGAAGTCTGGTAGGCCACGCATGAGTGAGCCCTTGGCATTGGTACATTCAGATGTATGTGGGCCCTATAGGTGGTGCAAAGTATTTTGTTACGTTCATCGATGATTTTTCACGAAAAGTTTGGGCTTATCCCATTAAGCTAAAATCCGATGTCTTGGCTGTGTTTCAGAGATGGCTTGCATTGGTTGGAAACCAATCTAGCTATAGGCTAAAATGCCTAAGGACAGATAATAGGGATGAGTATGTCTCACGTGCTTTTGAGCAGTTATGTGATGAGAGGGGTATTAAGCGTCAGTTGATCGCCCCCTACACCCCCCAGAATGGTTTGGCTGAGCGGATGAATAGAACCATCCACAAGCGTGTACACAGTATGCTTAGCCATGCAGGCCTACCACAGAGCTTTTGGGCTGAGACAGTTAGTACAGCTGTGCATGTCATAAACAAATCACCCTCTAGTGGTTTGGATTTCCAGGTTACAGAGGAGGTATGAACTAGAAAACCTCCCTCTTATACACATCTCCGTGTCTTTAGATGTGAGGCATTTTGCCATGTGCCCAGGGACAAGAGAAGTAAGCTGGATCCTAAGAGTGTCAAATGCATTTTCCTTGGTTATGGGGATGCAAGCGAGATGGGTTACCGTCTCTAGGATCCACAGGCGCGGAAAGTCATCCGCAGTCATGATGTAGTCTTCCATGAAGACAAGATGCACAGGCAGCCTGAGAGAGTTGTTGAGATCCACATGGTCATATTTCAAGAGGAGCCAAGAGCTCCCGCACAGCCGATTGGGCAATCTATAGCTGCAGCAGATGCTCATGGTCAGGGTGTTGGATAGGCAGTCGAGCCTTCCGTGAGACGATCTACTAGAGACAGACGTCCACCAGATAGATTTCAGCCCTTGATGCATTATGTCTTGGTTACAGACACAGGAGAGCCTTTCACTTATGATGAGGCTATGCACAACGGTGATAGTCACTCCTGGGAGAGGGCTATGCAGTCTGAGATAGACTCCTTGCATAAGAATGATATTTGGGATTTGGTTTCCTTGCCTACGGGCAAGAAGGCTTTGCCATGCAAGTGGGTGTACAAGCTAAAAAGTACCCCTAGACACCCCAAGCCGGCATACAAGGCTAGATTGGTAACAAAGGGTTTTAAGTAGAAGCATGGTGTGGACTTTGATGAGGTCTTTTCTCCTGTGGTTAAGATGACCACCCTGCGCTTAGTCTTGGCTTTGGTTGCTCAGCTTGACTTGGATTTATACCAAATGGATGTCAAGACGGCTTTCTTACATGGGGACTTGCATGATGAGATTTATATGGAGCAGCCTAAGGGCTTTCAGAACCTGGCAGGGAGCACCTAGTGTGCAAATTGAATCAAAGTCTTTATGGCTTGAAACAGGCACCTAGGGAGTGGTATCATAAGTTTAATCCCTTTATGCAATCACATGGCTACAATAGAAGTGCTATGGATCTGTGTCTTTACACGAAGAAAGCCCATGATAGTTCTTTATTGATTTTGATCCTCTATGTGGATGATATGTTGATAGTAGGAAAAGCTCATGATGAGCTAGATGCTCTTAAGGCTCAGCTCAAGAAGAGCTTTGAGATGAAAGATCTGGGACAGACCACTCACATACTTGGTATGCGCATTAGGCGCAACAGGCATCACGGACTCCTCTACTTGTCACAGAGGGAGTACATTCATAAAGTCCTTGAGCGCTTCCGCATGCAGTATGTAAAGCCTATTGGTTGTCCATTGCCTTCTTATGTGAAGGTATCACAGGCTGATTGTCCACAGACAGATGAGGAGAGGGCCGAGATGGCCAAGATTCCCTATGCATTCGCAGTGGGCAGTCTTATGTATGCCATGATAGCCACTCGTCCAGATATTGCCTTTGCAATTGGTGTTCTGGCACGCTATATGGATACACCTGGCAAGAAGCATTGGGATGTCGTGAAGGGTATTATGAGATACCTAAAGGGCACTGCAGATATGTGCATATGTTATGGCACCCAGGATACAGGAGTCATGGGGTACACTGACTCTGATTATGCAGGACATGCAGATAGTAGGAAGTCCACTTCCGGCTATGTATTCACCTATGCTGGAGGTACTGTTTCTTGGATGTCCAGGGTGCAGAAATGCACGGCCCTTTCTATTATAGAGTCCGAGTATGTTGCAGCCATTGAGGTTTGCAAGGAGGCCATTTGGTTGGGTCGTTTAGTTGCTGACCTTGGTATTGATGCTATCCCTACACTGCATTCGGATTCTATGAGTACTATTCAATTAGCCAAGAATCCTTCTTCCATGCGAAGACGAAACACATTGAGGTGAGGTATCACTTCATACGTGGGGTCGTTGAGGACAAGTCTGTTGATCTTGTCAAGATCTCAAGACCAGAATCCTGCAGATCTGCTCACGAAAAGCCTCTCTACAAAGCGCTTTGCCTTCCTCAGGAGGTTGATGGGCGTGGGATGAGATGACGTCTTTCCTCATCCTGTTGTACATGTGTACATGTTGTACTGTCTTTTTTTCTTTTTCTTTTCACTCCTCACTAGGGCAGATTTGCCTTTAAGTGGGAGGCTGTTGGGGGTAAAGGCGCCTTTGCCTAGCCGCCCGTGTATTACTATACTGACAGTCACTGCCACTACACACTGCAGGTGGTGGGCGCCCGTCACCATCACTTTATTCTTTATTCTTTTAGTGACAGTTTGAATAAAGGAAGGCCCGGTCACACATTGTGACTGTTGGAGTTCCCATTTCTAGTCTCTCCCTTTCTTTCTCTTGCTCTCCCGCCATAGCTCTCGAGTCCAACCTTCGATCCATCGCTCCCTTTCAGTAAGCACACAACAATCTGCTTTCAATATAAGCTAGGGGGACTACTTATATGTGCAACAAAGAAGGAGAAGAGAAGAAAGAGAGATTGGTGTGGTTCTGAAAAGCTCATTGCCTATTGCTTAGAGATGTGTTCCATTGAAACTGATACCATGGAGATCTTTCAAAGGCTTAACATCATCAACGACTCAAAAACCAACTATCCTACTACATACAATTTCTTCTATTATCCTTATCTAATCTACTTTCTTCTCTAAGGACAATAATTGACCTGTAAAACCCCTTTCACACCTCACTATTTCCAACTAGTTATTCTCAATCCCATTCACATTGTTGAAGGGAGTGAGCCCTGAAGTGGAAGCATGGAGAAAAAGCAACAGCTATGGTGGACGGAGAAAGAGCAAGAGAGAGAGAAACATACGATGTGGGAATGTCAAGACCTAAAACAGGTTTGACATTGGATCTAGGGCTCTAGCCGGGCCTCCTATGCTCACCAAACCACCCTCATGGTCTCGTGGACAGAAGTGTTTGGAGGTTACACACTACTCTAAATAAATTAAGTGTTTGCATCAATTTTTAGTCCAACGTTTTTTCCTTTCTAACTTCAATAGAGTATCCAAACATACAGGTGATCAACACCTCAATTCACATACACAAAGAGCTCCCCCCAACAGAATGTTATGGCTCCTACAGCTCTCCTACACCCCGGGAATTGGCCCTAGGATATGTTGGCTTACATATAAAACACAAGTGTAATAGAGTCTTCTCATAATATAATCGTAACTATCTAGGTGATTGTATATATTCCTCACTTAATCGAATTTCCTAAGATATTGTACTACCATATATCAAAGGAAAATCTTATACTCTTAATATTGATCATCACCTAGATATACAATTGCAATGCATCCAAGAATTTATATTCTAATATCATATTTAGATTACATATGCAAAGTGTATGGCACTCTCTGCTCAAACAACACAACTAAAAACTAGTCAATGTGAAGTGCACAAAAAATCTTTTCATGATTTCTTTCTACCAGCATCGTGCTACGTTGCTAAAGAACAATAATAGGCTAACTTGTGCTACCAAACCTCTTAAAACTTATATGAACCATAGCTTATATGTTGAGATATGCAAAGAAACCAACAACTTAATCAAATATCTTTCTATTTCAGCCCCACATCCCCTATCATTTACATTTAGATTTCTTGCACAAATGTAGAGAGATTTTGTGACAATTTTCCATAGAAATAAACCCTAAATATGCATTTTAATATATAAATAAAGGTAAACTAAGGCAAACCCTCATGCTTTACCTTCATTACACATTTATAAACATTCTCCTACTTTTTGTAAATTTTTACATACAAAAACCTTTTTTTCTTAAAATTTTCATTTCATTTGACAATCTTTCATGAAAATTTTCATTTATTTTAACATAAATGATTGTTTTTTCTAAGCTTTCTAATTATTATGACTTATGTGAAGTATGATCCATCAACATTTTTATTTCCATGCCATATGAGTATCATTCGATCCACAAAACCCAAGAACAACCCAATTTTTCATTACATCTCGCGTTTCAGGTTTCATGGTTTTATTATTTTTAATTAATGAAAAGGAAAATGAATGAATTTCAAGAATTACTGATATCAACAAATATATTTTAATCATTTGCAACCATCTTTTCATCATATGCATTAAACGATTCATAAAAAAACTAAATAAATATCAGTTACTTAAAAATTCACATACGTACGCCTTGTATTTCAGGAAAATGGAGCCGTAGCGTCCAGATCCAGTAGTAACTGCTTCATAACTCTAAACCTTGCAGCCATTGAATGGGGGGTCAAATGGACTCCAATTGATAAATAGACGCTTGCGTTGGATTCCTAGCATCAAAATGCATCTAAAAAAACTCTAGCTTCTTGATTCATAATCGTTTTGTTTTGCACCAAAAATGAATCTTTTATAGCTCTCGTTGTCCTTTTTGCACTTGAATTCTAGCTTTAAAATCCACACTCATTAGCGACCACATGATAGGGTGACTCAACCCATCTAACTCACGAACTTATATGCACAAATAGAAACCATAAAAAGCATCAAGCTACTTACAAATAAGAACACATAATAGAGCACAAACACAACTCTTACCCTAACCCCTGACAAAATAAAAGCATGAAGTTCATGAGGGATAGGCCAAGCATAGTCTAACAGAGATCTAGAGCTAGTTGCTAACTAGTTACTCCAACACAGAACAACTAAAAAAACTATCAAAGGATTCATCTTAACCGGTGATCTGATTTGCCTACCTAACCTAGGACAACTAGACCAAGAACTCCTACTAGGTGAGGACTTCTATAGCCTAATCTATAAAAAATTTCATATTTTCCATGTGGCACATTCTTTCTCTTCAATGCATGATACTCAAGCGTGTACAAAGGAGGTAGTTAAGTATATTTTGACCCAAGGAGAACACGGCATCAGACGTCTCAAGTCTAGTCTCGGTACCCAAGAACCAAGAACCTACCAAGCTCTCTCACAAGGCGACACTAAATCCTCTTCTTCTACTCACTTTTACTTTTTCTTCAACCGTCCTTATTTATTTTTTAGTTAAATGCCATCCCTAGGAAGACAAGGTATCGGGCATGCGTCTGGGCTCGGGTTTATTGACTCATCCCCAAGAGTCTACCAGGCCTTCATAAGGCAATGAACATCTGCTCTTAGAATTTTTTATTTCGTTCTTTATTTTCTTATTTAGGAAGAGAACCCATTTTTACACACCTACATACTTATATATATTATAGATATATTCATTATTTGTTTAAAAAAATTGGACAGGTGTTAACCCTTACACGAACAAGGTGGAATCCAAAAAATTTGAAGTAGAAGACAAGGCCAAGGCAAAAGTAGAATGGAGGACAAAGGCACGCCAAGAAAATCGGAAAACACAATAAGTGTGAAAAAGTCCTAGATCAAAGAGAGGCGCACAAGAAAAAGTGCAAGTCAATACTTTCGTAAAAGAGGGCAAGGTGCACCTTGATTTATTTTAAGAGCACTGCGGGCTCTGACCCGTGCAAATTGTAAAGGTAGATGGGCGGTAGGAAAGAAGCTAAGAAGATAGGAAAACAACGGAAAAAAAGGTCTAGGCTATGGCCCGGCCTTATAAAAAGGGGATGACCACCCAAAGGGGATTTAGGGCTTTGTATATAAAGTTCAAAAGATGAATGAGAGATCATTCTTTGGCGTGTGGAAACAAGAGACTCACCTTCTTCTCTTCTTCTATTGTCTTTGCTTGCTTGTGTGTGCTTGAGGGAGGGAGTATGAGAGCGTGAGGGAGTGAGTGTGTGAGTGTGTGAGGGTGAGGGATTAATGAGGTGAAGCTCTCCACCATCTCCTCTCTTCTTCTTCTCTCATTTTCTCTTCTCTTCTCTTGTCTCACTTGCAGCTATGGAGGATGGAGCTTGGAGGTGGAGGTTTAAAGATGCTTGAGCTTGCATTAAGAATCCTGGAGCTATCAGAGTGCTTGAGAGAGGAAGCAACTCAATCGGGCATCAAGGTAAGCTCACTACACTCGTAAAGAGAGATAGCGTGTCGGCTATATGAGAGGTAGCCATTAGTGCTCGGCTTGGAATGCTTGAACAATAAGCGGTCCCTAGGTCGTCATATGGAGGTGCTCACCTCTACATTTTGGTTCCATTTCTGGGACCAACGGATTCAAGCTTGAGCATTGCACACTTCAAATCAAGCATCGAAGTAAGGGTTTCTTCCTTGAATTAGAGCTTGAGGTAGATAGGAGGTTTTGGGTTTTAATTCGTGCTACAAGTACGTATTTTTGGTTTTTGATAATTGCTTGAGTAGGAGAATTCAATTCAGTACCTTGCTTTCGATTTTTGTCACATTTAGAGTAGGATAGGAAGGAGAAATCAAAGTGGAAAGCTTACAACTTACTGCTGTAAAACAGACCTGCACAAGGCAATAGCAGGGCAAATGGGAAAGAAAGAGGGCTGAGATGTCTCGGAGTCGTAGGTCAAGTGATCAAGAGGGATGAGGTGCTAAGCATCTAGGGTTTAAGGTCCTGGGTGACCACGGAAGACCTCATTTGCACTCCTGGTTGAGAGAGAGAGAGAGAGAGAGAGAGTTTGCAGGTCCATGCCCTACATCAAATCAATCGAAGCATATCGAGGCTTCTAGTGAGATCCAGGTATAGGATGCCCTTGGCCTACACTCCTTCTTAATTCCTAGAAGTCGTCGTAGGTACTAACAACATTTAAGTGAGGATTTTTGGCAAAAACTTATCGACATGCACTTCGATCGACGGAATTAGACACTCCCCACAGTGTTCGAATCCTAGAATTGAACCAACAAACCCGTCCGATTCCCAAAATCTGACCAATAGACCCGTCTAACTCCTAGAATCGGACTCGGACAAACCCACCCGATCCAATTGGACACACCTGTCCGATTTTGTAAAATCGGACCAACTCCAAATCAAATTCACCACTTCTGTCTGATTCTGAGAATCGGACAAGGACATCACTTCATCCGATCCGACACTCGACTCGTCCGATTGCAATAATCGGACCACAAAATCGAACCAACACTGTCCGATCTGACATACCTTCGAATCAAATCAAGCACCCCTATCCGATTCCTAGAATTAGACATAACCCAATCAGACCAACTCAAGCTGTCCGATCCGACACACCTATCCGATTATTGTGACAATCAAGATCCGACCATTCCTAGAATCAGACACTAGTAAATCGAACGTGCGATTTTCAAAATCAGACACAGCCTGAGAAAGAAAATATGGAAATTTGACAAACCCTGGCTCAAGCCATACTACTTAGATTATTTTGTTTAGGATATGTCTACAAACCATACATTAATCAATCACGTATCATTACAAAGTTTCGCTCTGATACCAACTGTGAGGTGCCCGCCCATCAACTTTCCAGGCACTCTTTTAGCGGTCTATCAAGAAATGAATCTAAGCATCGGTGCCCGACACTCCCAGGGAATGTTCCGAGTTTTGTCGCCTAGCGTTTCCCGAATCCACCTCGCAACAGAACGTTCATGACCGAACCCACTAGGATCGACCTGAAATTCGGGTTACTAGTTGTCAAGGTCTCCTGTTAGCATTCTAGAGTCGGGTTTTGGACATCCTACTTTACGCAGAGATACCCAATCCGAAGCAGACCCATGCCACACTTGGTTCAAAGAGAATGGGAAACGAGAGGGATGCACTGCTCAACCTCTCTGCCCATGGGGCATAGTCCCATTCCGGTCCCCTGAAACGGCATGAATCGGGTTCTAACCTCACAATACCTAAAGGTCAAATGACGATAAAAACTTGTGAGAAGCTTCCCAGTTCTCTGGGACCGCCCTGCCGTAGGACAGACCTGTCGAGGGTTCCGCCCACCCGCTTCCCTTAATAGCTTTAGTTTTCTAATTAGGTCCTACAACATTTATGTGTGACACTTAAAGTCAGCTTCATTAATTAAGACTTTTAGGGAACAGGGTTCGTTCGCATAACTTATAGCACAGACACGAAAACAGAGCAAAGCAATCTATTGACAAACAAGTTCAAACAAGTTCCTTAACTTATCTTCAAGTTAATATTTGTCTCCTACCCATACAGGAGAAATTATGTATCACTTCTATCCAACAGAAGTATCCCTTCTGCCCTGCAGAAGTAACTGGTCCAATTCACATGGCACCACAAACTCAATCCTTTATCTAAAATAGGATCTCCTAACGTGCCCAGACATTGGGGGCCACGGAGGTCTTCAACTCCATTCTAGACCTAGCAAGGGGTGTCCACAGCTCCAACTAGCCCGCAAGCTGTCTAGGAGCGAAACATCATTCCCATGGTTGGCCTTTTCACCACTCGACCTTCGGCCCATGAATCGAGCAGTGCCCTCTTGGGTTAATACACGGTGCGACCATGGAGGTGATCCACCTGTGCAATATATCCTTCCTTAATTAAATCCTTTAAGAATCAAGCACAAACAAGGCATTCAGCCCTAATATCATCCTCCAAGAAAACATTTCTTTTATTCCCATGGTGACTTGTTATCACAGACCCTTGCCATGCATTTACCATAAATCACAAGCACTTGGAATAATCATCCAAACAAACAACTAACAACCAGTTGAATGTAAAAGCATTTAGGATGTTGTTCGATCAATCAACAAAACCAATTGCATTCTTTCCAAAACAATGCAAGAGTAGATGATATAATATTACCCATTGCATATTTGCTCTCCCCCTTGGGATATAAGAGCAATACTATGCAAAAATGTTTCTTAACACTTCCTTCCTTCGACTAGGGCATATGTTAAGGGTTCAAACACTATTCATGATGTAAGTTCTATAGGTCACTTACCTTGATTGATAACCCAACCCTGGATTTGGATTGGAAAAAGTCATCATTATCGGACGGATCTCAAGACATCTTAGTTTTAACCCTTATGATTAATTTCTTGTACTAGCTCTTAGTCAAGTCATGAGGCAACTAGAAAATTATCCTCATATATCAAACATGTTATAGGCATAACGTGTAAATACTTGATAAGATAAGTGCGAGATGATCTCAAGTAATTAGACTCCAACAGGCCTTGCATTGAGCTAGAATCTAGTTTTTCTTAATATTTGGGCTCTTAGGCTAAGTACTTTTGAAGTATCTAAACTTTAAACTAGTACTTTCTATTCATGATTCTCAATGTCAAATTCTTTTAGTAATTATGCTATTTGTAACCCTTGACTATACTTTAATCTAGCACTTGTATGCACAATCTGTTAATGTCGTTCTTTTGATGACTATGACATTCATAACACGACTAATTCTTCCTTGTAATTGCTCTACTAGCAAATAAGTCATATGTAACTAGGTGCAATTATCTTCCCTTGATATATACACTACAAACTCCATCTTCCGAGTAGGTGAGATGAAATTTATCCTTTTCCATGACCTATACTCGTGCAATAGTATGGGGCCTAACGTATCTCATACGAGAATCAAAGCAAGCATCTATCAATTTAAAAATACATTACTTACGACCGGAACCGCAGTTGGATTGACAGTGATGCCTTTGCCCGAAGCCTTGTTGCTGGTTGCAGGATTGTTATCCGCACGCGACATTCTACGCTTGGAGGCCATCGTTCGCAGGTAGACTCAAGAGATTAAGAAGGTGGAATAGATTGAAGATGGGAGAGCGTAAGAGAAGATGGTTAAGTCGAGGATCGAGATAGAGGGAATTGAGCTAATTCTCTTTCTTGCAGCCTCTCGGGGTGACTCTTCTCTCTCTCTCTCTCAAGATCTCTTTCAAGCTCTTTCTCACAATCTCTTGGAGGGGTATCCTTCGCTCTACCTCTCTCTTGCAGCCTCTCAGGGTCTCCTTATGCTTCCTTATGCCTCTCCCATGCCTCATATTTATAGTGAATTACAGAAGAGGGCTTGTGGTTGAGAAGTGGAGCTCTTTGTGGAGGGGGATCTTGGAAAGATCAGTGATCTGATGCTCAGATCATAAATCTGATGGTTCCATTGGCTCCGAAAGGGGGGTAAAACTCGAAGACGCTTGGTTAGAAAGCTCTTAGTTCACTCCTTCTTCTTTTCTCTGTTTAAAGTGGTGTCCACTGCATGTGTACTGCGATCACGGTGCATGCGATTTCACAAATCCTCTCTTTATTTTTTTCTTTTTATAAAATCTCCAAACTAACTAAAATATCACTTGTCTTTTCTTTTAAATGACATCCAATTCTAAAAATCTCCATATCTTTTTTTAGGATAATATCTACAATATAGTAGTTTTACCCAAAATCTAATATTTTTGGACCATCCAAACTATACACATTAACCTAGTGATTAATATAACTCATAAGTCTCGTTCACGTTGTAAGTTACATGAAAGGTGGCTATGGTCCTTTTCAATCCGAGAAAAATATCAGATTTATGACTCTCGATTTTTCTAAATAAAATATTTTAAATTAAATAAAATTTATTAATAATTAATGTTAGTTAGTTTTTACCTTAGTTAGTCTTTAGTTAGTAATCTTACTAACTTATTAATTGACTAACTAACTTTCAAACTAACCAACTAACTTTTATTGTATGGAAATATTACACACATGCTCGCAAAGTGAGGGTAAGTTGAGGATTGGTTTGCAATTAACAATAAAATCACTCAGACATAAAACTTTGAAGGAACCCACCAATAAGAGAAGACTCAAAGACATAGAGGGGTGGTTGAATCCCCAAAGGTAGGCCCAAGCGAAGAACACAGCCAAAAGTGCAACAAGGATAGGCACTATCATGGAAGTGGATCTACCCAGCCTTATCAACTTGATCGACAGCTTGGTAGAGCAGGAAGCTTTGGACATGGAAGAGGGCACCTCGGGCCGTAGGAGCAACAAAGAGCTGAACCTAGGCGATTTCTCGGAGGCCGTCTAGCAGTTAGTGAACAAATACGATGCTCAAACCCGGCTAGAGTATCACGATAGACTTGTAGAGGACATCATAGCAGATCTCGAGGAGGAGCGGAAGCTGGCACGTAGAGATCTACAAGGCCTAGCCGCATACAACTAGGATCAGCAAATTAGGAACTTATGCCAGAGCTTAGAAATGTGAGAGATCCACAGAGTGTTAACCCTAGCAGGTAGAAATCAGAGGAGACCTCATACTGAGCGAGCTCCTGACGAAGCAGCTGTTAGATAACACGAAACAAAGCGCTGCAGCATTGGCAACATCGCTACTGACATGGTTGGGAGTTAACCAAGGCTGTAAGAGCCAATAAAAAATCCCTGTGGTAGCAAAGCAACTACACAAATACTAGGGAATCGACAACCCATATAGCTTTGTGGAGTAGTTTGAGCAAGTCTATGAGGCCAACGGCCTCACTGATCCTATATAATGCTCCCAAGCCTTCAAACTGTGCTTAGGCGACCTGGTATACAAGTCTAGATGCCGCGGAGTGTGCCGATTTCAATAACTTGAAAAATCTCTTCATCAAGAGATTTTTCAAACCTAGGTACTCTGATAACTTGCTAGTGTGACTCACCCAGGTGAGGAGCCTCTTCAAGAGAATCCCAATGGGTGAGAGACCAACCGAAAGAGCGGTGTCCATGGTATTCATCAGCGGAATACAAAGTGAAGAGCTCTACAAAGCCTTGGCCGGCAACTCGAGCTTGCAACGAGGTTGGCAAGGGGTTTCGAGGAAGCTATTAGAGTAGATGACCAGCTCAAGGAAAGAAGCTCCAAAGACTCAAATCAAGAAGAGTCCATTACCAGGAGTTTCAAGAGGGCCTCAACGCCGAGTGAGAGAGCAAGCCCAAGCGCGCAAGACAAAGGGAAGGGCATTGAATCGGGATAGGAGCTAGTAGAGATTAGGATGGATATAACCAAACTATAGGAGATGATGAGACGACTAACATGCCCACATGTCCAACACGTGCATTGTGACGAGAACCACTTGCCAGTCGAGTGTTAAGACCTTAGGTCAAGACCTTGCACTAATTGTGGTAGGTTTGGCCATGACACCATGCACTGTTGATTACCTCGGAGACTCCCATACCCGCAGCCTTACAGTCAACCCTACCTTGCAAACATGCCACCAAACTTCTTTGGAAGGGGAGTCCCATTGGCTCTCCCGGCACCTAATGATGCTAAGCCGCCCATCCCTGGGATGGAAATAAATCCTACAGGTATCCCTAGACCACCTGGACCCTATGTGACCCACCCACTGATACTTTAGTCCACTATGTGGATAAGCCTAGTGGCACCGAGCATTATGTAAACCCATACGTGTCATACGATGAGGAAGGAAACACAGTCCTTATGGACTGCCGACCAGTGCCTGTGATGGCATTAAGGAGGGGGAGAGGCAGATGCCTAGGAGCACAAACCCAAGAGCCAATCACATGTTGTAGTTGTGGTCACCCAGGACACATTTCTTTGCATTGTCCCGCGAGGGAGTAAGCAAATAGAGATAAGGCTGACCTAAGATGCGCTAAGTGTGGAATCACTCATCTCTTTGTCGATTTCCCTAGGCAGAGACCATCCTCTAGTTTTGAGAAATGAACCATCAGTTCTGTTGGGGTTGTTTGGCATCAAGACATTCGATGGGAAGGCCACTCCTATCCCATTGCATGTCATGACCCATGCGCAGATGAAGCAGGCTGGCATATCATTGCCAAGCCCTAACAACCTTGACGCAACCTTAGTTGGAAAGAAGAGTCAGAGACGAAGGAAGAAAAGACCAAACACTAAGGTCACCCTCAAAACTGAACACTACCTATGGGGAGGAAAGTTAGTGACACAGAGGAAGAAATGTCGGCTCCACCGATGGCTGAAAGGGGAAGTGCTAAGGTCGTGGAGTACCCCAACCCAAAGTGCCAACTCAAAGCCATCGAGAAGGTGAAAGAATGGGTAAAGGAGGCCCATGAGCACTTAAAAGACGCTAAGCCCATACTAGAAGATGAGATCGATGATCTCTCAAGCATGAGTGCGCCACTCTCTCTACCATGACCAAAATCAAGAGAGTTGATAACACCACAAGTAGAGCCAACTAGACAAAGGCTAAATGCTTCGAGCCGACAAAATAGTCAAGGCCATTGGCCGAGAACCACAGACTTGGGAGAGGCAAGTGACTAGCAACCTTCTCAATACACTGGTGACCACCCCTGTAACTCTAAGCTTGGGCGACTTGCTTAGGAAGCATCTAATGCTATGGCTAGAGTTGAAATAGTGGGTTGAAGAACCAAACAAGCCAATTACCACAAACTTGCATGATCACAATGCAGAAACTCAAATACCGAGTCTGATGCTATATTCCATGCCTAAATCATTGCATGTCAATGCTTTTTGGAAAGGCACGGAAATAATCTCTAACACGCTCTCTAAATTTCATTCATACTCATAATCCACAGAATTCTGTTGGAATTGCCACTAGATAGTTGGTTTACTTCTATGACGCATTCATTCATGGCTATTGGAATAGATATGTCAACAAAGTATATGTTCCATGATGGGATTGTCATGTCTTGTAGTGCATGGCTATTGGAATAGATATCTCAAAAAAGTGAAAGGTGAGAAGGATTGAAGCTTGCTTGCAAACGTTATGGCAGGAGAGCAAGAGCAAGAAAGAGAGAGAGACCAAATGGGAACTCCAATAGTCACATTTATTCAAACTATCACTAAAAGAATAAAGAATAAAGTGATGGTGACGAGTGCCTGCCACCTGTAGTGTGCAATGGGGGGTACTATCACTGTAGTAATACACGGGCGGCTAGACATAGGCGCCTTTATCCCCAACAACCTCCCACTTAAAGGAGAATCTGCCCCTGTGAGGAGTGAAAAGAAAAAGAAAAGACAGTACAATGTACACATGTACAACAGGATGAGGAGAAGCATCATCTCATCCAATGCCCATTAATCTCTTGAGGAAGGCAAAGGGCTCAGTAGTGAGGCCTTTCGTGAGCATATTTGCAGGATTTTTGTCAGTGGAGATCTTGACAAGGTCAATAGACTTATCCTCCACGACCCCACGTATGAAGGGATATCTCAACTCAATGTATTTTATCTTCGCATGGAAGACCGGATTCTTGGCTAGCTTAATAGCACTCATAGAATCCGAATGCAGCATAGGTATAGAATCAATCCCAAGGTCATGAACCAAACGGCCCAACCATATGGCCTCCTTGCAAGCCTTAGTGGCTATAACATACTCATCCTCAATGGTAGAGAGATCCGTATACTTTTGAACCCTGGACATCCAAGAGACAGCACCTCTAGCATAGGTGAATACATAGCTAGAAGTGAACTTCTTACTATTTGCATGTCCTGCATAATCAAACTCTATGTATCCCACAACTCCTGTAACTTGGCTGCCATAGCAAATAAACATATCTGCTATGCCTTTCAGGTATCTCATGATATCCTTCACGGTATCCCAATGTTTATTTCCAGGTGTAGCTATAGAGCGTGCCTCAACACCAACTGCAAAGGAAATATTTGTACGAGTGGCTATCATGGCGTACATCAAACTACCCACGGTTGATGCATAAGGAATCTTGGCCATCTCGGCCCTTTGCTCATTTGTCTGCGGACAATCAGCCTGTGAAACCTTCACATAAGAAGGTAATGGATAGTCAATAGGCTTCACATTCTGCATGCAAAAATGCTCAAGGACTTTATGAATGTACTCCCTCTGTGGTAGTCCCTGATGTTGGTCGCACTTAATGCGCATACCAAGAATGTGAGAGGCCTATCCCAAATCCTTCATCTCAAAGCTCTTCTTCAATTGAGATTTGAGAGCATCTAGCTCATCATGAGCTTTCCCTACTATCAACATATCATCCACATAAATACCAAAATAAGCAATGAGCCATCACGGGCTTTCTTCATGTAAAGACATGGATCCATAGCACTCCTGTTGTAGCCCTGTGACTACATAAAGGCATCAAACTTATGATACCACTCCCTAGGTGCCTGCTTTAAGCCATAAAGACTTTTCTTCAACTTGCACGCTAGGTGCTCCCTGCCAAGTTCTGCAAAGCCCTTGGGCTACTCCATGTAAATCTCATCATGCAAATCCCCATGCAAGAATGCTGTCTTGATATCCATATGATAGATGCCCAAGTCAAGCTATGTGGCTAAGGTCAAAACCAAGCATAGGATGGTCATCTTGACTATAGGAGAAAATACTTCAACAAAGTCAACTCCATGCTCCTGTTTCAAACCCTTAGCAATAAGTCTTGCCTTATAATCCGGCTTGGGGTGCCCAGGGGTACTTTTCAGCTTGTACACCCATTTGCATGGCAAAGCCTTCTTGCTGTTAGGCAATGCAACCAAATCCCAAGTCATATTCTTATGCAGGGAGTCCATCTCAAACTGCATAGCCCTCTCCCAGGAGTGACTACCACCCCTGTGCATAGCCCCATCATAGGTGAGAGGCTCTCTTGCATCTGTAACCAATACATAATTCATCAAGGGCTCAAATATATCAAGTGGACGTCTAGCTCTAGTAGACTATCTCATTGCAGGCTATGCTGCATGTCTAGCGTCCTATCCAACACCTTGGCCATGTGTACCAACTATTGCTGCAGGCTATCCAACTTGTTGTGCAAGAGCACGTGGCTCCTCCTGGAATATAACCATGTGTATCTCTACCACCTTCTCATTGCCTATGCATCTTGTCTTCATGGAAGACTACATCATGGCTGCGGATGACTTTCCGTGCTTGCGGATCCCAGAGGCGGTAACCCATCTCGCTTGCATCTCCATAGCCAAGGAAAATGCATTTGATACTCTTAGGATCCAACTTAGTCCGCTTGTCCTTGGGCACATGGCAGAATGTCTCATATCCAAAGACACATAGATGCGCATAAGACGGAGGTTTCCTAGTCCATGCCTCCTCTATAACCTGAAAATCCAAACCACTGGAAGGTGATCTATTGATGACATGCACAGTTGTACTAACTACCTTAGTCCAAAAGGCGTGTGGTAGGCCTGCTTGGCTAAGCATACTGTGTACACGCTCTTGGATGGTTCTATTCATCCGCTCAGCCAAACCATTCTGGGGTGGGATATAAGGGGTGGTCAACTGATGCTTAATACTCCTCTGGTCACATAGCTTCTCAAAGGCACGTGACACATGTTGTCTCCCATTGTTAGTCCTAAGGCATTTCATAGTTTGGTTCTCAATTAAGGCAAGCCATCTCCGAAACACAGTCAAGACATCATATTTGAGCTGAATGGGGTAAGCCCAAAATTTACGCAAAAAATTATCAATGAACGTCACAATATATTTTAAACCACCCATAGACTAACACGTAATGGGCCCACAGACATCCAAATGTACCAATGCTAGGGGCTGACTCATGCGTGTCCTACCAGACTTCTTATGCGTATTCCTAATATGTTTGCTATAAAGACAATCCTCACATGAATCAAAATATGCATAGTCAAGGGGTGGTAAGTACTGCAAACCATAAAGCATTTTCATTCCCTTCAAAGATGTATGGACCAAACGGGCATGCCAAAGAGATACATGTGGGATGGAACTAATTGACAAAACATGGTCAACAAAGGACCCATCAACTATAAGAGGATAGAGATTGCTAGTCTTGGCACCTCTAGCAAGCACAAGTCTGCCGCCATGGGTGATCTTCCAAGCAGAATCTCCAAATGAAACATAAAAAACAGCATCATCAAGCTACCATGCTGACATAAGACTGCGTATAAGCGTAGGTGCATGACGTACATTTTGTAAAAACAAATATTGTCAGTATAGAATTGCAATCATATATCCACAATGCCAACAATAGCAAGTGACATGTCGTCATCCAAGCGAACTGAACCAAGGGCAATGCAATAGGAATGGAACCACTCGCGGCATGGTGTAACATGAAATGAAGCACCAGAATCCAAAAGCTAGCACTGCACATACATAGAGTGAACCTCGATCAATGGCGTAGCATCACAAGAACTAGCTGCAAGTATGTACTTCCCATCGTAGTCATCAGTCTGCATGACATTTATCTCCTCAATTTTCACACTGGATTTCATAGGCATAATGGTACGATCAGAGGAATTTTTCTGTACTTTGTCTTTCCCCTTCTCTTTGCACTTCTCATTGCACAACTCTTGACATTGTGGGCATATGTGACCCTTCTTGCCGCAATGATAACATGTCACATTAGCATTTTTTTCGCAAGACTTGCTATGCAACTTACCACGCGACTTAGACCTAGACTTCTGTGAGTCTCTGCCACGTCCATTCCCATGATCATTCTTGCCATTACCATCTCTACCTCTAACATTCAAAGCATGTGACACACGAGAGGCATCCAAGTTCTTACAATTGATCTCTGCTTGCAGAAGAGCGCTCTCTGCATCAGC
Organism: Lygodium microphyllum; assembly: GCF_053477565.2. NCBI lineage: Eukaryota > Viridiplantae > Streptophyta > Polypodiopsida > Schizaeales > Lygodiaceae > Lygodium > Lygodium microphyllum. The sequence goes on along the minus strand of NC_141153.1, from coordinate 36,743,094 downwards.
AGACAACTTCAAAATAGTAGCAGGAGTACATAAGGCAGTGCGGAATACATCCCATGGCTCACTCAGAGTCCCAAGCAAAAATAATAGAGTAACCTCATCATTGAAGGTAACGCCCTACGTAGTCTCTGCAAAGTCAAGTTCTTGAGAATAGCATGGAATTGGCTCAAATGAGCAGACATTGTCATATTCCCCTTCATGCGTAGGTCCATAAGCTACTTCAGTCAATACATTTGACTTGCTGGACTTTTCTTGTCATAGAGGTTCTTAATTTTATCCCAAAGTTGCCAAGCACTCTGTGCTTCCTTAACCACATTGTAATGCACCTGTTCAGTGAGAGACAAGATGAGGGTGCACTTGCATAACTCATCAAGCTCATCCCATTCGTCATGAGTCATAGTTTCAGGCTGCTCGCCATGCATCCTTAGTGGCTTGATCTGATATTTCAGCACCAATACCTACCAAACTTGGCTCTTCCAAACAATAGGCATAATTCGTACCATCAAGCTTAGTGATGTTGAAGACAGCACTATTAGTAGAAGAAGATGCCATACTGCAATCCAAAATGGTGGAGACAATTCAAAACTTTCAGTGAGAGACAAGATGAGGGTGCACTTGCATAACTCATCAAGCTCATCCCATTCATCATCAGTCATAGTTTTAGGCTGCTCGCCATGCATCCTTAGTGGCTTGATCTAAGATTTCTACACCAATACCTACCGAACTTGGCTATTCCAATAGGCATGATTCGTACCATCAAGTTTAATGATGTTGAAAATAGCACTATCAGTAGAAGAAGATGCCATACTGCAATCCAAGACAGTTCAAAACTGCTTGTTGTTTTTTGCGATAAACAGTCAAAATACCACCAAAACCAAGGCAAAATGACCACGAACTGATAGCTAATAATTTTTCCCATCAAGTACCATCAAAAGTAATCAGAATGATTCAGCATGAAAATTCCATGTTAGTCCATGCATAACTACTTGTTGTAATAAATTATAGCACGTACAATGAGATCAAACTGTAGGCAAAATGAATGCATCAAGTCAACCACTGATTGTCAAAGCATAACCGGCATCAAGCGGTTATAAATCAGCATGTGACAATCATAATTGAGCAAACACCCAAGCATGTCAAATGAATCCGTCAGTAAGCTAGCACACCCCCTCTGTAATAGGGAAAAGTGTACACAACACTGGCAAGACCTGACACAAAGAGGTGTATGCTCAGGGAGTGCAAAGCCCAAATCAACCCAAGTACATTTGTGAGGACCACAACATATCAACCATGCAACATCCAAGTGAAGATCCTAGTCTCAAGTATCTAAATGCTCAAGTAGCATAAACCGCCTGCTCAATGTTTGTCAAGTGAATCGAGATGCTCCCACTAGCACAAGAGCCATAAATATCAAGCAAAGAAGCTCAACAAGGGCATATGATAGAACCAGTGCCAGAAAATTCAAGATTAAGCATCAATAAGACCTCATGAGTATATAGGCTATGTAGCATCCGTACATAGCATCCATAGACATCAAGTACATCCAAATTGTAACTCTGGCAAGCTGAGAAATAGCAAAGTAAGTTCTAGGAAATTAAATTTCAAGCAAAGTAAGGCTCAATAGCATCCAATTCCAAACAATGTAACGAGGATGTAGTAGTGGCATAGGCCAAGCATGTCAAGACCAGTCAGACATAAGCAAAATACATGCCATAAGTATAGTAGAGATGAAGATCCAAATGCTATGCGAAGTGAGCTCAATCTCAATTAATGATTCGAGAGAAAATCCAAGCTCTATGTCGATCCTCGAGAGTCACTACATCAATGTATACATCCAAGACAGAACCCAAATGCAATAGGCATATCCAGACATAAGCAAAAGAGTTTTAGCCCTGAATATTTCAGCAGCAAATAAACATCCAAAACTGAGCAAACAGTGGCTCAATCCAATCTCAAAACCATAGACAAACCACAGGCATACTTTCCCATATGTATAGGCACCAACTAGGCATAATCGGGCATCAAATGACTATGTAGCATGAGCATAAAGTGTAATGATAGAGGGCTGCTGCCCTATTTTGGACTACCTATGGACTGTGTAAAATAGTCAATGATTGAGTAATTTCAGCCCCAAAAGTATCTCACATCATAGGTATGCATTCCCCTAGCATTCAAGGTGCATTCGAGACCAAACCGAGCAACCAATGTCAGTGCCAACCAAGCATAAACATAAAGTGCTGATGTAACACTATTTGTGGCTGCATGTGGACTATGGAAAATAGTCCTGGATTGAGGTAAATCAGTCCACAAATCAATGCCAATGATAACCACCAATTTTGAGCATCAAGGGGGTATTCCAAGTGCCAAATGAAGCGTTTTCAAGTTGCCAATAAGTGCCAAGGGAGGGCTAAAGTAAAAAATGATTTTTTTGCAAGTCTTCAACCTGGCCCAAACTAATCTAGGCCTGTGGAAGGGCTGGGCAAGGTCAAGGCAAGGTTGGGGAAGTAGTCCGTAGAGAGTAGGCATCACAAGAAGCAAGAGGACATGGCTACCCTGCTTCACAAAACCTATAGGCTGAAGTAAAATAACAAAAGAGAGCTCCAATACCTCTAAAGAAAGCCCTGAGGGTTCCCAAATGGGCTGGGTAGGTGCTCGAGAAGTCAGGGAGTGACGTCAGCTCAGGAGAGTCGACTATGGCTACCGAGAAGGAGACCCAATGACTGTAGGTAATAGATAGGAAGCTAAAGGAGTCATGAAGCAAGTCGAAATGCTCAAGCAACCATGCTCTAATACCTGTTGAAAGGTGAGAAGGATCAAACCTTGCTTTGAAGAGCTATGGCAGGAGAGCAAGAGCAATAAATAGAGAGAGACCAAATGGGAACTCCAACGGTCACAATGTGTGACCGGGCCTTCCTTTATTCAAACTGTCACTGAAAGAATAAAGAATAAAGTGACGATGACGGGCGCTTGTAGTGGGAGCTCACGCTCAACCGCCAAGACCCACGGACTGCTTGTTGCTTCAAGCGTTTCAAGCGAGCTCTAATGGTTATCTCTCACCTAGCCGACGCGCCGTCGATCCTATGAGTGTAGTGAGCTTACCTTGATGCCGATATGAGTTGCCTCCTCTCTCGCACACCCCGGTAGCTCCACGATCCTAGATGCGAGCTCAAGCATCCTCAAACCTCCTCCATCTCCAAGCTCCATCCTCCATAGCCGCATGCGGCGTGAGAAAAGAGAAGAGAAGAGAAGAAGAGGAGAGGAGATGGTGAAGAGCTTTACCCTCTTGATCCCTCACTCTCACACACTCACTCCCTCACACTCTCACACTCCCTCTCTCAAGAGCACACACAAGCAAGAAGATGAGGAGAAGAGAAGAAGAAGAGAGCTCTTGTTAGCCACACACCAAAGAATGAGCTTCCATTCATTTTTTGAACTTTATATACAAGCCCTAAAATCCCATGGGCACCCATCCCTTTTTTACATGACCGGCCATTGTGGCAAGGTCCTTTTTCCATTTTCCTCTTCTAGCCTTATGCCTCTAGCCTACACCCATCTAATATTTTACAATTGGCACAGGAGGGAGCCTGGCGCTCTTTTACAAGAGTTTTCCAAGTTTTTTGAGGCGCCTTTCATTTAAAATTGCACTTTTTGCCTAGCTTAGCTTTGGAGGTCGCCTGCGTGTCTTTGCTCTTTTTCCATGTTTTTTTTTGCTTTTTCCTTCCTTTTTCCACCATCTTGACTTGGGGTTAACATTACCCCCCTCCTAGACGGGTGCCAGTCCCATGGCACTTTTGTGTTGTTGTAGGTTGACAGGCAATTGGCCAAGTGGTGTAAAGGTGAGGGCCACTTGGAGACTCAGGTGCTTATGGAAGCTGTGAAATGATTTTTGTCGGAGAAGCCAAATGGATATTGCATGGTTGATGGGGGCCTCCGAAGTTGGTGGTTTGTTGCTTTTTGTGATGCCTGAAAGGAGAAGGTGCGGTGTTGTTCCTAAGGGGAGTGCCTTCCTCATTGTGTTAGTGCATTATGCTCGTGCTAGTGGAATGGGGAGGTGGGTCTAACCGCAGGCAAGCCTAGGTGATGTCCCACACTTGGGGACCCCATTTATGCCAAGGGAGGTGTAGTGCAAGTGGCTTAAGGTGACAGGTCTAACCATAGGCGAATGTTACCTCCCTAGGTATGTCTTGCCCTTGATGTACCCTAAGCGTGAAGTGGAGGAGCAAAAGGGCTAGGGGGTTAGGAGTGGAGCCGGCCGACCGAAGCCATCGAGCATGCCTAACTTGAGAACCCCTAGGTGCAGTGATCGTGTTTTATGTGGTGGTAAGTGCTTTTGCAAGTGGGCTATGTTGTCTAGTTAGTGGAGAGTGTTTTTCGTGCTTTTCTTTTCATGCTGTTCTTTTCTTTGCTTTTACTTCTTCTTTTTTTAAGTTACAGTAGCGGAATGACAGCCAGGGCCTAATTCTCTTCATCTGAATGAGGAGGGGAAGGGGGTCGGATGGATTTGCTCGAAAATTGGTAGCTTTGCATGTATCCTTTCAGATTCATGCAGACGTGGAGAGAGGTGGTGGAGAGGAAAGGGTGATTGCATCTAGTAAATTGGCTATCATTCATGTCTTCTAGGAGGGCTAGGCAAAAAGAGGGGAGGAGACTAGCCCTCATCATTAGACGAGCCATGGCACAGCTATCAATGGCATTAGGGTCGAAGAAGAGGGGAGGCAGGCCGCGCTCTTGTGGAGTTGGATCCTGCTTAAGTAATAGCTTAAGTAATCTAAGGTAGTTACATGTAGTTACAAAAGCTGGATCGGGGCATGAAGAGAAATCTGCGAGGAAGCGTGTCATAGAGTCATCTAGGCTTTCTGAGTTAAAGAGGAGGACATGTTCGAAGGATACTACATGAAGGGCAACGTGTTATAAAACGCCATCCAGGCGAGCATACTAATGTCGCATACTCACCTCCTCCACAGGGGTTGGCTTTTATAGCCCTGTGCTGTATGTGGAACTTCAAAAACTTTGTCTTGCCACTAGTCGGCCTCTTCAGTTCCCCAAGAGGTGGGGGTCTTCTCTCTCTTTTCTAGCCACTTTTGCCCTAGTCGGCCACCAATCGTGATCACCACCTCCATCACCTTAAGCGGTAAGACTCTCCGCAGGCTGTTGGACAGGAGAACGCTAAAAGTGAATGGATCCTTTTCTTTTTCTTGTCTCTCCCAAACCACTAGCTCTGCGTGGAATCCAGCTGGGATGTCATCAGGCCAAGGTGGGAGGGGTGCGGACGGCTCCACGGCTGGCTTGGCCCTTAACTGCTTCATGGCTTCTTCAACTAACTTCCTGCGTCTCTCTTTAAGTGCAGCTTGTCTCTCTACAGATGGGTCCTCTTGTTGTTGCTCTTGAGACTACGGTGAGGGGGGTTGTGGGATCACATCCTCTCTAAATCTGCCCATGTCAAATTTGAGTTCTACTTCCTCCCCCTACCGCTCTCCTTGTTGTGCTTCCTCTTCAAATCCTATGGCATCTATTTCTTGGGGGGTTAGGTCGGCCAGCAGTAGGTATTTCCTTTGCTCTTCCAGGCTCAGTCTAACCTCCGCAGGTTGGGGTGGCATCTGCAGTCCTGTATGCAAGGCTATGCGTGCAATGTTAAGCTTCTTTTGTGCCACCTCCAACGATTCTCCCTCCTCTGGGCGGGTGGTGTCCATGATTGTGTTGAGGAAGGCCTTTTGTTGGGCACCGAAGGCCACCTGGGTGGCTTCTGCCTTGTTCTCTGCGATGATCTTCTCTTTTTTCACCAGAGCAAGGCGCCATGCCATGCCAGTGTCTTCACCCTTCTTTCATTCTGCGTGGCCCACTCCTCTGCTCTCTTGTTCATCTCTTCTAGGCTCTCTCCTTGCCTTAGAGCCAGGGTCGTGAGCCTTTGTTCTTGGTCTTCCCATTCTCTTACCAGTTTCTCCTGTTCTTCTTTTTTGGAGTTCAGCTGATCGGTCAGGGACTCGATCTCGTTCTGCTACTCCATGTTTTGTTTTCTTTCCTCATCCCTAGCAGTGAGCTCAACCATAAGCGCTTTGACTTTGGCGGTTTTTGCAATGAGCTCCTCATACTGCATGATTAGGAGCTTGTGTTCTCTCTGCATTTTCACAAGTTCATGTGTTTCATTGTCTAGTAGCTGCCTCCAGTGCTCTTCCCTATCGTCATTAGCCTTCACTTCTTGCTTGAGATCCGAGATCTCCCTTTGCTGCATGGCTATCATTCTAGTTTTGTCGAGTTGGAAAGCAGCTACTACTTGTTGAGATATCGAGCTCCACTCGTGATATGCCAGGGTGACCGTTGTGCATTTATGTCACCGACTTGTCAGTTGTAGATGCGGTTGGTACACCGCCCATGAATAATAGCTACATGACAGCTATCCTTATCTACTCTAGTTCGTGGCTCAGTTACTATGCCACCTTAGTTAGTTGAGTTTGGTTTGAGACCCATATATAGGGTTCTTCTATTTCTTTGTATGAGAGTTCTTTTGGCTTACACAACTAAGAAGAGGAAAATTGTTTTCAGACTCCATCTCTGTGTGTATTCCCCCATTGTGCAAGCAAGAAAGCTACAAGTGAGTCTCCTTCCTTCTCTCCCACAATCTTGACACTACTGACTCCTTTTCAGCCGCCAACTCAGCCACAGCTATCTTTCGTTCCTCCTTAGCTTTCTCCAATTGGGAGAGTAGCTCGGCGGCGTACTTGTCGGAGTTAGCTGATGGTGTCATCGTTGTGTGGATTGGTGATGTCAAGGCTTCCACCTTCTACCGTTTAGGATCTTGCCTTGATTCTGCATCAGTGGGACTGGCCTCTTTTTCCTTGTGGCCGTAGTTTTGGTGCTTTGTTCCTGGGCCATTTCTTTGTTGATGAGAAGTATTACATCCATGCCACGAAATTTGAAACATCGCCACTGGTCGGGATGCTGGGGGTGATGGTGGTTGGTTCGGTGGGAGGCACCATGAGGGGAGGAATCGAGTGAATTGGGGCTTTGCCCTTGCCCTCAATGACAGCGGGTGGCACGATTTCCGGCGCCTGTGTGCTAGAACCATGCCCTTCTTCTCTTTGTGGGCTCAGATTCCCCAATTCATCTGCCCTGCTTTGTTGTTCGATAGACCGGTGTGTAGCCTCAGCCAGGTCTTCTTCCTCCTTTCTTCTTAGTTCCTCTTCTTCCTTAGCGGCTTTTCTTTGCCTTTCCGCTTCTATTTTTCAGCGTTCTTCCTCCTTTTTGTCTTTTTCTTCCTTTTCCTTCTTTTTTCTCTCCTCGGCCTCCTGTTTTGATGCCTTCTTTGCCTTCTATAATTCCTCCTTTTCCTTTTCTTCTTCCTGTTTCTTCTTCTTCTCCCTCTCGTTGGCCTCCTTAAGGGATTCTTTTTTGTCCCTTTCCAAGTCCTCTTTCTCCTTCTTGCATCCTTCGTCATCCTTTTTCTTCCTTTGGCATGTTTTCTTCTTGGGTTTCTTGGTCGTCTTCTTGCTTTTCTATTCTTCCTCTTCTTTCTCGGTCTCGGTTTTGTCGGTGGACCCTTCTTTGTCCTGGTGAGGGGGCAACCTATCCGGTGTTTCTCCTTCTCCTTCTTCTGCATTCTGTGTCTCCTTTACTGCCTCCTAGATAAGGGTAGTCAAAATGCTTCCGTAGCCGATAAATGAGGCCTTGGATGAGGCCTTCTTCCTTTCTATGGCCTTGGAAGTTGGAGACTCTCCACCTCTGGCGTACTTCCCAAAGCCAGTGCTTTAGCCACCTGGTCGATGGTTTTGCGGACATACCCATTCCAGTCGACTTCATCTAAGGTGTGGGCTACTACATTCTCTAGCACAAGCACGCTGATTCGATGCATTAAGACGTTGTAGCACTGGTTGGAGAAGAGCACGTGCAGTAGCTTTGCCTGTAGCCTGGCTTCAGCATCAGGGATGTCGTGGATGCTGATACCGTCATTGGTTAGCACCTCCTCTCTTTTCCACCAAGGCTGGGTTCAAGTGCACATATACCTGTTTAGCATTTTCTCCCCTTCCCACCGTCACGGTGCCGCACTTCTGGTCGGGGTCATATGTCCTGAGAAACTCCACACACTTCGTGTGGTCAAGCTCTTGCGCAAATTTCTCCAGGTACTTGGTGAGGTTGCACTGCTCGACGACTCTCTTGGCTGCTTCCTCCTTCGACGCTACTTCTTTGATGTTCCGGATGGTCTGAAACTTTAGTTGATTGTAGGCGCGGTTTTCTAGGGATATGCCATATTGTGCTCTTTCCTCCTCCGTGAACGGGAGTCGGTGGGCACGGTATTGTTGCGACATTTTATGTTCCTGTCATAAACGGTAATTTTCATTAGTGCTTTCCACATAGTAATTTGATAATTACTGAAAAAGAAAAACTCTATGCTTTTTGAATGAATTCATTAAGAACCAATGTAGATTTTCCTTTTCAGACTTTGAATTTTTTCCCTTTACTTCAAAGTTTCCATGCCCTTTTTCCTACCCCATCCGTTTTTCATAATATATGTTTATGTGTTTCACTAATTTTGATTTGATTGGCGTGATTTGATTCACCTTACCCCCTCCCCTTCCAGCTTGAGAAGAATCCTTCCTAGGATTTAGGGTCAAAAGGGCAAGGGCGTTCAGCATGGTGGTGTAGGAGTTACTTGTGAAGGAGCCAATCATAGAACTGGGGGTTGTATTCTAAGTGAGCTTCGTGGTCCAGATCAAAGGGTCGAATCCCCACTTGCATGATGTATGTGAGAACATCTGTTAGGAAGTCACCAGAGTTGACATGGCTAGCAATGTGTAACTCTTCCTCAGTCAACAAGTGATCGAGGTAGGGGTGTCCTTTGATGTGTTCTTCCATGGGTCGGCCCCGAAGAGTGGTTAACACTCTATACGAGGTTGGTACGACATATGTGGCATCGTATTCCGTTGTTTTGATAGTGCAGTGCTACTCAACGTTGGTCATTATGCAGCACCCTTCAACTTCCCATTGCAGCCTAAGAGTGTACAAATGCCTCAAGAACGGGGAGTCAGTATCAGCGAGCTTTGATAACGCTGTGATTTCCTGATCATTGATAGCAGAAGTGGTTCGTTGATCGTATGACGTGATGAGGCGTTGTTTGATGGCTTGCTCCTTGGAGATCTCGATGTTGAGCAATTCAGCAGTGGAGCAAGAAGCTTTTGCAAATGCGAATTCAAACGTCTCCCAGGAGCATGGCATCGTTTTAACTTCAGTTGCAAAGGGTTCCTCCAATAGTCCTAAGTCCAAGCGGTCGTAGCTTAGTGTAGCGACATGAAGGTGGTGTCTAGTCGTTTAATGCATTCCACCACGTCATCCCCGGTGTCCTCAGCGAGGTCGACAGCCAGCGCTAAAAAGGATTTGCATTCATAGGAGGGCGTAAGGCCGATGGGTGGTCGAGGTTTGCTAGAACTAGAGCCTGTGACAACGAAGAGTTGCGGTTGGGAGTGTTCTTGAGTCCGCGGTTGGGCTGCTTGGATTATGGGTGGATTAGGAGCAGCCACGACGGAAGGACTGCTGCATTCAGGTTGGATTTGGGGAGTCGGTTGACTTGGTCGGGTGATGACTCTTGTGACGGAGTCTGTTGTTTGGGCTGATTGGCTTGTGTGACTCTCTTGGGTTTAGGCATGGATGATTCGGATGGCTGTGGTTTTGGAGAGCACTGCGGCTTATGGTTTGGAGGGTTTATGGAACTTGGGCTAATCAAGCTTGAGGGTGGCGTATGAGTAGTGCCTTTGGCCGTGTAGGCCCTAGGGATCCACAACCAGGTGTTGCCCACGTAGTAGCCTTGCGCATGCAAGAGGGCTTTAGGGACACATCTTTGCTTAATCATGCGGCACTTTCTGTGACTGCGTCTTGGCCTCTTAGATTTAGAGTTTTTTGTTTTATGAGGATAGAAGCGTCGACTCCTAGGCGACGATTGCGGCTGCTTAGGCTGCCATTGGAATCTAGGCTGTTGGGCCTTAGGTTTTGCTATTGTGGGCTGTGATTTATGAAATCTAGGAGGTGGCGGCCGTGCACTACCCCTCTCCTTAGACTTGGTTACGGATATTTCTACCGGTGGCATTGCGGACAGTGATGAGGTCGCGCAGCCCTTACTGAAAGCTGTGACAATGTGAACGTTGCCTATTGCGAGGTGGATGCATTGTGACTCATAATCAACATTGCAGTGAGTCTGCTTTTTGAAAGTTCGCCCCAGCAGTGACTCCATGCTACCGGCGTTTTTAGCATTTGGCAACACCTAAAAAATCATTGGGACAGTCTCAGACTCGATAGAAACGGCGGCTCTACACTTGCCAAGAAATGCGTAAGAATGGGCCCCATATGGGCTTAACTTCGCATTAGTGGGTTGAAGTGGTGGTCTACCAAGTTGAGTCCAATGATCGTGTGTTAAGACATTGAAGTCTGCTCCCTCGTTGATCAAAGCGTTGAAAGCGCATGTTTGTTTTGCAGTGACCGTGATATGGAGGTATGCGGGCTCTACGGCTTCCTCATCCTCATCATCAATCTCAGTGATTGTGGCCACTCATATCTTGACAGGCGGTTCTAACATCGGGGGCTCGTGCAAAGGATGGGTGAGAGGGTAGTACTTCTTGACATGACTACCATTGAAGAAGCCTATGCCCTCACCGTCTAAGGTCTCAAGCTTGACATTGCCTGTGCGGCTGATCGCACGAACTTTGAAAGGTCCAAGACCTCTAAATTTCATTTTCTGCTTATGCCCCTTAAGTGAGTAGAGGAGCACTAAGTCGCTCTGTTCAAAGTTGCACTGCTTGACATGCTTGTCAAACCAACTCTTGCGTCAGGCCTTCTCACATATAAGCGCATGGGTGGCTAGAAGGCGAGTCTCTAAGAGGCGTTCAAGTCGACCAGGCATTGCGTCCATGCCTCCTTCCCTTCCCATCGTTCTTGAAGTGTTATTCTTAGACTAGGAATGAAGAATTCTAATGGTAGAACCGCTTCAATTCCATAAGTCAACCTGAAGGGGGTTTGACCGACAGCCGTTTTATAAGCTGTGCGGTAAGCCCACAAAGTTGTCATCACCTTGTTGTCCCAGTCGCTACGTGAGGCTGAGACCGGTCACCTTGGTCAGGAAATTGACAAGAATCTTATTTATGGATTCTGCCTGACCGTTTGCCTAAGGGTAGTATGGCGAGGATTTGCGATGGATGATGAGAAAGGTGGGCAGGAGATGCGCTATCACTTCGTTGATGAAGTGCGTGCCTTGGTCATTGACCAGTTCGATGGGGCAGCCGAATCGCGAGATCACTTGCTCCCATAAGAACTTGGCAGTCATCTTAACGTCGTTTTTTCGTGTCGCTCTTGCCTCTGCCCATTTCATGAGGTAGTCCATGGCCACAATGATGTACTTGGCCTATGAATACTGTGCCACACGGCTGATGGGTCCTATGAAGTCAATTCTCCATTTTTCGAAGGGTTGTCGTGCAATAACTGGGATAAACTCCATCTGATCCTTGCAGATTGGGACTTTTGTCCATTGGCACTCGTCACAATGCTTGACAAATCACGCTACATTACGGAAAAGCGTGGGCCACCACAGTTGAGATTGCAATACCTTTCGTGCTGTCGTATCTCCGCTAAAGTGCCCTCTAGCAATGCTGTTGTATGCCTCTGAGAGCACATCGTGCATCTCATGTTCGCATATGCATCTGCGCAGCAATCCGTCTTGCCCCAGCCTATAGAGTTGGCTTGCGATTAGCTGATAGGGCTGGATCTTAAGGATTAATAGCCTAAGTCAGGCTTTTTCTATCGGTCGATCAGGCAGTCCATGTTCGAGCACTTGGACTATGTCATCCGCCCAATATGACGTTAGATCAGCCTTGAATAAATCTCTCTTGTTGGACAGGTTAAATAGATGGGCGTCGGGTAATTCATCAACAATGCCTTGTCCAGCGGCTTCTCCCATGGAAATGCGTGACATATGGTTAGCCATGTAGTGCTGTTTTCCTTTTCGTACAACCACGGGAAGTCGAATTCCAAGAGCAAGAGAAGCCACCAAGCTATGCGTCCTGTAGCGCAAGGTTTGTTTACTAGATAGAGCAGGGCTTGATAGTCCACAAAAAAGGTAAAAGGTGTGGCCAATAGATAGTGCCAGAATTTCTTCACAGCAAACACCATGTCTAATCCTTCTCTTTTTGTCGTCGAGTAGTTCATTTCCGTCTCAGTGAGTTATCTGCTAGCAAAGCTCACTGGATATTCTAAGTTATGTTCGCCAGGTTGTCACAACACTGCCCCCATGGCAGACTTAGAAGCATCGATATGCACGTGGAAAGTAATGGTCCAATCTGGGGCTCGTAGAATTGGTGCTGTGGTTAGAGCCTTTTTCAACTCTTCATATGCTTGTTGGCATGCCTCGGTCTCAGCAGCTTGTACAAAGGTCTGGCGATCAATGCATAGTTCAGTACAAACCACCAATAGTACCCCGTATGGCCTAGGAAGCATTGAACTCCCTTGTAGTTGATTGGGGGTGGAAGGTCAACAATAACCTTGACTTTCGAGAAGTCAATGGCAATGCCGTTCTTCAACACCACGTGCCCTAAGATGCATCCATGGTTTACCCAAAACTGGCACTTTAAGGGGTTCAAGGAGAGAGGATATAAGCGACACCGCTCAAAGACTGCATGGAGTTTGCCTAAGTGTTCGATCCAGGTCGAGTGGACACAGAGGTCATCGACAAAGACTTCCAACTCCTTGTGAAGCATGTCTTTAAAGATGGTGCACATGAGGCGTTGGAAGGTAGCAAGGGCATTAGTCAACCCGAAGGGCATGACTATGTAAGCAAAGACGCCCCACTCAGTGGCGAAGGCAGTCTTTTCCGCAGGATGCACTTGCACCTGGTTGTACCCTGAGAAGCCGTCCAAAAAACTGTAGGCTTCCTTGCCTGCCACTCTCTCAAGCATGTGCTCGGTGTACGGCAATGGGTAGTTGTCCCTCTTAGTACCAGCGTTCACCTTCTTGTAATTGACGTACACTCGAATTTTTCCATTCTTCTTCATCACGATGACTATGGGCAATACCCAGTCTGTGTGTTCAATTTCGTAAATGAATCCCGCTCTCATCAACTTATCAATCTCCTCTTTGACAACATGAGCGTGTTTTAGATTCATAGGGCACGGTCACTGCTTGACCGGTGTTGTGTCTAGCATTAGGGTATGTTGTGAGTTACAACACTCGGATCTACCCCCTTAAGCTCTTCTAAGGACCAGGCGAGCACGTCTATGTACTCTCACAAGAGAGCGACAAGACTCGTTTCTTCTTCCTCAGTCAAGTCATCGGCAATGAAGACTAGTCGAGGTGTTTTCCCTTCCTGGGCTAGGTTCACCTCCTTGACCTTGGCTGATCCCTCGATCAGTTCGCTCATGTTCCCTTGACGCTTGGCACCTAACAGAACTACTACCCTATCCCCTTTTTTGAATTTCGTAAATCATTTAGGGAGGTCCTGCGGTTTTCGTTGTTCTTCCATTCGTGTATCCCTAGGTTGTTTTGCCTTTTTCTGCCTTAATCGTATGCATCTCAGGTGGACAGGTAGGTTTCCCCTTGGTATGTCTGGTCGTGGGCGGCCTAGGGATTTCTGGATCACTATCCGAACTAACCTCCGACTCAGAGTCGAACTCCCCGTCCTCGCTAGAAGAGGTGGTCTCCCCTAGTGGGCACAGTTCGGATGGCGACTATGTCCTAAGCATTGATGTCATTCCTGGCTAGGCCTACTTGCTCAAGGTCTATGGCTCCTACGTGTTCCAACCAGGCACGATCACATTCCATGCACATGACTCCCTGCTCTATTTTGAAGTTACTCTTTTTCTGCGGCTTGGAGTCTGCTCGTATTTGCTCTATTTCTTGTCCTTCAGTGTTGAATTCCACGGTATCTACCTCACCCTCACTTTCATCACTGAAGGATTGGCAGTCTTCGTATTCGTCATTAGAATCCTCTTCGTTAGACTGCTTATCGTCTCCTAGGGCTTGGTATATCTCTTGTCATTGGTTAGGAACTAGGGCCCAATTATACATGAGGTTTAAGTCATGCACTCTGGTCCATTGCTACTTGGATTCATCTAAGAGATCCTGGAGTGGTTTGAAGTTTGCAACTAGATTGCCAACTAGCTTGTTCGTTAAGTATTCCAGTATCTCCTGGAGTTTCCTTTTGTTGGTTGGGACTTGGAAGTTGAAGGCTTAGGTTTCCCACGAAGGGTTCTTGCCATCATGCAAACTGGTACGGAGGGTGTGTCATTAGACTTGCTGATTGTTTTGATGGCTTGTTCATATGCCTCATCATTTGAGAACGGCAGGTCGATTGTAGCAAGGATGTGTATCCAATCCCACTCCTCCTCTGAGCATGGGATATACTTTGTCAAGGGCCCATAGGATTTCTTGACCTGGGTATTATCCTTGAGCATAGTAGAGATGGCATCTAAGTCAACTGGTGAGGTCTTCCAAGTGTCCATCTCTATTCTCACGGCATCCGTTCTATTGCCAAGGAAGATCAAGCCATTACCCCAATCTTCGATGACTCTAGTGTTGCGCATCCAGGGTCGGCCTAATAGGATATCGTAGTCCACTCCCTTCATGACTATAAAGTCCACAGAGAATTGGACACCTGTGATCTTCACTGGCCAATACTTAAGCACCCTGAATGGCTTGACTCTCATACCGTTTGCTAATGTGACATTAAACCTAGCAGTTTTGACAGGCAGGTTTTCCCAAGTCTGAAGCACTGCGTCGCTACGCACACTAACCCCAGCTCCTATGTCCACGATTCCCTTTCTCATTGTATTGCCTAGGGCTAGAACCGGTAAGACCACATGCATCTCGAAACCTTCCCAGAAGGCATTGACGTGTAAGGATTTAGGCATACAGTGCAGCGTCAAACTCGATATTTGCGCCTCTGCATCATGGTCATGAGGGTCTGTTGTGACCTGCTCTGGTCACCCTTCAACCCACTGCTTAAGATCTTGCCATAGGGTGGGATGCTGCCTAAGCAGATCTCCCAGGCTAAGTGTTACAGGGGTAGTCACCAACGTGGTCAGGAGATCGTTGGGTGCTCATCTTTCTTCTAACCTGGATTGTCCTGGCCAGTGGCCGTGACTGATCTGCGGCCCTGTAGCATCAAGGCTTGGCCTTAGCGGCATTGCTTGTGGTGCAATTGCTTCTCCTGACTTTGGTTGAGGAGGTGAGATTGACGTGCTTATGCTGGAAAGATCATCGATCTCGTCCTCTATGACAGGCTCAGCGTCTTTTAGATGCTCTTGAGCCTCCTTCACCCATTCCTTCACTTTTTCTATGGCCTCTAACTGTCGCTTCAGATGCGGGTATTCCCCTACCTTAGCACTTCCCTTTTCGGCTGTCTTAGGGGCTGAAGTCTCTGCCTCTGCGTTAGAGACCTTCTTTCCAACATGTAGAGTTGTAGCGCTCTCCGTTTTTTATGCGATTTTAGCTTCCGACCTCTTCTTCTTCTACCTACGACTTTTCTTCCCTATCGAAGCTGCGTCAAGGTTGCTAGGTCCTGGCAGTGATATGCTGGCCTGCTTTGTCTGGGCACGGGTCATGACCCGCAATGGGATAGGTGTAGCCTCCCCATCGAGGTTCTCGACACCAAACAGTCCCAATGGGACAGATGGTACGTTGGATGAGCTAGAAGACAGCTTTCGCTTTGGTCAATCAACGAAGAGATGAGTGATTCCGCACTCAGCACACCTTTGGTCAACCTTGTCTCTGTTTTGCTGCTCCCTTTCAGGGCAGCGTGATGAGACATGATCTGGGTGACCACAAGTCCAACAGGTGATTGGATCCTACGTCTGCCCTCCTAGGCCTCTACCTCATCCTCTTACTAACGCCATTACCGGCACATGTCAATAATCCATGAGGACAGCGTTACCCTCATCGTCACATGCGAGACGTAAGGGTATATGTAAGTTTCTTCCTCATTTGGTTCTTCTACGTAGTGGACTGGAGCATCGCTTGGTGGATGGGTCACGTAAGGACCAGGTGGTCTAGGTATGCCAATAGGATTTATGTCCATCCTAGGAACAGCTGGCTTAATGTCATTAGGCGCAAGAAGGGCCGATGGGGCTCCCCTTCCGAAGAATGGCTATGGCATGTTCACTAGATAAGGCTGGCCGTAGGGTTGCGAGTACGAAAGTCTTCTTGGTAATCTACAATGCGCGACGTCGTGACCGAACCTACAACAGTTAGCACAAGGTCTTGACCTAGGGTCTTGACACTCGGTTGGCAAGTGGTTTCTGCCACAGTACACGCATTGGACGTGCGGGCACGTTGGTCGTCTTAACATGTCTTGCAACTTGGCTAACTCCATTGTTTATCGTGTCTACCACAGCACAGAGGAGTGGGAAAATGAAAAAAAAAAAAAGGAAAAAGCAAAAAAGGCGCAGGATAAAAGCAGAAAAAGGCGCCTTGACCGGTAACCAGACCCTAAAAAATTTAAATGCTCGGGCATGACCCTCGGAAAGTCTTAGTGTCGCCCGAGACAACAAAAGAGTGAAAGGCACACCATTAAATGTGGAAGCGCTCCCGAATCCTTGTAAAAGAGTGCCAGGCTCACTTCTGTGCAAAGTGTACGCATTAGTTAGGAATAGGATAAATTAGAATGGTGGGAAATGGGAAAAAGGGCCTAGGCTACGGCTGGCCATGTAAAAAAGGAAAAAGGGAATGACCGCCCAAAAAGGATTTAGGGCTTTGTATATAAAGTTGAAAAGTGAATGAGAAATTCATACTTTTGGTGTGTGGAAAAAGGAGTCTTCTTCTTCCTCTCTTCTTCTCTCCTTCTTACTTATGTGTGCTCTTGAGAGAGGGAGTGTGAGAGTGTGAGGGAGTGAGTGTGTGAGAGTGAGGGATTAAGAGGGTGAAGCTCTTCACCATCTCCTCTTCTCTTCTTCTCTTCTCTTCTCTTGCGCGCACAGCTATGGAGAATGGAGCTTGGAGATGGAGGAGGATTGAGGATGCTTGAGCTAGCATCAAGAATCGTGGAGCTACTGGAGTGCAAAAGAGAGGAGGGTACTCGATCAAGCATCAAGGTAAGCTCACTACACTAGTAGGATCGATGGCGCATCGGCTAGGTGAGAAATAGCCATTAGAGCTCGCTTGGAACGCTTGAAGCAATAAGCGGTCCGTGGGTCTTGGCGGTTGAGCGAAAGCTCCGACATCCATCTTTATATCAGCCAAGTCTTGGTTTGTCTCAATGGCCTTCCCCTTATCTTGGGATGATGGGACTGATCGCTCACTAGAGGCTAACGCTCTCTCTGAGCTTCAGGAGTTGGTCTCTTCTAGGTTCGAGCTCCGCTCTTTCAACTGATCATCGACTTTGATGGCTTCCTCAAACACTCTAGCTAGCGCTTCTTACTGCAAGCTCGAATTGCCTGCCAAAGCCTTATATAACTCCTCGTCTCAAATTTCGCTGATGAATACAGTCAAAACTACTCTTTCAGTCGGTCGCTCGCCCATAGGGATTCTCTTGAAGAGACTCCTCACGTGGGTTACGTAGTCGCGAATGTCCTCCTTCTCTTTCTGCTTGACGTTTATCAAGCGTACTAGCAGATTATCGGAGTATCCAGGCTAAGCAAATCTCTTAATGAAGAGATCCTTGAGGCCACTGAAGTTGGCTCGTTCTACGGCATCTAGGCTTGTATACCAAGTCCTTCCCTTGTCACCTAAGCAGAGCCCGAATACTTGAGAGCATTGAGTCAAGTCGTTGAGGTCGTTGGCTTCGCAGACTTGCTCAAACTGCTCTACAAAGCTGTATGGATCATCGTGGGGTTGGTATTTGTCGAGTTGCTTGGCAACAATAGGGATTTTAGACTGGCTCTTTGAGCCTTGGTTCCCTCCTAATCCTGCAAGCAGCAATGTCGCTAGTACCGCGGCACTTTGCTCTACTACCGTGTTATCTAGCAGTCGCTTCATAAGAAGCTTGCTCAACGTCAAGTCTCCTTCTAGGGCTCTCTCATGATTTGTTTGATATCTACCTGCTAAGTTCACCACTCACTATACCTCACGCAACTCCGTGCTTTGCCTTTGGCTCCTAGCCTGCTGGTCCCTATTGTATTCGACTATGCTTTGCAAAGCCTTGTGGGCTAGTTTTCTCTCTTCCTTTAGGTCTGCAATGATAGCGTCTGCCGTCCTGCCGCAGTGCTCGTACTGGGCGTGTGCATCGTAGCTGCTGAATAGCCTCCGGGAAGATGTTCAAGTCAAGTTCCTCATTAGACCTATGGTCTGAGCCTCCTTCTACCATAGTCGTGTTGTCGTGATCCACCAAGCTGTCGATCAGGTTGAGTAGATTTGTCAAATCCACGTCGTTGATGCCACCTACTTGGTCCTACTTCGTGCATTGATGGTTTGTCTACGTCTTGGGTCCTCTCCTACTGGTGGGTTACTTGAGTGGTTTATCTAAGTGAGTTCCTTCAGTTATTGAATACAATCCTCAATTTATGGTCACTCAGTGTGTGTGTCGCTTCTCGTGCACTTGTGCTCAATCAGGCTTTCAATTTCCTTAAGTGCATTCAAGTGCGGAAATTCAAGGTGAGTGTAGCAACCAATCTCGAAGCGTCTTACGCACTCTCACTTTGTTTCGGGCATGATAGGCTTGTTGGTCAATTTTCTGGCCACCTTGACAAGGTTCAGGGTTTTTCTAATATGTTGCCTCGTTTGTTTTTGGCCAATCAAGTTTTAACTGATCAGCACTTTGCGTCTAGGTCTCTGGGTCTCGTTGCTGCCCACTTCAAGCTGCTAAGCGGCTGCTCCCTACGATTTCGTCTATTCCGTGTGCCAGAATCAAGTTATGAGCGTCAGAAGGACTTTCGACAATTTGCGCTGCTGAGCTCTAGCCGGGTCAGGTCAAATTTCTAAGAATTTGATAAAAATTTACACTCGACCCAGCTGGTCCGAATTACAGGGTCCGAGTGGGTCACTCGAACGGGCCGAGGGCCGAATTCTTGACTTGGACAAGGTAGACTCAGACGGGCCGAGGCGCAAACTCGGACAAAGTCACTCGGACAGGTTGGCTCAGACGGTTTGGCTCACACAGGTCGAGGGCCGAAGTAGTCGATGGTCTGAATGGTCGACTCGGACGGGCCGAGTAGGTCAGGGCCGAGGGCCAATTAGGGTTTCAGGCCGAGTGGGTTGAATGAAAGAGGGCCGAGGGCCGATTCTGGGGCTCGGCCTTGAAGCGATCGCTAAGACAAGCCGAACGCGGCGCGACGACGATAGCAAGAGGTCGATTTTGCTCGATTCTTGCGATTTAATCAATAATAGCAAGCATAAACCTCCAGATCCTATCTAGGGGGATAGGGGAAGGGATTCATATATCTGAATAGAGCGATAGGCTCGTCAATGGTGCAATCGCATCGAATCGTGCAATGGCTCTCTCTCTCTCTCTCTCTCTCTCTCTCTCTCTCTCTCTCTCTCTCTCTCTCTCTCTCTCTCTCTCTCTCTCTCTCTCTCTCTCTCTCTCTCTCTTTGTGAAATGGTCACAAATGAGCTCTCCCTTGGCCTCTTGGCTCTTATACCCCTTCCCGGGTATGGTGTTGATGCCCCCAATCACTCACTTGCCAGTCTTAGGCATCACAAGCGAGCTTTTTACCATTTTTTGCACGATTTTTTTCATGTTTTGCCCTGTTTGCAACAGTAAACCCTACCCTTCTCCGGTGCGATTTCCTAATCCTAACCTACGCTAAATGCAACAAAAATCGAAAGCAAAAAACTGAAATAATTTCTCCATGTTTCCCAATCATCAAACAAACAAAATATCCCAAAATACTTACTTGTTTTGAAGATCAAAAACACCCAAACTTCCTACCTATCTCAAGCTCCGTTTTGGGGATGAATCCCTTACTTCGATGCTCGATATGAGGCGCGAAAATGCTCAAGCTTGAATCCGTTGGTCCCGGCAATAGAACCAAAATGTAGTGGGAGCTCACGCTCAACCGCCAAGACCCACGGACCACTTATTGCTTCAAGCGTTTCAAGCAAGCTCTAATGGCTATCTCTCACCTAGCCAACGCGCCTTCGATCCTATGACTATATTGAGCTTACCTTGATGCCGATACGAGTTGCCTCCTCTCTCGCACACCCCGGTAGCTCCACGATCCTAGATGCGAGCTCAAGCATCCTCAAGCCTCCTCCATCTCCAAGCTCCATCCTCCATAGCCGCACGCGGCGCAAGAAAAGAGAAGAGAAGAGAAGAAGAGAAGAGGAGATGGTGAAGAGCTTCACCCTCTTGATCCCTCACTCTCACACACTCACTCCCTCACACTCTCACACTCCCTCTCTCAAGAGCACACACAAGCAAGAAGATGAGGAGAAGAGAAGAAGAAGAGAGCTCTTGTTAGCCACACACCAAAGAATGATCTTCCATTTATTTTTTGAACTTTATATACAAGCCCTAAAATCCCATGGGCACCCATCCCTTTTTTACATGACCGGCCATTGTGGCAATGTCCTTTTTCCATTTTCCTCTTCTAGTCTTATGCCTCTAGCCTACACCCGTCTAATATTTTACAATTGGCATAGGAGGGAGCATGGCGCTCTTTTACAAGAGTTTTTCAAGTTTTTTGAGGCGCCTTTCATTTAAAATTGCGCTTTTTGCCTGGCTTAGCTTTGGAGGTCGCTTGCGTGTCTATGCTCTTTTTCCATGTTTTTTTTCTACTTTTTTCTTCCTTTTTCCGCCATCTCGACTTGGGGTTAACAGCGCCCACCACCTATAGTGTGATGTGGCGGGTAGTATCAGTGTAGTGATACACGGGCAGCTAGGCAGAGGCGCCTTTACCCCCAACAAAAAGTGTATGTTCCATGATGGGATTATCATGTGTTGTATTTCTTGGATGATTGTGAAGCCATTTCTGATAAGGAAGACCATACAATGCAATATCATATGAGGGACATCATGATATGTTGAGCAAAGCATTACAAATTGGTGGCTATTCACTAGCTAGAAGAGTTGAGTTTCATGAACATAAATTCTAGTTATAGTAGTTTTGCACGGTTGTGTTCTAATTAGCAATAGCTTGCCCATGTGCTAATTAGTATACATTTTTCTTATAACTTCCCTATATTTGGAAATGTAGCAAGCAAAAACATTAAAATATTCAAAGAACAGTGCCACAAGTGCAAAGCAAATATATATTTGTATTACAAGGGAAAATATATATACCTTTGTTGTAGGGTAGCTCCTATTATTTATACAAGAAGTTTACACAATAGTCCTTTCAAAACGGGACAAAAAGCAAGCATTGGACCTAGATGTGAAAGGTGAGAGTCCTATATGGCCATGAGAAGAAAATTAGCTACAAAGACCAACGCTTGCCATCATATTCTTCTAAGCCCCCTTCTTGCTCAGTTGTTGCAAGTGGGGGATTAGCAAGGAATCCATGTCTATCTTGTGTTTGCAATAGATGTTGAGTTCCTTGCACGAGCTCAACAATTTGTAGATGATGATGCCTATCAATAGCAATAGAAAAGACAACATGGCAAAGATAGAAAGTAGAAGGAACCAAATTTCATTGAGACCTTGCTCATGATTGCCATCTTCTTGTATAAAGGAATTGGAAGGAGCTAGGTTGGACTGATTGCCTTGATTAGGAGCAGGATGAAAAGCACACTTGAATCATTGTCGTGTTTAAAAGGTGAGGCCTATTGCCGTTTTCCTTTTGAAGTTTCACCTAGGAGAATTAATAAATCCTCCTTTTATGAGAGTGATCATGGCTTTTAGCACCATGTCTAAGTATTGATTACTTAGAAGTAAAGATAATGTAATTTTCCACTCACACCTAGACATAGGGCCTAAATGACGAGATGCCCAAATGAAAGCATATTATGCATTTTAGATATTATACGTGTACTAATCACATCTAACAATGATATTCAATTTAATACACATAGAAAAAGGGTGAAATGTAAGTGAGATTTCAACATGTTGACATGTGGTTAGATTCTTGAAGAGCAATTTGCTATATGTCATGAACTGAATAGTTCAATCCTTATGGCACATGAAATTCAGAAAGGCTAGATGTTGGGTGACCTATACACTCGAGTCAATTATTAATGATCATAAATATTTTTTTCATGTATTCTCCTTATGGCACACCATATTTACAACCTTGAATGGTCAGCTTGTTTGGACTTAAGTAGGCCCATCCACACATGCGGAGTCTAAAAGAATGATCTTATACCCATTCAATGTTCACAAAAACATTTAAGGAGGGACAATAACTTGAACCTACAATCATAAAGAGGGTTGTGAATCTATCTAGACATGTGTTGCATTTTTATGACAAAGTTTGGCAAATTGTAAGGTTTCAAAACTTTAATTTTTTTCTTTTTTGAAAGTCTCTTCTATTTTTTTGTGGATACCACACACATTTCTACATGGAGATACTCATATCTTGAAATTAGTACATATAAAAATATATTTAACAACACCTTTTAAATGTCACCTTGTGTTCTTACTTTCTAAACCATCAAAAAGTACAAACTAATTCATTGAGCTCCCTAAATAGTGAACATGGTTATGTTTCACTTACAAGTCTTGCATGTGAAAACTTTTTGTATTTAAAAGAGTATCATACATACACCCTTACCTCCTCTAGAACTTCACACTCCAAAAATAATAAGACATTTCATTTGTCATTTCTAGGTGAATCTTGGGACAAAAGAATCAACATGAGGCATACATGAACTAGGTGAGGGTGAGCAAAGTTTGATTTTGCATTCAAGACAATTACCTTTCTTTAATATAATGGATGTATGTAAATAGTTATCTGTCCCAATCTTACTTAAAATATGTACATAGGCTGAGTTGTAAAGGCCCTATTTGGAATGAAGGAAGAAAAGTATTTGTCAAGGAATCTTGAGTGAAACTATGAACAAAGTGGAATGAATTGGATAGTTTGATTGACTCAATAGTTCAAGACGAAACAAAATGATTAGATTGGTAGGTTGGATAGCCTAATGGAATCAAGGAAGAAAAGTATTTGTCAAGGAATCTTGAGTGAAACTATGAACAAAGTGGAATGAATTGAATAGTTTGATTGACTCAATAGTTCAAGACGAAACAAAATGATTAGATTGGTAGGTTGGATAGCCTAATGGAATGATGCTTTTCTCTTTTTACTTTAAAGAGTGGTTGGGCCATGTTAAAAGTTTCTTTTGGCCTATCTTTCGAAAAAGGAAAATCAGAAAGAGTTGTTTACAAAATGAAGCATAGCATGTGTTTGCTTTGGTATCTTTTGAAAGAGATATAGGGGAACGAAAGTAGGGATCCACATTTTTGTCATATGATTCGATTCGAACACTATCAAATAATGTGAATTTGAAGTAGCAAAGCAAAACAAATCCACATTTGTGTGTGCATACATACATCAACACATGCATGCACACACTTGTGCATGCAATTGTTGTACATCCATGAATATATAATCATATTTTAGGTTTATGCATGTGCAAGCATACATGACGGCATAAAGCGAGGGAGGGGGAGGGGGGGAGGATAACAAGAGGAAGAAGAAGGAGATGATGATGAGAATGGTGATGATGACAATGATGACGATGTCAATGATGATGACAATGATGTTGATGATGGAGGGTGTGAGGAGTAGAACTTGACAATGATGATGATAGCAAGGGCAAGTTGGATGAAGATCAAAACTTCTAATATGCAAGGGATTGTTTAGTAGATGTATATCACAAGATTACAGTACATTTCTACAAACATATGGTAGGAGAGGTGGGGGGGTGTGTGTGCGTGCATGTGTGGTTGTTCATGTGATTGAAGCAAAAACTACACATCATAAATATAGAACAAGAAATATAATCAAGCACCTCTCAAGTTTGTGGAACGTGATTTGGCATATGCAAGTGTTAAGGGACAACTTCTAGCAGGCCTTGCTTTTTAGTATGCCCCATAGGAAGCCTAGGTTAGATGTGAGTACTACTCTCCACCTTGGAGGCCATCAACATTTTTGATAGAGTAGTGTTCCAGCTAAGAAGATGGTGCATATACTTGATTATGTGAGTACTACTCTCCACCTTGGAGGCCATCAACATTGGTGTTCCAGCTAAGAAGATGGTGCATACACTTGATTATGAGGGAACCTTTGAGAAAAAGAGGAGAGAGAGAGAGAGAGAGAGAGAGGATGGCCGCGAGAGAGAGCACGCGGGGGGTGTGTGGCTTAAGGAAGCAAAGAAGGGGTCGTCAACTTTTTGACAGGAGATTGGATTTCGCTTAAGCGGGACGCATTCGATCGCGTATTACAAGCGATAAGTTGGCTTTCTTCCTCCGAGAGAGAGAGAGAGAGAGAGAGACACACACACACACACGCGCGCAGCGGCTTATATAAAATCGAGGAAGAGAGAGAGGGATCAGAGAGACCGTGGCAAAGCCTCCCTCCCTCCCCCTCTCCCTCTCCCTCTCCCTCTGTGTAGCTATGGCTCCATTCCCCTCCTCCTCCGCCGCATTGCTCCTTGTCTTGCTAGTGGGCGCAGCTCATGAGCTGGCCATGGGCGGCGACCCGGACCCCTTGCAGGACTACTGCGTCACGGACACCAGCAAGCTGGGCAGCGCGGGATTCCTCCCTTGCAAGAGCCCCGCCCATGTGAGCGCCTCCGACTTCAAGAGCTCCCTCCTGGCGGCGCCCGGCAACACCTCCAACCCGCTGGGCATCGCGCCCGTCCTGGCCTCCGCCGCCTCCGTGGGCGGCCTCAACACCCAAGGCCTCTCCTTCCTGCGCATCGACTATGCCAAGGGCGGCCTCGTTCCCCCGCACGTCCACCCCCGCGCCTCCGAGGCCCTCTTCGTGGTCTCTGGCACCCTCTCGGTGGGCTTCGTGGACACCACCAACACCCTCTTCGCCGAAACCCTGCGCCCCGGCGACCTCTTCGTCTTCCCGCGCGGGCTCCTGCATTTCATCCTCAACACCGGCCCCGGCAAGGCCCTCACCCTCTCCAGCCTCAACAGCCAAAACCCCGGGGCTTCTCTGGTGGCCAACGCGCTCTTCGGCGCGCACCCGCCCCTCTCCGACACGGTCCTGGAAAAGGCCTTTCGGCTATCCCACGAACAAGTCGAGCACCTAAAGAAGGCTTTCCGTTAGTTAAAGAGGAAGCTCCCCCCCCCCCCAAATTATCCTCTTTGAGTCTTATCACACCATTATGATCTTATGTTATGTAGCTTGTGATGCTACAGCTTTCATGCAATGTTTGTTAGTGCAACATTCCTTGTTTATCCATAATCAAGAACTCCAACCTTCCAACATCCTCATATCCGGTGCTCGCGAAAAACTTTTTCCCCATCCAATGGAAAAAAGGATTGGGCTTAACTCCATCCGGTTTTGAGAGGGAAATAGCCGGTTCTATAACTAAAATGCTTTAAAAACAACCGGTTTTCATCAAGACAAGCTTCAATTTCGACCAGTTTTTTGAGAATGTTGCCTCGAAAAACTACACTAAAGGACGGTTTTCTATGAGCACTGCTCATATCCACCCGATGTAGAGCGAAACTTTCAAAGCTACTTTTTGATACACACGACAAACACCCCAAAGCATTAAAACTACCACACAATACCCGAATCGTGATCGAGCCACCAAAGTTTAGATAAACATTTTAACTTCTCGATACCCTACATTAATTTGTTAAGAAGTTTCGCTTGGTTGGCTTCTAGAGCACGCACACTAAGCAATGGAGTACTTAAATATTATTTTTTCGTTTAAAGAGCCTCAAACCTTGCTTTTTGTGATGCTAGAAGGTATCTTTAAATCAACTTATCTTTCACACAATGGTGTTGGGAGATAAATCCCCTCCTCCCCCAACCCTTGCTCAGCACACATACGCACATGCTCGCTCGCTCACTCACTCTCACTCATTGGCTCCCTCACTCACGCGTACTCACACCACGCACATTTCTTGTAATATGTCGCGTCATTACGCAACGGAGTACTTAAGTTTTTTTTCTCATGTTAAAGAGCCTCAAACCTTGCTTGTATACTTAACCATGTAAATTAAGCATAGACACAGTGGGGTGCATTAGATTCGTTGTGAATTAAGGTCAATTCTGTTTGTGGAGGCCTATTTAGAGATTGACATGAAAGCTTGGGAGGCATGTAATACCATATCCAAATGCCAGGGGCCATGAAGTCGTGAGTGCACCCAAAGAAGCAACAAATGCACGGTCAGAGAGATGTAAGAATGAGCGGCCACCAACACCAGAGAAGAAAGCAGGTTTGCACAGCTTTTTGTTCTATTTTATTCCATTTTTTGTTGGGGTGCCTTTTAAAAATTAGATGCAAAATGGGAGCAATCTCTATTTTTTAACATTACAGTGTAGAATGGGATCAACATTAAAGAAGTGACTTCCTGGTTTGGGCAAGTTGGCGGCTGTGGAGAATGCTGCTGAAGATTGAATCCATAGATTGATCCATAGATTGAATCCACATGTTGGGAGGATTGAATCCATAGATTGATCGAAACACACACGACCACCTCTACCAATTGTGCTACGGCTCATTGACATGTTTTGTGAAGATACTCATTTATAAGAATGATGAAGATTGAACATCTCATGCTGTTTGAAAAAAAGAGTGATTAAAGCATGTCCTTCAACAAAATCACAATAGCTTATTATGCTACTTAGGATATGCCTACATCTATTGGAAGAGGAGACAAGGGGAGTTGAGACACCATAGCCCATACTTGAGCTTTCAAATTGCAATTAAATGTTGCTATCAGACAAATTAATATAGAGCTTGCACTAGACCAAGTAGGCCCAAAGGGGTGCAAGACATCGTAAAACTGAGCTACAAGCATCGCTATGAGGAATCGCTACTCAATCATTATTATAAAAGTTTAGTGAATTTATTAAAGCTTTAAGGCAATGCTAAGAAGTAAATGACGGTTACTAGAATGTAACCAAGCATTGCTAGGTAAAGAGTATGGTTAGTTTGGAGGCAACAAATTTGTCATCCTTCTGAATGACATAAAGGATGCAAGGCCATTGATGTTACAAAAAATGATTGAGCAAGAAGAGAATAGTGAACTACGGGGGAAAGAAGAAGAACAAGAATGAAACCATGATAGCATGAAAGAGACTTGATTTTGAAATGTGAGAAGGATTGAAGCTTGCACTCGAGAGCTATGACGGGAGAGCAAGAGCAAGAAAGAGAGAGACAAGAAATGGGAACTCCAACAGTCACAATGTGTGACAGGGCCTTCCTTTATTCAAACTGTCACTAAAAGAATAAAGAATAAAGTGACAGTGACGGCGCCCATTACCTGCAGTGTGCAGTGGCGGTGACTGTCAATGTAGTAATACACGGGCGCCTTTACCTCCAACAACCTCCCACTTAAAGGCGAATCTGCACTAGTGAGGAGTGAAAAGAAAAAAGAAAAAAAAAGACAATACAGCATGTACATATGTACAACAGGATGAGGAAAGACGCCATCTCATCCCATGCCCATCAACCTCTTGAGGAAGGCAAAGCGCTCTGTAGGAAGGCTTTTTGCGAGTAGATCTGCAGGATTCTGGTCAATCGAGATCTTGACAACATCAATAGACTTGTCCTCAATGACCCCACGTATGAAGTGATACCTCACCTCAATGTGTTTCATCTTCACATGGAAGACCAGTCAAATTTTTGGCTAACTGAATAGCACTCATAGAATCCGAATGCAGTGTAGGGGTAGCATCAATACCAAGGTCAGCAACCAAACAACCCAACCAGATGGCCTCCTTGCAAGCCTCATTTACTGCAACATACTCGGCCTCTGTAGTAAAAAGGGTCATGCATTTCTGCACCCTGGACATCCAAGAAACAACACCTCCAGCATAGGTGAATACATAGCCAGCAGTGAACTTCCTACTGCCTGCATGTCCTACATAATCAGAGTCAGTGTACCCCACGACTCCTATATCCTGGCTGCCATAGCATATGCACATATCTGCAGTGCCCTTCAAGTACCTCATCATACCCTTCACGGCATCCCAATGCTTCTTGCCAGGTGTAGCCAAATAGCGTGCCACAACACCAACTGCAAAGGCAATATCTGGACGAGTGGCGATCATGGCATACATAAGACTGCCCACTGTGGACGCATAGGGAATCTTGGCCATCTCGGCCCTCTCCTCATCTATCTACGGACAATCAACCTGTGATACCTTCACATAAGAAGGCAATGGACAGTCAATAGGCTTTACGTCCTGCATGCGAAAGCACTCAATGACTTTATGAATGTACTCTCCCTGTGAAAAGTAGAGGAGTCCCTGATGCCTGTCGCGTCTAATGCGCATACCAAGTATGTGAGTGGTATGTCCTAGATCTTTCATCTCAAAGCTCTTCTTGAGCTGAGCCTTAAGAGCATCTAGCTCATCATGAGCTTTCCCTACTATTAGCATATCATCCACATAGAGTACCAAAATCAATAAAGAACCATCACGGGCTTTCTTCGTATAAATACACGAATCCATATCACTCCTATTGTAGCCCTGTGTCTGCATAAAGGCATCAAACTTATGATACCACTCCCTAAGTGCATGTTTCAGGCCATAAAGACTTTTCTTCAATTTGCACACTAGGTGCTCCCTGCCAGGTTCTGCAAAGCCCTTAGGCTGCTCCATATAAATCTCATCATGCAAGTCTCCATCGAAGAAAGCCGTCTTGACATCCATCTAGTATAAATCCAAGTCAAGCTGAGCAACCAAAGCTAAGACTAAGCGCAGGGTGGTCATCTTAACCACACGAGAAAAGACCTCATCAAAGTCCACACCATGCTCCTGCTTAAAACCCTTTGCTACCAATCTAGCCTTGTATGCCGGCTTGGGGTATCTAGGGGTACTTTTGAACTTGTACACCCACTTGCATGGCAAAGCCTTCTTGCCCGTAGGCAAGGAAACTAAATCCCAAGTGTCATTCTTATACAAGGAGTCTATCTCAGACTGCATAGCCCTTTCCCAGGAGTGACTGTCACCCCTGCGCATAGCCTCATCATAAGTGAAAGACTCTCCTGCATTTGTAACCAAGACATAATGCATCAAGGACTGAAATCTATCAGGTGGACGTCTGTCTCTAGTAAACCATCTCACGCCAGGCTCTGCTGCTTGCCCAGTTGCTTGTCCAACACCCTAACCATGAGCATCTGCTGCAGCTATAGGCTGTCCAACTGGCTGTGCAGGAGCTCTCGGCTCCTCCTGAAATATGACCCTGCAGATCTCAACAACTCTCTTAGGTTGCCTGTGCATCTTGTCTTCATAGAAGACTACATCATGACTGCGGATGACTTTCCGCGCCTGCGGATCCGAGAGACGGTAACCCATCTCGCTTGCATCCCTATAACCAAGGAAAATGCATTTGACACTCTTAGGATCCAGCTTACTTCTCTTGTCCCTGGGCACATGGCAAAATGCCTCACATCCAAAGACACGAAGATGTGTATAAGAGGGAGGTTTTCTAGTTCATACCTCCTCTGTAACCTGGAAATCCAAACTACTAGAGGGTGATCTATTTATGACATGCACAGCTGTACTAATTGTCTTAGCTCAAAAGCTCTGTGGTAGGCCTGCATGGCTAAGCATACTGTGTACACGCTCGTGGATGGTTCTATTCATCTGCTCAGCCAAACCATTCTGGGGGGGGTGTAGGGGGCGATCAACTGACGCTTAATACCCCTCTCATCACATAACTGCTCAAAAGCACGTGAGACATACTCATCCCTATTATCTGTCCTTAGGCATTTTAGCCTATACCTAGACCGGTTCCCAACCAATGCAAGTCATCTCTGAAACACAGCCAAGACATCGAATTTCAGCTTACTGGGATAAGCCCAAACTTTTTGTGAAAAATCATCGATGAACGTAACAAAATACTTTGCACCACCCATAGAGCCCACAGACATCCGAATGTACCGATGCCAAGGGCTCACTCATGCGTGGCCTACCAGACTTCTTATGCATAGACTTAGTCTGCCTGCCATAAAGACAATGCTCACATGAATCAAAACATGCATAATCAAGGGGCGGTAAGTACTGCAAACCAGAAAGCATTTTCATTCCCTTCAAAGACATATAGCCCAAATGGGCATGCCAAAGAGATACGTGTGGGATAGAACCCACAAACAAAACATGATCAAGGGAAGAAGCTGATACAATCAAGGGGTAGAGACTACCAGCCTTGGCACCTCTCACAATCATAAGTTTTCTTTGGCACCTCACGGGATTTGCTACATGACTTCCCACGAGACTTGGACCGAGATTTGTGAGAATCCCGTCCATGGCCATTGCCACTGCCATACTTTCCATATCCATCATTTCTGCCTCTAACTGTCATAACATGCGACACACGAGAGACATCCAAATTCTTACGGTTAACCTCTTCCTGCAGAAGAGCACTCTCAACATCAGATAATTTCAAGGTAACAGTAGAGGCACATAATGCAGTGCGGAATACATCCCATGACTCATTAAGAGTACCAAGCAAGAAAAGAGGAGTGACATCCTCTACAAAAGTGATGTCCTGCTGCGAAGTCAAGTTCTTGAGTATAGCATGGAACTGGCTCAAGTGACTAGACATAGTCACATTCTCCTTCATGCGCAGATCCATAAGCTGCTTCAGACAATACATCTGACTCGCTTGACTTTTCTTGCCATAGAGATTCTTGATTTTATCCCACAACTGTCATGCACTCTATTCTTCCTCAAATACATTGTAATGAGCCTGTTCTGTGAGAGATAATACAATAGTGGACTTGCATAACTCATCAACCTCAAGCCATTCCTCATCTGGCATAGTTGCAAGCGGATGCCCACTCAACCTCAATGGTTTGATTTGTGATTTCTACACCAACACCTGCCAAATCTGGCTCTTTCAATAAGAGTAATTCGTACCATCAAGCTTAGTGATGTTGAAAATAGCATGATCAGTTGATGAACTCGCCATAACGTAGACTGGAAGACTGCAGACAGTTTAAAACTGCTTGCTGTTTACTGTAGAAAATGACCAAAAAATCACCAAAATCGAGAGAAAATGGCGAGAAAAGTATAACCAAAGCTGCTGTCCACCAAGTACTAGTGAAAGTACATCATTTCAGAATATTTTAGCATGAACAATCCATGTCAGTCCGGAGTTATATGCTTGCTGTAATAAATGACAACAGGGTACTATGAGAAGCAATTGCTAAGCAAGTCACTACACCAAGTCAAGAAATGACAGCCAAGACATTACCAACCATAAACGGGCATAAATCAACTCCAAACAGTCATCAAGACCCTGAGCAAACACCCAAACATGTCAGCAAAGCATCCATCAGTGAGTAGGCATACTCCCTGGACAATAGGGCAAAGTATACATAACACTTGCAAGACCTGACACCAGTAGATATATGCTCACAAGAGTGCAAAGCCCAAGCTCAGGTCAAAAGAAACTCCAAGATATCAATGCATGAACCATACAACATGTAAGTGTAAGAGATCCCAAAGTCTCAAGTATCTACAAAATGCTCAAATAGCATAAACCTCCTGCTCAATGTCAGTCAAGCATACAAGATGCTCCCACTGGCTCAAAAGGTGGATAAACAAGCTCAACAGCTCAAGCAAACCAAATCAAAGTACCAAAGACAGGTAACCAAGACAATGCCTCAATAGAATCCAAGGTCGTAATGGAAAAAGCCAAGTCGTAACGGAAAAATCCAAGTCAATGTCCAATTGCTCAAGGGAATACTCAAATGAATGTCGAGATGAGCTCAAACAACTCCCATCCACGACCAAAGCATAAAGCATTCACCAAGACATCATAACCTATACTGGGTAGCCTAGGCATAGACCATGTTATATATGAAATGGCAACTGCAAAGAAGTGACAGTCAAACCCAAATCGAGCTCTTATCTCACCTCAAAAGTATTTCGTAGCATAAACAAGACATATGGCATAGTCCAAATACATCATGACATCATACCGAGTAGCCAAGAGCACCCCGTGACCAATAGGCATAACCTAACTGTAGCATAAATAGCTTCAGCCCTGAAGTTTCCAGCAGCATATAACCTCTGTAAACTGAGGAAATCAGTGCTCAATCCAAGCTCAAATCCATAGGCAAACCATAGGAATACATTCCTGTATGTATAGGCACCAACCGGGCATAATTGGGCATCAAATGCCAAGACTTGTAAGCATAAAATTGAAGTGACAGGTGGCTGCCCTGTTTTGGACAGATTTGGGATTATTCAAAACAGTCAATGGTTGAGCTAAATCAACTCCAAATGTGTCTCACATAAGAGGCATAACATCCACAAGTGATCCGGTATCAATAGACATCAGTAGAAGCATCACATAAGCCATAGGCATACAAATACATGATGTCTCAGACCTGAAATCTATTACAAAATATTCTCTCATTAGAATTTGGCAAATCCGATATCACCATCACGTCCGGAGCGTACCAAAACCCCAACTTAGACTCTTATCTTGCCTGAATCGGGTTCCAAATTCCCAAGATATGACAAAAAGAGTGATTTTTGGGCTAGATTTTGAAACATGCGCAAAAAAAATGTGAGCTAGTTGGGGGGTCTGCTGTCCCACGTATCAACAATGGGGCCCAAAGGGGACACAAATGGGGGCCAAAGAAGGCCTACACCAAGCCTCAACAAGCCTTGATAGACTGGAAGCAAGATCCACGTAAAGGAAGCTCCAGAGCTATGGCTGCCCACAACCTGTGAAAACCCTGTTTACCTAGACTTGTGGACTGAGATAAATCTCTGAAATAATGAAGCAATACCTCAATATCAATGCCCTGATGGTGCCTCAATCGGCCGAGAAGAAGCTCAAGAAGCCAGGGAGTGACGGGAGCTCAAGAGAATGAGCTATGGCTGCCGGGAAGGAGACCCAATGCGAGTAGGGAGTCAATGGGAAGCTGAGAATGCCACGAGCCAAGCTCAAGAGTTGGGAAGCTGTGCTCTGATACTAGTTGAAAGGTAAGAAGGATCAAAGCTTGCACTCGAGAGCTATGGCGGGAGAGCAAGAGCAAGAAAGAGAGAGACAAGAAATGGGAACTCCAAGAGTCACAATGTGTGACCGGGCCTTTCTTTATTCAAACTGTCACTAAAAGAATAAAGAATAAAGTGACGGTGACGGGCGCCCGCCACCTGCAGTGTGCAGTGGCGGTGACTGTTAGTGTAGTAATACACGGTGCGGCTAGGCGGAGGCACCTTTACCCCCAACAAATTGAACTAAGTGCATTCTCCTATAGCTTTTTAGCTAGGACACACATCTTTTTGTTTGCTTGTGAGATTCAACACTTTGTCATACATTGCATGTGCCTTTAGCACTACCTCCAGCACCATACATTCTAACACCCCCCTTGCACCTAAGGATGTAGGTTCCCCCCTTAGTGTCTATAAGGCTTTTTAGCTCATACATTGTCAAAAAAAGTGTAGGCAATACAACATTTAAGAAATTACATTGTTCAGAAGATGATGATTCCTTTACACATTTGGCTTTTTTACTCCAACTTTTTTGCATTTCTTGCACTCGAGTTTTCCTTTGTTCCAGCAACCTTGCTCCTTGTGTCCAGTTTTCCTACATGTCTTGCAAACAATATTTGAAGATCCTTTGATATAGAGTGCAAACACAATGGGATTGGTGAAGTTTCTTGGGTATTCTCTTTGAGATTGCATTCTTTCTCATAAAGAGTAGCTTCCCACTGAGTTGAGTTTTCTATCTAGCACATTTCCCAAGGTTGCTACCACTTGCTTGTATCCTTTTCTAGGTTTGGCCACACTATCAAGTAGCACAACAATGGCTTCGTCTTCTTCTCTGTCTTTATTAATAGAAGACACTTGCACTTTCAAGCTTTTAAATTTATTTATTAGTGAAGTTGAGGAGTCATAATTATTTAGATCCAACTTGAAAAGCTCCATTAAAATATTTATCTTTGAATTATTTGCTTGCTACCTAAATGTCTTGTCCAACTCATTCAAGGCTTCTTTTGAATTTGTAATTCCCAATATATGATGAAGAACATTATCCAACAAGCCCCATAATATTATCACGAGTGCTTTATTATTTTTTCTTTTCCATGTTGGATCATCACGATCTATGGGTTCTTCAAATATTCCTCAAAGATCTTTCTTGATGATACATGGTTTCCATTTTCCATATGTGAAAGCCATTCCCATTGAATTTTTGCACTACTTCTATTTTAGACATGTTGGGAATGGAGAGCTCTTACTTTGGTAGCTCACACAACAATGTCTACCTCCGTACAAAAGGAGGAAAAAAATGTTCATGTTTACATAGAGTTTTGACCAATGAAAGATCCCGCATACAATAACCCTTTATGCTTGGATTCAATGTTAAAAGGATACGAAGTTGACCTTTGCTTGTTGAACCAAGCTATCCCTCGACTTTGATGGAAGCAATTCCTCAACTTAACTCCTCAAGCTATCCCTCAACTTTGTTGTAAGTAATCCCTCAACTTAACTCCTCAAGCTATAACGTGTAAGTAATCCCTCAACTTAACTCCTCAAGCTTCCCCCTTACTTCTTCAAGAAGCCCCCTTGCAAGTGATAGACGACACAAAACTCTAGCAAGTGTCACTAAATTGATTGCTTATTACGCATTCTCTATTTAATAAATTCATGTCAATAAATTAATGACTCACTTTTCTTTAAGTGTTGATGATGATCTAGCATGGCCATGAGACCATTTAGAGACCAGTATTCCTAGTGTATCACTTAATGGGGTGATCAGAGCACTGTGACGGGGATATCTGGTACAGGTAGTACAAGCTATGAAGGGGGAAAGAAGTGTCTGCCAAGTGTAAGAGTGTACACAAGAACCAAGGAGTTACACATAAATGAAGCTAGATTGAGTTCTTAGAAGAGGAAGTGCATTAGCATTGTGTATATGTATTTATGTGTGCATTCAAGGATGCCTGGGAATGTTTTACTTGTGTGTAATGAGCATTGCATTCATTTGGGGTCATCCTCTCCCCTACAAGTCAAGGTTTAAGGTTTTTTCTTTCATTAAGAAAGACGAGAGAGAGAATTCTCTCACTAAGAAAGACGAGAGACGTGATCCTCTGGAAGTGAGGAGAGAAGTGATTTTCTCTTTCTAAGGCCTAAAATGACACAAGCTTTTGTGTGAAATTCAATCTTAAGGTTGAGGCCCAAGGCAATCTAATGAACTCTCCTTATCTATGACTCAAGGTGGTTGCATGGACCATAAGTTAACTAAAAACGGACCACGTGGGTTATCGAAAACAATGAGATCTACAAATTTTGTGTTGGACATTTTTTCATCCAAACAACGCACAAAGAGATATCTCAAAATTAGTGCTGCAGAGTGGAACAACCACATCTTGCATGAAGATCAACTCAACTCTCTCTCCAAGAAGAGAAGCTCTTGAAAGCCTATAAAAGAGGAGGCTCTCCTTGGGTGTAAGGGAGAGGAAAAGGAAGCATCACTTTGCATGTATCCAAGAGGAGAAGAGAAGGTGCAAGTGCTGCGGAAGCCCTACTGAAATCAAGTGTTGCGGAAGCCCTACTGAAATCAAGTGCTATGGAAGCTCTGTTGAAATCAAGTTCCAAGAGAAGAAAAGAACGTGCAAGTGTTGCGGAAGCCCTGCTAAAATCAAGTGCTGTAGAAGCTCTGCTGAAATCAAGTTCCAAGAGGAGAAGAGAAGGTGCAAGTGCTGCGGAAGCCCTGTTGAAATCAAGTGCTACGAAAGCTGTGCCGAAATCAAGTTCCAAGAGGAGAAGAGAAGGTGCAAGTGTTCAAAAGGTGCCAACTTCCAAGTTGTGCAAGTGTTAGCCGGTTGTATACCATGCAAGGAACCGTGATCTTGTTTCCAAGATCTACAAGTAAGAACTGGCTTATGTGTAATGGAGGAGCTTGCTCCTTGTCAATAATATAACTCCACAAGGGGGGGACTAGCCTATCTTTCAGTCCCTAGTGTGTTGCCAATTTCTCTACCTCTCTCTCTACATCTTTCTTTTCTCTCATCTATTCTCCCTTTGTGCCAACATAATATTCGCCATATATATTTTAAGTATATAAGAAAGTTGAGCCTGTATCTCGGATTCTATGATAGTGGTATCAGAGCAGATCTCTTTACTTTTCTCAAAGTAAAGCGATCCTTGCAAGAAGAAGGTAAAGATAGCCGCTGATGAAGCACCAACACGTGAGCAATTATAGGCTCAATTGACAGAGTATCGTAGCTTGTTGGAGATTCCCAAAGTACATCAATTGATTGACAGCTTAAGGGAAAGGGAAGAAGCTACTTATGAAGGACTGAATCCTCCAAAGGATGGTGATACTGGAGGAAACACCATTGCACCAATTGATGGTGAAGATGCAAAGCATCCAATTGCTGAGAAGCTTCCTAGAAGGAATAAGGATTCTCGAGTCAATAAGAGTAAAAAGACCTCACCTCGAGTGAGGCGAATAAGGAGGGAGTCATCTCCCTTAGCAACCAGCTACTCCCCTGATTACTCAAGTTCCTCCTCCTCCTCATCATCTTCTAGTTTCTACTCTCTTGGTTCTAAGTCTCATGCAATCCGCAAACGGACAAAGAGGGACCATAAGAGAGAGGAGCAAGCTTAAGAAGACTAAGACTTTCGAATCTGGGGATAAGGACATAAAGTTTGACTCTTACTCCGGTAAGAGAGATCCTGCTAAGGCGTTAGCCTTTGTTAGGCAATTTGAAGTTGCTTTTTCTGATGGTAATTTCTCAGAAAAGTCCAAGCTAAGGCACGTAGGCATGCACTTGAAAGACACCGCTAGCAATTGGTGGTTGGGTCTCGTTTTGGAGGGAAGGAAACCTACGACTTGGAAAAAGTTCAAGAACAAGTTTTATGCTCAGTTCTTGCCTCCTAATTTTGAGAATGATGTCAAGGAGTGGGATTGGCTAGGCCAGAATGAGCATGAAAAGGTCACTACTTATGTGGACAAGTTTTGGTCTACTCTTCTCAAGGTTACTCCTTTCATGGAGATCAGCAATAAGAGAAGAAAAGAAAGTTTGAAGCTGGTCTACTCCCTCATTTACACAGAACCATAAAGGTGTATCCACATTAAACCTTATCTCACATGATGGAGTTTGCCATCATAGCTAAAAGTTTGCATACACCTAGTACATCTCAAAAGTTGGAGATGAGTTCTTATAAAGCTAAACAAGAGCAGCTTTATGATCAACAAAGAGACGGGACTAATCGAAGAAGACCTACCTTCACCCATGACCAATATTCAAAGCCAAAGGGTAACAAGAAGAAGCGCAAGTATCTCTCACCCTCTTAGATACAAAAAAAGACAACTCTTAAAGGGTTGGGGGACACTCAACAATCAGCGAGTTTTGATACTCTTTGATCCAGGGTCCACACATAATTTTGTGTCAGCAGATACTGTTGAAAGGCTACAAATTCCACCGGATCGATTGGGAACACCAATTGGATCAAGTTCGGCATTTGAAGGACTTACAACCAATTCTGCTCCTATTCAAGGGAAGTTGAATCTTAGAATTGGGGATTACCGCGACCAAGAATCTATTCTATTTGCACCCATAGGTAACTGTGATGTTATCATAGGCATGCCTTGGCATTACAAGATTAGACCTCTTCTCGATTTTGTTAAGAAGACCCTTGCATTTCAATTCAAGGGTCGGAACATTGTATGCATTGTTGATGCTGGAGATTAGCATGTGCCAATGGTTAGTCATGTTAGCATTTCTAAAGAAATGAAGAAAGCTAATTCTGCATACATGATTTTTGTGAGAGAGTCAAAAGAAACTAATGATTCAAGGGCACTTGGTGCCTCTAATGAACACAGAATACCAACTAATGCTTCTAAGTCTCAAACTTTAAAAGAACCCTCTTTAATTGATCAAGCTAGACATGATTTTGTTAAACAATATGAAGATTGTTTTGGTGATTCGCTCCCAAGGGAGTTACCCCCTAAGCACCCAAAAGATCAGACAATAGATCTTATCCCAGGCAGGTCACCACCTAACCAACCACCTTACCGAGTAAGTGCAAGTCAGCAAGAGGAGATCCTAACATAAGTAAACCAATTGTTGGAAAAAGGGTTGGTTCAACCTACCTCTTCTCCATACTGCTCTCCAGTCTTACTTGTTCAAAAGAAAGACGGTTCTTTCTATATGTGAATAGACTACAGATCTTTGAACAAGATCACAATCAAGAATCGTTTTCCTATCCCAAGGATAGATGATAGCTTGGATAAGTTGCAAGGGGCTAGTATCTTTAGTCGCATTGATCTCAAGAGCGGCTATCACCAGATATACGGATAGCACCTGAAGATGTTCATAAGACAGCTTTTCGTATGACATTTGAACTATACGATTTCTTAGTCACACCATTTGGTTTGACTAATGCACCTGCCACATTCAATCGAATGATGAAGAGAATTTTCAGACCTTACCCAAAGTTCACAGGTGTCTTCTTTGATGGCATTCTAATATTTTCACGGTATAAAGAAGAGCATAGAAAACATATATCTATTGTTTTTCAAGAGCTTCGCAAGCATAGACTACATGTCAGTGCTAAGAATGAATTTTTCCTTTAGAAAATTCATTACTTAGGCCATATTATTTCTCACAATTTGGTGAGAATGGATCCTGAGAAGATTCGAGCCATTATTGAATGGCCTACACCTACTTCTGTACATGAAGTTAGAAGTTTCTTGGGCCTATGTTCATACTATAGGTGGTTCATACAAGGTTTTGTATATGTTGCATCTCTTCTACATAACCTTACTAAGAAGCAAATGCCTTTTTGCTGGGGATCAAGGCAAACTACAAGCCTTTGAAAGAATTTTCTTGTGACTCAAGAACCAGTTCTCATAGTTCCGAATCTTCAAAAACCTTTTGAAGTTCACTGCAATGCTTCTGGGGATTGCGTTGGAGTTGTGCTTAACCAAGAGTATCATGCAGTAGCATTTGAGAGTCGATGCCTCAAGGACCATGAGCTACATGCTCCAGTATATGAGAAAGAGCTTATGGCGGTGGTACATGCTCTTCAAGTATGGAAACACTATTTACTTGGTGCAGATTTTGTTATTATAATCACCAAAGTCTAAGATACTTCCTCACTCCAAAGAAGCTCTCATAGAAACAGATGCGTTGGACAAATTTATTGTCTATGTTTCATTTTCAAATCCTTCACACATCTAGAACTAAGAATGTGATAGCAAATGCTCTATCACGGCAATCACAACTGTTCACCATAACGAGTTCATGGATTTACCCAAAATGTATGCAATTGATTCCGACTTCTCAACCATATGGAATCAGCTTAACTCACGTCAATCGATTACACCTTACTCGTTTCGAGATGGTTATTTGTATCATCATCAAGCAATTTGTGTAGCGTTACCATTGGACACAAGATAATGAATGAAGCACATGCATCTCCATATGCTAGACATAGGGGTATTCTACCCACTATTCAAGCATTGGAAAGATATTTCTTTTCGTCCACTCTTAGAGCTAACATTAAAAGATATGTCCGCGAGTGCAAGATATACCAAAAAGTAAAGTATGACGACAAGCATAAACCACCTGGTCTACTGAAGCCATTACCTATTCCCAATGAGCCTTGGAAAAGTATAGCCATGGACCTTACCATAAAGCTTCCTCACACATATGAAAAAATTAGTTCAAGTGCACAATTTGTCCTTGCTAGAAGCAAAGAAATGCAATTCGTCCTAGCCAAAGATCAAGTATGTACTTCAATCTATTGCTTTCAATACTTCTTACAAGTCAAAGCCAAGTATCCAACATTTAAGTACAAAATCCTTAATATTTTCCTCATTGAAATCCGAGTAAGTTTCTTTATGTTTACATAGAAGGATGTTAACAAAAAGAATCTTCATAAATTCCTTTTGGAAAAATACGGCTATTAGA
This sequence comes from Lygodium microphyllum, assembly GCF_053477565.2. Taxonomy (NCBI): domain Eukaryota; kingdom Viridiplantae; phylum Streptophyta; class Polypodiopsida; order Schizaeales; family Lygodiaceae; genus Lygodium; species Lygodium microphyllum. The sequence goes on along the minus strand of NC_141153.1, from coordinate 36,703,181 downwards.
ATGAACCACATCCTAAGGAAAGTACATTTGTAGACCACCAATTTCTAAAACCTTACTCTAGATTGAACCACATCCTCCTAGAAAACAACATTTACAATGTTTAGAAGTTGATCCCTACAAATACAAGATAATAACACCTATTAACTTGATAAATGTAAGATCTTTACGTTTTCATTAAACCATTCTAAATCCATTTATTCATATATGAGAGAACAAATTTCATCGATTTGCAATATCACTTCTCAAAGGATTTTGGTACAGGTGTTGCATAACTACAAGAAAGGCAAGCATACCAACCAATTATGAACGCAAACAAAAAAAACGACCACCCCAACCAATTATGAATGCAAAAAAAAAAAGGAAATATCACATTTCTACATATACAAACACGATAAAAGCATGCAGAAATAAGTAAAGAATCAACACAACCAAAAATGTTGCCTATAGAAACAAAAGACATCCTCCCAAAAAACAACATTTACAATGTTTAGAAGTTGATCCCTACAAATACAAGAAAATAACACCTATTAACTTGATAAATGCAAGATCTTTATGTTTTCATTAAACCATTCTAACTCCATTTATATCATGTTTGAGAGAAAAAAAATTCGTTGATTTGCAAAATCACTTCACAAAGGGTTTTGGGACAGGTGTTGCAAGGCTACTACAAGGGCAAGCATACCAACCAATTATGAATGCAAACCCAAAAAAAAGTAAAGACCACATTTCTACATATACAAACACAAGAAAAGCATGCAACAATAAGTAAAGAGTCAATATAGCCAAAAATGTTGTCTATAGAAACAAAAGGAACCTTGATACAATCAAAATACATACCCTTTACTTATTGTTTCTTGTTTATTCTGAATGCCATGGTCTGATCATCCCCCTTTACTTACTATCATCTACCGCACTCCGCGCATATTTGTGCATGAGTTTGTGCACACTTCTACATCAAGATAAGGATATGTTTAAAGAAAGAAAAACCCTTTTTTTAATTGCATCCATACATATAACCCCATAAATGATGGCTTACTTTCTTCTTTAATGATGATCGCTTAAGAACATTTCGCAGACATTCATTGACCATTCACAATGGCCTCCTCCATTCTTAGTGTAAGACCTATGCTGAGGTGCAATTACATTATCCCCTAGATCATCCTAGTTCAAAAATGCAACTAATTACAACATAGTAACATTATTATAGTTAGTCACAACCAGTATATTCATGAATTTCAGATTTAGTTACAAAGATCTCCCCTTAAAAAAATTTCTTGAAATAAGGTCTGAATTCATGTGGAAGTGGTAGACTCTAAATCCATCAGTATACTTAGGCTCTCATGGAGACACAATGAAAAGTGCATGCAGAGGGTTGTCAATAACCAACAAGAAAATCTGACCAAAGCAATAAGCAAATGCCTGGTCAAGTGATTTCTCATGCAGAAATACCCCAAAAAAAAAACATGGTGATATTCTGTGGGATTAGGATGGTCTGTAAGTGAGGCTGAGGCCAAGCAGCAGTGCTATGAGACAAACAGACCTAACAGAATTGACCAAGAACAGTGAGGTAAAGACCTCAAGGCACTGCCATAAGATAGAGACTCAGAATAATTGACCAACAATGAATGGAGCACCAAAATAGGTTACACTGTCACTTCAAGTTAGACTGGTGATCCATAAACAACAATGGAGACATTCTGCCTCCAGCCAACAGCCAAGAGAGAATATAGAAACTATGAGAGAATAGGCCAGCAAATTAACAACAGTATGGAGTGCCAAGTCCATTACTAAAACTCCAATAGCTATGAGAAGCGTTTTGTGCAGCTGGCACTGCAAGCATTGAGCAGCACCATTACACACCATGCACAAATGACCAAGAAGGTAGAACAAGCACAAAGTGATGTGGATGACAACAATCAATCACCAGCCTCAAACACATCACCCCAAGTATGTAGTATAGGCACTATTTGCAAACCACCTCCAAGTAAGAAAGCATGCTTATCATTATCACCTTGAGACCTGTTATCATATGATGTGAGCCAACATGGGTTCATGCATAACCTTGCAGTTTTAAGAGATCACACAAAGATTGAACCATGTTTTGTTGACACTAAGATTTGCAGCTAACACTATGGTTGAACTAGTCATACATTTCAACATTCCAACTAACCTAGCAGCTAAGCATCCTGTCTTGATATTTGACTTATTTCAGAGACTTGGTGAAATGAGCAAAGATGTGCTGCAAAGTCTGGAGAGAAATACGCTGTTCAGAGGAAAATTTCCTAAGAATTTGACGACCATGGTTTTCATCAAATGTGATTTCTTTCCTTCCAGTTCAGGAAAGGAGGCAGAGAGCTTTTCGTCATGTTTAAGTGCAATGATTAGTTGGATTGAACATAACCTGACCATACCAAACTAGTGTATGAAAATGACCTGAACATACCAAATAGGTGGCAGTGAGTTTTACATCATGTTAAGTACGGTGTCAACATATGTAGATGAAAAGATACCAAGCTAAGACTTGCCAGCAAATTTCTGGTCATCTATAGTAAGGGTGCCACAGTGGAAGTTGAACTTAAAAACCAAAATGAGTAGTGTTGACATCATACAATCAAGGAGTAAAATTCCACAATCATAACCACATGATTGAAACAGCACCATGTTAGCTTCTCAAAATTAAAACCAGTAGTCAAGTTCCAAAATAACCGGCCCAAACCTCACATATAATCGAATCAAATCTCACATTTAACCTCATCTTTCATGGACACCACATTTGAGAAGAAAAGTTGCACATAGGAATGGTTTGTATAACAACGACAATAGAGAACATACAGCTAGGTAGCTCACTCCTATGTAAGCAGCAAAATTTGTGGCCACATAGCTTTGGCCCATCACAAGGACAAAAAGGGAGTAACGAGCTGCACTTCCAAGTTGCAAAAAGTGATGAGATAACCAGAGAACAAATGAAATGCAAACATGAATCTTCTCAAGCTAAGTGATCAGATCAAAAAAGAGAATTAGATAATTCAAAAATTACATAAACAGTATAATAACTTGCATGGCAGCAACTTCCATAAAAACTACTGCGTACACTCAGTTGAAATACTTAAAACTCACTCAGGCAAAGATATATCTAATCCCCTAATTTCTTGCCATTTCTTTCAGCTCATTAAGCTGCCACTGCTTCCAGCAAGGACTTCCCATTTCTTTCACTCACCAAAAGGATTTGTATATTCCCCAACTTACTCATTGCTTGCCATTTCTTTTCCAATCACAAAACCATCACTGTCTCAATGAGGCACTTAATCTGATTCCGAGCCAGCATCTTCATCGTCTTCATCGTCAGAATCTGATTTGACTGACTTGTCACCTTTTTCCGGGCTTCCTTTGGGAGATTCCTTCGTGTCTTCATGAGAGCTGTCACTGCAAATTGAAAGGAGAAAAGGTGAATCAAATTTTGACTGTCTTAAAAGATCTTTCACCCTCACTAATTTGATCAAGACTAGTGAACTGGAAAACCGAAGTGGCCAGTGGACCTTGTCAGTCTAAGTCAGGCCTGTTCAATCTAAAATTGCACAAAGGCTCACTACAGAACAGCAGTAAGGCCAAATTACTAAGGGAAAGGTTTTTTGCTTGTACTATAAACATCTTCAGCTATACCAATATACCAAAGAGATGGCAAGGATAGAGTGTCTGCCTGTGGAGTGTCATGATCAGGTTCTAGCCAAACCCCTGGAATATTCAGCACATTCCAGGCTTGCATGTTGCCCAATATAGGTAGGAACACCAGTTGAGCAACATAAGCGTAATGGAAACAAAAAGGCAATGGGTTTGAAACAATTCTCAACAAACAATAGGGCAACAATTACAAATTCGCACACACTTACTTGACTGAAACAACATAAAAGCACAGGGAAAAGTCACAGATTGAATTCAGAGAGGTCAAAGACACAACTTGTCAGGTTTATCCATGGGTTTGCCAAAATAGAATGATGGGACCTTAAGATCCTTGTCCTTGAACCTACTGAGGATTCAACCAATACATATCATCTTAGCTCATCCTTAACCTGAACAAACATGCAGAAGAGGCGGACAACATTAACCTTGTCCACAGCTTCCAAGCTGAAAGCTTCTATAGTTGGTCGGATTTAATAGACAGCCAAATAGTTGCTAACTGGAGTACATTAAAAGAGAAGAAGCTAGGGCTGCAGTTAGGGCTCAAAGAGTTGCCCTGGAATCTGTTTCTTCTGCTCTTCCCTTGAAGTTCACTGGGATGTTTATAATTGCTCCAGCTGATCAGCAGGATTCAACAGCTTATCACCTTACATCTGCATGTTAGCACATCATTAGCCACTACCACAACCAGAATTGGCCAACATATTGGCCTTATCACGGGTCTTCCCAGCTGCCTTATAAGACTAAGGCAGGAAAACACCAGAGAGTAACCAAGCTCAGCGCAGCAGTTCACATATACTAAACTGCAGTTCACCCTGTTTCGCGAAAGTAGTAATACCCTGAACAGACCATGGATTCTGGACGGATAAGGTTGGACCTGAGTGCCATTTTGTAAGAAGGCAATTTCAGCACTCTCAAAATGCGTGCTGTAGCTTGAAAACCCAAACATACACTACCACTTTGAGTCTTATCCCTGCCACATGCCCCTAGACCATTATAGCAGGCATTATCTTACCAAACATTGGTTGGTATTCAAAACCTAACAAGGTGTGAGGACCTCTAACTGAGATAGAAATGACTACACCCAACAATCCTTAAGGCAGCTAAAATTTGTAGCATAAAAACAGCAACTTCATGTCCTCTAAGAACAAATCTATAAGACTTCCCATGCTCCCAAGAGAGAATGCATGCATCACGAATATCAGAGAACTGTTTGATGCACAAAACAATAACTAAGAACAATGCTAGAGCAGAGGAGTGAATTGTAGTGATTGTTATTTAGCCACAATAAATGTAAACTTCGGATGCATGCTTGCCATGCTGATGTGTAGGAGTCAACAATTTGCACCTGCTGAACTCCTGAAAGCAGCTCTGCAGCTTTAATATTTGTTCCAATGTCAAGAGTCTAGTCACATTCCTACAATGAACATGTAATTACATCCTCTTATCCTTTTCCATCAAAATACTCACTGTCACCATTTGCCCAAGAGCTTCCTCCAAGATGTAATATCCTCTGCTGCCTCATTCACCTTTGTCCTCGAATCTTTTAGGTAGCTGATATAGTTGAAATATCTGGATACAATTTTCTTTAAAAACCAAGCCCATTCACTCAACCACACTTCCTCAAATAGATAGATATCCCAGCTGCCTCCTTTGCCTTTGACTTTCCCTGAATTGGAAAACTCATATGGTTGAAATAGCTAGCTACCTATAAGAAGTGCTTCTCCATGAGATATCAGTAATTGTTTGATAACCTTAAACCACTTACTGTGACATAAATCACTTTTACACCTAGATACAGGTCATGGATGTATACTTCACTTCCTAATTCTAAGTAACCCCACCAATCTCATAAATCGAATTGGCATTCTCGTTAGAGCCATCAAAACGAGCACTACTACTTCAGTCAGTCTGCATAGCACATCCCAAACGCAAGCCATCAACTCAGCAACCAGCTCATGACACTTGCAAGGAAAACAAATCAACAAACAGGCCAGACTGATGACATTAAATGACTGCAAGAAACAGGGAAGTTGTTGAGATAGGCAGAGGAAACCACATTTCCTAAGCCAAAAATATGGAAACTCTATTTCCTTGGGGTCATACATACTGTTTCGGTTTGAGTTCTGCCATTTCCTAATCTCCATTAAGAATATTGCGCATCACTTTTACTATTTTGGAGCTTGCTTACCTTTCTTCTTCGAATTTTTCCTTATTATTTGATTTAAATGAGATTGCTTGCCCTTAGAGCATTCACTCATTCATTGAATTTCTTGATAATTTGCTTACTATGCACCATAGATTACTGTCCTTAGCTACTTCCTTTCCTAGGTCTGAGCCATTGCCATCCCTAACAGGCAACCCATTGTATAAACATAAATGGAGCATAAACATAACCCATTCCAATCCCAACACAGTAGTATAGGATTATCTTAAAAGTGACTGGAGCCCATGCACAGGTTACACATTTCAATACCCTGAACTGACCTCTGCTACCACCTCAAAAAGCGCCTTAACAGGTTTCAAGTTGTGTAGGTCACACACAAGTTTTTTTATTTCAAGGTGAAGATAGATGACTACCTTGACATGACTTGCCGACAATATCCCTCTTAAGCAAGCAAATACATGATGGCAAGTACATAAAAGCAATCTCAATGACTAATAAAGTCAAGCACAGAAGGCTCCAGTGTTTGTTAAAGATGCTGCAGTTTAGAACACATAGTATTACAGACAAGAGTACTGCTATAGATCACGATGGCACATTGCACTTGCAGTTCGCCAGTCATAGATAATACCATGCATACGAATAGCATTGCTTTTGTCCATTCACCAGCTCAGTGAGTATTTCAATACTAGCATGCAAAAGTACATCCATACAGAGAGCTGCAAATGCAAAATATCAAAGCAGGTTCATTTACATGGTAATGTTCTCATTTACTGATTCACACCTAAAGCCAGATTAAGTGACCCAATTTTCAACGCTTTATGTCAAACAACAATTTTTTTATGGGTGCCAAACCAGCAGAAGGGAACCCAGTGATGATTGATACTGATTCAAATGATCTGAAAGGAAAAAGCAATATGAAATTGACACAAGATGATAGCACATCCACAAAGTCCATCCAACAAATCCCAACAACAAATGACTATCAGGAAATTGTGGCTGAAACCAGAGCAAAACAAATCTTCCAAGTAAAGTTTGAGACAGAATCTCCCTGGCACGTGCTCAGTTTGACTATGCCACAAACCTTACAGAAATACAGCCAAGAATCTCACAGGCATTCTTGTGGATCCACTTGCTTAGACAACTCAATTGAAATGAGGCTTATCAACTGTATAAGCTGAGAAGACTTCACTCTACCAAGTAGTTATCTTGCATAGAAGTATATGACAAGAAAGCCTGGCTTATAACCAGATGTGAATCAAGAAAAAGAAGGTACAAAACCTAAAGCTCAGATCTCCTATCATAAGTGTGGACCAGGAATGACTGAAAATGAAGCAAAAAAGTACAAAACCGAAAGTTCAGATTTCGTATCATAAGGTACACACAAGATGGCTCTGAATAATGAAGTAAACTTCATTAAAGATGCCTTCACTCCACTTGAAGCAATGGTAGGAAAAGCAGACAGTAAAGTTCACATCAGATATGCCTTCAGGCTCAGCTTGAAGCAATCGGGCAGTGGGCAAACCTTAAAAGGCATCAAACCAGGAGGGTTCAGGATCAACAAGAGGCAGCTAAAGCTAGCATCACCAGCACTAGAGGAAGTATGGAGCAGTAAGCAACACCATGAGAGGCTTCAGTGGTAACAACTGGCAGTTTAACGTCTGCAGCATTGGCCCTCACAGGAAGAGCTAAGCTAGAGGTAATCGGAATACAATCAATAATGCATATGAGAATTTCTGGGTTCAACCACCGATGCTTAGCAAACTCATCTAATAGACATGAGCAAGAAACAAATTTGGTAGCTTAGCAGAATGTTGATTCAAAGACAAATTCCCACAGGTACACTTTCCCCCCCCCCCCAATATTTTAGGCTGTAGGGCAGCATGGTCCATCATTCTCTTCATAGGACTTCTATACACATTACTAGTACATTGGGCTTAATGGAGTATATGGACAGGCATAACCACAGGATAGTCGTAGTACAAACCCCTCTGTTCAATTTACAAAGCCCTGCTTTTGTACAATTGTCCACCCTAATGACGCACATGATTTAACTTATTTGAGCAAGGCAGAAACTGTACTAATCAGCTGCAAACTTGTCCCAAATTTTTATATTTGACCAGTATTCACTTGCTCAGACTTGATGAATCTTTGCAGATGATTGATGTTATGTAAGTGGACTCGAATTTTCGACACAAACCTGTGATCGTGTATTTGGTCCTATAATCCTGTAGCAATGCGCATCTATTTCAAAAGTTACAAATCTCAAATTCAGAATGCATAAAACCTCCTGCCCTCACATTTGTTGGGTAACATGTATCAAACAACATTTACACTCTGGAGTCTGAAATGTTAAATTTCCTTTTAGTGTCTTCAGGTTTGTGTTCAGATCTGTGCCAATTTCAGCTTTGCAACGCATCTGGGGGCCAACTGGACATTTTGCTCCACGCATGAAAAGAATGTACGCAGGCATGACATGCACTGGACCATAGGCAAATGCAGGTGTCAAGAACCATTTACATTGGTGTGCAAGTTTGTATTCAGATCTGTGCAAAGGTCAGCTTTGCAATAGAAGCATATATTCTCATAAGCAGGATAATAGGAGAGAGGAGAGATGCACAACCCAAGCTCACAAAAAGAGGACAGCAGAGTATAAATAATAAGAGCAGGCTAGTTAAATGAGAGGCTCACAAGGTACATGCGAGGAATTCGGCAGCATACCACCTCTCTTTCATGTAGGAAAAGTTTGTACCCCCTCACAATAGGTATGTTGACAATCCGGAAAGTCCTCTTGTGAGATTGATTCTCTCCAGCTTCACTGGTTCATGTTTCTTTCACAAAGCTTTGTCTAAGATACTTTGCCACTTCATCCGGTGCTTCCAAAGTAGTGATGCAATCTCAGCATAGGGAGTCTTGCTGCTATATTGATTTGCCCCAATTGTTAGCTTCATCGTGTTATCCACCCTAAAGAAAAGTTGATCTTACATATCGATCTACAAGTAGGAGCAGTAGAAACAGCTGTCTAGACCTAGATCATAGAAAAAGGAAGGCCTAAGTACCCCCATCAGCCCAAAAATCAAGAGTTCCTAAAGCGTCAAGCCAGCCTAACTAACAGCTTAGTCAGCTCATAGTCAAACTACTGATGACAGGCTAGTTATGTGGTCAAAAAATTATCGTGCTACTTATGCTTTAAACTTAAAATTGTACAATATGACATACTTGAGCAACGACCGCTTGCCAGAAAGATACTCTCACAGAAAAAGAATCTACAACCAAGCTCAAATCTGTCAAACTTACCCAATAACAATGAAGTCGCGTTCAACAATGAAGAAGCCAATGCGGTTAGATAAGCAAAATCCAACACCAAAGGCCAAAATAACGAAAATGTCAAGAAACAACGTCTCAAGTCCACGAGGACGGAAAGATGAGGAGTATGGCAAGCTGCTCAAATCCAGAGCTAAGTTGATACAAGCGGATCTTCAAACTCTTGCAACCTTGGTGCATCTGCAAGCTAGTTGTAAGTGTACCTTGTGGCACACAGTTAGTGAAGGCATCCATTCTCAAGAGTGATGGCCCACAAACATTACATCAAAGTACACTAAAGCATTACCATTTTTTAGGAGAATTGCTCATTGCTTGAAAATAGTTCACATTTATTTAAGTAGACAGCATATACTAGTTACACCTTATAGTACACAGTGGATGTGCTCACTCCTTTCACCACATAGCTTTAATAAAGAAAACCTAGTGCATGATCCATCTTGCAAAGGTGTTGGACATTGAGGGCTTCATTTTCAGAAAAGTTTGGTCTCTTGAGGCATAGCATGGAGAGAGCATAGGTGTGAAGTATATATTGGTGTGAATGACAGATTTGCTACAGGGCAACTACTACACTGCAACAAGCTTTGGATGCCAAAATAGCAGTACAAATGTCATTTATATAAAGCAGCAATGTACTCAAAGAGTACTGCACCTAAGGAAAATGCACTATACCTAAAGTAGCACACATCAGATCTTTGAGCTAAGGATTAAGTACACCCAACAAGTATGTTGGCTCAAAAAAAGGCAGCTATATTGGATATTAGAGTCAATCACTACTTACAAGGCATACAAGGTAAAAATCCATATTGCATCTACCATACGTAGCGTCTATAACACAGCTCTGATATGTACGAGCAGCTGCAATGAGTAAGAATCAATGTAACAGCCCACATCCATTCAGGCCTCATGGGAGAAATGTTGGTGAGAAGCAACAAATTATTATGCTCTCCTGTAATTTTGCTGAGTTGGCCTACCATTGCATACAGACACTTGGATGCTGATTTCTGTCTCGGAGGATCGCTCCAAAAACAGCAGCTGTGCTGGATGGTGGAGTTGAGTCAAACACGACTTACAAGGACACCAACATTGCATCTACCACACGTATCATTAACAACACAGCTCTAATATGTTCAAGCAGCTATAATGGGTAAGAGCCAATATGCCAGTCCACGTCAACCCAGGCCTCGAGAGACAAGGTTAGGATCAGTAACTCACATTTGCAAACATGTTCCTTGGCAATCAAGCACACGCATATATATATACTTACGTAAATGCGCTGCTTGAGCTATGGAGATGCTGAGGATTTGGGGCTTTAGATGTTGCATCCTCTCGAACAAAGTTTAAAGATCACAGCAAAACCCAGGGTTATACGTGCCAGCATCTGCCCTGATGACCTATCACTGTGGAAGCTCCATATGCCCAGATCCCAACTTCAATATTGGAACATCATGATCATAGAGCTTGCCTTTAGACCAATCATGGCTAGTGGCTGAAGCCTTATGAGCATTTTAATGACGTTCGTGGCAACACCTTGTTGAGCTTCAAACTAGAAGCAATATTATCCTTCCTCAAAGTGCGAACTTAGAAGTCCGACTTATTTTGAGTAAGATTTGGAATATGAGGAAAGATTCTAGGATCTGAGTCAGTTCAGTAGCAATACCATCCTTCCTCATAGTGCATACTTACGGAATATCACAGAAGAATCTAGGGTCTTGATCAATTCACCCTTGGGGAACTCAGCTGCAAATAAATATGCTTCATTGCAACGGCTTTGGTTTTCATTCACTTTTCTTCTTCATTTTCCATCATCAAAGCCTCAGTTCTCACAGAGATCATAATCCAGGCATGCCAATGAACTAGTTACTCTTGTTCACTAAAGATTCGTCTTCATCTTGGTAGGACGCTACCATGTCCAACCTTTAACCAAGTGCCTTTCATAGGATTCTCCTTCCTCTTTGTCTCCTCTTTGCATGAGGTTGAGTACAGAAAATCTAAGCACAAGAAGTGTGTTGTCTCCAAATATCTCACAGCATTTGGGCCATAGAATTTTCATTCCATCTGAGATGGATCTTCATAACATTTGTTACACTAGCCCAGCACTTTGGTTCAAATGCAGTTGAGAAAGTCACTTCTATCGAGACTGTAAAAGGTCTTCACATGCAAAATGGAACCAAGGCTGAAGCTGAGGATATCCAGTGTAATGTACCTTGCACTGGTTGTCGGTAGTTCCCATGATGACAAGCCACACCCAAACAAGAGTTGAAAGCATTGTTGGTCATATAAGCTGTGACAGATCTCCACATGTGACCCTACTAATTAATAGTGTCCCAGCTGTTCATCCAACTTGGACAAACGACTCGTCAAAGGTGGAAGAAGGCCTAAGGATATTGGCCAAGCAGCCATTGCTCATAGGGCATCTCCACCTAATGGCTAAATGGTTACTCAAGTGCTGTAGCCTTTTAAATAGGAAAATAATTCTCCAAACTTGTAAAAAATATATATATCATAGACATTGTCCAAGCAAGCACCCATCCACTGAGATCCATTGAAGAAAGGTCGAAACCTGCTTGTCCCTCCTGTTCTCCTTGTTTTATTTAATCCAGACCTAAGAAAATGTGTTTACTTATGGAACAGTCATTCAACACCACTTTTTGTAGAATAGGTGTGTTGTGAAGGTGTAAACCTTGTTATCTTTTCTAGGTAAAGCTTGTGGCAAGATTGTATTAGAACAAAACAGTGACTTACTTCCGCTAAAGTCAGAGTAAGAAGCTTTAAACCGTGTGAACATGCCTTACGGCAATTCTTCTTACATACTCTCTTTTCTAGGCAGGATAAAGCGCACACAGTTCTACATGAATTCCCAACAAGTCACAGAAGAGAACATGAAGCTTAATGTAGCAAAAAAAGAGCAAATATGCTGTATTTCAGTAATGTACTCTCCCATCCAATAACTTTCTTCACATTCCTCCTAATCCCTTCTTTTCAAAGTCAAAAACTAGAATCCCATTTCCATGATAGAGCTTGGGCCTTCTAACTCATCTTGAATAGAAGAATCAATATTATAATCAGAAACTATTTCTGTTCCTTTTTTATTCCCCAGGCCAAAATATTACAAGCTTGCACCTTGTTCAAGATTTACCAGGAGTCTCTAAGTACTTTCAAGGATAGTGGAATCCAAATATATAATTGTTCAAAAAAACACACAACTAAGCCTCCGAATTGATTGGTCCTTAAAACAACTATGATAGTGAACAACCGATATCAGAACCAAAGTAAAGCAAATATCTTACTAAAGTTTCACATACCTATTTGATGTTGGTCCAAGGACATAAGGTGGGACGGGTTTTGGGGACACGGATGGGAATGGGTGCAAGAAAAAAATTTGCCATCCCCTATTATCATAAGAGGGGGCTTTAACATGGGGATGGGATTGGGAAGGTACGAGGATTGGATAAGACTAGGACAGCAATCTAGAAAATGGCTGTTTCAAGTTACTATGCTTAAATGTACCGTACTTCTCTTCTTCAACTCAATCACGTGAAATGAATAGGTAACAATATTTCTACCCAATAACATGATCACTCATAATTCATGCACATGAAAGCTTAGTTCGGTAGCTTCACAACCAAGGAACAAGGACAACGCAAGGATCTAGATGGACTAGGTATTTAAATGGCAAGGCACAAAAATTTATCCCGATCTAATTAGTTTGATATTTGTACATTAAGTCTCAAAATGGATGATGAACCCATTATCTCGTCTACATATGTTTGTCTTTACCTCACCGCAGGTAGAACCCTTATGACTACTACACTAATAGATGAGGGCTTTGATTACAACATTCTTGCAACCTAAAAGGCGATCACAATTGCAACCAACAAATGCAAAGTTGAACCCATATGGGGGACACCCTTATTCCTTGAAGAGTGTGTTGGAGCCATATGTTTGTGTGCATGTGTGATCATACATGCATGATAATACACTTGTGTCACTAGAATGAGAAATAGGCTTAATGATTTAATTGCAATGAACTCTAGTTCTACTACCCTTAGCTCTTAGCAAGGTAACCATAGCACCGGCAATAAAGGACTTGAAACCGAGTATGTGGGGAACAAGGGGACATGCTACATGGTGCAAGGACAAGACAAAAGGAACGAGATGCAAGTGAAACTTTCATTAAATTGAAAGTTTCGCCAAGTAAACAGCTCACTTAGGGCACTTCAATTATTAAGCAAGCCTTAAGCTCAAAGTTTAGTCCAATGAGCAGTCCACTTATGATTAATGATCAAGTCATTAATTAGCCCTCATAAGGTGCAGCTGGTTATCCATTGGAAACTTGGTCTTGGCTATTTGGGGCTCTCTGCCTCACCCCTTTGTTAGAGAGGTATTTAGGCATTTTGTAGAGGCTAGTTATGATGCTTATTTTGGCATTTATTGCTGGCTGACCTGCTGCTATTTATAGCATTCTTTTGGCCTATATATGTTAGGCTCTTCCTCCACATTCTTCATCCATTACTTGGAGGTTCTATTAGAGAGAGGGAGCCAACGCCAGTGCCCAAGCAGCCAATGATTCAGTATTGTACATGATTGTCTCGTGTTTGGTATATGGATTCCATTTCACAAGCATTGTAGTATTCTTCTATGTTTTCTCTTTTGTCTTGTGATTAGCAATTTATTTAAGCATCTATTCATGCTTCCATTGCTACTTCCACCTCTGATATGGTATCAGATTTCAGGATCTGCGCCCTTGCTGCTATGTTCTACTGATTACAAGTCCTCTTCTACCCTCTACTAATCAAGTGGCCCCTGCCCTCCACATCTGCCTTTACAGCATTTAATGTGCCACCACCAGCATGTGTTTTGCACTTCCCCATCTGCGTTTGCAGTCTACTTCCCTCCTACTATCCCAAGTGACTCTTGACTTGCTGGCAACTGCTATCTTTTAATCAATATACCTGTGTTTTCAGCAACTGCTGTTGGTGCAGTGCTAAGCAACATCTTCTGGCTGGTTTCATACAGATTTTTGTGATTTCAGTATTGTGTCTTTTGTGATTGGCTTATGTATACTACATGTGAACTTTGTTTAGTGCAATCTATGATGTTGGTGGCTATACTCTCTCTCTATCCTCCTCTTCTTTCCTTTATTTTCTCTTTCTATCCTCTCCAAATGGCTCCTTCCTACAACTCTACTGATGGCAAACTTCAAGGCCCTCATTATCTAACATGGAATGCTGCTATGAAAGCATGGTTTGTGCAAAAGCAGTTATGTTACTTTGTTTCTCGCACTTTTAAGAATCGTGAGCATCCCACTCCTCTTCCAACTGATTTCAATGAGGACAACTATGAAGAAATTGTGCTCACATGGGATGTTGATGATGTCCATGCCTATTTTGCTCTTTGCTACATCTCCAAAGAAGTTCTTCCGACAATTACCTCTTGCAAGACTTCTTAAGATTTGGGCAAAGATTCAAATGTTGTATAAGGCACATTCCACCATGCATGCAGTCACTCTTTATGGACAGCTCCTCCCTGCTGCTCTATTGATGATAAACTTCATGGCCCTAATTACGTAACATAGAATGCTGTTATGAAAGCATGGTTTGTACAAAAGCAATTACGGTACGTTGTTTCTGGCACTTTTGAGCATCCGGAATGTCCCAATATGTCCCACTCCTCTTCCAACTGATTTCAACTATGATGAAGTTGTGCTCACATGGGGTGTTGATGATTACCGTGCCTATCCAAAGAAGTTCTTCTAGCAATCACCTCTTACGTGACTTCTTCTCACATGGGGTGCTCATGATACCCGTGCCTATTCTATGCTTCTTCACTATATCTCCAAAGAAGTTCTTCTGGCAATCACCTCTTACACAACTTCTTCTAAGATTTGGGTGAAGCTTCAAATGTTGTACGAGCCCTTCGACCATGCATGCCATCATTCTTTATGGATAACTCCAATAGCTGAAGTTCAAGCCGAAGGACACCATTTAGTCATTCTTACTTCGTGTCACATAGGTACAAGATCAGCTTCAACACATGCAGTCTGCCCTTCAAGGGGCTCATCTTGTGGGGATTGTGCTACAAGCTCCCTTTGGAGTTTGATGGAGTGGCCGATGCTTTGCAAGCCTAGATGTCATCAATGCCAGTGAGCTTTATCCGTTTGTTCTCCATGCTGCAGAGCATGAGACATCTTTGCAGTAATAGGAGCAGCTTCCATCCTAGTATGGGGGCTCCATTGAGGCCTTTGCAACTTTAGAGAGGGGTGATAGGAAGAAGTCAAAGGCCCAGTTTATCACTATGGTGAGAAGGGACATTTGGGCAAGGATTGCAAGCAATTAGTGGCTTCGAGTAAGCAAAAGGAGAAGCAGCAACAGCAGCCCCTCTTGCTTTCTAGTGCAAGTGTCGTGGTCATCCTTCATGCCTCTCCAATGCCAAAGAGGAAGTGTGAGAGGGTGGTGAGGTGGGATAGATGAGCCTCATCTATGATTTTATACATGTGCACAAGTTTCAAAGAGAGACTTCCATGATGCATCAACTGAAGTCTAGTAAGTTTTGAAATCTTGAAGCTAAAATCAACTTCCAAGTTTATGATGGGCTATCGATGGGTTGTTACTTGACAAAGGGAGGGATTGGCACCCCGTTTAAGCTCACATGAGAGGACACTTTAGCGGTCTTGGCTAAAGGCGAGGCAAAGGCACTTTTATCAAGATTATGATTTATGCTATTGCGAGGCATTGATGACAAACATGGAGCAATGCCATGATTCTTCTCCATTTTACAGGGGCTGGTACAGTCGACATCAACCTCAAGTTCTCTCCAACGCAACTTGGAGGTGGCTCAATCACCCACTTCTTGGGTATCCATGGTTCTATTCTAGCAATCTTTGTTGTATGGACTATGATGAGTCGTTATCATTGCATCATTGTATTGTATTAGATCACCCATGATCTAAGAGAGGGTGTTAGCAATCTAGTGACCTCATGTGTGAGTCTAGACTATATGAAGCAATACTCAAGTATTTAGGCAATTTTTAGTGGTTAGTATGATGCTTATTTTGGCATTTATTACTACTTGACTTGCTCCCATTTAGGGCATTCTAGCCTATATATATCAAGCTCCTCCTCCATATTCTTCATTCATCACCTGGAGGTTCTATTGGAGAGAGGAAGTTAGTGCCAATGCCCACACAGCCAATGAATCACTATTGTACATAATTGTCTCATGTTTGGTATACCCGAGCATTCTTGAGTTCTCTTCTTTGCAGAGTGTTCTTCCATGTTTTCTCTTTTGTCTTGCGTTCAACATTTTTTTTCACGTCTGTTTATGCTTTCATTGTTGCATCCACTTTTGGTACCCTTCTCTCATATTTTTGAAACAGCCCAAGTTTGGAAAGCTATAGCAACAAAAGGATATCCATACTTGCTAATTTTCGCAATGGACAAGAAGAGCAATGTGTTCTGTGGCTATCCTAAGGTGCTGGACAACCAAAAATCCTTTTCTTTCTTCTCTCTCAAGTTGTGCAAGCTCTATTTTGCAACATGCAAAAAACAATCATTTTTTCGTGTGGAATAGCCTGATAAAGACAACCAAAACACCCAATTTGCCCCTTGTTTTGGGTCACCAAATCATTGAAAATTTGGAGCAAACATTAGGGCAAATGTATTCAAGCATGCTGATCTAATTTTCCAGCCATTGAAAACATTAAATTCAGCATCCAATCTTAGGGCAAAAGCATGCCAAAGATTAGGCATTATAAATAAGTTTACAAATATGAATTACTTTAATTTGATAGTGAATGGAAGTTGAAGGTACATTGGTTAGAGCAAAGCTCAATAAGCATGTATTTAGGCATGGTTATCTAATTTTCCAGACACTAAAACCATTAAATTCAGCATCCAATCTTAGGGTAAATGCATGCCAAAGATTAGGCATTATAAACAAGTTTACAAATATGAATTACTTCAATTTGATAGTGAATGGAAGTTGAAGGTACATTGGTTAGGGCAAAGCTCTAAGCTTATTGGAAAATCAAGGTTGAGGCCTCATTCAACTTTTAGAAATGGTGTAAAACTAAGATTCTTGAGAATTCCTCATTGATTGCAATGTGGCAGCAATGAGAGCCCATGGATGCACAATGTCATGTTGGTCAACAATGGAGTGATTGCAACTCTATATGCTTAACTTCAAACAATTTCAAAGCTCATTGATCAAGGTTGGTGAGAGCAATTGAGAACATAGCAATTTGAGTAAATCTAATCCATTTAAGAGCCAAGCACGAGGTTAATCATTAGCAAAAAGAGTATTGGTTTGTGATAGCCACCTTGATCCCATGAGCGAGTCACAAGTGATTCAAATAAAGCGTCATCTTTAATAATAAAGAAATATTGCAAGGGGAGCTCACCTTGAGGGCCGATCTAGTGTTCATCTATTGTGCAAGAGCACGCTAGCTCTCATCCTCTACACATTTGTTTTCTTTGCTGAATTGAATAGTGTGTGTTGTAAGTTTATGTTTACTCCCCTATAGATCTATAAACAAAAAACACATTTTCAACTTTGAAAACGTCAATTTGTGTGCACACAAGTGGGTTACATGTGTTTCTACCTCTAGTTGGATGTGCTTGTGTGACGAGAGAAGCCCATGTGAACACTACATAATTATCCCCTTTGTCGTCCCAAATAAGGAAGCATGCGTTTAAGGTCTTAAGCCCAAGAATAAATAATAGCAAAGCTGTTGTGAAATATAATTTCATAAAGTGTTTCAATGAGAAAATACGATAATTGTGGGTTGAATGTGGAGCCTCACACTTCAAAGGTATGGACATTGTGCCCCCTCGACTCAATTATGGCAACTTTGAAGTTTAACTTAACAAGGTGCATCCTTAACTACTTAATTATCCCCTTTGTCTTCCCAATAAGGGAGCATGTGTTTAAGTCCTTAAGCCCACGAATAAATAATAGCAAAGTTGTTGTGGGATATAACTTCATAAAGTGTTTCAATGAGAAAATATGACAATTGTAGGTTAAATGTGGATATGAAAAGTGCCTCGTGTAAATGAGCCTCACATTTTTGAAGGGATGGACATTGTGTCCCCTTGACTCAATTATGGCAACTTTGAAGTTTAACTTACCAAGGTGCATCCTTATGTAGGGGATGTCCATTGTCTAGTCCCTCATAACTATCTCCTTATCCACCCATGACAATACCTTGCCACCTTGTTGTGAGGAATAGACTCAAATGAATGGTTTTTTTGGATCCAGCAGAGGGTTTGGGTTGTAGTAGTTTAGGGGGGGGTATACAGCTAAAGACTTTGGAAATTATGCAATACAATACAAGGATTACCTCAAAACTTAGCCCAAAAATACAAAGCTTCGTTTTGACAAAGTGTCTCTAGGAAGGCAATGAAAGTCTTCACACCTTGGATCTAGACCACTACCAAGAGAAGCACTCATCTATATTTAGTAAAATCCAATGCCAATAGAGGTTGCCTTGAAATGATGCAAAGCTTTCCTCTGATTGTAGATCAACTACAAAACGTTATCCACCACCATCTTAGTCTATACAAGCCAAAATAATAGGAGGATTATCCATCCAAATCTTCACCTCAGCAAATAAGAATGAGAAAGAAACAAGTTTGTCCAATTACTATCCCATCAGTGCTTCCTCTCCCTTGTTTGTCATGTAGTCAAATTCAATTGTTTGTCATGTAGTCAAATTCAATAGAAGCTTTCACCACTGTATATCTCAATTTGTCACATTAGCACATCAATATGCCCCTATTCAAATTTACAGATATAGAAAGGAGAAGGGTTGCCAACAGTGGACCTGCAAATGTCAGCTCTAAGAATAAGTCATCACTTAACAGTTCAGCTGTAAATTTCAGTGTAGCAGGTCACTGCTAGGTTCAGGGAGCCAATTGGATAGTCTTTTGATCTCATGGTACATCATCTACCTTCAACTCTTCAAAATGTCCAGAAATTACCTTGTCCTCGGAGTGACAGAAAACAAGCAGTTGCCAGCACCATCCATACAAAGGTTAATATACTGACAACTGGCTGTTCAAGGTACAGCACATTAGTGGACGTATACCTCCTACAGACAGGTCACCAGAATTCATTAGGAGCCAGTTGTATTTCTGTTTCTATGTTAAATCTTTTCGATTTGAGACTTTAGGGCCTTCATTCCATTGACAGAATGCAGTCTCAACTCCACACAGCTGTAAGTATGAAACGATGCTTTTGACATCTGGATATCAATTGGTCACACCCCAAAAATAGGACATTGTCTACCTGTACATATCAACTAAAACATTTCACCAGTAAAACACACATCTATCAAAACCAGGCTCGAGGTGAGTAACAAGAGCCAACACCCTAAACAGACCCCACAGAGACAGCCTTCAGATTACCATTTCTTCTGCCTGAATGACTGCAGCCCCAGGCACCATAAAAGGAATCTTTCTTGCAAGTCTCATGGCTATATATTTGCATGACAGCAAATTGTAAAATGCTTCACTAAATTTTGCAAATCAGTATCAACGGTTCTCATTGCATCTGGTAGCTAACAAAAAGGTTATTCCAGCCCAAGAGAGGGATGGTTTCAAAAGGATTAAGGCTCACATAAAAAATGATGTGAGCAATATAGTAAGCCAAGGCTCACAAAAAGATTTATAACAAATAAGGCCAGCCAAATATCTGTTCTCAAAATATTGCTATCTGAAAAAGGAAAGAACTAAGTTTCCACTGCAGTTTTAAAATTACCGAAACATAGAGCCTAATATTTAGGATGTCAATATACAAGGTGAAAATGACCCATTGGTCTTCTATTTAGCCTATTCCAAAGATCTCTGACATGGCCAAAACCATTGCTAGGATAATAAGCCCTTCTTAGCAGAAAAACAAATTTATTTGGAAGATAGAAGCCAGAAGCCATCTAGCCCGATGCAGACCTTACACTCTAACATGAATTGCTCACTGCAAGTCAAAAGGGCAGGAAGCTAAGCACCAGGCATTTTTGTCTAGGTTAACCTCTCTAAACACGGGAATCTGATTATTATTTTTCTCCTAAGAGGGGATATAACATAAGATACAAGACACATCCATCAGATCTTATTATAATTAACATCAGTAAACAATCTTGGAATAGAAAAAAAAGACTCCAGATCTGGCAGTACTTAACATCTGAAGAAATAGAAGCTCAGCCAAAAAGCTTTCACCTCCCCCAACTGTGTTGGAAGCCTTCAGACGATATCAGATGTGCATTTTAATGGACTGAATACACCAGCCCCTTTCTGTGTTCCATTTCACCATAAAGGCATGACCCCTATTCAAAATAATTTGATGCTAGTACCAAGTGAGTTACTAAAAAGTCAAGGACCATCATATAACAGCAAAGACATCATATGGACAGCTACAAAACAGCTTTCAAAACAGCTAATGTCACAACCCCTTTCCCATAGAGGGCATGCTGCTTTGAGAGTCTGTGTTGACAACCGTTTCGAGCAACTCCTTCAAAGAACTTAGAAGCAGGTGGCACAGCTAGCACAAAGGTGCTGGATCTGGACAATTGAGTAGCTCCTTCAGGGTAATAAAAGAAGGTAGCAGGGCTAGTACAAGGATGCCGGCTATGAATAAGTGGCTATCAACTATGGCAGGTCAAACTTAGTCCATTAATGGAGGGATCTACAAAGATGAGCCTTAACTTCTTAAATGGACCTTTAACAAATTCCGATAGCACAAGATACTAAATTGGGACTATTCATCATGACATTTTGTGTGCCAAACTGAGCAAGTCATTAGATTCTGACACAATGAATCCAGTGGAAGAGATTGAACTAACAACAAGATGGACCCTCATAACTGTTTACACTGGCCACTAGCAGACAACACAACTGCTAAACAGGTCCAGCTCATCCAATCCGACTCTGAGTCACTTGAAATTCATAAGATGGGCCATACTGCCTAAGCAGACAGTGCAATTCCTCCATGACAGTGTCCCTAAAGGTGTTGAATAGGTACAGCAACTTTTTGTGGTCATCAAAAGAACAGGCTGCATATATTTGACAATCATAAGCAATCGCCCCCCCAAAAAAGGAGAAAACAAACCTTGAGAACAAGTCGGTCCATCAAACAGCTTTCCTGTCCAGAGAAGTTAGCATAATTCAAGCAGTTTGCTGCTTAAACATGCAAACTTGGTAAAGAGTCAGTCTTATACATCAGCCCTGACCAAGAGAGGAGAGCCAACTGTTTTAACATCAAGAACCCAGATTATATGTAGAAACCCCTCCAGTGGTACCATAGATGAGTTCCTTCCTTGCCCCCCCCCCCCCAAAAGCAGAAAAAGAAAAAGGCTTAGTTGCCATCTTTCAAAGGCATGACACAAGATTGCCACGCATGAAATTCGGAGAATGGACCACACTGCATAACCAGACAGTGCAATGTGATAGTGTACCTAGCATTGTCAAATATATACAGCAACTGATTGGAATCATCAAAATAACAAGCTGCATATATTTGGCAATCACAAGCAATCCCCCAAAACTTTCATGAGAACGAGCCACTTTACGAAAAAGGTTGCCTGTCCAGAGAAGTTAGCATATCTCAAGCAGTTTGCTTAAACATACATACTTGGTAAAGAGTTGGTCTTACATATCAGCCCTCATCAAGAGGGAGGAGCCGAATAGTAACATCAAGAACCCAGACTATATGCGGAAGCCCCTCCAGTGGAACAGCAGACAAATTTCTTCCTCGCACTCCCCCAACCCAAAAAAAGAATCAATTTGGCTCAACTGCCATATTAGAAAAGCAAGACACAAGCTTACCATGTGACCTTGTTTCCTGAATCAATCTATAACAGCACAGATTCCTTTTAAACCTCAATTTAAATTTTACTCCATTCAAAGCGTCCCATTACCTACAGCTCCTTACAGCTGCTTATAATGTGCAATAGTTATTGCTTATATAACTTGACGAAGGGAAGATGAATGCAGAAAATGGTCATTAGGTGCCATTTTCTAAAGATAACAAACTGCTTGGGGTTTGAAGAGCAGGGGAAACCCGAAGCCTTACCTTCTTCTAAACTTGCAATATCAAACTTCCTCTTGAACCCAAAATCATTTACTGACATAACATCGAGATTTTATCATCCCTTTTGTTCAATCCTGCTATGGAGTCAAACCTCTACTACTATCAAATCACTCTTACAGACCTTGACAGCCTTATTCTTATTTGTTGGTAATCTTTCCAAGCAGCCCTCTTATAAATAAAGCTGCTACTCTGAGTATTTCTACCAAATGAAAACGAGCCAAGAACTTCTTGTAGGACCAGATTGGAAACAGAAAATGAACAGAAAATGAACAGAAAACTCAAAACAGACTCCATAATTTTGGAGGCAGAAAAGAATAGCTAGGGCGGGGAATGGTGGAAAAGGCAGGAGTACAAGTCCTAACATTCACAACAAAAGGAGAGGGTGTTTTCAGAGCACCTGGATCGGACAGAAAACCTCCGGGAGTCCCCTGAGCAATTGCTAATCATCATTGGAGCAACTTCGGGTGAGAGACCAAAAACAAAACAAAATTTCTAAAACTTTTGTGCAGTTCACAACAGTTACTTACTGCTTCAATTTTTTTGCAGTGTCTTCTTTGATGCTCATGACAATCTCTAGGGACTTCTTTCGGTGCTCCTCAGTTTGAGAATGATCTTCCAACCCTTTGACACTGAAACAATCAATTTTGCAAATACGACACCAAACAGAGCTTCCACCCTGTTTCCTTTTCCTTCCAGTATCAACAGGCTCTGTCTCATCATTGAATGGTCCCTACAGCACCAAAACACAAATGTAGAAACATCACATCAACATAGCTTGATCCTCACAAAACATTCTCTAAATTGAATGAAGTTCTTCCATTACACAGGCCAGCTTAATGGTGGATAAATTGATAATGTAGCAACATTAATATCTACCCTGGTTAAAGCAAAAATAATTTATGCATGCTTCCTGTCATGGATACCAAAGCATAAAAAACTACTGATAATGTAGAGCATCATTCCCATGATTTGAAGTAATATCCTCAATGAATGCATTTTCTGAAGGGTGGGACAGGATACAAAACGCATGGCACAAGATGACATGGTTAAAGAAAAAATAATTATGTAAGGTTCCTGTCATGGATAGCAAAACATTAAAAACTTCCAATAATGTAGAGAATTATTCCCATGATTTGAAACAATATCTTCTATGAATGCATTTTCTAAAGGGTGGGACCGGATACAAAACGCAAGGCACAAGATCCCACGTTTTAAAACCACAAGAAACGTCCTACCTCCAATTTTGAAATCAACTTTAAGGTGCTCAACGTGCAGCCAAGTGCAGTGCTGCCTATGCTTCAAAACCAGTTTAACAAAAAGAGCCCAGCTTAAAGCAATAACATCAACAGTAGTACTTATTACATCAAATTTTTGTTTTGCAGCTTCAGACAAAACAAGAGGGAACACTAGAAACTTCCAGGAACTAGAAATGATAAGACTCACCGGCTTGAAAAATGGACCACCATTCAAAAATCCATGAGGAGGCCTATGCAAGGGAAAAGCTGGTGGCATGTGCGGAAATCCAGGCCCTGGACCACCCAAATGGTGGGGGCGTCCACTGTGGTGGAAAGGTCTTCCTTGATTCATCGAATCATGCAACAGAGGATTTGAATGTAGATCCAACCCCTTTATTCGAGCATCCTCAAATCTGAGCATGTCACGCCCAGCTTCTGCTCCAGAATGCAGTGGTGGCCCACCATGTAAAGAGTCAAGTCCTGAAAGTCCAACAGGTTCCCTCCAGCCAGAACTGAAGCCTGTCTCGCGTCTAGAATGAATACTTGTGGGTTCTCTTCCAGGGCTGTGCGCGAATGAAATGGAATCAGGCCTACTCCGGGAAGAATCTGCACGTGCCCCCAAGACATCAGAATGTAATCCAAGTCCTTCAGGCCGTCCACTCATAAAATCTGAGGAGAATCGGGATTGCAACCCCAAGTCTGAAGAAAATCCAGGCCGAGTTCTTTCCTCTAGAGAGAAGCTACTTCTGGAATCAAAGTTGGATCTGGACTCAAAGTTGGATCTTGATTCAAAGTTGGGCCTTGGCTCTAAGTCTGAATGAAGTCTAAGCCTGGGCTCCCGCTCCAAAGAAAACTGAGACCTGTGTTCCATGTCCAGATGTGACCCAGAACGAGGTTCAGGGTCTGCAGGAAACCTTGAACGTGAATCAGCATCAAATCGAAAAGGTGGCCTTGACTCAATATCAGATGAAAACTTTGAATGAGAATCACTGTCCAGCTGGAACCCAGGCCTCCGATCTAAATCAGGGAACCTAGTACGGGTATCATTATCCAGGGAAAAAGGAGGCCGAGAATCAAAATCCATAGAGAACTTGGACCTGGAGTCAGTATCAAGATGGAATGGAGGACGAGAGCTCATGTCAGGTGGGGGAGACCTTCGCATATGCAAATCAGAAGAATATCCTGATCGAGGTCCAATGTCAGAGCTATGACGAAAAGGCTCTGGTGGAAACTTCTGATGAACTGCTGCATCCATGGAGAAACTGGATCGCATGCCCATATCTTCCAAAGAAGGCCGACCACTAAAATCGACCGTCTGTCGATGAGACAAAAACTCTGAAAAGTCTGGACCAGTAGGAAATTCTGATGGTATTCTTGATCTTGGTGTAAAATCTCGACCTGCTGCTAATTCAGAGGGAACGCTAGATCTTGGTGGAAAATCACGACCAGCTGAGAATTCAGAAATACCAGACCTTGGTGGGAAGTCACGGCCCCCAGTAACATCAGGAGCAATCCCTGACCTTGGAGGAAATTCACGGCCAGCAGCAATTTCAGGGGGCATTCCAGAGCGTGGCCCAACTTCTACATCAGCTGGAAAAGGTCCCATAAACGGATGAGGTGGTATCTTTGATGGAGGTAAGTTATAAGAATTGGAGGCATTGGGTGGTGGATACCGCGACAAAATTTCTGAAGGAGCTCTCGGAGGACTCATATCTCGCAAGCTTGGCTGATGAAATGGTGGCTCTGGTCTGATCAAAGATCTCTTGTGTATGTCAGCAAGATATGAATCTTCGGGTCTCCCTCCTAGTGACTTATCACTTTCCGTAGGCTTCCCACCTCTGGTCTCATTCTCAAATGCAGCAATCTGTTCCATCAAATGTCTATTGTGATCTACTGACATTGGTCTTAGACCATCCATCTGAGGAGGTGGTGGAGGTGGAGGCATGAAAGCTTGATTGTCTACAAATCCCTTTGGAGGCAAACCATTTAACAGCAATGGTGCAAATGGAGATGGTGCTCGTGAGGTAACAGGTGACTGAGGTTCAAGGGGGAAATTCCCAGGACGCCATTGTGACTGCTTTCCTGGTAAAGCTTCAGTCGGTAAATGCTGGGGAATCATTTGATGTGGATTAGGCATAGGGTGGAAAGGGGCTGCGGGATGCTGGGGTTGGAGAGGAGCTCGTGGCCTAGGAGGACCACCTACTTGTGGCATGTTCATTTGGGGACCCAGAAAATCGGGGGCTTTCCTTTGCTTTGGAGACTGATGAAGTATCGGATATGGGCCGTGTCCGGAAGACTCATGCTGTACTTGGAGATGATTGGGCCGAGGCATCTGTTGGTGCAATTGATGCAGATTATGAACTTGAGGCTGGACATGAGCATTTTGCAGTACATGAGGATTTTGCAACATTTGTGGAGGATTCTGCTGCATTTGAAGATTCTGCTGCATTTGAAGATTCGGCTGCATTTGAAGATTCTGCTGCGATTGTTGAATGGGTTGATGCATTAGGGGAGGGTTGAAGTTCTGTTGGATCTGAGGAGTCGTCTGAAACTGCTGCATTGGTTTGGGCACCTCCTGCTGTTGAGAATGTGATGACACCTTTGGAGATATCTGCTTGGGTGAAGAAGATTGAACTTGCAGAGCCCCCTTTTTGGGTGACAATGGTGCCTCTAGCTGACTTGGGGACGACTGTCGCTTAGGCTGTGATTCCTCCTCTTTAACATCTTGTGATGTCTTTGGTGGCACTGCAACTTGCTGCTGTTCGGTCTCAGCAGAAGAGGATGAAGCCTTGATTTCGGTATCCCCTGCCTCAGACAGTGCAGGCTCAGAAACATTCTGCTTGGCAGTTTCAGATTGTGACTCCGCATTTTGAGTCTGAGCTTTGCTAGGTGTAGATCCAGAGTCCACAGCAGCTGAAACCACAGGCTTTATGGATTCTTTGACCTCACTATCAACAGGTGGTGCTTGACTTACCTTAGATTCCTGTTGGACTGGAACTGATACAGTTGGCTGCTGAGATGGGTTACTTGCAAGTTGTCCACCAATAGCCTTGTCAGCAAGTTGAGCAGGTGGAAGCCCCTGATTCCTAGCAGGACCATTTGTAGTTTGCATGAGCACTGGCCCTGATTTCACAGGCGCGGGTTGCCCAGGCACTCCAGGCGCATTTTGATTGGCAGATGGATGTAAACCTGGCCGTACAGACTGAGGTGGTGGCTGCATTTGCTGGTGGGGAGGGCCATGTGGAGTGCCAGCCGGTCGGGGCTGTAGAGGTTGCTGAAACCCATGTGGTTGACCTTGATGAGAAGGTGCAGAAGGAATCATTTGACCCTGAGCAATCATCTGTGGTTGCGGTTGTTGGTGCTCCCAAGGAGGTGGCTGCTGCAACTGATGAGTGGGCAGCATATGTTGCTGATGTTGAGGGCCAATGTGATGCGGTGCTATCTGTTGTTGCATTTGGGAGTGCTGCATTTGAGGATGGGGTTGATGCTGTTGTGGAAACTGAGGCTGAAGAGAATGTGGGTAAGCTTGCTGTTGAATAGGCATCGGCTGCTGTTGAAGAGGCTGCTGGGGATGAGGCTGCTGGGGAAGAGGTTGCTGGGGGTGTGGTTGAACATGGGGCTGATGTGGATGGGGCTGGGGAAACTGTGGCTGGAAATGAGGTGGCTGCTGATGGGGGGGATGCTGTGGAATGCCATGCAGCTGAGGCTGAGGTTGGTAATGCGGAGGTTGGAACTGCTGGGGATGGGGTTGGGGATGGGGTTGAGCATGAAGCTGCTGAGGAAGCTGGGGGTGGAGCTGCTGAGGGTGAGGTTGCTGTGGGTGAGGCTGTTGGATAAGGTGCTGCTGAGGATGTTGAGGCTGAGGATGGGGCTGAGGCTGGGGCTGATGCGGCTGCTGAAGCTGAGGCTGTGGTTGAAAGGCTTGGGGATGTGGTTGCTGTACTATAGGCTGATGGGGCTGCATATTGGGTTGTTGAACAACGTGTTCCTGCACAGGAAATGGCTGAGGAGTTTGTAGATATGGCTGTGGTGTTGCACCTGGCATCTGCTGCTGTGAAGCTTGCTGCTGCTGAATCTGCATTTGTTGATATTGTTCATATTGCTGGTACTGCTGATATTGTTCATACTGTTGATAGTACTGCTGATACTGCTGTTGATACCACTGATCAGCTGCAGGAGCGCTTTGCTGTTGTACAGCAGATTGAGGCTGCTCTTGACCAGGCAGTTGGGTAACTGGAGGTTGCTGCAGTTGTATGCCAGGCCCTTGAGCAGCTGGAAACTGCTGCATTGCACCCTATACCAAGAAATTCATCCTGGATTAGATGTTTGGCAATCATTTCACCATTGAGTTGTGGTCACATTACCAGGTCTATACCTGTGGCTGGGGCTGGGGCTGGGGCTGCACATGCGCCTGCATCTGGGGTTGGGCCTGGGCCTGGGGCTGGGTTGCTGCCACTTGTTGTGCCTGTGCCTGCGGTTGGGCTTGCAGCTGAGGCTGAGGTTGTGCCACTGTTCCCTGCCACAAGGGTCAAAAACAACATTATGGAAAGTGATTAGTAACAAGTCTGAGTACAGCACCAACCAACTAATATGGAATGCTCTAGTTAAATCCTTAATGTAGCAATACTTGCAACCATCTCTGGATTACAAGCTTATAACAAAATACAAGCTTATAATAACAAATCCCACTTCAGCACCAGAACTCACCGTGCAGGTCTGAGCATGCTCTTGGACTTGGCGGTGTAAGATCTGCACCCCACAACGGTTGCAATAGACAGGAGAATTTCCATATGCACAGCTTGCGCAGTGTGTTGCAGACTCAGTGAGTTGACCTTGCCAGACACACCCACTTTTGAAAAATAAGCATCGCACACCAATGTGACCAAGGGCTTCATAGACTGTTGGGTTTGTCTCCTGCAAGTTCTGCACAATAGCATAGCACACATCAACAATATCAAAATACAAAGAAAAATTTATCTTAAGCTACTTGACTATAGTTGCAAATACTAGGTACTATAACTGTGAGATTAAAGCAGGTAGAAATTTTCAAAAAGCAACCATGTGAAAAAATTTAGGAATTGCACAAACCAACAAAAGTGCTGAGGTTTGAAATTCTAGCACACTGAATTCATGCAGCTCAAAGCCCATGCTTGCAGTTCTTCACAACTAGCATTCCTTTAGTGTGTCACAGCAATCATCCTAGTTGGAGCAAGGAATGTTCTACTACAGAAAAAGACCGAAACAAGGGAGGTGCAACATTCAAGACAGCAGTAAGCTGCAGTACCTTAGGGTCCCCTTCATTGATAGGGTGGTTCTCGTAAGGACAACATCTAGTTGTTCCAATTATGTAAAGAACGCAGGGTTTGCAAAACAGGTGACCGCATAATGTCTGTTGAACATCTGCAGGATGAACAAGCTGCCTGCAGAGGGGACAATAGTACTCGCCAGGGACTATCTCCGGCTGCAGTATACACTCGGGATCAAACCCCATCTTGCGACCTATGCAATAGAGGCCATACGGAAGGGCAAATCTGAGAGCAATTGTCGAAAAAGAAATATTCTTGGGAACAGCTCTTAGATAGAATTGCAAGAAACCTAAAAGTTTACTGCACCTCAGAAGATCTTCTTGAACTTCAAGAAGGAAGGTCTCTCACGGAAATATATATGCGAAGCTCGTTTTCATCTCTTCTATGACTGCACGCTCAAACAAAAGAGGTCCCTGCAAAATGCCGGCGAGTCGAGTCGGTGAGCCTTATGAGAGGAGAAAAGAACGCCTGATGCAAGTTCGTGAATGCGATTAAGACAGCAGCTCGGCCAAGGGGCCTTACCCCAAGGTATGGCGAGTCGATAGAAATCTTCAGCGAGCCCTGAGGGGTCAGAAATTGTGCGCAAAGCACCGTTAGAAACTGGAAAACCGTAGCAAGGCTGCAGATTTCTGTTTTGGAAAGTAGCGCAGAGACAAGTAAGAGGTCTGAGGATGGAAAGATGGAGATGGAGACAGGCGCGGGAGGCTCGCAGAGCTGCGAGGCCAGAGCTCGACTCGTCTGCTGGAGCAGCTGCCTGTGTGTCTTGCTTCTGCTGTTTCTGTTTTCCTGCGCGCTAGGCTTTTTAGGTTATCCCCGGGTCGGAAGAAGAATCCAAGCAAAGAAAATATCAAAACGAGTGCAGAAGAATTATCTAGGGCTTCATATATGCTAATTCTTTTGGGCTTGTGTCATTGACCCTTTGGGGTTTACCAAGAACCTTAGTCCTTCCTCCTTGCTATTTGAGGCCAAAATGTTTCAAGCAAAGAAACTTCAATGGATTGAACCTCGAGAGGTATTAGCTAGGGCTCCTTATGCTCGCACTAATAATTCTTTGCCGTTTATCAAGAACTTCGATCCTTCCTTCTCATTATTAAGCCAAAATGTTACAAGCAAATAAAATCTCAAACTTTTGAATTAGAAGAACTGAGATTATCTAAGGCTTCATGTCTTCGTACAATAATTTATTTCCGATCTATTAAGTCATCAATGATTTGGGGTTTATCAAGAACCTATTAAGCGAGCCTTAATACAAGCCAAAATGCTTGTCATACTCAAACTTCTTCTCAACACAACTTTACAACAAAGGTCTGTTAAAGTCTTTATTTAATGCAGAGAATTATGAGATTATATAATATGTACAATAACTCTATAAATATGATTTCATATATATAATACAACTTTCAAGTTGGTTAAGACTCTTGTAAAGATGGTCCATTGGAGTTTTGATATCGATACTTCACTTGATATTATTAACTCTTTCCACAGTTGTTAGCATCGCCTCTTTTGGGTCTAGGTTGTTCTTGAATAAAAAATTACCGTGAGGTGGTGGTCTATTTTTTCTCTTTTTCATTTTTTGTTTTGTCGTGTATGGGTTTCTTCCCCTTTTTTTCTAACTCAAACAACCAACACAATGTAGAGCTTCAACACACTATCTCTGCTCTTTTTAAGTTTGATAAGAAAAACCATCATAATTGCTTTCAATGTAGTAGATGTGGAACTATGGTCTAGAAACCCAACCCTAGTCACCCAAAAGTAGAGCATCCTAAATGATAAGAGGCCAAGGACCACCCTATTATGAGTTTTGAACCAATGATCTTATGCAAGTGGCATTCCAACAATATGGGCTCTTATTCAAACAAAAAAAGGGGGGGAAAGCCATAATTGAGTTCATGATTTTGTTTGTTCTCTCCTATGATACAGTTTGTAGGACAATTCACACTTATATTATTTGAAGGGCTATAGTAAAACCTTAGTCTATTTACATCGAATTAGACAATTCACATATATGTGATTTGAAGGGTCGTAGTAAAACTTCAATCTATATGTATTAGATTGGTGCTAATATATTCAAACAATATGCTTTTCTAAGCAATAAGTAAGCCAAGCTTATAGAATATGCTAAAGACAAAGAGGGGAAAAACAATCAATCCTACTTCCATTTATCATGAACAATCAAATATTTCCACATATTGCCTTATCCTCGATATAGCTAATGGTCACCCATAACTATTGCATACTGTGCATCCACCCTAAACATTCCAACTAATGTTATTACATTGTTCTCCTCCAACTGCTTATGCACACGCATTGATTTGATTATCTAATGTTGTTCTTTTTCATTTTGCTGCATCACATCCTATGGTACCCTTTATGCCTTCTTCAATTAACTTATGCAATCATTGGGCACAAAGATGAGAGGCCCTACGAGGATGAAGCTACGCTTAAGGAGGTAATGTTGCAAAGGGAGGTTCAACAAGAACAATAATGCAAAGTCAATGAGGGTTGCACATCAAACTAGTAGGTTGGAGGGTGGATGTTAGCTATTGTAGGTGGTGATAATGGTTTTGTATTCAAGTTGCTATAGATTAGAGCTACAAAGAGATGATAAGACGAGGAAGATGTGTCAAGGTTAGATGAGTAGATGAAGATGGGCTTGTAGATTTAGATGAAGAGTAGAGCTATAAAAGCAGGAGACAATCACTTTGATGAGTTTAAGCACTAAATGAACAACAGACTAGTGGTTGGGAGTGCAATTGTGGGGGGGGGGGGTAGGTAGGGGCGAGGGAGTGTGCACACGCTTGCTTAGCTTACATATTTCAGTTTTGTATAATTTTCCCATTTCTATGATTTACATGTATGACTACTTTGTGGGATTGTTAAGCCTTATGTATGGAAGAGATTAATGTCAAAACCAAAATCGATCAAGATTAAATAAAAGATAAAAGGGAGATGGCTTATGTCACGAAACAAATAATATGCCATTGGCATGCCAACAAACTTACCTAACTTCGCATTTTACTTTTAAAAACATGATTTGGTCAAACAAAATTGCTTAATTGAAATTCTAATGATAATTGTAATAATAACCTTCTCGAGCAAATACATTACACATAAGGGGCTCCTAAAGAGGCTATTTGAATGGAGTGATGTTGTATGCATAAAGGACATCATGTTTGTATCAACCATGTTCACATCCATGGGTGGTTGACCTTCCTAACTCTATCTTCTCAACGGTCATCTCCCTTCTCTCTTGCTTTATTCAAGGGGTCACCATTAATAACATTGAGTAGTGCGACACTAGTCTAATGATAATTGTTTTCTTATCTAGTAACAATAATAAGCAGTATGCCCTTCTTGTGTAGGTTGATTGTGAATTTGAGTCATTGATACTTTGTTTATCCAATGATAATTATTTATTGTCTATCAATAATAATAAGCAATAGCAATATGCCCTTCTTCCATAGGTTGGTTATGAATTTGCATCGTTGCTACTTTATTTGCATGAGCAAAGGTGGCTGTATCACCTCTCCATAGCTACTTGTAGTTTGAGGTACTAAAAAATCTACACGGATAATGATTTGTTTCACATGGCACCACATCCTCAATCACTAGGCTAGTCAAGCAATTGGTACCTCTTAATGATGTGGTCAACACATTCCAATGGCATGGCATGCTAACAGGGTGTAGTTGTGCATGGAAGAGCCTTTGTCACTCTAAAGATTGCATGACTTCTATTGAGTAGGCATCATGAAGACATTCAAATGCCATTTTCCTTTTAATGATTATATGCATATGATGTACATATGGTCATTACAATAGTGGCAACACTTAATCTTTCTTGTCATGCACATATTTGGACTAGAAGAAATCTCCTTAAGCTTTCTTTCATGTATTGGCCTTGGAGATGATTTGATTATGCTACTTTGGGAACAAACTATAGACTTCTCCAAAATGAAAACAATTTTGAATATTCATCCTCTATGCTTGTTCTTAGCTAAAGAGCCCAGCAAATTGCCTTCGATACAAGAAATTGCAGATTTAATTTTAGGAACTAATTGCATAAAAAATGTGCGCTATAAAGCATGTTCGCTAGTATATTAGAGTCTAATGTGTAATTTAAGCCATTATTTGATAGCATTTTACTCAACCAAATTCATCACCTAGGGGTGCAATTATTCTTTCCAAAGGACAAAGATGCATGTATAAGTCTATGTGGACTAGCAAGGTATTAACTACATTAAACTATCAAACACATACCTGAATTTAAGAATTAGTGTTCTACTAGAATGCCTTTATGGAGTAAATTTATTCACCCAATATTGATCTCAAATATCCTATCTTCAATACCTGGTATGATATTTTTAAAGCAATGCTAATGTGTTTCTTGGTAGTGATAATACTCATGGTACGTTCAAATAAGGATATCATGTTCAACACTTAGCATGATCTTCTT
Organism: Lygodium microphyllum; assembly: GCF_053477565.2. Lineage (NCBI taxonomy): Eukaryota > Viridiplantae > Streptophyta > Polypodiopsida > Schizaeales > Lygodiaceae > Lygodium > Lygodium microphyllum. The sequence continues at coordinate 36,669,944 of NC_141153.1, read as the reverse complement.
TAAGCCATGTGAACGTGCTTTGCACAAAGAATGCTCGTGTTACATTCAATTCATCAATGCAATATAGTTTTTCTCTCTATCTAGGCATATTTGACTTGATATTCTTCTAATATCCTAATTATAAATAAATTATTTGAGGAGCACCATAAGCATGCCTAGGTAACACTAGATCTCCTTTAATAGCATAAGTTTTTTTTTTAAATGAGTAACGACTATTTCTTCACCAACAATATGGAATGCTTGAGATTCACTACAATATATGAAGGGTATACCAATGGAATATAAGACAAAAATACATGTAAATTTGTTTTGAAATGTTAGGCCTTGCCATTGGAATAATCATTTGACATTAGTTATAGTCTATGTGCATCAATGTCTACACCGACATAAGCGGTAGAATTAACATCGAAATTCTCATTGCTAAATAGTATCTCTTTTTTCGACAAATATTTTGACCTATGTAGAAAATCATATTGATGAAAACCAATAGTTGCATGAAAAGAAAATTTTAAGTAAGGATCCCTACTCTCAATGTCCAATATCTTGTCATACATAGACTAATGTTGAAGTCTGTATAAAACCCCAAGCATAAAGACTATAATGTAATACTTGAATGCATAACACAATAAAGATATTACAAAGTACATGAATGTATGAAGATAATACAATGATATCCTCATAATATAGCAACAAGTGAAAGTATAAATCCCAAATGATATAATTACAAAAAATGAAGATTTCTTCATAAAACTATAACTCCTAATGTTAATATTGAACATCGAAATAGGAGAGAACTATGAGATCCCTAATTAATCAGAGATCTCATCCTTACACAATCCCTCCTCCCTAATTAATTAGAGATCTCATCCTTATACAATCCCTCCTCCCTAATTAATCAGAGATATCATCCTTATACAATCCCTCCTCCTTGCCCCAATGATGCAACAAGGAACAAACATAGATCATAAGAATTCTTGAATTAAACAAAAAATTCAAGCTTGTTAGTGCAATATAACTTGCTACTTCTCCTCCTTGCGAATGTACCTTCTTTAAAAGCTATTGAATTCCATGGCACCTTGCATACTCATCATCTAACTCGGTTAGTGAATGACCAATGAAGCTACACCGATAAACATAGGTATAAAATCTTGAATATTAGATGAATAGATTGATTATTGAATTGACATATTAAGTCCAAACATAGAATGTAAACATATTGAAGCATAATACCTATAAACTCTCTCTCAAAGCTTGGCTCATTTAATGCTCCTAAGTTTTGATGATGACCAGTAGCTATAGTTTGGGTTATGAAGGTATTAGGGTAGAGGCCAATGTGGTTGGTTGCCCATCTTAGTCAAGAATCCTAGTTATACATATAGACACTCATTTTTTATTCTTTAAGTGATAAAGCAATAAGGTGTTTCTAACAATTGAGCTATTGGAGGCACCACAAACATACTCTCTCTCTCTCTCTCTCTCTCTCTCTCTCTCTCTCTCTCTCTCTCGTCTCCTTGCAACTTCATTAAGCAAGTGAGAGTTTCTACGCAATGTCACCATCAAACATCTCCATAGTCTCCATTTTGAATGAGATTTGACATGTGTGAAGATGTCTGATTTATTTTTCAATCAGAGGCCTTTTTGGGCTTAGTTTTTGGGTAAGTGCTACATAGGCTATTTTGCCTTTTTTGGTAGCCTACATAGGTTGTTCAAAATGCGCAAGATAGGTTAAGGCTTATAGTGTTCATTGTAGAGGTGATGTGTATAAGTTAGCAAGCATTGGTAATTGGTGAGATTGACTATTAGAAATAAGTGGTTTAAGGTTGCAAGTCATTTGTTATGGGTTAGAAATTATAGATTTCATAGTTTTGGAGCTTGTTGTTGGCTACCATTGTATGCATCATGTTATTAGAGTAGAGACTTTGATGTACATGTTGTAATAATTCTTAAGCTACATATATTGTCATATTGTCCATGCATATTTGCTTGTGAATGAGCAATAATATTATTCTTTGATGTACTACTGTGGTTTCACGAAGATGAATCTATTGATGTACTTTTGAACAACTATTGTTATGTTGCTATATTTGTGAGGAAGTATTGAATGTTTTAACTACATACAATGATGTTCACAACGTTTGGTTAACAATATATGCATTATCACTAAACAATGATTCATTTTATATCTTCTCTTAATTTTGATTATACTGAGTAGGTGTTTCAAAAAAATTGCTAGTGTTGTGGTATATTTTATTGATTCTCTGATTGCTATTACGACAATTACTTGTTGTTTTGCACAAATGGCTTCATCATCTACAATGAATAGACAACATATAACATTAGGAAGCTTGATGGTACTGACTTCAATTTGTGGAATAAGCAGATCTAAGATACCCTTATTTAAAAGAGGTAGTTGAGGCACATCAGGCGCATAAATGCAAAACTAATAAACATGTCCGAAGGAGATTAATTAGAGCTTGATGCATTGGCAAAATCCATTATTAAGCTACACTTGGTAGAGTCTATGTATTTTACAATTGTGAATGAGACTAGTGCACATGACATATGGAAGAAGCTATATGACATTTATAAGAAGAAATTTGTCTCTAATAATGTGTATCTCATCAAAAGTTGTTTGAGTTAATGTAGATGAAAGATTGAAGATGAAAATTGTCTCTAATAATGTTTCAATCAATCATTAAATGTGTATTGAAGATTGCATGCTACCTATAGTGTACGAGTGTTCAATTTAATGTAGATGAAAGATTTTTGAAAATTGTAGATGAAAGATTGAAGTGTATGAGTATTCAAACTTTAATGTAGATGAAAGATTGAAGATGAAAATTGTCTCTAATAATGTGTATCTCATCAAAAGTTGTTTGAGTTAAGATTTTTGAGCTTGCATTTGATTGAATATGATGTTGAATTTAGTCAGTGATGGGTGCATGCTACCTATAGTGTACGAGTGTGTGGTCATGGTGTGTATAGTAAATATAGGGTGACATACGCATGGGTGCTTTTATCCACAATAACCTCCGACTTAAAGGCAAATGTGCCTCGAGTGAGGAGAGAATAATAAAAAACTGACAAAGTACAAATATACATGAAATACAATAGGATGAGGGATAGAAATCATCTCATCTTACACCCATCATCTTCCTAAGGAAGGCAAAGCGTTCTCCTGAGAGACTTTAGTGAATAGATATTCAGGATTCTTGTTAGTCGAGATCTTGACAAGTGCAAAAAACTTATTCTCTACTACCTTTTTGATGAAGTGATAGTGCACGTCGATGTGCTTTGTCTTTGCATGGAAGATCAAATTCTTCCAACCAAATAGCACTCATAGATTTCGAATGCAGTATAGGAGTAACTATAATACTAATGTCTTCTACTAGATGTCTTAGCCATAGGGTCTCCTTGTAAGCCTCAGCTACAATATACTCTACCTTAGTCGTAGATAAGGCTATACATTTTTGCACCTTGGACATATAAGAAAATTACATCTCCAACAAAAGTGAAGACCTACCTAGAGGTGGACTTCCTAGTATCTACATGTTGTACATAGTCAGAGTTAGTGAAACCCACAATTGTAGTATCCTGGTGGCCACCATTGCAAATGCACATATATGTAGTTCCTTTCAGGTGCATCATGGTACCCTTCACAGTGTCCCAATGTAACTACTTAGGTGTAGCCATATAGCATGCCGCAACTCCCATTGTAAATGCTATGTTAGGGCGAGTGGCTATCATAGCATATATTAAACTACCCACTACAAACGCATAAGGGAACTTGGCCATCTTGGCCCTTAGCTCATTTGATTGGGGATAATCAGCTTGCTGACTAACCTTCACATGGGAAGGTAAAGGACAACCAATAGGCTTAGCATCCTGCATATGGAATCGCTTAAGCACCTTTTATATGCATGCCTGATGTGATAGGTAAAGGAGCCCCTAAGAGTGATTACATGTGATGCGCATACCAAGAATATGTGAGGCTCGCCCCCATGTCCTTCATCTCAAAGCTCTTCTTAAGCTAAGTCTTTAAGGTATCCAACTCATCATACCCGGCTATGAGCATATCATCAATGTAAAGCACCAAAATAATAAGGCTACCATCATAGGTGTTATTTGTGTATAAACATGGATCCATATCACTATGGGTATATCCTTGTGAATTCATGAAATGTTGAGAAATAAGGCATTGGTGCTTGCTTTGAATGCATTTTGGAAGCCATGAAAGGCTACAAATGGATGTATGATAGCAATACCTTGATTGTTTTTGGTTTTGGATTGACCTATGTATCGATTGCCAAAAGTAAGGGGGTTGCTTAACCTTGGGGCTTGCTTGAGCAGGGAGCCTACTTTATGATTAACAAGCACATGGGCAACTTGTTGAAAGCATAGGGCTTGCTTTGAAAAGAGAAACAGGGGCCTTATCTATTGCAGACACAAAGAAGAGGAAGAAAGATTTTCTTAGTGAATTTGCTTAGTAGTAACTATACAGCTTAAAGCTCTTGAATTTAGCTATACATCATGCCCGTATGTCAAACATTAGTTGTCTAGCAAGAAATAGTGAATACAGGACTCAAATGGTGTATGTATGACCCAAAAAGCATCCAAATACGGGTCTAAAAGTGACCAATTTCTCTTTTTTTTTGGGGGTCTTTTTTCATATCAGCATCATGCCCATGTATCAAACATCACTTGTCTTAGTAAGAAATTGTGAATATGGGACTCAAATAGTGCTTGAATGACCCAAAAAGCATCAAAATACACGTTTAAAATTGACCAATTTTCCTACTATTTTTTTGAAGTTTTTCATACCAACAATGAAGTCCCAAACAAGCTCAACCCATATCAATTTTCTTGGAATTTTCTAACAATCTTCCCCCTTCAAATCAACACCCAAAAACAACATAGAAATTGGCCTTTTAACCATAAAACAACTAGTTCCACAAGTTTGCAATGCAAACACAGAACAATGAACCAATTTGAGAAATAACCAGTTCCAAGAGTTGTAGTGTGAAAGCAGATTTCAAAATATCTAGTTCTTCTCCTCTTAGCGTGAATACATTAGATGTGAACCCATTTAGAAGTTAACTAATTCAAGTTTACTTTAGTGTGAAGAGAGATTCAACATAACCATTTCTTCTTCATTCCAATGCGAATATCTAGGTGCATGTGACAACATTTGGATAGATGTATGAGAAACACAATAATGGAACTCAATTTATGCGCATTTCTTGGGCATTTTCAATGCTTTTTAGTCTTGATTTTGAGTGGTTGGTGCTTTGATTTGTTCATATGCTTAGATAGTGATTTAGCACATTGCATACTACTGGTTTTTCTAAAATTGCAATTTCCATAATGTCAAAAATTGCATAGATTACTCAAATTGTGGGTGACAATTTGACTAAGAACAACTGTATGGTCCTACCGCATGAATAATTTTTTAATGGGGAGAGGTCTATGGGACCTCATTACAGGTGAAGATGCATGCCCTAAACTTTTTGATGAGCCCATAGAGTAACAAAAGAAGGCGTACAAGGATCGGATAGGTAAAAACATGAAGGTCTTGCATTGGATATCTATATGCATCTCAGAGACATTGAGTCTACACATTGAAAAGGCTAGTACATACAAAGATGTTCTGGAGATCATTGAGACGATGTTCTAAAATAAAATAGGTTATAGAGGATCTTACTTCAATAAATGCACCGGTTGATGATGATGATGATTTGATATCTATTACTGTAAATGGACTTGGACTTGCATACAAGCTCCTTAAGACCTCCATGTTTATGAGAGGAGTCTCTATGCCTAATTTTGAGGAGTTGATTGCTTTGGTGCTTACAAAAGAGATTAAGTTGGGCCTTAATGCATCAAGCATCGTGAAGAATGAAAGTTAAGCTAATGTGTTGTATCATTAGAGAGATGGTGCTAGCTCATCTTGGCTAGAGGATCATCATAAGACTATGGAGATAGCTTTGCACATGGTTGCAACACCTTTGGATGTGGTGATTTTATGCTTAGAGAGGCAGGGGGAGATCCTACTCTAGAGATAGAGGACTTTGTAGTCCATAGAGAGATGGTGCATGCCATTATTGTGGGCTATTGGGTCACTTTGAGAGGGAGTGCTTTCATAAGAAAAATGCCATGTCTAGCAGTTGAGAAAGGACCTAGTTTGGGCACTATGTAGGTGTATATAGGAGTGGTAGTTTGGGCACTATGTAGGTGTATATAGGAGTGGTGGCTATGGTTCTAGAGGTGGTTCATTACCTAGAGGTCATCTCTTTGTAATGGAGTATGTACTTGGTAGTATGATGTATCCCCCTCAAGAGGATGATTGGTTTTTGGATTTAGAAGCAACAAACCATATGACACACCATGTAGAATGGTTTGATAGAAAGTAGCAAATGCAAACTAAAGAGTATGTGGCTACATGAGATGACACATTGCATAAGATAACTCACATTGACAATGTTCCTTTGGTGACTAGAGATGGGACAAAGAATAAGCTTGGTGATGTTTTGTATGTACCTACCATCACAAACAATTTGGCTTCAGTTTGTCAAATGGTTGATCAAGGGTTGCAAGTAAGGTTTACCAAATATGGGTGCTTCATTGAGGAGTTCAAAAAGGTTTATTACTCCAGATTAAAAGAAAGGTAGATTACTTAGTTTGGATGCAGGCACTCCCATCATACATAGTTTTATGTATGTTGAGATTGGGCATGGACAAGATATAGATGTCGAATTATGGCATAGAAAAATTGGTCATGTAAACTTGCAAAGGCTTAAACAAATACACTCTAGATAGGTTGTTTGTAAGCTTCTACAGTTTGGTTATGATCATATTGAGTTGCCTTATGGCAAGAAAGCAATTGGTTGCAAGTGGGTGTATAAAGTTAAGTGCAAATTGGATGGCTCATTAGAAAGGTATAAAACAAGGTTAGTTGCAAAGGGTTACGCACAAACATATGGATTGTGTTGGGGGTAGAGGCGCCTATGCCTAATCGCCAGTGCATTCATTGTACTGACATTACCCACACACCTGTATACTACAGGTGGCGAGCACCCATCATTGTCACTTCATTCTTTATTCTTTTAGTGACATTTGAATAAGAAAAGGTCAGTCTCACATTGTGATAGTTGGAGTTCCCATAATCTCTCTCTCTCTCTCTCTCTCTCTCTCTCTCTCTCTCTCTCTCTCTCTCTCTCTCTCTCTCTCTCTCTCTCTCTCGCCCTCTTACTCCATTCGCTATAGCTTTTGCTTTGCATTTTCTTTTCTTGTGTGCTTCCACTCGAGCTCTATCTTTAAACTCGTATTTAGCTTTTGCTTTGCACTTGCTTTTCTTGTGTGCTTCCACTCAAGCTCTATCTTTCAACTCGTATTAGAGCTAACCATTCGAGGAGCTAGCCAAATTCAAAGCTTCCACTCAAGGTTTCATAGCAACCATTGTTTCTTCCTCCTGAGGTATGCATTGAGTCTTCCCTTCTCTTGACTTATTCCAGCTTACTTCTCACTTATTGAGGAGCTTCCCAAGGCTCAACTAAGCCTTCTTGAGTGCTTATTGAGTTGAGGAGCAACTATTTTATCCATTTAAAGTGGATATAGAGCATGCTGTAGAAATTGTGGATAGTTATGATAACGTGATAGCACTATGGTATTTTGGCTATAACTTTTACATACGGTATCAGATTTAGGCATTCTATAACTAGAAATGAAGAGCGCAATGAGAGCTACAAATCTAGGCACTCACTAAGTTGATTTTGTGTAATTTTTTATTCTCTATTTCACACAGAACATAACTATTTTGGTTTGTATAACAAATAGTAAATTCCATAATGGATATTGTATGCTTCAAGGATGCTATTTTGGTGCCTATGGTTATGCTTTTGGGACTGATTTGAGCTTGAAATAGCTTAGATTTCACTATTGTTTCAATGTTGTAATAATAGGGTAACAAGCATTTACCAATGAAAAGCTTATGCCTAATACTTTGTTGATGCTTTATGAGATACTCAGTGGATGTACCGCTACTTTGGTTGTTATGTATACTTCCCAATATGCTATGGCATGCTTTTGAGGTGAGATTTGGGGCTCCCTTACATTGATCTTAGCTATAGCTACATGCCTTGGCTACTTCAATGGCTTACACAATTACGGGCTTGAAGAATCTATTGGGTTTTATGCTCTTGGCTTATGCTTCATGTATCTTGGATACTCAGATGTCATGCACTTGATATTTTGAGCTTGCATTGATCATTTGGCATTTGATTTTGTTCCATTGGAGTTACCTATGATACTTTGGATATTCCATAGAGCTTTGGATTTATGTAGTTGACCTTGAGCTTACTTTCACTGAGATTGTGGGACACTTACTTTATGTACATGCTCTCTTGATATGTATTGGATGTAATTACCCTGCAGTGGGCTAATTTGATCACTTACTTTTTTGGACATGGTACTTATGTCTATTGGTGTGTTGTTAGTGATATTTACATGCATTTGGGTTATGTATTGAGCTTTGCTTAGTGGGTTATGCATGGTAGTTCTCTTCTCTTTATCCTGAGATCTCCTATGTGCATGATGTCTATATCTACTACATGTTTGGTTATTGACACACTGCAGTTGTGACAACTTTTAGTGTTGATTGTTCTTAGTCTTTCTTTCTTGGTTGCTCATAGTTGATTTTTGGCATACTGATGTAGTTTATTAGAAGAGCATGTCATTTCAGTTTAATGCATTCTATTGGAGGGTAGTCACTTGGATTTGACAGTTACTTGATTATAGTTTGTGGATAGCTCACTATTTTGGTAGCTTCTCTTGCTTAGACCTTGATTTGGTTGTGATTTTGGGATTATTTTGTTATCATTTGCAACAACCTGTTTTTCTTGGATTGTGCTTTCATCTCTTGCATTATGCTTACTGGATCAAATGACAGTGCTATCTTTAACATTGAGAAGTTAGATGCCACAAATTACAACTATTGGAAGGCACAAATATGACAAGTTCTAGTGCATAAATTACAGATTAAGCTAGTGAGACATGAGGTTTAATGTAGAGGATTGGGTTGAATTGGATGAGTTATATAAATCTATAATCATTTTGTCACTCTCTAAGCAAGTCTACTATAATGTTGTCTTTGACATGCATATCACCTGGCAATTATGGGATAACATTTGGAATGTCTATATGATAAGTAGAGCCCTGCCTCTCAGATGTATTTGTTGATTTAACTCATGGACCTTCGTATGAAGGAGGGGACTTTTATGTTTTCCCACTTAAATGAGTTTCATTCTATTTTCAGCCACTTATCTTCATAGGGAATTGAATTTAAGGACAATCTTTCTCCCTTGTTCTAGTTGGTTACCTTGCTTGAGTCATAGGACACATTCCATATTGTTATGTATGCAAATATGCCTACTGGTGGGCTAAAATTGCAGGATGTAGAGGGTGTGCTCTCGATGAAGAGATTAATAGAAAGAATGTTGATGCTGGGTGTGCTCTCGATGAAGAGATTAATAGAAAGAATGTTGATGCTTCCAATACCTCTCATGCTTTGACAGTTAGAGGCAATAATGGTAGGAGCGATAATGACCGTGATGGGAGAGACTCGTCTAATCACGTGGACAATCTCATAGTAAGTCCCATGGCCGTAAGTCCTCATTGACTTGTCACTATAATGGGAAACAATGTCATATTCAGCCACAATGCTGTAAAATGCATGATGATAAGCACAAAGAAAAGGGTAAGGATAAAGTGTAGGAAAAGAATGATGATTGTAGCATTGTTCTTAGCAAGTCTAGTGTCAAGATTGAAGAGATTAATGTCATCTAGACTAATTCTGATGATAACTACATACTTATAATTTCTTCTCTTGATGTTTTGTAGTTGATTGCTGTCTCGTTTACCTATGTTCAGTGTTGGCTTCTTGATTCAGGGGCTTTATTTCATGTCATCCCTCATCAAGAGTGGTTCCATTCCTATCATAGCATGATATGATCTCTCAGATTGGGTAATGACCTGACATTGGATATTGTTGGTATTGGAGATGCCCAGCTGTAATTTCCTTTAGGCAGTATGTTTACATTGCATGATGTATAGGGGCATTAAGCATTAGTTAACCACCCCGTACACCCCACCCTAGAATGGTATGGTTGAATGTACGAATAAGATGATTTAGGATTGAGTTCATAGTATGCTTAGCCATGTAAGCTTAGCATAGCAATTTCGGGTTGAGGCAGTTACCACTTCTATACATTTGATTAATCGATCCTCATGCATTGTTATTTTTGTCAGGTTGTAGAAGAGGTATGATATAGAAAACCTCCATTATGTGCTCATTTGTGTGTCTTTGGATGTTAGGCTTTTAAAAAAGTACACATGGGACTTGATTCCTTTGCCTAGTGAAAAACATGCTTTACCATGCAAGTGGGTGTAGAGGCGAGCACAAGCTCAACTGCCATTTATTGTTCAAGCATTCCAAGCCAATTACTAATGGCTACCTCTCACATAGTCAACGTGCTATCCATCTCCACAAGTGTAGTGAGCTTATCTCTGTGCCCGATCGAGTTGCCTCCTCTCTCAAGCACTTTGGTAGCTCCACGATCCAAGTGTAAGCTTCAAGCGAGCTCCATCCTCAAGCTCCACGCTCCAAGCTCCATTGCTGCGAGCAAGAGAAGAGAAGAGAATAAGAGAGGAGAAGATGGAGAGCTTCTCCACCCTGGTCCCTCACCCTCACACAATCACTCCTTCATGCTCTCACGCTCCCTCTCGCACAAGCTCAAGCAAGCAAGCAAGAAGAAGAAGAAGAAGAAGAAGAAGAAGAAGAAGAAGAAGAAGAAGAAGAGAGCTACTTTTGGCCACACACAAGAACGAGCTTCTCATTCACTTTTCAACTTTATATACAAAACCCTAAATCCCTTTTGGGAGGTCATCCCTTTATCCCCTTTTTTACATGGCCGGCCTAGGCCATTTTTCCCATTGTCCTCCTATCTCCTTAATTTTCTTCTTACCGCCCATCTACCTTTACAATTTGCATGGGTGAGAGCTTGGCGCTCTTAAAATAAATCATGGTGTGCCTTGCACTCTTCTACAAAAGTATTGACTTGCACATTTTCTTGTGTGTCTTTCTCCTTGATTTGGGACTATTTTGCACTTCTTGTATTTCCGGATTCTTATTTGGCGCACCTTCGTTCTCCATTTCACTTTTGCCTTAGCCTTGTCTTCTGCTTTAGATTATTCAAATTTTCCACCTTGTTCATTTGAGGGTCAACATTACCCCCCTCCTAGACGAGTGCCAATCCCATGGCACTCACCATTGTAGGTAGCAGGCTTTGGCACGCACCGAAGACATGGGCGGAAGGGACATGTGTGGTTTGCCTTGGAGGAGTTTTGGCGGTGGTGCAGATGAAGATTGTTGGAGGCACGTTGTTGGCCTGGTTGTCTAGTGGTAGGGTTGTCGGAGTTGGTGATAGGATTATTCGTTGTTGGGAATTGCACTGATGGTTGGCACATGTATTGGTTTTTGGGGATTCAGCACGTGACAATTCTTTGGTGGGCGTACATGATGATAAAGGATAAGAATTCGGAGTTTGAGTGTTGATGAATAGCTGACGACACTTTCGTTGGAGTCTTCAATACCTGCAATTGAAAACCTCTCATATGTGGTCTCTCCTTGGGGGTAGTGCTAGTCTTCTTATCATGCACAAGAAATAGTTTGATTAGTTTGGGAGATAGGTTGAACTCTAAGCAAGTTGAGAGTATTGTCCTGCACTTGAGGACCCAAACTGTGTATATATTGTGGTGCAGATATTATGTGAGTGCATGTATATACTTAGATATTATGTAGTTAGAAGATCGCTGGTCTGGTTTCTCGTAGCAATGGGTGGATGACGCTAGGGTTTGATGGGTTGGGAAAAATTGTCGATGTTGAGGAGAAGTATACTTGAAGGCTTCTTGAGACATCATTTATGATTTTGACAACACAATGTAGCATAATTGAGCTCATTGATGCCTTAGCTTTGGTAGCTGGTGGCTACTTGTAGTGGTTGAAGAGTACAATGTACTTTCCATGGTCTTCCATGAAAGGTGAGAAGGATCGAAGCTTGCACTCGAGAGCTATGGCGGGAGAGCAAGAGCAAGAAAGAGAGAGACAATAAATGGGAACTCCAACAGTCACAAAGTGTGACCGGGCCTTCCTTTATTCAAACTGTCACTAAAAGAATAAAGAATAAAGTGACAGTGACGGGCGACCACCACCTGCAGTGTGCAGTGGCAGTGACTGTTAGTGTAGTAATACACGGGCGGCTAGGCAGAGGCGCCTTTACCCCCAACAACCTCCCACTTAAAGGCGAATCTACCCTAGTAAGGAGTGAAAAGAGAAAAAAAAAGACAGTACAACATGTACACATGTACAACAGGATGAGGAAAGACGTTATCTCATCCCATGCCCATCAACCTCCTGAGAAAGACAAAGCGCTCTATAAAGAGGCTTTTCGTGAGCAAATCTGCAAGATTCTGGTCAGTCAAGACCTTGACAAGATCAACAGACTTGTCCTCAATGACCCACGTATGAAGTGATACCTCATCTCAATGTGTTTCGTCTTCGCATGGAAGACTGGATTCTTGCCTAACTGAATAGCACTCATAGAATCCGAATGCACTGTAGGGGCCATGCATTTCTCCACCCTGGACATCCAAGAAATAGCACCTCCAGCATAGGTAAATACATAGCCGGAAGTGGACTTCCTACTATCTGTATGTCCTGCATAATCAGAGTCAGTGTACCCCACGACTCCTGTATCCTGGCTGCCATAGCGTATGTACATATCTGCAGTGCCCTTTAGGTACCTCATGATACCCTTCGACATCCCAATGCTTCTTGCTAGGCGTAGCCATATAGCCTGCCACAACACCAACTGCAAAGGCAATATCTAGACGAGTGGCGATCATGGCATACATAAGACTGCCCACTGCAAATGCATAGGGAATCTTGGCCATCTCAGCCCTCTGCTCATCTGTCTGCGTACAATCAGCCCGAGATACCTTCACATAAGAAGGTAATGGATAGCTAATAGGCTTTATGTCCTGCATGCGGAAGCGCTCAAGGACTTTATGAATGTACTCCCTCTGTGACAAGTAGAGGAGTCCCTGATGCCTGTCGCATCTAATGCCCATACCAAGTATGTGAGTGGCCTATCCTAGATCTTTCATCTCAAAGCTCTTCTTGAGCTGAGCCTTAAGAGCATCTAGCTCATCATGAGCTTTTCATGCTATCAGCATATCATCCACATAGAGTACCAAAATCAATAAAGAACTATCACTGGCTTTCTTCGTGTAAAGACACAGATCCATAGCACTCCTGTTGTAGCCCTGTGACTGCATAAAGGCATCAAACTTATGATACCACTCCCTAGGTGCTTGCTTCAAGCCATAAAGACTTTTCTTCAATTTGCACACTAGATGCTCCCTGCCAGGTTGTGCAAAGCCCTCAGGCTGCTCCATATAAATCTCATCATGCAAGTCTCCATGTAAGAAAGCCGTCTTGACATCCATCTCGTATAAATCTAAGTCAAGCTGAGCAGCCAAAGCCAAGACTAAGCGTAGGGTGGTCATCTTAACCACAGGAGAAAAGACCTCATCAAAGTCCACACAAAACCTTCTTGCCCGTAGGCAAGGAAACCAAATCCCAAGTGTCATTCTTATGCAAGGATTCTATCTCAGATTGCATAGCCCTTTCCCAGGAGTGACCGTCACCCCTGCGCATAGCCTCATCATAAGTGAAAGGCTCTCCTATATCTGTAACCAATACATAATGCATTGAGGGCTGAAATCTATCAGGTGGACATCTGTCTCTAGTAGACCGTCTCATGGTAGGCTCTGCTACTTGCCCAGCTGTCTGTCCAACATCCTGACCATGAGCATCTGCTGTAGTTGTAGGTTGTCCAACTGGCTGTGCGAGAGCTCTCGGCTCCTCCTCAAATATGACCATGCGGATCTCAATAACTCTCTCAGGCTGCCGATGCATCTTGTCTTCATGGAAGACTACATCATGACTACGGATGACTTTCCGTGCCTGCAGATCCCAAAGATGGTAACCCATGTCTCCTGCATCTCCATAACCAAGGAAAATGCATTTGACACTCTTAGAATCCAGCTTACTTCTCTTGTCCCTGGGCACATGGAAAAATGCCTCACATCCAAAGACACGGAGATACGCATAAGAGGGAGGTTTTCTAGTCCATACCTCCTCTACAACCTGGAAATCCAAACCACTAGAAGGTGATCTGTTTATGACATGCATAACTATACTACTTGCCTTAGCCCAAAAGCTCTGTGGTAGGCCTGCATGGCTAAGCATACTATGTACACGCTCCTGGATGGTTCTATTCATCCGCTCAGCCAAACCATTATGGGGGGGGTGTAGGGGGCGGTCAACTGACGCTTAATACCCCTCTCATCACATAACTACTCAAAAGCACGTGAGACATACTCACCCCCTTATCTGTTCTTAGGAATTTTAGCCTATACCCAGACTGGTTCTCAACCAATATAAGCCATCTCTAAAACACAGCCAAGACATCGGATTTTAGCTTAATGGGATAAGACCAAACTTTCTGAGAAAAATCATCTATGAATGTAACAAAATACTTTGCACCACCCATAGACTGACAAGCCATGGGCCCATAGACATTCGAATGTACCAATGCCAAGGGCTCACTCATGCATGGCCTGCCAAACTTCTTACGTGTAGATCTGGTTTGCCTGCCATAAAGACAATGCTCACATGAATCAAAACATGCATAATCAAGGGGCGGTAAGTACTGGAAACCAGAAAGCATTTTCATTCCCTTCAAAGACATATGGCCCAAACGGGCATGCCAAAGAGATACATGTGGGATAAAACCCGCAGACAAAACATGATCAAGGGAAGAAGCAGACACAATCAAAGGATAGAGGCTGCCAGCCTTGGCACCTCTCGCAATCACAAGTCTGCCACGAGTGATCTTCCATGTAGAGTCTCCAAAAGATACATGATAACCTGCGTCATCAAGTTGTCCAGCTGACAGGAGACTGCGTGTCAAAGCAGGTACATGACGTACATCCTGTATAACAAAACTGTTGCCATAAGGAAACTGTAGCCTAACATCACCAATGCCCACAATATCAAGAGAGCTGTCATCACCCAAGTGCATAGAACCTGAAACAGTACGATATGAATGAAGCCACTCTCGGCTAGGTGTCATATGAAAGGACGCACCTGAGTCCAAGAGCCAACACTGTGCATACATAGAGTGTATCTTTGTCATCTGCAAAGCACTAGAAGAAGCTGCAAGGATATAGTCATCATCATCAACATCCTCAGGGTGCATAACATTGATCTCTTCAATTTTAACTCTGGACTTTGCAAGCACTATGCTACGATCAGAAGACTTATCTTGCACTTTGTCTTTCCCCTTATCTTTGCACCTTTCATTGCGCAGTTCATGGCATTGTGGCCTAATATGGCTCTTTTTCCCACAATAGTGACAAGTAACATCTGCATTCCTGCCACAGGATTTGCTACGTGACTTCCCATGAGACTTGGATCGAGATTTCTGAGAATCCCGTCCATTGCCACTGCCACTGCCATGCTTTCCATATCCATCATTCCTGCCTCTAACTGTCATAGCATGCGGCACACGAGAGACATCCAAATTCTTATGGTTAACCTCTTCCTGCAGAAGAGCACTCTCATAAGATAATTTCAAGGTAGCAGTAGAGGCACATAATGCAGTGCGGAATACATCCCATGACTCATTAAGAGTACCAAGTAAGAAAAGAGGAGTGACATTCTCTGCAAAAGTGATGTCCTGCGAAGTCAAGTTCTTGAGTATAGCATGGAATTGGCTCAAGTGAGCAGACATAGTCACATTCTCCTTCATGTGCAGATCCCTAAGCTGCTTCAGCCAATACATCTGACTCGCTGGACTTTTCTTGTCATAAAGATTCTTGATTTTATCCCACAACTAACATGCACTCTGTTCTTCCACAAATACATTGTAATGAACGTGTTCTGTGAGAGATAATACAATAGTGGACTTACATAACTCATCAAGCTCAAGCCATTCCTCATCTGACATACTTGCAAGCATATGTCCGCTCAACCTCAATGGTTTGATCTGTGATTTCTGCACCAGCACCTGCCAAATCTGGCTCTTCCAATAAGAGTAATTCGTACCACCAAGCTTAGTGATGTTGAAAATAGCATGATCAGTGGACGAACTCGCCATAATGCAGGCTGGAAGACTGTAGACAGTTCAAAACTGCTTGCTATTTACTATAGAAAATGATTAAAAAATCACCAAAATTGAGAGAAAATGACGAGAAAAATGTAACCAAAGTTGTTGTCCACCAAGTACTAGTGAAAATATATCATTTTAAAATATTTCAGCATGAAAAATCCATGTCAGTCTGGAGTTATATGCTTGGTGTAATAAATGACAGCAGGGTACTGTCAGAGTCAATTACTGACCAAATCATTGCACCAAGTCAATAAATGATAGCCAAGATATGACTAGCCATAAACAGGCATAAATCAGCACCAAACAGTCATCAAGACCCTCAGCAAATACCCAAACATGTCACCAAAGCATCCGTCAGTGAGTAGGCATACCCCCTTGGACAGTAGGGCAAAGTAGACATAACACTAGCAAGACTTGACACCAATAGGTGTATGCTCACTAGAGTGCAAAGCCCAAGCTCAGGTCAAAAGCAATTCCAAGATATCAGTGCATGAACCATGCAGTATGTAAGTGTAAGAGATCCCAAAGTCTCAAGTATCTGCAAAATGCTCAAATAGTATAAACCTCCTTCTCAATGTCGATCAAGCATACAAGATGCTCCCACTGTCTCAAAAGGCGAATAAACGAGCTCAACAGCTCAAGTAAACCAAGTCAAAGTACAAAAGACAGGTAACCAAGACAATGCCTCAATAGCATCCAAGGTCGTAATGGAAAAAGCCAAGTCATAATGGAAAAATCCAAGTCAATGTTTAACTGCTCAAGGGAATACTCAAATGAATGTCGAGACGAGCTCAAACAATTGCCATCTACAGCCAAAGCATAAAGCATTCACCAAGACATCATAATTCGTACTGGGTAGCCTAGGCATAAACCATGTCATAGATGAAATACCAGCTGTAAAGAAGTGACAGTCAAACCCAAATCGAGCTCTAATCTCAGCTCAAAAGCATTTCGGAGCATAAACAAGACATGTGGCATAGTCCGGATACATCATGACATCATACCGAGTAGCCGGGAGCACCCCGTGACCAATAGGCATAACCCAACTATAGCATAAATAGCTTCAGTCCTGAAGTTTCCAATAGCATATAACCTCTGTAAATTGAGCAAATTAGTGCTCAATCCAAGCTCAAATCCATAGGCATACATTTCCGTATGTATAGTCACCAACCAGGCATAATCGGGTATCAAATGCCGAGACCTGTAAGCATAAAATTGAAGTAACAGGTGGCTGTCTTGTTTTGGACAGATTTGGGATTGTTCAAAACAATCAATGGCTGAGCTAAATCAGCTTCAAATGCATCTCACATAAGAGGCATAACATCCACAAGTGATCCGGTATCAATAGACATCAGTAGAAGCATCACATAAGCCATAGGCATACAAATACATGCTGTCTCAGACCTGAAATCTATTGCAGAATATTCTATCATCAGAATTTGGCAAAACCAACATCACCACTACATCCGAAGAGTGCAAAAACCCCAACTTAGACTCTTACCTTGCTTGAATCGGGTTCCGAATGCCCGAGATATGACAAAAAGAGTAATTTTTGGGCGAATTTTGAAACATGTGTTAAAAAAAAAAAAGTGAGCTGGTTGGGGGATCTGCTGTCCCAACTGTCAACAATGGGGCCAAAAGGGGGCACAAATGGGGGCCAAAGAAGGCCTACACCAAGCCTCAGAGAGTCTTGATAGGTTGGAAGCAAGATCTAGGTGAAGGAAGCTCCAAGAGGTGTGAGTTATGGCTGCCCACAACCTGTGAAAACCCTGTTTACCTAGACCTGTGGACTGAGATAAATCTCTGAAATAATGAAGCAATACCTCAATATCAATGCCTTGATGGTGCCTCAATAGGCCGGGAAGAAGCTCGGGAAGCCGGGGAGTGACGGGAGCTCAAGAGAATGAGCTATGGCTGACGGGAAGGAGACCCAATGCGAGTGGGGAGTCAATGGGAAGCTGAGAATGCCACGGGCCAAGCTCAAAAGTCGAGAAGTCGTTCTTTGATACTAGTTGAAAGGTGAGAAGGATCGAAGCTTGCACTCGAGAGCTATGGCGGGAGAGCAAGAGCAAGAAAGAGAGAGATAAGAAATGGGAACTCCAACAGTCACAATGTGTGATCGAGCCTTTCTTTATTCAAACCATCACTATAAGAATAAAGAATAAAGTGACGGTGATTGACAGACGCCCGCTACCTGCAGTGTGCAGTGGCGGTGACTGTTAGTGTAGTAATATTCAGGCGGCTAGGTGGAGGCGCCTTTACTCCCAACATTCCATGCCTTGCTTACCACTATTGATTGCAATGGCACTGAGATGGAGTGCGAAAAAGAATTATACAAATGGTTCAGGGTGACATGTCTAACCATAGGTGAGACAAGATCCCTAGGTATGTCTTGCCCTTGATGCGCCCTGAACAATTGTGGGGGATGTGTAAAAGGGCTAGGGGATTAGGGACGGAGCCAGCCAACCAAGGTCACTGGATGTACTTAATTTGAGAACCCCTAGCTGGTGTGTCGTGATCATGAGTACTTTTTTATTTTATTTTATTCTCTTTTCATTTTCTCATTTTTTTTCTCTCTCTTTTTTTTGGATAAAATGAATACAACCAATGCAATACATTGAGGCGATCAGCCTTTCACATGGATTGAGAAATGTTGAGATCCAAAGGCTGTGAAAAATGGATATTACAAGGATGATTGTGTTATTAGCCTCGTTGCTAGAGAAATTGCCATTGAGATAGAGAGATACATTTGAGATTTTGCAAACCTCTTTGTAACATGTGAGACATCGGGACAATTGAGGTGGCAATTGTAATGAGCCAGATGTAGAGTTTGGCTAAGAAAGAGAGAGTAGCCAATGACTATGCTTTGGGCCATGCTTAAATGCAACATGTGATTTATTTGCAGGGGTGATTTTCTCTTTTAGCAATGAGGCTTCCGTCATGGCTCTTTGTTCTTGGTAATTTTGTTGTTTTTTCTGTAATGGCTCTTTGTGGGGTTGGTGGTCTTATGGCGACTTGAACATTGAACGCTTTCGTACAAAGACCTGTGTCATCATGCATCCACTTGACATCTTGTAAGAGTACATGCAAGTCATATGCTTCAATCCAAATGAGCAGGTGCAGCTCAAAAAGACATCACTTATTCGAATCCCATAGTGTTGACTTGGATGCATATCACTTGTGCTTGATTATCATTGCTTGTGTGTGTGCTGGCTTTGCTTTTTTTGGTATTATCTATACATAGTCAAAAAAAACATTGTTTATTTATATACGCACTTATAAATCCATGTCACTTTGTGAGGATACAAACCAATTGTAGAACTTAGGATTGTACTGGAGTGTGGCACACACATCTAGTACTCATGGTAGCCTGGTAAAAAACAACATATATTTTGCAACATTGAGTAGCATGGTACCTTGTCCAAGTCTATTCGCAACATGTAGCTCCTCCTTAGTGAGAATCTTATCAACCAGAGTGTTCTCTTGACTAGTTCCAACCAAGTCCATACCCTGAATGGCAGTCAGTATTTGAAAGAAAGTTGGCGCCACATAGGTTGGGCCTCTTTGAGACCGCCATTTGGCTAATTGCTCCTCTAAGACTGTCATAATCTGGGCTCTAAGTTCCATTGTAGGGCGGTTTTCAAACCAATGTTGTTCAAATTAACTTGGACCCTTTGATTGTCGCTTTAGTTACTCTATCTCTAAGAGATTTGGTTGGCAAAGCACTTCGTTGAATGTCACAGCTAGGCGTAGTTTGTTGGCCTCCTCATCAGAGATGAGTTGCATGCGTTCATGTAGAAGCTTATCATAGTGGTCATTAAGATATTCTTGCTCTTCCCAGGATAGGCGATATGGCAAGTATTCCTGAAGCTACTCCTTAGGGAATGTACCCATGTCTTCAAGGACATAGACATGTGCGAATATTTTGAGTTTAGCATCCAACTCAACCAAGTACTCTGTAACACTTCTATGTTCTATGAAGGCATGCTCGGTCGCTATCTTATGCAAGGTTCCGGGGGCTTCCCTAGGCTTTAGCATAGGTGGGGGCTCAGGCCTAGATGAGAAGATTGATCAATGCTAGGATTGCTTATGTCCTCGGGGTTTTCATGTTTCTCCTAAGGCTTTGTTGCTCTTGCATCATGGTTCTCCTCGGATGTGACTGGTATAAATTTGTCACCCTGTTGTGATAATGTTGTATCCACTCTTGATTGGTCAATGCAAGTTCTGTTGTCGGTGGATTGAGTATTGCAAGCAACCGTTGATGGTAATGGTTGCTTTGACTTATCAAAACACATGGATGCGTCTGAGGTTTCACCGCTGCTAGGAGAGATGGCAATGGGTTCATTGGTGGATGGGCTTGATGTTTTATTCCTTAGCTCTTCGGTACTCTTGGTCTCGATCTTCTTGGTGTTTATCGCCACTTGCAACTGCCATTGTTTTTGTTATTTTCTCCTCTTTTTCTTGGGCAATTGAGGGTGTATCCCTTAAAGACTTAGGACCATGAACTAGGTTAGCCATTGATGTGCTTGGTTGGGCCTCAACATTCTCTTTTTTTGGTGTGTCCTCATGGGACATAGCCGCAGCCAGCTGAACAGCCTTGCTAGGTTGAGAGGGTACATGTGCCTCTCTTTGTGGAGGGTCTAGTTCTTTGGCCAATTCTCTTTCATTTAGCCCCTCATCCGATTGCCTTGGCAGTTGCTCCTGGTCGGGGGGAGTTTGCTCTAGGCTCTTGCCCTTACCCATTGGAATATGCCTCCATTGCTTCTTATCAGAGTAGTGGGTGTTGTGTTTAGAGTTGTTTTTCTCTTGCTCTGAGGGTTTAGGTGACTCTAGTGTAGAGCCAAGAGACGGTTTAGGGTTCCTACCATCATATAGGCTTGGACGAATCCAGTTGAAGAAGTCAAGGTTGTATTGATGGGAAGCATAGGAATCTATGATTGCAGGGTCTTGAGTGAGGCAGAAGACATATGCGCTAACATCAAGAACCATGTTCCCTACTCCTAGCTTGCTAGCCACGTGTAGATCTTCTTCTAGAAGCAGTTTATCGTACACAAGATGTTTTTAGACAGTGGCAGAAAGCTGGACCTCATGGACCACTGCCAACACTCGTAATGAGATTGGGGCAACGTACGTTGGATCATGTATTGATGTCCAAAGGGCTTTTCTTTGCTCAATAAGGGTCATTAGTCGGTGGCCAATTTTGGCTGCCAAACTTTGATTGGAGTACCATTTCTGCACAAAGTTGCCTTGTTTCTTTCCCTTTTCGCTTGATTGCTTCGAGCTTTTCCTTGTTTATCTCACATTGGGCAGTATAAAGTGAGGGTATCAAGCACAATTCTCTAGATGTGGCCTTTGGGATGTCCTTTATGACTTCCTCAGCAATAACTTCATAGCAGGAGCAAACATGTTGTTACTCATCCCAAGTCAAGGGTTTGGCTATGAGCTTTGTGTGCTCTAGCCTTGGCCTTCCCATGTCCACATGGACGTATGCACGTGTGATGGCTGTCAGCTTGTGATTAAGCTTCATTAGGCACTTCATCTCTAGTTCATTGGTCATATGTGCCATCTCCTTGGCCAAATCTTCGAAAGATTTCTCCTCAAGCATAGGCTTTAGGTGCTTGGGAAGTGCTGGAGGTGTCAAGGATGTTGGTTGTGACACCTCTTTCACAAGTGAATTGCTAATAAGGACACATTCCATAAGGGGTGTCGTCACGGCCAAAAGCTGTAACTATTGTGATTCCTGATTGGAAGTAGTAGCAGCTAGTTTAGTGGACTGACTACTATTGGTAAACTATGATGTCAAGTCCTTAAGTAGACCAGAAGTGGTTGTGTCTTCTGTTGCCCTTTGTGCATTCACTTGTGCAGATTGAGCATCACTTGGGCTTGTTAAGGTGGATTGCACAGGCATATCCTTAGGCTGAGAATTAGGGGTGGTATCATGTTCCGCATCTTGGACATTTGGAAGCTCAGATGGAGATTGAGATAGGGATTGAGCAACTGCACTCAATGATTGTTGTTGCGCTTCCTGTGTTCGTTTAGGACAAGAAGGTGTAGGAGATTTTGGACTCGTAGGTGGACTTGGCATTGGCTGGATTTGCTCATGGTTGCTAGACAATTCTGCCATTTGATTTGTTGAGCAATCAGCCTTATCATTAGTAGCATTGTGCCTGTAGTGCTCCTTATCCACTTGAGAAGTCAAAGGCTCCTTGGGCACTAGTGGTCTTTGTGCACACCCGACGGTTACATCTGATATCTACTTGTTGAGCACTCTAGGTTGAGGATCTACCTTTCAAGCAGTCATGTTTGGTTTCTTGATTTCAATTGTGAGGGGCTCAGTCACTCCAATATTGTTGACTCAAGGCTTGGATTTTTGTTTAGATTTTCTCCTGCACTTCTTTGCTTTTGATGCAATCTGGCATTCAGCTGATAGAGGTGGTTTAGCAAGGGCCTTTGTTATCCAAATCCATCGGTTACCTACGTACTACCCTTGAGCACATAGCAACACTTTGGATAGCCATCATGGTGTTGTGCTGGCTCTCCATCAATACCTTCGTCTATAAGGCTTGGGCTTCTTTTGTGGTCTTCTACAATATTTGTAAGTCCCAAGTCTATCCTTGGCATTGTCTCTCATGACCTTCTTGTTTCAAGCATGGCCTCGCTCACTGGTTCTCTTTGTTCAACATGCACTTGTATCAACTCCTTCGACATGTCCTTGTCCTCATTACCAGGCTTGCCTGGTATGTCAGAATGTTCCTTGTCTTTCCCTCGAGGTTTGATGATATCACCCTTGCTAAAGGTTGTGCTTATCCTCACCCCCGGTAGTGTCAAGTGTATTCTCTGTGATACATAATCGGCCTCACACTTTGTTGCCCTTTTGAAGGGTCTTCCTAGGAGGGTTTCCTTTCCACAATTAGCACTATTTGGGGAAACATGAAATATGATAGGCAAGATTTCTGTTTCAATAGTTACAAGGATTTTGCATTTCCCTATATGTGCTTGTGGGTGTCCCTCGTAAGGAGTAAGAGTTGCATTAATCGATGTGAGCTCTAGTTGGCCTAGTAGAGTCCATGCTTCATAGGTCAAGATATTAAAATCTGCTCCTTCATCGATGAGAGCATCGACACAATGCTCTCCTTTTGCGGTGAGTTTGACCCTAAGATAAGCAGGCGGTACTATGTCTTCATCTTCTGAGTCTTGGCTTATAAATTTAAGCCTTCTGATACATACCTTTGAGTCCTCAACTGCACGACCAGATGTGGATTCTCCATTGATGTCTTGGATCACCTATACAGTGCCATTCAAGGTGCATTTATCGTAAGGGCTGTCATGTCTAGTCATTTGCGCAGTTGTAGCTTGATGTTGTTGCATTCCGCTTTGACTAGATGTAATCCGAATGCAACCTATACATGTCTTTGTGGTGTGGCCTTTTTGCCCTTGTTGGCTAGATTGGCCCATTGAGGTTCTAGGGTCTCTGTTATGGGCTTTTCAGTTGTTGTTTTGCAAGTGAGAGTTTATGCGTATGCAGAGCCATCACTATACTAGGATCTAATTTGGAGGACTTTTCGTATCGCGTGTTTTCTCTCTAGCCTACTTGGGGGAGGTGCGGAGGGGGCAGCCCCCTTTGCGAGGGTCAGGAGGGGGGGGGCAGTCCCCCCTGGACCGTAGGATTGGTACGCTAAAGACCATGCATGATTTGAGGGACTGTTCGTAGCCAAGTTTTGAACTACTTACTCTAGATTTCAATCTAGTGATAGATCTATGATGTTCCTTTTGGCTTTGTATGGTCTCTAGGTCAGTTTCAGGGTTTGCAGGTTAAAATTTGACAAAATCCAAATTCGATCCAATAAGTCTAAATAGCAAGGGCCGAGTTTTCGACTTGGCCTGTTCAAATGGCTGAGGGCCAAATGCAATTGGTCCGAATATCAAATTCGACCAATCCGAATGAGGTTTTCTGAGGGCCGAATGGCCGAACGGTGATGGGCCAAATCGACTAGGCCGAGGGCCGAGTGGTTTGTCCCAATGGGACCGAATGGCGGAGGGCCGAGTCAGGTGGGTCGAATGTCAGCTTGTCCGAGCCGAGTTAGTAGGGCCGAGGGCCGAATATCAAGTTGGTCCGAATGGTTGATTTGACTGGGCCGAATATCAACTCGTCCGAGTGATCGGAGTCAGTGTACCCCACGACCCCTGTATCCTGACTGCCATAGCAAATACACATATCTATTGTGCCCTTCAGGTACCTCATGATACCCTTCACGGCATCCCAATGTTTCCTACTAGGTGTAGCCATATAGCGTGCCACAACACCAACTGCAAATCATGGCATACATCAAACTGCCCACGGCTGAAGCATAAGGGATCTGGGCCATCTCGGCCCTCTACTCATCTGTCTGCGGACAATCGGCTTGTGATACCTTCACATAAGAAGGCAATGGACAGCCAATAGGCTTTATGTCCTGCATGCGGAAGCGCTCAAGGACTTTATGAATATACTCCCTGTGTGACAAGTAGAGAAGTCCCTGATGCCTGTTGCGTCTAATGCGCATACCAAGTATGTGAGAGGCCTGTTCCAAATCCTTCATCTCAAAGCTCTTCTTTAGCTGAGATTTAAGAGCATCTAGCTCATCATGAGCTTTCCCTGCTATCAGCATATCATCCACATAGAGTACCAAAATAAGCAATGAACCATCACAGGCTTTCTTCGTGTAAAGACACGGATCCATAGCACTCCTGCTGTAGCCCTATGACTGCATAAAGGCATCAAACTTATGATACCATTCCCTAGGTGCCTGCTTCAAGCCATAAAGACTTTTCTTCAACTTGCACACTAGGTGCTCCCTGCCATGTTCTGCAAAGCCCTTAGGGTGCTCCATATAGATCTCATCATGCAAGTCCCCATGTAAGAAAGCCATCTTGACATCCATTTGATATAGATCTAAGTCAAGCTGAGCAACCAAAGCCAAGACCAAGCGCAGGGTGGTCATCTTAACCACAGGAGAAAAGATCTCATCAAAGTCTACACCATGCTCTTGCTTAAAACCCTTTGCTACCAATCTAGCCTTGTATGCCGGCTTGGGGTGTCCAGGGTACTTTTCAGCTTGTACACCCACTTGCATGGCAAAGCCTTCTTGCCCTTAGGCAAGGCAACCAAATCCCAAGTCTCATTCTTATGCAAGGAGTCGATCTCAGACTGCATAGCCCTCTCCCAGGAGTGACTGTCACCCCTTCGCATAGCCTCATCATAAGTGAAAGGCTCTCCTGCATCTGTAACCAAAATATAATGCATAGAGGGCTAAAATCTATTAGGTGGACGTTTGTCTCTAGCAGACCGTCTCACTGCAGGCTTTGTTGCCTGCCCAGCTGCCTGTCCAATACCCTGACCATGAGCATCTGTTGCAGTTGTAGGCTGTCCAACTGGCTGTGCAGGAGCTCTAGGCTCCTCCTTAAAGATCACTCTGTAGATCTCAACCACTTTCTCAGGCTGCCTGTGCATCTTGTCTTCATGGAAGACTACATCATGGCTGCATACTATTTTCCGCGCCTGCGGATCCCATAGGCGATAGCCCATCTCTCCTGAATCACCAT
Source organism: Lygodium microphyllum (assembly GCF_053477565.2). Classification (NCBI taxonomy): domain Eukaryota; kingdom Viridiplantae; phylum Streptophyta; class Polypodiopsida; order Schizaeales; family Lygodiaceae; genus Lygodium; species Lygodium microphyllum. The sequence goes on along the minus strand of NC_141153.1, from coordinate 36,644,073 downwards.
AACCAAGAAAGATGCATTTAATGCTCTTTGGATCCAACTTACTCCTCTTGTCCTTCGGCACATGGCAGAATGCCTCACATCCAAAGACACGGAGATGCGCATAAGAGGGTGGCTTACTAGCCCAAAATTCCTCTGCAACCTGGAAATCCAATCCACTAGAAGGCGATCGGTTTATCACATGCACTGTCGTACTAACTGCCTTAGCCCAAAAGCTATGTGGTGGGCCTGCATGGCTAAGCATAGAGCGGACACGCTCCTGAATAGTCCTGTTCATGCGCTCAGCCAAACCATTCTGGGCGGGGGTGTAAGGGGCGGTCAACTGATGCTTAATACCCCTGTCATCACAAAACTGCTCAAAAGCACGTGAGACATATTCTCCCCCATTGTCAGTCCTAAGGCATTTCAGCCTATACCCAGTTTGGTTCTCAACAAGAGCAAGCCAACGTTGAAAGACTGCCAAGACATTGGACTTTTGCTTTATGGAATAAGCCAACACTTTCCTAGAAAAATCATCAATGAAAGTAACAAAGTACTTCGCGCCACCCATAGACATACATGGCATGGGCCCACAAATATCTGAATGCATCAAAGCCAAGGGCTCACTCATGCATGGCCTACCCGATTTCTTATGCGTAGACCTATTCTGCTTACCATAAAGACAATGATCACACGAGTCAAAACGTGCATAGTCCAAAGGCGGAAGATACTGCAAACCAGATAACATTTTCATTCCCTTCAAAGACATATGCCCCAAACGGGCATGCCAAAGTGATACATGTGGGATAGAACCCATTGCCAAAACATGGTCTACAGAAGACCCAGATACAACAAGAGGATAGAGGCTGCCAGCCTTGGTGCCTCTAGCAAGCACAAGTCTGCCTTTGGTAATCTTCCAGGCAGAATCCCCAAAACAGACATGAAACCCTACATTATCCAACTGTCCTGCAAACATAAGACTGCGCGTAAGCACAGGTACATGACGTACATCCCTGAGCAAAAAGGAACTGCCAGTGGAAAACTGCAACTGAACATCTCCACAGCCCACAATATCAAGAGACCTGTCATCTCCAAGTCTGACTGATCCAGATACAGTACGGTAAGAGTGAAACCACTCATGGTAAGGCGTCACATGGAAGGACGCACCTGAATCCAATAACCAGCACTGTGCATACATACTAGGTGTCTCAGTCAAGTGTGAGGCATCAGAAGAACTAGCTGCAAGTATGAACTCATCACTCCCATCGGAATCCTCGGTCTGTGTGACATTAATTTCTTCAATCTTGACGTTGGACTTTGCAGGTACTATGCTGCGATCAGAGGACTTCTCCTGCACTTTCTCTTTCCCCTTATCCTTGCGCTTCTCATTGCGCAACTCATGACATTGTGGTCTGATATGGCCCTTTTTTCCACAATGATGACAAGTGATATTAGCGTTCCGCCCACGCGACTTACTACGCGACTTTCCACGAGATTTAGACCGACCCTTCTGAGAGTCACGGCCACGGCCATTCCCACGTTCATTCCTGTCATTCCTGCCTCTAACTGTCAAAGCATGTGAAACACGAGAGGCATCCAAGTTTTTGCGATTAACCTCTTCCTGCAAAAGAGCACTCTCAATATCATTCAGTTTCAGAGTAGCACTAGAGGCACATAGGGCAGTGCGGAATGCATCCCATGACTCATTCAGAGTCCCAAGTAAGAAAAGAGGAGTTACTTCCTCTCCAAAGGTGATATTCTGCGAAGTCAGGTTCTTCAGTATAGCATGGAACTTGCTCAAGTGAGCAGACATAGTCGCATTATCCTTCATGCGTAGATCCATAAGCTGCTTCAACCAGTACATCTGACTCGCCGGACTTTTCTTATAATAAAGATTCTTGATCTTATTCCATAGATCCCATGCACTCTGTGCTTCCTCAAATACATTATAATGTTCCTGTTCAGTGAGAGACAATACAATCGTGGACTTGCATAGCTCATCAAGTTCAAGCCAGTCGTCATTGTCCATAGTTTCAGGCTGCTCCCCACTCAACCGAAGTGGCTTAATCTGAGATTTCTGCACCAAGACCTACTAAATTTGACTCTTCCAATAAGAGTACTTGGTACCATCCAACTTTGTGATGTTAAATATGGCATTATCAGTCGAAGAGGACGCCATAATGCAGGCTGAAAATGCACAGACAATGTAAAACTGCTGGCTGTTTTACTGCAAAAAATGCCTAAAATCCACTGAAATGAGCTCCAAATGGCGAGAAAAGTATGCCAATAGATGCTGCCCACTTAGTACTAGGTGCGGTATACCAAATCGGGATATTTCAGCATAAAAATTACTGCTCAGTCCACCAATAAATGCTTGCTGTAATAAATTTCAGAATTGCAATAATGAGAGCAAACTGTCCCAAAACTGGATCTAATGTCAACTAAACAATGCTAGGTCCAAAGCCGGCATAAAGAGGACAAAGCAAAGCCAAATGACAGTGAAAATACATGAGCATAACACCGAGAGATGTCAAATAGCATCTGCCAGTAAGAGGCACACCCCAGACAATCTAGGCAAAATGTAGAACCAACTGCCAAAACTTGACACAAATAGGTGTTTGCTCAAAAGAAAGCGGATCCAAAATTGAGACTCACCTCATAAGCATCTTGTGAACCAAGACATATACTCAATGCAACATCCAATTGTCGGAGTATAATCCCAAAGTCTCAATACATCTATAACTGCTCAATGACATAGACTACTCCAATAGCATGTCATTCGTGCTCAAGGTCAAGTAAGCATGCAAGATGCTCCCACTGGCACAAAAGGCATACAATCGAGTTAAGGGCTCAAGCAACCGAAGAAAAATACCAGTGACAAGTGACCAAGTCAATGCGTCATACGCTTCCCAAGAGCATGACATACATGAAGCAACTGATGTAGCAACCACTAAGCAAGACATAATCCCAATGGCAAGATCTCTGTCAAGTCAATACATCTAGTAGCAAGCCAAAGTCAATATCCCTGTGAGTCGGAAGTGCTCAAAACATCCAAATCGGAGCTCCAAAAAATCTGTCAAGCATGGACGAACTAAGAGGCATCAACCACGGACCAAAGCATGTAATGCATAGAGCTTATCCGTCAAGTACAGACAGTAGGCATAAGTGGCCCAAATGCCAGTCAAGTCGACCAAACTGCCAATGACAAACCAATAACAACGAAGCAAATGCGATGCTCAAAAGCAGTCCGGAATCACGATCATGAGTTCAAAGTCGATCCCCAAAGTGTAATACGTCATGACATAACCCATAGCATACATCCGGTATCGATAGAGAAGCAATACATGTGACAAATGAGCTTTAGCCCGCTCATGTACAGCAGCTCTAAACGTTCCAAAACTGTCAATTTCCAACCCAAAAACAATGCCAAATCATGGGCAAATCGAATGCATACATTCTCAAGACATTAGGCATCATGTAGACCGCATACGGGCATCAAACAAGGTAACCAGAGTAGAGTATAAGCATCAAATGCCAATGCCAAGTGTGGCTGCCCTGTTTCTAGCACTGTATAACAGTAAATGACAGTCCCAAATCAGCCAATATTTCAGGCCAAAATCATGGCATAATCATGTGCATACATTCCCAAGACATTTGGGCATCAAGTAGACCGTATACGGGCATCAAATAGCACAACCGGAATGGAGTGTAAGCAACAAATGCTAATGCCAATGTTGCTGCCCTGTTTTCAGCCTGTTATGACAGTTTATGACAATCCCAAATCTGAAGAAAGCAGCCCCGAATGATCAAGACCAATGCCCAAAGCTTGAATGACATCAAACATGAAGTCTAATAGCCCTCTTGATCAAGGTAGAGAGCAAGAAGCAATGGCCAAGTGTGGAGCTGAAGTAGATGAGTGCTAACAGCCTGAAAAAAAATGGTGCAATCTGCCATGTTGGTGCTGAACTTGCTGCTGCTCCACATGGGCTGAAAAGGGGGTAATGGGGGGACTCAAGAAGGGCCTATCAAAGGCCTATGACAAGCCTCTTTGAGCGTTGATAGGTGTAAGGCACAATATGAGGGGAATAAGCTTCAAGGGTTTGAAGCCATGGCTGCCCTTGCTGTTTGCAACCTGTAGACTAAAATAAAACCCTGAAAGAATGATCAAATACCTTAGTACCAATGCCTTGAAGGTGCCTCAATACGCCGAGAAGGTGCTCGGGAAGCCGGGGAGTGACGGGAGCTCGGGGAGATCGGATATGGCTGCCAGGATGGAGATCCAATGCGTGAAGGGAGTCGATGCGAAGGTAGAGAAGCATCGAGTCGAGTTCGAGCAAGAGAAAGCCAAGCTCTGATACCAGTTGAAAGGTTAGAAGGATCGAAGCTTGCGTGCGAGCTATGGCGGGAGAGCAAGAGCAAGAAAGAGAGAGACAAGAAATGGGAACTCCAACAGTCACAATGTGTGACCGGGCCTTCCTCTCACAAAAAAATGAATGTAAAGAATAAAGTGACGTGACGGGCGCCCGCCACCTGCAGTGTGCAGTGGCGGGTATTGTCAGTGTAGTAATACACGGGGCGGCACGGCGGAGGCGCCTTTACCCCAACATCAAGCACAAGCTCAAGCAAGCAAGCAACCAAGAAGAAGAAGAAGAAGAATAATAATAATAATAATAATAATAATAATAATAAGAAGAAGAAGAAGAAGAGGAGAGCTACTTTTGGTCACACACAAGAATGAGCTTCTCATTCACTTTTCAACTTTATATACAAAACCCTAAACCCCTTTTGGGCGGTCATCCCCTTATCCCCTTTTTTACATGGCTGGTCGTAGCCTAGGCCATTTTCCCCATTGTCCTCCTATCTCCTTAACTTTCTTCCTACCGCCCATCTACCTTTATAATTTGCACGGCGCTCTTAAAATAAATCACGGTGCGCCTTGCGCTCTTCTACAAAAGTATTGACTTGCGCATTTTCTTGTGCGTCTTTGCACTTCTTGTGTTTCCGAATTCTTCTTTGGAATGCCTTCGTCCTCCATTTCACTTTTGCCTTAGCCTTATCTTCCACTTTAGATTTTTCAGATTTTCCACCTTGTTCGTTTGAGGGTTAACAGTGGGTGTACAAGTTGAAGAGTACCCTTGGATACCCCAAGCTAGCCTATAAGGCTTGATTGGTTACTAAGTGTTTTAAGTAGGAAAATGGTATTGACTTCAATGAAGTTTTCTCTCCTATCATAAAGATGACTACCCTACACTTGGTTTCGGCTTTGGTTGTGTAGCTTGATCTAGACCTCTATTAGATGGATGCCAAGATGGCTTTCTTACATGGAGACTTATATGATGATATTTATATGTAGTAGCCTATGGGGTTTGAGGAATAAGGTAGGGAATACCTAGTGTGTAAGTTGACAAAGAGCCTTTATAGCCTTAAACAGGCACCTAGGGAATAGTATCACAAATTCGATACTTTTATGCATCCAGAGGGATATAACCATAGTGATATGGATTCAGTATATATAAGAAGAAGGCATGTGATGGCAGCCTTATGATTTTGATGCTCTATATGGATGATATACTAATTGTTGGGAGTGCTCATGATGAGCTGGATGCCTTGAAAGGTCAACTCAAGAAGAGCTTTGAGATGGACACGGGATATGTTAAAATATTGAGGATGCATGCTAAGGAGGATCACTGATGAGCAAATAAACAATCATAATGAGGTATAAGCATTGACAAAGAAGAACAACTAATATTATCCAAGCATAATGCAAGTATAACGGATGAGAATGACTAACTGAATGAGTGTGGGGATGAGTGCCTTTTATAGGCTTACAATAGGTGGTATTGATAGGTGGAGAAAGGTGGAAAGTGACCATGGTATTCACCAACTGTGGTTTTAATAAACCATGTATACATGACCTAGTCTAAGGCTTTATTTGCAATGAGGTGTATAGGAGCTTATAGTGGGAGCATTAGGCAAGTCCACATTTTAAACTTAAAAAAGTTTATCAGAAAATGAGCTACAAAAGAGGGACTGATGAGTCCTATCATTTTGTTCTTGGGTGTCTTCTTCTTCTTCTTCTTCTTCTTCTTCTTCTTCATTGTTGTCTTAATCTTCTTTGACTATACCAAGATATGGTCTTTGAGACCTTTTCTTAACATAGCAAAACTTCTCATATATGCCGAGTTTTCTTACAAAAATCATAGACTATGCTCTTCTTCCCTTTCACATAGAGGAGTTGTTGGTCTCCTCTTGGGATTCTTGTTTCTCCCTTGCTCTTGATATTCTTTTCCTCTTCCAGGAGAGAGGCTTTGATATCCACAAGCTTTGGCTTTGGCATGTTGATTAATGTGGTAGATACATTATCAAACTCGGGTGGAAGACTCTTGAGAAGCACTCTAATGCAAATGTCTTCATCCATCTTCAAGTTGATTCCTGCAAGTTGTGTCAACAAGCTTTCCATATAATTCAAATGAGTTCCAAGTGAGGTATTACTTTCATGTCAAGCTTTAAAAATTCAATCAGTAAGCCATATTTGGAGGATTTTGAATGAGCTCCAAACATGGTTTCTAATCGATCCCATGTCACATGAGAGGTTTCACAATCATCAACATGATGAATGTAGCTATCATCAAGTTCGAGTTTGATAATAGCTTGAGCCTTATCATCATTTTTATCCCATATGACTGAAAGTGCAACTTCCCTTGGTTTCTCCTCTTGACCACTTGTGATTGACCACAAGCCTTTCTTCATCAGGATCAGTTGGATCCTAGTTGGCCATGTATGGAATCCGAAACCATTGACTCGAGTTATCAGTGAGTCCTTGCCCATGTTGAGGTTGCACGATCAATAGCAAATCAACTCCAAATTTTTTAGATTTCAGCAGTAGAAGAGTTGAGACAAGTGCCAAGAAGCACTACATGATTAGTATCAAGAGATATTGGGTGACTAGGTGACCAGTATGCCCTTTGAACTTGGGATCTTCAAGGTCTTGCAAGTTCGTGGTCCGAGTCTTCCCCTCCTTGATTTGATGTTGGAGTAGGAAAAAAAAGCAGATTTGATCAGAGGCAAAGCTGATTGTGTTAGATGACATAAGTGCTAAAAGCACTAGATGTGTTAATGGACGCCGTTCTTGTATCTTCTTGGATTGAACTTGAATCTTTCAAAATGTCCCCTTCTTATTGGTTTGATGCTTCAAATGTTACTGGAAACTAAGTAATAACTCTAACTCAAGTGGTAAACAACTCCAATTGACTGAAAAAAAATGAGAAAATGAAGGGAAATAGAAGCTTGATGTTGAAGGAGCTATGGCTTCTTAGTTAGGGTTTCATCAGCCGTTTGATTTTTTGCTGATTGCACTCGATTATTTTCAAAAAATTTTATATGGATAGAGAGCCTATCTCATGGGCTTTGAAAGCCCCATGGTGGTCATCAAGATTGCAGCGTGCATAGATGGATTAAGTGGTACGAATAGACACGACACAGATCTGGGCAATGACTGAGAAATGGCACAATGCTGGAGCATAGAGTCAACAATGTTGGGCTTTGAAGTGACATGGAGGAGCACCTAGAGTCAAAAAAGGTTTGCCCAAAAGGAAGGATGAGCTGAAATGGCCTAGGAAGAGAGATTCATGTCCTCCATTGAAGGTGGGTAGCTATGGAGGTAGGTGAGAGATTCATGGGAAAGTGGAGGGAGCCAAAATTTCAAACTAAAGTGACCCAATTAGTGGCCTAATGACTCATTACCATGAAACCGGCTCTGATACCATGTTCAAATATTGAGGATGCATGCTAAGGAGGATCATTGATGAGCAAATAAACAATCTTAATGAGGCATAAGCACTAATAAAGAAGAACAACCGATATTATCCAAGCATAATGCAAGTACAACTGATGAGAATGATTGATTGAATGAGTGTGGGGATGAGTTCCTTTTATAGGCTTATAGTATGTGGTATTGATAGGTGGAGAAAGGTGGAAAGTGACCATGGTATTCACCAACTGTGGTTTCGATAAACCATGCATACATGAACTAGTCTGAGGCTTTATTTGCAATGTGTTTCTTTGCTTTGTTTGTTCCTTACAAAGAGGCTACGGTGGATGCGATTGCACATTTCTCAATAGGATAGGCCTCACATATTCTTGGCATGCACACTATGCGTGATCACTTCAAGGGGTTTCTTTACTTATCGTAGAAGGAGTACATCCAAAAGGTTCTTGAGTGGTTTCATATGCAGGATGTTAAGCCTATTGGTTGTCCTTTACCTTCTCATATGAAGGTTATTCATGTTGATTGTCCACAATTTGATGAGCAAAAGGCCGAGATGGCCAAGATCCCTTATGCATATGTAGTGGGTAGTTTGATGTATGCCATGATAGCCGCTCATCTCGACATAGCATTTGTAGTGGGAGCTCCCTAGCTGCCTTAATTTTTGACATGCACTCCCTCATGTGGGCTAGTTGCATTGGCATCTCATGTGGCACAACTTCTATGGAAGCTTACAAGGTGTTCCCAATGTGTGAAAGTCTATTTTAATAAATAACCAAATATTAATATTTATAAAATTAAGCAAAAAATAATTTAGCTAAACTTATTTTGCTGATAGTTGAATGGAAGTGCAATGGCCTTACAAATGTGAGATTTGGACATCAAACCATTGGATAAGGGTTTAGGTTTTATTATTTTATATAATCAAGTTTTTTATGAACATCAAACTGCAAATATTTCTCTAAGGCACAATACTCAATATCATTAGTGCCCCAAGGTAGCCCATCATAAATGACAAGCTTATCACCAAGTTTTTTATCTGAACCCAATGGAGGGTGAGTGCTTCTTTTTGTGAGGGTTGACAAGGTGCTTTATGCTATATGGCTACACTTGGCAAACAGCATTGGGATGCCATGAAGGGTATCATGAGATATCTTGGGCACTGCAGATATGTGCATATGCTATGGTGGCTAGGATACAAGAGTTGTGGGGTACAGTGACTCTAATTATGGAGGACATGCAGACAATACCACCTTTGGCTATGTCTTCATCTTTGTTGGAGGTATTATTTCTTAGATGTCTAGGGTGCAAAAATGCACAACCCTTTCCACTACAGATGCAGAGTTTGTTGCAACCACCAAGGCTTGCAAGGAGGATCTTTAGTAAGGTAGACCTAAGTATTACTATTGTGGTCCCTACCTTGCATTCAGATTCTATGAGTGCCATCTAGTTGGCCAACGAATTTAGTCTTTCATACGAAGACAAAGCACATTGAGGTGCATTACCACTTTATCAGAGAGGTCACTGAGGACAAGTCCATTGAGCTTTTTCAAAATCTCAACTCACCAAAATATTTCAAATCTGCTTACTAAAAGTCTCTTAGTGGAGCGTTTTGCCTTTCTTAATAGGTAGTTGATGGGTGTTAGATGAGATGACGTTTTTCTTCATCCTGTTGTACTTTATGTACATTTGTACTTTGTCACTTTTTTCTTATTCTCTCCTCACTAGGGGCACATTTGCCTTTAAGTGGGAGGTTGTTGGGGGTAAAGGCACCTATGCCTTACCACCTGTGTATCCACTACACTGACAGTAATCGCACACATGTACATTGCAGGTGGCGAGTGCCCATCACTATCACTTCATTCTTTCTTCTTTCAATAATGACATTTGAATAAGGAAAGGTCGATCACATATTGTGACTGTTGGAGTTCCCATATACGGTGTTCGATTTGCCCATGATTTGGCATTGTTTTTGGGCTGAAAATTGACAGGTTTGGACTGTTTAGAGCTGTTGTACATGAGCGGGCTGAAGCTCATTTGTCACATGTATTGCTTCTCTATCGATACCGGATGTATGCTATGGGTTATGTCATGATCTATTACACTTTGGGGATTGACTTCGAACTCATGATTGTGATTCCGGAATGCTTTTGAGCATCGCATTTGCTCCGTTGTTATTGGTTTCTCATTGGCAGTTTGGTCGACTTGACTGGCATTTGGGCCGCTTATGCCTAATGTTTGTACTTGACGGATAAGCTCTATGCATTACATGCTTTGGTCCGTGGTTGATGCCTCTTAGTTCGTCCATGCTTGACAGATATTTTGGAGCTCCGATTTGGATGTTTTGAGAACTTCCGACTCACAGGGATATTGACTTTGGCTTGCTACTAGATGTATTGACTTGACAGAGATCTTGCCATTGGGATTATGTCTTGCTTAGTGGTTGCTACATCAGTTGCTTCATGTATGTCATGCTCTTGGGAAGCGTATGACGCATTGACTTGGTCACTTGTCACTGGTACTTTGTCTTAGGTTGCTTGAGCCCTTAACTCGATTGTACGCCTTTTGTGCCAGTGGGAGCATCTTGCATGCTTACTTGACCTTGAGCACGGATTACATGCTATTGGAGCAGTCTATGTCATTGAGCAGTTATAGATGTATTGAGACTTTGGGATTATACTCCGACAATTGGATGTTGCATTGAGTATATGTCTTGGTTCACAGGATACTTATGAGCTGAGTCTCAATTTTGGATCCGCTTACTTTTGAGCAGACACCTATTTGTGTCAGGTTTTGGCAGTTGGTTCTACATTTTGCCTAGATTGTCTGGGGTGTGCCTCTTACTGGCAGATGCTATTTGACATCTCTCGGTGTTATGCTCATGTATTTTCACTGTCATTTGGCTTTGCTTCGTCCTCTTTATGCCAGCTTTGGACCTAGCATTGTTTAGTTGACATTAGATCCAGTTTTGGGACAGTTTGCTCTCATTATTGCAATTCTGAAATTTATTACAGCAAGCATTTATTGGTGGACTAAGAAGTATTTTTTATGCTGAAATATCCTGATTTGGTGTACCGCACCTAGTACTAAGTGGGCAGCATCTTCTGGCACACTTTTCTCGCCATTTGGAGCTCATTTCAATGGATTTTGGGCATTTTCTGCAGTAAAACAGCCAGCAGTTTTACATTGTCTGTGCATTTCCAGCCTGCATTATGGCATCCTCTTCGACTGATAATGCCATATTTAACATCACAAAGTTGGATGGTACCAACTACTCTTATTGGAAGAGAAATTTGGTAGGTCGGTGTGCAGAAATCTCAGATTAAGCCACTTGGGTTGAGTGGGGAGCAGCCTGAAACTATGGACAATGACGACTGGCTTGAACTTGATGAGCTATGCAAGTCCACGATTGTATTGTCTCTCACTGAACAGGTACATTATAATGTATTTGAGGAAGCACAGAGTGCATGGGATCTATGGAATAAGATCAAGAATCTTTATGATAAGAAAAGTCCGGCGAGTCAGATGTACTGGTTGAAGCAGCTTATGGATCTGCGCATGAAGGATAATGCGACTATGTCTGCTCACTTGAGCCAGTTCCATGCTATACTGAAGAACCTGACTTCGCAAGATATTACCTTTGGAGAGGAAGTAACTCCTCTTTTCTTGCTTGGGACTCTGAATGAGTCATGGGATGTATTCCGCACTGCCCTATGTGCCTCTAGTGCTACTCTGAAACTGAATGATATTGAGAGTGCTCTTCTGCAGGAAGAGGTTAATCGCAAAAACTTGGATGCCTCTCGTGTTTCACATGCTTTGACAGTTAGAGGCAGGAATGACAGGAATGATCGTGGTAATAACCGTGGCCGTGACTCGCAGGAGGGTCGGTCTAAATCTCGTGGAAAGTCGCGTGGGCGCAACGCTAATGTCACTTGTCATCATTGTGGGAAAAAGGGCCATATCAGACCACAATGTCATGAGTTGCGCAATGAAAAGCACAAGGAAAATAGCAAAGAGAAAGTGCAGGAGAAGTCCTCTAATCGCAGCATAGTACCTGCGAAGTCCAGCGTCAAGATTGAAGAAATTAATGTCATGCAGACCGAGGATTCCGATGGTAGTGATGAGTTCATACTTGCAGCTAGTTCTTCTGATGCTTCACACTTGACTGAGACACCTAGTATGTATGCACAGTGCTGGTTATTGGATTCAGGTGCGTCCTTCCATGTGACGCCTTACCGTGAGTGGTTTCACTCTTACCGTACTATATCTGGATCAGTCAGACTTGGAGATGACAGGTCTCTTGATATTGTGGGCTGTGGAGATATTCAGTTGCAGTTTTTCACTAGCAGTTCCTTTTTGCTCAGGGATGTACGTCATGTACCTACGCTTACGAGCAGTCTTATGTCTGCAGGATAGTTGGATGATGCAAGGTTTCATGTCTGTTTTGGGGATTCTGCCTGGAAGATTACCAAAGGCAGACTTGTGCTTGCTAGAGGCGCCAAGGCTGGCAGCCTCTATCCTCTTGTTGTATTTGGGTCTTCTATAGACCATGTTTTGGCAGTGGGCTCTATCCCACATGTATCACTTTGGCATGCCCATTCGGGGCATATATCTTTGAAGGGAATGAAAATGTTATCTGGTTTGCAGTATCTTCCGCCTTTGGACTATGCACGTTTTGACTCGTGTGATCATTGTCTTTATGGTAAGCAGAATAGGTCTACGCATAAGAAATCGGGTAGGCCATGCATGAGTGAGCCCTTGGCTTTGGTGCATTCAGATGTTTGTGGGCCCATGCCGTGTACGTCTATGGGTGGCGCGAAGTACTTTGTTACCTTCATTGATGATTTTTCTAGGAAAGTGTAGGCTTATCCCATAAAGCAAAAGTCCAATGTCTTGGTAGTCTTTCAGCGTTGGCTTGCTCTTGTTGAGAACCAGACTGGGTATAGGCTGAAATGCCTTAGGACTGACAATGGGGGAGAATATGTCTCACGTGCTTTTGAGTAGTTTTGTGATGACAGGGGTATTAAGCGTCAGTTGACCGCCCCTTACACCCCCGCCCAGAATGGTTTGGCTGAGCACATGAACAGGACTATTCAGGAGCGTGTCCGCTCTATGCTTAGCCATGCAGGCCTACCACAGAGCTTTTGGGCTGAGGCAGTTAGTATGGCAGTGCATGTCATAAACCAATCGCCTTCTAGTGAATTGGATTTCCAGGTTGCAGAGGAATTTTGGGCTAGTAAGCCACCCTCTTATGCGCATCTTCGTGTCTTTGGATGTGAGGCATTCTGCCATGTGCCGAAGGACAAGAGGAGTAAGTTGGATCCAAAGAGTATTAAATGCATCTTTCTTGGTTATGGTGATTCAGGAGAGATGGGCTATCGCCTATGGGATCCGCAGGCACGGAAAATAGTACGCAGCCATGATGTAGTCTTCCATGAAGACAAGATGCAGAGGCAGCCTGAGAAAGTGGTTGAGATCCGCAGAGTGATCTTTCAGGAGGAGCCTAGATCTCCTGCACAGCCAATTGGACAGCCTACAACTGCAGCAGATGCTCATGGTCAGGGTGTTGGATAGGCAGCTGGGCAAGCAACAGAGCCTGCAGTGAGACAGTCTGCTAGAGACAAACGTCCACCTGATAGTTTCAGCCCTCTATGCATTATATTTTGGTTACAGATGCAGGAGAGCCTTTCACTTATGATGAGGCTATGCGCAGGGGTGACAGTCACTCCTGGGAGAGGGCTATGCAGTCTGAGATGGACTCCTTGCATAAGAATGAGACTTGGGATTTGGTTGCCTTGCCTAAGGGCAAGAAGGCTTTGCCATGCAAGTGGGTGTACAAGCTGAAAAGTACCCCTGGACACCCCAAGCCGGCATACAAGGCTAGATTGGTAGCAAAGGGTTTTAAGCAGGAGCATGGTGTAGACTTTGATGAGGTCTTTTCTCTTGTGGTTAAGATGACCACCCTGCGCTTGGTCTTGGCTTTGGTTGCTCAGCTTGACTTAGATCTATATCAGATGGATGTCAAGACAGCTTTCTTACATGGAGAGTTGCATGATGAGATCTATATGGAGCAGCCTAAGGGCTTTGCAGAACCTGGCAGGGAGCACCTAGTGTGCAAGTTGAAGAAAAGTCTTTATGGCTTGAAGCAGGCACCTAGGGAATGGTATCATAAGTTTGATGCCTTTATGCAGTCACAGGGCTACAACAGGAGTGTTATGGATCCATGTCTTTACACAAAGAAAGCCCATGATGGTTCATTGCTTATTTTGGTACTCTATGTGGATGATATGCTGATAGCAGGGAAAGCTCATGATGAGCTAGATGCTCTTAAATCTTAGCTGAAGAAGAGCTTTGAGATGAAGGACAGGCCTCTCACATACTTGGTATGCGCATTAGACGCGACAGGCATCAGGGACTCCTCTACTTGTCACAGAGGGAGTATATTCATAAAGTCCTTGAGCGCTTCCGCATGCAGGACGTAAAGCCTATTGGCTGTCCATTGCCTTCTTATGTGAATGTATCATACGCCGATTGTCCACAGATAGATGAGCAGAGGGCCGAGATGGCCCAGATCCCTTATGCTTCAGCCGTGGGCAGTTTGATGTATGCCATGATAGCCACTCGTCCAGATATTGCCTTTGCAGTTGGTGTTGTGGCACGCTATATGGCTACACCTGGTAGGAAATATTGGGATGCCGTGAAGTGTATCATGAGGTACCTGAAGGGCACAACAGATATGTGTATTTGCTATGGCAGCCAGGATACAGGGGTCGTGGGGTACACTGACTCCGATTATGCAGGACATGTAGATAGTAGAAAGTCCACTTCTGGCTATGTATTCACCTATGTTGGAGGTGCTGTCTCTTGGATGTCCAGGGTTTAGAAGTGTACGGCTTTGTCTACCACTGAGGCCGAGTATGTTGCAGCCACTGAGGCTTGGAAGGAGGCCATATGGCTAGGCCGTCTAGTTGTTGACCTTGGGATTGATACTATACCTACACTGCATTCGGATTCTATGAGTGCCATTCAGTTGGCTAAGAATCCGGTCTTCCATGCGAAGACAAAACACATTGAGGTGAGGTATCACTTCATACGTGGTGTCGTGGAGGACAAGCTTGTTGACCTTGTCAAGATCTCCACTGACGAGAATCCTGCAGATCTGCTCACGAAAAGCCTCACTACTGAGCGCTTTGCCTTCCTCAGGAGATTGATGTGCGTTGGATGAGATGTTGCCTTTCCTCATCCCTTGTACCTATGTACAGTTGTACTGTCTTTTTCTTTTCTTTCTCTCTCACTGGGGCAGATTCGCCTTTAAGTGGGAGGTTGTTGGGGTAAAGGCGCCTCCTCCGTGCCGCCCCGTGTATTACTACACTGACAGTACCCGCCACTGCACACTGCCGGTGGCGGGCGCCTACCGTGCCGCCCCGTGTATTACTACACTGACAGTACCCGCCACTGCACACTGCAGGTGGCGGGCGCCTGTCACGTTTCTTTATTCTTTACATTTATTTTTTAGTGACTAGTAAATAAAGGAAGGCCCGGTCACACATTGTGACTGTTGGAGTTCCCATTTCTTGTCTCTCTCTTTCTTGCTCTTGCTCTCTCGCCATAGCTCGTGTGCAAGCTTCTATCCTTCTCACCTTTCATTAAATGCATCTTTCTTAGTTATGGGGATGCGTGTGAGATGGGCTATTACCCATGGGATCCACATGCTTGGGGCAATCATGATGTTATTTTCTATGAGGAGAAGATGCATAAGTAGCATGAGCACATAGTTGAGGTACGTAAGGTGATCTTTTAGGAGGAGGTTCATATTACAGTATAGCCTACAATTGATGATGTAGTCACCTAGGATCCATCTATTGTGTAGGGCCATGATACTAGACAGAGACAACAGGATGTACATGCCCCATCCTATTTTGAGACAATCTACTAGAGATAGACATTAGCCTGATCGGTTTAAGTCCTCCATGTTCTATGTTATGGTGACAAATTTTGGTAAGCCCCTTACTTATGAGGAGGCCATGCATAGAGTGATAGTCACTCTTGGGAGAGGTCCATGCACTTTGAATTTGATTAATTGCAGCCCAATGGGAATCATACATTGCCATGCAAGTGGATGCACAAGTTGAAGAGTGCTCTTAGGCGCCCCAAGCCAGCATATAAGGCCAAATTGGTTGCTAAGGGTTTTAAGCATGAACAGGGTGTTGACGTTGATGAAATCTTTTCTCCTATGGTTAAGATGACTACCCCACGCTTGGTTTTGGCCTTGGTTGCTCAGTTAGATTTGGATCTTTATCAAACAGATATGAAAATGGATTTTCTGCATGGGGACTTGCATGAGGATATCTATATGAAACAACCTAAGGGCTTTATGAAAAAGGGCAAGGAAACGCCTAGTGTGCAAGTTGAGAAAGAGCCTTTATGGCCTTAAACAAGCATTTAGCAAATGGTACCATAAGTTTGATGCTTATTTATGAATAAATAAACATGGATACTTATAGCAACCTAGGGGCTTTATGGAAAAGGACAAGGAACACCTAGTGTGCAAGTCTAGAAAGAGACTTTATGGCCTTAAGCAAGCACCTAGGAAATGGTACCATAAGTTTTATGTTTATCCATGTCTATATTCTATGTATACATAAATAAACACAAATCCATGTCTCAGCCATGTCTATTCACATGCTGCTAATGCTATACCTCTATACTCTGCTTTTATATAAGACAAAGCAATTGTGGGTTACTTCTTGCTGCTCCAACTCATCATGGCTAAACCAAATGAAAAAACATAACCACTAGTGAATTTGCTATCCATAATGCTTCCTACCTAGTCTGCATCTATGTATCCAACAAGTGGGTCTTGGTACGGTGAGGTAGATCATGCTACCAACCATCTTTCTAAACATAGTAACATCCCCAACATATTGTCCATCATCCACCATACCCTTCTAGCGAATCCATATATATTTCCTGTTCCAATGTACCATTCACAAAGGCATTCTTGACATCCACTTTATATATTTTCCATCCATAGATCAAAGGTGAGACAATCAGCGATCTCACTATAGTCATCTTTGTCACTGAACTAAATGTCTCTTGATAGTCCAATTTGAAAGGTAGAACATACATTCCCAAGACATTAGGCATCATGTAGACCGCATACGGGCATCAAACAAGGTAACCGAAGTAGAGTATAAGCATCAAATGCCAATGCCAAGTGTGGCTGCCCTGTTTCCAGCACTGTATAACAGTAAATAACAGTCCCAAATTAGCCAATATTTCAGGCCAAAATCATGGCATAATCATGTGCATACATTCCCAAGGCACTAGGCATCATGTAGACCGCATATGGGCATCAAATAGCACAACCGGAATGGAGTATAAGCAACAAATGCTAATGCCAATGGTGCTGCCCTGTTTTCAGCCTGTTATGACAGTTTATGATAGTCCCAAATCTGAAGAAATCAGCCCCGAATGATCAAGACCAATGCCCAAAGCTTGAATGACATCAAACATGAAGTCTATAGCCCTCTTGATCAAGGTAGAGAGCAAGAAGCAATGGCCAAGTGTGGAGCTGAAGTAGACGAGTGTTAACAGCCTGGAAAAAAATGGTGCAATCTGCCCTGTTGGTGCTGAACTTGCTGCTGCTCCACATGGGCTGAAAAGGGGGTAATGGGGGGCTCAAGAAGGGCCTATCAAAGGCCTATGACAAGCCTCTTTGAGCCTTGATAGGTGTAAGGGTTTGAAGCCATGGCTGCCCTTGCTGTTTGCAACCTGTAGATTGAAATAAAACCCTGAAAGAATGATCAAATACCTCAGTATCAATGCCTTGAAGGTGCCTCAATAGGCCGGAAAGGTGCTCAGGAAGCCGGGGAGTGACGGGAGCTCGGGGAGATCGGATATGGCTGCCAGGATGGAGATCCAATGCGTGAAGGGAGTCGATGCGAAGGTAGAGAAGCACCGAGTCGAGCTCGAGCAAGAGGAAGCCAAGCTCTGATACCATTTGAAAGGTGAGAAGGATCGAAGCTTGCACACGAGCTATGGCGGGAGAGTAAGAGCAAGAAAGAGAGAGACAAGAAATGGGAACTCCAACAGTCACAATGTGTGACCCTTCCTTTATTTACTAGTCACTAAAAAATGAATGTAAAGAATAAAGTGACGTGACGGGCGCCCGCCACCTGCAGTGTGCAGTGGCGGGTACTGTCAGTGTAGTAATACATGGGGCGGCACGGCGGAGGTGCCTTTACCCCAACATTTAACTGACTTAGGATCCGACTTATCACATTTGTTCTTGGGTACGTGGCAAAAAGCCTCACATCCAAAGACTCTAAGATGTATATATGAGGGAGGTTTTCCAGACCATACCTCCTCTGCATCTTGATAAGCAATAGTAGTGCACAAGGATCTGTTTATCAAATGGATAGTGGTAGTAACTACCTTTGTCCCAAAAATGCCGCGATAACCCTTCCTAACTAAGCATAGTGTGGACTCTTTGTTGAATAATCATGTTCATACGTTTGGTAATACCATTCTGGGGTGGGGTGTACGAGGCAGTCAACTAATGCTTAATACCCCTCTGATCACAAAGCTACTCAAATGATTTAGAGACATACTCAGCCCCATTGTCAAACCTTAGGTATTTCAACTATTACTAAGACAGGTTCTCAACAAGAGCAAGTTAACAGTGAAAGGTAGATAAGACATCCGATTTTTGCTTAATAGGATATATCCAAACCTTATGCAAATAATCATCAGTGAATGTAACAAAGTACTTTGTGCCACCCAATGAGACTAAAAAGGCATGGGACCACATACATCAGAATACACAAGAGCCAAAGGTTCATCTATGCGTAAAATATCACACTACTTATGAGAACTGTGTGTTTGCTTGCCATAAAGACAATGGTCATAATAATCAAAACATTTGTAATTAAGAGGTGGAAGATATTGCAAACGAGTAAGCATTTTCATTTCTTTTAAGGACATGTACTAAATGTGATGATGCCATAAAGATATATGTGGTGTGTCAATCATATCCAAAATATGGTCAAGAGACCTATATACAAATAAAGGATAGAGGCTGCTAGCCTTGGCACCTCGAGCAAAGACAAGATTCCCATAGTTAATATTCCACATGGAATCGCCAAAAGATACATAATGGTCTACATCACCCAATTAACTAGCAAATAGAAGGCTTTTGGTTAAAGTCGATACCATAATGTATATTATGTAGAGTAAAAGAGCTACATGAGGCAAATAGCAACCTTATATTCCCAATCCCAATAATATCCAATGCCAAGTCATTTCTTAGTCACACAGAACCTATCATGCTGTGATAGGATTGAAACCAATCCCTAGGTGGGATAATATGAAAGGAAGCCCCTAAATCAAGCAGCCAATACTAAGAATATGTAGACAAAGCATTGATCCATTGAGAAGCATTAAGACTCTGGTTGTTGCACTACATTTGTCTATTTAATCTTTACACTAGAATTACTAGGAATAATGTTGTGATTACTAGACTTTTCCTGCACTTTGTCCTTGCCTTTCTCTTTTCGGTTATCATTGCACATCTTATGGTATTGTGGTTGAATATGATCCTACTTCCCATAGTAGTGATATGTCAAAGAGGACTTACAACCATGGGACTTATTGCAAGACTACCCATGAGAATGAGACCTCTGTGAGTCTCTACCATGATGGTCATTACCGCTCTTACCATCATGTTTGCCCCTAGCAATTAATGCATGAGATGTATGAAAGGCATTCACATTCTTTTAATTTATCTCCTTTGTGAGTAAAGCACCCTTAATATCCCAGAGTTTAAGCCATCTTTAGGAGTATTGGCTTACATAACCATGTGAAAAGTATTTCATGACTCGGGAAGTGTAACAAGCAAGAATAAGGGAGGTAGGTTATCTTTGAACTCACTATCCTGCGAAGTCAATTGGCTGAAAATCAAATGAAACTCTTTCAAGTGAGTGGACATGGAATTAATGTGAAAGTCCATAAGCCGTTCCAGCCAATATATATATGATGAAACACTTTGCTTATCATAAAGATTCCATGGGCATTGTCTTCAAGTACCACAACATTAAAATAAACCTGTTTAGACAATGACAATATAAGGGTGGATTTATATAGCTCATCCAAATCATCTCAATAATCCTGATCCATGCCTTAAGGTTTGACACTCTTGGTTTTCGGTGGCTTAATCCGATACTTTTGCATCAATACCTACCATATTTGCATCTTCTAATAGGCAAAGTTTGTGCCATCATGTTTGTCAATAGTGAAGATAGTACTATCATTCGAAGAACCAACCATACTTGATGTAAGCTTGAAGAAGAGCCTAAAGTTGGATATCCTACATGCACATGTAACCTCACTCAAATATGAACTATGGAAATACACATAGGTAATTAGTTAATATGTTGTTAATATGTCAAGCCCATTCTTTGTTCTAGCTTCATCGACTATCTAAACTTTGTATACAACAAAGTTCATAAATCTCTCTAGATATATTTTGTATGAATTTTGGTCTTTTTGACATCATTAGTGCATTTGGAGTAGGAGAAACCTATAAAATGACTCTCAAGTGGTAATGTTGAGCACGTTAGGGCCAAAAATGACAAAAATTTGCCCAAAAGGCCATGTCCCTTTAAGAAAGTGATTTTGGAGTAGTCGTATATGTAGAAAAAAACAATTTGGACAATTGGAGCAAATCCAATTGTCCAAATTTCTTTCATTTGCACACTTTGCCTTTTTGACCTTTCTTACTAATCTATGGTTCTCTAGATATCTAATTTCAACATTTCAAAACTTGTAGATCCAATTACTCAAATCATGTTCTTTAGCACACATGGCTTTTCACACAATTTTTGGCTATTCTTAGTCCCCTAGTTGTTTGATTTCAATGTTTCAAAACTCATTTCGGGGGTTTTACCTTGCTTCAAACACATTAGTGACTCAAAAACATTGAATTTTAAACCAAAATATGGGTAGGTATCAAGAGTAATATATATTTTGAGATATATGGATAGAATATCCCTTTTAGTGGCTTGAAATGACATTATTGGCATGGAAAAGTAATAACTTTAAAGCATCAACTTTTTGGGCATTTGTAGAGACAAATTCTTGGAAAAATAAACCCTTTTTCTATTTAAGCTTAGACTCCCTCTCATTGGAGGATCTCCTTTGTTTCTCCATCCTAAAATGACCAAAATCGAACTTAAAATTCATTTAATGGCTTGTGTTTTCTTTCATCAAGCAAACACGACTAGAAAACTTTATTTATCTCCCTTCTAAGATAAAAGTGCTTTGAGCCAAACTTTTTAAAACTTTTTGTTGTTTTAGATATATTATAGCATTTTCATTTTCTTTATTATATTATAGCATATTCATTCTCACACATCTTTTGTCCAAACTTTAGTTATGTGACACTCCTTGCTAGCAATATTATAGAGTTTCACTAAAGAATTATGTAACTCATAATTATCTGGTTGAGAAGAATATATAAATACTCAGCCTTAGCACAAGATGTGGATCGACATATTACATAAAAATTGGAAACATAAGATAAATGCTTGCTAAATAAATGCATATCTTCCTAATACATTAAGTAGCTTTTGTTTTGTAAATCACAACATAAATTGCTAAGCTATTCCTTCTACCATGTATAAAATTTGAAGCTCCTAGAGTGAATTAAATATCATTAGTATGAATTCAAACCATTGCTTCCAAAGTACCCAAATATTCTTTACTTATGCTAGCCATTAACCATCACAATCCTTCATCCATTGAGTATCCATGATAATTGTTTTTGCAATGATTTACTATAAATCAATTGTATGAAAGGAGACTTCAATATCCTATATAAGTGTAGCGGCAAAAGACCATTGGTTAGTTGATTATTTAACTCAAGTCATCCTAATATCAATGGCCGATAACAATTGCAATTGTAGGATCGACATGAAGCTTTTTGAAGTCTCTCTAATACCTTCATAAGGGCAATTTTCAAAAGCTACAAAGTCAATCTTAGTGGATTTAGCTCTCTTTTCTATGCATAAATATTTCAAGTTCTAGCTCTTTCATTTTATCTTCCATTAAAAGTGTTTTTCCCATTAAATTTTTCTATAAAAAATAAATATGGAGGATTCAAAATATGTTTTTGCTAACTTTAGTTAGAACTCCATACTTCTCATTTCTTGTCATTCTACTTTTTTAATTCTTCACATACACAATTACCATGTTTGGATTATAATGTAGTACTTTTCTTAATGTAACATGTTATTTAAAACACGGGCAAAGTTCTCCTAACAACAAATGACAACATGAAGAGATTCATGTTGTAATACCATGTAAGAGTTTGATAGTTGGTACTTAACTTGGTTATGGTAGGGCTCCTATTACAAGATGCAAAAGGTTTTAGGAGACATGGGCATTGCCTAGATTATTGTCCTAGAGCTTAGGAGATATGGAGAAGAGCCCTTAGATTGCCTTTCATGGCTACCCATAGGGATGGCAAGTTAAGCTATATGGACAAAGCTATAGCATGTGGATATGATGATTTTGTAGGACGCCACTCATTTCACATCATTGGCTGGCATTTGAGCATGATTTTTATACAAAAAAATTTGCAAACAATGATCTTAAGGGCACTATCATAGATGGGAGTTGATGGCAAGCATAATTGCTCGATTGATTTGGATTGCAATGTCTAGTCATGCTATTAACCTTTAGGATGTCTCCATTGCAAAAACTCTTTCTAGGTCCCAAACAAGACTATTCATACTCTTTAAGGGGGATGGAAGACATTGTAAGATGATTGAGCAAATGAGAAGAGATGTTTTTGCATGGACATGGGACTTTTGACACCTTTTCACTCAACATCACACCCCATTTGGCATTATATACCACCAAATTGGTTGTTCAATCAACCATTGTTTTTATGTACTTAAGAACCCCTTGCGTGACTCTCTTCCAACTATTTTACCTCCAAGGTTTACTACTAAAGTTCATTAATAGAATTTTCATTTTCTTTGAAGAAAAACAATATTGAATAGGTTGGTAGCTTCAAGTTTGTGATATTTTTGAGTGAATCATCATGTTTTTTCTTATCACTAGATGGAGAGTACTCCTGTAAGCAAAAGCAAATGGTTGGTTAGGTGCATATTCAAGAAGAAATTGTAATATGTAACTTGTTTCATTATGAAGTAATGAAAAAAGCCATTAAGAAATTAGTCAGTCTCCTTAATTTGAAGATGACCCTAAAAATGTTGCATGTCCTTTGATCTCTCTCAAAATATTATAACTTTTTTGCTATAGCATGTACAATAAAATTGTCTTAGTCAGCATGTCAATAGCTTACAATGAAGCCCAAAATGTTTCCAATGAATAACCATATTGAATATGTTCCAAATTATGCTATGCTTCATGTTGAAATCCTATAATCAAATCCATTGGATTTCCATTAATGCAAGACCATTTCTAAGATAAATCCATAGTGTCTTATGGAAGACATGACGGCCATTGGATTTCCACCAATGCAAGACCATTTCTAAGATAAATCCATAGTATCTTATGGAAGACATGAAGGCTACCTTTTCCATCTAAAGATACAAGCCCAATGGCCAATTAAGGGTCAACCTTAATAGACAAGTTTAATATACGTGGGTATGCCATATCAAGCCTGATAGAACACAAAAGGTTTACCCTTTGATCAAAATACACAAGCCCAAAGGCCACTTCAAGGTCAACCAATAGACAAATTCAATATACAAGAGCATAACATGTTTTTGAAAAAAGGACAAACCTCGAATAGTACAAGAAAATTGCGACACTAATGTAATATACAATGTTTGCTTATACTAGAATCTAAGCATGATACAATTCAAATGATTTCCATTTGAGTCTACCTTGTAATATCCTTAGACTTGGATTTAAGGTCCTTGCTATATCTAACAAAAAGGGTTTTGCTTATACCTATCCACATCATCCACATCATCTCAATGGGTCAAAAACTTATCATTGAATTTTTTTTCTTAGTCTAAATGTAGGATTGTTCCCTAGATATAACCACGACTATCTTCAAGGATAAGCACTCTACTGATAGAATGAAATGAGAATTGAGATCAAGTTGATGACTACAATTTCAGAAAAACTTATGACCAAGTGAGTTAATGAAATCCATGGCAACAACAATGCCAAAATATTGTGTTTTTGTACGAATCATCCTTGACATAATCTTGGATTGGCAATTGAAGAAAACTGCTTAGAATGATTTCCTTAATTAAATAACACCTCCCAAAAAAAACAAGGTGAAGTTGAATCACTTGGCCGATTTTAAAAAACTAGAATTTTCCTATTTTGAACCCATTAGCAGTAAAAGCTCACGCCCCAACAAAGCAAGCATATTACCTACTAAATGTGAGCATCTTGGGTTTGGTTGGTTAACCATGGAGTGTGGCTGATAATATAGCTCAGAAGTAAAACATGGAGGCGCACACAAGCTCAAGAGCATGGCTGGAGTATAAAGCAACTACAATCACATAGATACAAGGCCCCCTCAGGGTGGTCCAAGGCGGGAGATTATAGTGCCACTGCAGTGTGAAGAACTGGCTATGGTGTCCCCAGGTGTGAAGGAACCTCTGTCTGAACTCTTACCAACACAGTTAAATCTCCATCCAGTCTTTGGTTACTAGTCTTGTTGCCTCAAGACAAGCTTCACTCTTCTTCGTGTTGCCATTTCTCGCTTTGGAAAGTCTCGTCCACAGATGACAAGGTGAAATTTGCTAAGACTGTATACCATGGCACCTCACAACATCTATAATGTCATGGAAGACAATCACCGCCACCTCATCCCTCATCAGGATATTGCTATAGCAAACTAATAGCCATATCCATGTCCATAGACACATCTGCACATGCCTGATTATCCTTAACAGAGCAGTGAGTGCACTCGTGCGGAATCCCAACAACCTTGAAAGACAGTAAAAAGAAGTCTCTACCATGGCTGTCTGAATGCTGCAATGTCCTTTACTTCTTGTTAACCAAGCTTCTCGCCACTTGTGATGCAATGCTTGCGCCAGCAATGTATCCTCCTGTCCATGCGTTCTGCAAAGGATATTGCCATAACAGGCCGTCAAATGCCAACATAAACAGCCATTCATACAGGAAATATAAGTAAACACCAAGTGAAAAATCAAAATGTCGTCAGAAAAAGCTCTGTTCTTTACTTGGAAATTGAACCCCCCAGTAACACCATCGACATTCAAGATCTGTCATCAAATTACGTATTCATAGCGCATAAGCATATGATTACAGGGAAATCAAGATGCACACACAAAAATTATTCACTGCTGTTCAACAAAACATCTAGCACACAGGGACACTATTGAGCCACACCTCTCCTGCAAAGAATAGATGAGGGCATATTCGGCTTTCCATTGTATTCAGATCAACCTGCAATAATGAGTTTCACAGGCAGACAAATCTCAATGGAGAACAACACCAGAGGTGGAGACAATGACTGTGAAGTAAACATAAATAATGAGAAGCAGACCACATCTCTGCTGTCTGCAGATCCAGATCCAACCTCTATGAGTGGTACTCCGCCTGCGGTCACAAACTCGTCTTTGAATTCACCCTGTAAAGGTGTGACAGGGTTGCAATGTGAATAAAGTCAATGCTCACTTTAGTCTAATTTTACTGTTGCTTGTCAGCCTTACCTTGCCACAGACTGAAAATGAGCAGCGCTTTACTAAAGCTGCAAGATTTTGCAAATCCATATTTGAAAGTGTGGCCCACAGGTCCTCTTGACTTATACCCTAACACAGTACAGACAAACATTAGAGATGAATCACAAAGGCATCTTAACAAACTACTTTTTTGGTTGGCTGGGGAACTTAGCCACATGCAG
Source organism: Lygodium microphyllum (assembly GCF_053477565.2). NCBI lineage: Eukaryota > Viridiplantae > Streptophyta > Polypodiopsida > Schizaeales > Lygodiaceae > Lygodium > Lygodium microphyllum. The sequence continues at coordinate 36,618,412 of NC_141153.1, read as the reverse complement.
GAGTACAGGGGGGCCCTCCACCACAGGCTTTGTGTAAGCATTATAAAAGAGATTACGAACAACCAAGAAAAAGGAAATCACCGCTCTAACAAGAAGATACTCCCAAAATCTGCGAACCAGTGGAAATTCATATGGAGCATAGCAGCCCAGTTTCCGTCTCTGTAAGATCAAAAACCTTGCACCACTTTAGTGAGGAACAATGAAAATGTATACACAGCAGACACCTAAGATTTTTTAGGAAAATATCAAATGACCAGCATACAGACACGATACAATTTTCATGACACATGGTAGATATGAGGACTAGCATTGGATAATATATAGATTATTTGCTAAACGGTCTGAAATAGGAATGTGAAAGTACAGAAGAATTAATGTTTTGAATTATAATCTTTTCTTTTGGCAAATTAACTTGGACAGTTTTCTTTGTAAAAGAGAATGCTGAAACTAGGGCAAAAATTAGCTCTCAAGTTCATTTCTATATGACATTAATCTGGATGGTTGATCAAAACATGCGAACATGGACGTGCAGTGTTAAAAAGTTTGTTGTTGAGAATTCGAGAACATTTGTGAAAACAATAGGTTACAGCATGCTCACTGGAACGTTGATGCCCTGCCAATGCAGGTATGGGGAAGAATGCTTAGATGGGCTCAGAAACAAACAAAAAATGGACTTGCAGGAGCAGCATTGATGTTAACTACAACCCCTGTGATGGCCAAAGCAGACTTGTGGCAGGGAAGTCTTAGTTTTACTCCGTTAAAGAGGCATGGCATAGCTCAAAAGAAAACCACTGCAAAAATGGAAGGTAACAAAAAACTTAAGGAAGAGAAGGGGAGGGAAGAATTCTGAAGCACCAAAGAAGAGCTCGAATTGATGTTGGACGGAGGACTGAGCACTGAACAGGATGAATTGTGCTGAATGAGTCGTTTTCTTATAGTATTTTGTGTATGGTTGTCAGCTAGCCAACCCAAGTTGACCTTTGCAAAATTTGTATGTCAGGCAAGGAGCTCAAGCCCCCCAGATTGCTTTCTGTCCCCCGTGACTCCCAGCTAAATCTCAAAGCTCCATACCAGGTACCTCTCACTACCCTCAAGATTATCACAAAATCCACATATGAAGCCTTAAAAACATATTGTCTAAACCACAATATGACCTCTTCCACCATTGAAACTAGGGACCCTTACTACCACTGTCCAATGCCCAACAAACATAGTTTCTCATTTGGGGGGCCTCACAACTTCATGCATAAATGATAAATGTGGGTAACTGCAAAAAAGTGCACCTTGAAAAATGAGGGGAGATGGGAGAAGGGTCACATGCACAAGGAGATGACATAATACAGTGAGATGCATGTGTGTTGTTACAGCAAATATGATAGCGATTCTCTCGCTATGAAAAGGGTTCATTTTTGAGATTAATCCCATCTATTGCCTGCACAGGCAGCTGCTTCAAGGCCTACCTGCCATCCTTTTCTGCCTGTCCTGAGACACAAAATATACAAACATGATCACACAATCTGATGAATACTGAACGAAGATGAAGGTGTATAGAAGTGATAAATCATACAGAGGGGCCTCAAACCTGTGTGTCAAGGATTGGGGCAGAAGAGCTGGAAGTGGTGTTGACGACACAAAGAACAGCTCTGAGAGTGTCATACTTGAGACGGATCCCAAAAGACAGCAGCAGTCCACCATGAATGATGATGATGATGATGTAGGCAACAGCAGAGGGAGTGAAACATAGTCCTCTGACCAGCAGGACGTCAGTGTAGACTCTGGGCAGGCAAAACAAGGTGTCCAGGCTGAAAGCACTACTTGGCTGACGATGATAATGCACTAGGACAGGGTGGCAGCAAAACACAGCTGCTCAGCTGCCAACAGCAGATCAGGCCTTGCAACAGCACTCTATCAGGGCAGAAGCTTCTGGGCAGTGGACAGCAGCTCCTGGGACAGAGTGACAGCAGCTGGGACAGGGCGGCAGCCTCTGGTGGCAGGCCTCTCTCCTCCCCTCGTGCCCTCTCAACCTTTGGAAACTGTAATCTTTACCTTTGAGAGAGTGGTTATCTCATCCAAATGTGAAAATGCGTCTCAAATATCAAAATATGCCAGCAAGCAATAAGCTTCCATCAGTGGCAAAATCTTCCAGTCCACTCTACTGTGAAAATTTCAGAGTCAGGATAATTCTGTCTTTTAACATGAAGACATATTTTCTTTGTGCTGTCTTTCAAACATAGACATTGCCTGAACTTATTCTTGCATTTGTAGGATTAGGGATTCTGATCACAAACAAGAAAAAGCTCTAATTATGAAATGATGCATAAACCTCGATCATGCCCAAAAAGGGCTATACAGGTCCTCAAACATATGTGGATGGAAAAGACGTGAACCAAGTCACTAACAATGTCACCATACCTAACATAACAGTTAGATTGTCAAACACTGAGTCAAATTAAAAACCAATCACAAGACTTTGGCATGTACAACTTCAAACAAGAACCAAACTGAATTGGAAAGCATGAAAATAATAAAATCATCCTGTTTCCAGGGGTCTACTTTCTTTTTGAAGAAACCTTACCAGAGCAGTTTTCTTGTGTGCCTTCAACACGTTGATCACCTCTTTATGATTCAGCTTGGGAACAAAATCAACAAGTAAAGTTCCTGAATGATTCATCAGTAATCAAACCAGGAGACTTGACGGGCAACACCATTGGAGAAAGATAACTGTAAATAGCCTTGCCTTGATAATTGACAATAAAAAGTTCACGTGCTGCCCAAGCTGAAAGTCGTAACACGACAGGCCCACTAAGGCCCCAGTGTGTTACTAGCATAGGTCCCACCTATACATAGAAGAATTGCATATTTAGAGCATAGTTCAGTCACAATACCCTCATATGCATTACAGGCTCATATTTCTAACCTGGCCATTTGGAAATCACATCTATTTTGGATGTTCAAATCTAACAAAAATTCTTACTGCTTACCTGATTAAACTTGGGGTTCCTGTTTTTCTGGCCAAGGACCTCAAGTTCAGCTCGAACCTCTGCAAAGCTCACCTAATAAGAGAAGAGGTATTTAAATGACTTTAACTGACGCTGTGATTGCCACGTGGTAATGTTGGAAAAATAAATGACTTTTTGACGAGAGACGATCTTTCAGAAGGACTATCCCTAAAGAAAGCCAATATACATCACTCTCTCACTAGGGTTTATTCAACACACTACAGAATATAAAAAACAAAAATAAGTAGTGTTGAGGCGGTAGATGGCATCCTGTTTGGCATCCCATGCATCATATTTGTGAAGGAAGCTTACTCCAGAAAGCTTCTGCAGTTCCTTGTCAGCCACTTTAAAGGTGAAAAGACTAGGAAGTGGATTTATCAGAGAGTGCCCCAGCTGTTTTGCCAGGCGATAGCCCTGGATAAAAACCTGCCACATATAAGAAGCCAGTATAGTGGAACACACAAAATCAACCACAAATGTTCAGTATTGACCTGTTGGGAGCTTCCAGTAGCTAGAAGAACAAAGTTTGCATCTTCTGTTGAACGCCTTGGATGATTCACTCCACCAATTTGTACACTAAATGTAGAGTCTTGTTTCGAAGAAACTTTGACAACTGGCATTCCCGTTTGCAACAAGACTGGCATCATAAACTCCAAACCAGTGAATAGAACACCTCTGCTAACCATGATTCCAAAATGGAGAAAATTTGCAAGACTTCAACTTGATTTATTCACCTTTCTATAACTTTTTAGTTCATAATTTAGTGGAGCATCAAAATGTTGCACCCTTATTTATACTCCATAATTAGTGCCTAAAACAGTTCCAATAACCCTCTCTCTCAACTCAAAGCACTGGTGACGATGGCTGTGTACTGGATGTGGAGGCTTCCTAACTGTTTGAAACAGTTTACAATGGATGTGACAAAATGAGAGAATAAGGTTGTATAGGAAAGAGTTGGAGCTGTAGATGGAACGCACTTCTGGAGAGTCAGATGTCAGCCACATTGGAAAGTTGAACACAGGTGGAAATTGAAGCTGACATGAAAAACTAAAAACTTATAGATGGAAAGTAATCCTGCAAGAGTCAAGTGCCAGCCACATTGGAAACATTTGAAGCTGAAATGTGGAGTATTAAACATTTGAAATTGCTTCATGGGTTGGAGTTTATTCACGACTTCTGTATTCATGCAAAATGGTGTACGATGCTTTCAGTGTTCAGGATTGGGATTCAGCAAGGTTTATTGTTCTGATAGTAGTCATATGCCTTTTTGGTTATCATTTAGATGTGCATATGGCCTTTTCATGCTGGCAAGATGGCCACTTGCATCTAATTATTTAGTTCAAAAATGTTTCTTCTTGCTATACTTTTGCTTCTTGACCTCATAAACACAAAAGCATATATACAATATAAAAACATCAGAATGTGGGCCCCATGGAAAATACAGATTCGGGCTTTCCAAACTGTTTACAACTAGGTACAATGGATTTAAACATGAGCTCTTGCTTCCATAGACAACCTAGATCTTCATTTGCGCCTATGACATCATTTGTCCAAGGAATGATTGAAATTCTGGGACATTGGAAAGGAGAGTGCAGAAATTCTTACCCCTGTCTACACTGCATTATTAGATTACAATTGCGAGTAACTGCAATTGTGCCTTGAAAAGGTTTTTATGGGTAAGCACATAGTTCTTTAAAAACCAAATTCAAGTGCAATCTCAACTCCAGTGCTAAATGTATAGGAGGTACCTCCCAGCTTTTGAGCTTCTTGCAAGAGGCAGTCAATAATAGTTTGGGAAGAATTACTTGCTGGGAACATTCGACCATCTTCCTCGATCTGCAGAGTGACAATTCCATTCAAGCACTGGGATCTAAATATTGCATGTTAGCACTAGTTCCATGTCCTCTTTCTCTTGGTTTTTGTGTGCTTTCAAGGTCTTTCTTCCATCACTCTAGTCTCATGAATAGAAACAAAACACATCATTGCATCTCACAATGATAAGAATTGTGACTTTGCATTTCTGCATCTTTTGTAGTTGAAAGGTATCCTGAATCCTATTGAATTGTTATTCTTCTATGAATGCAGATAGAAGTTGCAAGAAGCACCTACTAACTCATAGAGATGCCGAAATGTGAGTGTAGTGGCAAAGTCACAATCCTACTCCTATTCGTATATTCTTACCAGTTAAAAATATCCTGAATCTCTTGGGATTGGCATTCTTTTATCGATGCAAATAAAAGTTCCCAAAAGCTCCTTCTAACTGACAAAAGCTGCAAATAAGGGAGTACCAGAAAAATCTCAATCATAGGAATTGTGATTTTGCCACTACACTCGCAATCATGCACTTCCATCAGTTAAGCTATCCTGAATCCTTTTGATTGACACTCTTTTACTAATGCCAATAAAAGTTGCAATAAGCACCTTTAAAGAGACCCCTCGTTCACTGAACCACTGTGCAGTATCTTTTGGCCCATGTAGACGAAAGAAGGAACCACGCAACTCTTTATAGCCCCTTGGATATTGTCCTGATAAAAGCTAACAGCAAAACCTTACATCAATGCTTTAATGTAGAATTTTAACCATTCATGAATCCCCAAAACAAGCATCATGAAGAAAATATAATGCATATCAGTACCCCATATGCCACATGAAATGGTAGTAGAAAAATTTTCCTATGCAAACACCACAATCATTCCCAGACACCTACTGCTACATATGGACAGATAAAGCTGCTTTTTCGGAATCATTGCAATATGCATGAACACTGAAATAGATGTTTATGGATATTACTGCAGAGCAGCAGATTGCACCTACTTCACAGTATTCACCACAAACACACAAGAAATATTTATCATGCCTAATGTCTTGTTGGGCCACATTCTGTACATTAACTTGTGCTAGTAATTTTCTTGCTCGTAAGTCAACAGCATGGTTCAGAATTTCCTACAATCTCGGGGTAGACAGCAGTCCTGCCCAGGCTGAGGTGACTAGGATGTCATTATTTGGGCTTGTTCTAAGGGATGCATGGCCACCATTGCTCAAGTTTCACAAAGAAGGCCTTGCAGGCAAAGCATTATTTGTGCTTTTCAGCCACAAGTAAATGCTTGGAAGACACTACTACTGACCGGGTGGTGTCAACAATTACCTTCATTCGAGCACATGGTGAACTGACACTGGGCTATTTCTTGTACTTGTCTAGAGAAGCACTCAAAGGATGTAAGTTTTCATTTTGCAGAAAAACATTCAAGAAAAGCATACCAACACTGAAGGTTATGAACTTTAAAGTATTGAGCTATTCTTCCATGTCTCTAAATATGAGAAATGTAACTGCTAGGAATGAATGGATCTCCAGAAACATATGGAGTGTCAGCCAGTGTCTTTTCAAGATTCACGAATGGAATTCTAGAGATATGGCCAGATTACAAAAGCTTTAAAATTAAGACAAAGATTTGCACAAATCATCTGTTTTAGAAGGACCTTATAAGACCTGCATAGTGAGAATATACTTAGGATATGTCATTACCAATGGATCATCAAAGAGACCTGTTGTTATATTGCATCTTCCTCCTCCAGATACCTTAACCTGTTTGAAATTACACTTTTAAGGATCTGTGTAATAAAAGCACTCTCATTTATGATGACGTATCCAGCCAAGCACCACTCTATGCTATACAAATTTTAATATGTATGCTATTGCAATTACAAATACTTCGAATTTGACATCAAGATGTGTCACAAAACACACAGAAGATGGTCCTTCAGAAAATAAAGATCTTGCTCTTCCATATTACATGGTTGTATCAACTCCCAGAGTATCATGCATAAGACTATAGACACTACTAAGAGGGCATGGGCACCGTTTGATTGCAACAAGGGCATGCAGCAACTAATAAATTCTCCTCAAAAACCTTTTTTTCTTTTCACAAATCTTCCATTTTTTTAGAATGAATCAACAAGTCCACTTGACTAAAGTGCAAGCTGCCTGAAAGCTAAATGCCCCTCTGATTTGCAACAAGGGCAAGCAGCAACTAATAAATTCTCCTTGATAACTTTTTACTTTTCACAAAACTTCCATTTTCTTAGAATGAATCAACAAGTCCACTTGACTAAGGTGCAAGCTGCCTGAAAGCTAAATGCCCCTCTTCTTGTAATTAACCAAAAACCCTTAATACTTTAGTGATTTTTTGACTGTGTTTTCTGCTACTACATTCAACCTACAGAAAGAAGGCAAAACATTGGCCAAATATCACATGAATTATGACCTAGTAAGGTAGTTCTGCAATGGATAATGTTGAGAAAGTTCCAATAAAACCAAATTACCAAAACACAGTGAAGATATATCACACAGAATAAAATTCACGAAGAAATAATACAGTTGTATTCTACACAAGACAATTAGTACCTATTGTCCCACTATAAAAAGAATACATGGATTTTGACCTTGGAAAGAAGTTGGTGCTTTTCATAAACACGAACATCTAGGTAAGGACAAAGTGACTTTGCCTTGATTGCTCCAAAGATTCCAGCTGCCCCACCACCAACGACAATCAATACAAGCCCTTTGTGTTGTTGATGGTGATGATCACTCATAGTCTGCTTCACATTTGACAAGAAGGGTTAGTGAGCCCATTAAATTTATCAACTTCAATAACTACCAAATAGAGAGTAAAAAGACAATTGCAACACTTTCCCCAGCTAAGATCCAAAGTTGTAAAATTTCACCAATGCTTAACATTCTCCAAACATGTTTTTTGACTTAACAACCAAGTTAAAAAACCCAGCTCCTAGCACGGAGTTGTAACAAATCACCTTGGAGAGTCATAAGGCTTCATGCACCACTAGCAATGAGCCAAGGCTACTCAGAAGCAGAGACAATCAAAGAAGGCTCCTCCACTTAATAAATGTATAGAAACACTAACTCAATGGAAGTAGCGGATGACGAAGTAGAGGTAGACAAAGGCTCCAATGTAGATCCACCCTTCACTCCCGGACGAAGGTGTGGGTATATCCTCCAACACTTCTCCTCGAGGTGCAAGATCTTGCCACAATGAGGACACATGGGACATTCTCTACGCATCTCCACAAAAGCTGTATTAGAGTCGAAAGATGACTCTGACTTCTTTCTCTTCCCTTTCTTCTCCTTGGCTTGTGTACCTGTAGATAAATCCACATAAGCACAGCCATGTGCACGCCCTCTAGAAGTATCTGTCTCACTGTGACGCGCATCCTCCTCAACCACCAATGGAATTAGCTCCTCCCAAGTGAGTCTCTCGACTACGAGAAGTGAGAAGACTGGTGTAGAACACATCATATGTCGATGACGGAAGATGTGAGAGAAGTGTCATAGCTAGGTCCTTCGAAGAAATGTCTATATCAAGGAATGAAAGCTCATCCCGAATCTCCTCCATCCTGTGGATGTAATCCCTCATCGTACGGGAATCTGCAATAAAGAGTTGTTGTAGCTTCAACTCAAGAGATAAGCAATGCCCAAGTGTCTGGATCTGGAAGAGAGATGCCAATCTCCTCCAAATCGCTGCAGTGGTGTAGAGATGTCAAACATGCAAGAGCACAAAATTTGTGCAACTCAAAAGGAGAGAAGAGTGGGCTCTAGAATTCATTTGATCCCATAAAGCTGCTAAATCCGCAGTCCCACCATTATCAGAATCCATGGTAGGTCGAGGTATAGGGACAGTAACAAAATCCCAAAGGTCACAATCGTCAAGACACTCCATGCGGTGCAACCATGGAGAATAGTTTGTCCCATCCAGCTTATTGGATGCGGAGAGAGAGGGTAGGACTAGCACCTACTCAAGAGATGCCATCAATGCCAATTGGGAACTAGCAACCCTAGAAGAATATAACGAGAAAGAGTGACAAGATGGTGGTCTGTCTAAATGATCCCGAATCACACAATCCCCCATAGCATGCACGTCGGCCATAGATGTCCTTCAAGAAATACCCTAAGAAAACCAAGAAGATGCTGCTATTGGATTAAAGGTGACCAATAAGGGATGTTCTCGTCATAATAGAGGTCTGTTGGGCCATGGTATAAAAGAAAACTACTTGGGGCAAGGTAGACAGGGAGCTTCCAATGCCAAAGGGAACACACAATGCTAGGTAGAAAGAGGGAGCAGTAAATGCAAAGGAAAACGAGGATTCAACCTAGAAACGCAACTAATCCAGGGGTTGGTAAAAGACCAAGACTACCCGAAAATCAAGTCCTTGCAATAAACGTAAATCTATCTAATGTGAGCTTGCAATGGAGGCCGCCCAACACCAAAAAGAAGTCACCTTGGTCAAAAAAGACCAGCTAGTATGAGAATGCAGCAAAGAAAGAAATCTATCCACCTGTAAACAAATTGCCCAACAAAGAACGTGTGCCGTCTAGCTTGCAAATGTGCCGCCCAGGAGAACCAATGACCTGCCTACACACAACGCAAAGATATAGTGCTGCCTGCACAAAAACACAGGCAATGCAAGGCCTAGTTTTGCAAAATGTGTGCCCGGGGCTGCCTGTAAAAAAACGCAAATTTGTTTTAGTATTGCCATGCCAATAGAATGGCCACCTGGACTGTTTGATGCCACCCCAGTGTAGTAATGGTGCCGCCCAACCTAGTAGAGGCTGCCTAGGAGCAAAACGTAAATCTACCTTAGTAAATGCAACCTAAAAAATGATTAGAAACAAGCCGACCTGCCTTATTTGACTCCAAGTGCAGGGTCTACAGCATGTGGGAATGACGCCTAGCAAGTTTTGTCATGGACAGCAAACTCCTCTTTGAGATACCTTGCTCGCACACGTAGCTCTGATACCATGTGAGAGTGTGCAACGGAAAGAGGAAAGTGAATACAAAAAGGAGACAAAGAGAGAACACGAGATAGAAGAAACAATGTGACTGCAATGGCTGAAGGTACAACGCTACAACAACCAACCCCAAAACATAGCTCTACGCGTCAATGTGGGTGCCAAACGATAGTAGGGGGATGCGAGAATGAGGAGGGCTTGCAAATCATGAAGGGACAATGATGGATAATGAAAGTGAGAGGGCTGGCTACCCATATATAGGCAAAAAAGAGGAAAAACCCTAAATGTTTTCAAACCCCTAAAAAAAAGCCAAAAGTGCACAAAAAGAAATGCACTAATGTGCCTTGCATTTGAAGTGTCCAAAACACACAAAATGGCAGACAAATACAATATCAGAGCTCCTAATGTTCTCATCTGACTCAAACTGAGGCTCAGGGGTAGGAGATGACCACACATGACTGCTAACAAGCCCTCCCCTTGAAGTCCAAGCAATCCTTGATTGCACTGCAATTTGCCAAAAGCATCTATTACCACTATTAGAAATACATGCTGGCATCATAGTCAAACAACATATACACCTATTATTTAACCAAGCTCATGCCCTTTGCACGTCTAAAATTTCTAGCCACTTAAACTAGTTATGATCCACATACATGAATCATAACCACTGTCAAAAGCTTAGGAGATGCATCCACATGCCAAAACCCAACACTATTCTGATCACCATGGCAAAATAATGCATAAACTGAGCATAAACGTCTCATAGCAACAATATACCACATGATACTCGCATAAAGCATACATTACTTGCAAACTAGATGTGCCTTGTGCAAATGTACTTGTCTTGGATCACCTTCAAGTGTACATTACATATCATTTAAGTGTCCCATACATACCTTGCAAATGTACATCACATCTACATGTGCATTCCGTATACTCCATACATACTAGTAGCCTTGCAAATGTATAGTTTCAAAGCCTAGATGCAAACTATACACAATTGCATACCAACTCGCTGTGACTAGTATATTGAATAGTGATCCCAATGGCAGAAATACTATCAATATACAATACCCTAGATGCAAACCAAGTACATCCAAGATCCATTACATGGTTAAGCCCTCCATCACTCAAGGAGCGGAGTCCTGTTTTGCAGATTGTTGGTGCCTACCTCTATTGTCCACACCCTGTTCACGAGGATATCTCAATTCGATCTGCTATCTGCTGCTGATATACACCTGGTGCCTGCTGTCCAGCCCTCACCCCCTGTTGGAGACTGTTCTTAGCCTGTCTACATCAATCAGCTAGCTGTGCTTATTGTTGCAAATCATCTACCAACCTACATTTGACCCAAATTTGTTACCACCTGCTAATGTCATCTTCCACTGCTACATTTATTGTCCAACTTGGTCGTACAGCCTCTTATGTCATCCATACAGCTGCATTTTTGCTACAGCAGTCGGCGCCTGACTATATCAGATTGTTTCTCGTTGTTCGATTGTCCCGTCTGACACTGATCCAACCTCACATTGCTGTGTTTGCTACTGCTAGAAATCTTTCGAGGCTACCTACTGCAATTCAGGATCCATTACAGTACAACACACTCTCCAGCTCATGCTCCACACGGGTACGAGGGTTAGTATTCAATTTGCATTGTGTGTTTGTGTAAACGCCCCGAACAACGTAGTATGCTTAACAATTATGATTTTCGCTTGTTTTCGAGATTTAATATAAAAGAGAATGAACACTTGTCACAACTCTATAGAAACAGAATTTGTATCCTTTTTCATTAATTTGTCTATATAATGATTTATTAAATTTATTTCCTTTGCACTAATTAGATATAAAGAAAAGTGCATTGGAGCTGGCCACTAATGAGTGGTCACAGGTTATGGTGGACCCACGGGGTGGGTTAGAGAAAAGATAGTTCACACTTCCACCTATATGGCCCGATTGGGCGCCTGTGACCAGAACTCACGCATATCAGGGTTAGACTCACACACAGAAAAGATTGTGCCTTGAAGTGTGGGCTAGATCCCCCAGAACAGACAGTTACAATCAACAAGATGACATGATCATGAAATGTGTATAATGTGCATGTGTGGGCCGAAAGCTTGAAATGCACATTTCTTTGCATAGGAAAGTCACATGAAGATTCTGATACCGTTTTTGCGATGTACACGGAAAAAGCTTTCATATGACACCCATATTGGGGGGGTCCCTAAATTTTAGGAGATCCCTAAATTTTAAGAGGTCCCTAAATTTTAGGAGCCTCGAATTAGCCTAAAAATGCTAGTCCTAAAAAATAGGGATATCATTCTAAAAATAGTAAGTTCTGTACTCTGACTGTGCTTACTAAATTTGGTTGTTTTTATTCTTGACAGTATTCAGCCCAAAAAGGAAGGCCATAGAAAAGAGACGAGTTCAAGACACTTGTCACACAAGTTTCCAGGTGTCCCACCACTTGTCACATCTCATGACATGTGGCTGGACACTTGTCTTGTGCTACTCCACTTTCCCCTTTTGTACTAGCTCTTCCCTCTCCTATAAATAAGAGCTCGTTTTTCTTCATTCAGCATCATTTTTCTTTGCTGTAAACTCATGTACAGCACCCACAGATAGCCAGAAACTAGCCCCATCCATCCCCATCATCATCCACCACTTCTCCATTATCAAATTCCTCCATTATCCCTCTTCTATCACTGCTGTTTTACAGGACAGCAAGCCTGTAAATTCATTACAGCACCTCCTTCTCAAGCTCTTTCTTCCATTTTAGCGACAAGAAGCAAGCCCTATCCATGTACTACTGTTCAACGATGGAGAAAGGCTGATTTTCCCTCTTTCTTCTCTCATAACTGTAAAGAAATCAGTTCTTATCATTGCATAATAGATAATGCATGTGTGTTTGTACATCTTTGCATAATCTTGTGAGAGTGAGAATTACTTCTTCTCACTCTCACGTTGATTGTAACTGAGCTCTTCCCTAAGGGACTTGGGTTGAGCAGAAATACATTCCTTCGGGGGGGGTTGCCCATCTTCAACCCTCAATCTTGTCTCCATTACTTTTACATTTTCATGGCTGTAATTTTGTAAGTAATTTTCATTTTCAGCTTTAAGTGTTCATTCTCTTTTATATTAAATCTTGAAAACAAGCGAATATCATAATTGTTAAGCATACTACGTTGTTCGGGGCATGTACAACACTTAAGCTGAAAATGAAAATTATTCACAAAATTACAGCCATGAAAATGTAAAAGTAATGGAGACAAGATTGAGGGTTGAAGATGGGCAACCCCCCCTTCCCCTCCCCGGAAGGAATGTATTTCTGCTCAACCCAAGTCCCTTAGGGAAGAGCTCAATTACAATCAACCTGAGAGTGAGAAGAAGTAATTCTCACTCTCACAAGATCATGCAAAGATGTACAAACTCACATGCATTATCTATTATGCAATGATAGGAACTGATTTCTTTACAGTATGAGAGAAGAAAGAGGGGAAATCAGCCTTTCTCCATCGTTCATCAGTAGTACATGGATAGGGCTTGCTTCTTGTTGCTAAAATGGAAGAAAGAGCTCGAGAAGAAGGTGCTGTAATGAATTTACAGGCTTGTTGTCCTGTAAAACAGCAGTGATAGAAGAGGGAATATGGAGGAATTTGATAATGGAGAAGTGGGGGATGATGATGGGGGATGGATGGGGCCAGTTTCTGGCTATCTGTGGGTGCTGTACATGAGTTTATAGCAAAGAAAAATAATGTTGAATGAAGAAAAACGAGCTCTTATTTATAGGAGAGGGAAGAGCTAGTACAAAAGGGGAAAGTGGAGTAGCACAAGACAAGTGTCCAGCCACATGTCATGGGATATGACAAGTGGTGGGACACTTGGAAACTTGTGTGACAAGAGACTTGACACTTGTCTCTTCTCTATGGCCTTCCTTTTTGGGCTGAGTCAAGAATAGAAACAACCAAATTTAGTAAGCACAGTCAGAGTACAAAATTTACTATTTTTAGAATGACATCCCTATTTTTTAGAACTAGCATTTTTAGGCTAATTCGAGGCTCCTAAAATTTAGGGACCTCCTAAAATTTAGAGACCCCCCCGATATGGGTGTCATATGAAAGCTTTTTCCGTGTACATCGCAAAAACGGTATCAGAATCTTCATGTGACTTTCCTATGCAAAGAAATGTGCATTTCAAGCTTTCGGCCCATACATGCACACATTGTACAAGCATTTCATGATCATGCCATCTTGTTGATTGTAACTGTCTGTTCTGGCGGATCTAGCCCACTTCAAGGCATCAATCCTTTCTGTGTGCGAGTCTAACCCTGATATGCGTGAGTTCTGGTCACAGGTGCCCAATCGGGCCATATAGGTGGAAGTGTGAACTATCTTTTCTCTAACCCACCGCGTGGGTCCACCATAACATGTGACCACTCATCAATGGCCAGCTCCAATGCACTTTTCTTTATATCTAATTAGTGCAAAGGAAACAAATTTAATAAATCATTATATAGACAAATTAATGAAAAAGGATACAAATTCTGTTTCTATAGAGTTGTGACAGCCCTCAGTTTGCTACATTGAGCAGCGTATATATTCAGCATTCTTTCTATCATCTTCAGCGTTCATTGCCTTTGAGTTACCCTAACCCTAACCATGTTCTTTATCAATCTAAATTTTGTGTTTGTTATCTGGAGAGCAATATTTTTTGACATCTCATGCATATGGTCCACCATCCTCTCTCTCTCTCTCTCTCTCTCAGTTGAGTGCTCAATTTGTACACATGCCATTTGTTGGGTGAATCCTATCTCTCAATATACAACAGCTTTCACACCGCCAACTTCTCAACCTGCACTTGGATCCACCACATAAAGACCACCTATTTATGGTGGGCACTTTGGGGCTATTCCTAAAGTGTACTCTGCTCCTCCCCATCCTTATCCTACATTCAGCACTAAGACTCCTCTTGCAATGGCCAAAAACACAATTAGGGAAAGACTCATATTCAATGGGTCGAATTCCACTACTTGGTCCAATTCAATGCAACAAGTGTTTTGAGTCTCAAAGAGTTTGAAAGCTTGTCCTTGAGTAAGAGCCTATGCCAAATCATGAACATAGACCTACCCCAATTATGTCCAACAATTGAGAGTTTGCAATGCCACACTTAATTTCAAGCTAATGCATGGGCTTTCATCTCAGTTGTACTCACGGCTTTAACATTTTTCCCTTGCATTTGCTCTCGGACTAAGTGTAATGCAACTCAAGATTGGAATAGAAGAATCAATATTGACTATGAATTCCAATTGTTCTCCATTTCAAGGGGGGTTGATTTGAAAGTCAAGTTAGCATAATACTTGTGATTACTTGCTAAGTTTGGTACTATAACTCTTCCAAAACCAAAAGGTGACCAAGTTATAATCTTCTAAATAAGTTGTCACCAAAGTACTTTAATTTCATTTAGCATGCTTTTCACTATTATGGAGGGAAATTTTGGATGTGGTCAAAAGTCTAGAACTCTAAATCTAGCAATTCACCTTAGGACAATTCTAAGAAACCAAATTGGCAAAATACCCCTTAAAACAATAGATACTATACTCATTGCCAAACAGCTTGGCTTAATAGACGAGGAGTGTCATACTAAGGCTAACGGTCATTCTCCTAGTCAAACCTTAGCCCCCCACCCCCAAAAACCCCCCAAGCTGAGAAAAGGCAAGTACCATTTTATCTGAAAATCAAAATCAAGGTGCCTATAATAACAACCAAAGGCTTACACCCCATTGGTAATGCAGCCTACTAGTCAGACTTCTCAATCAACACCCTTCCATTAGTTTATTTATTATACAATCACTAAGAAGTGATGCCTCTAAATCACTTAGATAATAGACTCAAAACTGTCATTGGCCTTGGAGATTTTGAAATATAATTACTTGTTGAAAGAGCAATTTAGCTTGCATGCTAACTTATGAACTTGAAAAATAACTAGCCAGCAGTATATGAAAACCTACAATAATAACATGCTGGAAAAAACCATTGTCCAATATGTATATCCATTGAAACACCTAGCATGTATTGTATGCATATTAGAAAGCATTTTTCCTCATGTCCTTCAATATCTATCTAAACAAACAAGCAACAATTTATTGGCAAATGGACCCTAGATAATGCACTTGAAATAACATCATGTTCTATCACATTGATACCACAATTTAGAGAAAATATGTTGATGATTGTGTGCATTTAACATGAATAAGTATCAATCCATATGTGATGCTTGTAGTTGTAGCTTTTTGGAAAGCTCTAAAGGCTCCCAAAAAGGTCATTCTTTAGTTCCAACGGCAGTGTCCTAATGGCTAAACCTTGGACTCACAATCATAAGAGTACAATTTAAGTGTAGTGTCCTAATGGCTAAACCTTGGACTCACAATCATAAGAGTACAATTTAAGTGTGGCCAGGTACTTCACGTGGTTGGACACTTTGTTCACATGGTGTGCTCGTGGCCCACTTGAAACCTCATTTGCTCCTCATCGATGGCAGGGTCACAAAAAAGGAGGACACCAGCACCAACAAGCTCTATCGTTCACGCTAGCAAACTATCCTATCTACTCATAGGAACAATGCTAGTATGACATATTGGCTAGGTAGTATTTGGAGGGAGATTTGCCGCCCCCACCATTTCCAAAATCTCTCTTGTGGGCGATTAAGTGTGTGTGTGTGTTATCGCGAGAGGACAAAAAAAAAAGGCCGCTTTGCAAAATCCATCTCCTTGATACTGCCTCCATCATCCATGGAATTGATTTAACAAGCCAAAACACTGGCTTGAGGACACAGAGGGCCCTGACAGAGGATACACCTCGCAGACAAGGTTTGATGCGGAAATGTTAGTAACAATGGAGCTAAGTTCGACGCGAGACTTTGATGCAAAGCTCAGTACCTGTTGCTGCTGTGCAAGCACGAGGTGCTGTCTTGTTATGGTTTTGTCGCCATGGCTGCCCGCTGCCAAAGCACCGCTCCCACGCGTCCATGGCGAGAAGCAGGACTGAAACACAATCTGCGAGGAGGAGGCCGCCATACGGTATGGGACCCCCTCTAGGATTCTTTTCTTTTATCTTTCCCCTTCCCCTTCCCCTTCCTACTTCTTCCTTCATTTTTCTTTCTTTTTTTTTTGTCTTTTCCCTTTTTCTTCTTTTCCTTCATTTTTCCCGATCCCACCCCCCCCCTTTTGGTGAAAGTGCCCTTTTTTTTTTAATGAAACTCTAATTATCACATAAACCTATTTTTTGTGAAAGTTCCTAGGGAAATTATATTGCCAATTTTTTAATAAAAATTAAACCACCTCTTATTTTTGCATTTCCAAAGGCAAGAACCAAATATGTCAATTGCCAAACCTACATGGCAATCATAGCATGTACTTTTGATAGTTGAAAAATGAAAATTTCAATTCTAAACTAACAAACTTGAGGCAAAAGGTTAAATATACACTTCCACAATCCACTCTCCATAAGTAGTATGGGTCCCATTGCCCAAACCCCTAAAAATATGAGGCAAAAGCCCAAATATAACTACTCACACTTTCACTCACAAGTCCCACAGCAAAAAAAAAACGAAGCCAACTTGGAGATTAGCAGTTGGCAACTCAATGGCAAGCCTTTTCTCTCTCCACAATGCATATCGTGTGGGTGGGCATATGGTTAAGGCTCTCTCTCTCTCTCTCTCTCTCTCTCTCTCTCTCTCTCTCTCTCTCTCTCTCTCTCTCTCTCTCTCTCTCTCTCTCTCTCTCTATGGGTAGGTATATTGCTTAATGGGATTAGCATGTCCACATCATTGTGGCAAGCTATCCACAACCATGGTTCTTCTGAGATGAACACTTATGGTAGCATACAGAATAGTTGCCAAATATTTTGTTGTTTTTTTTTCTCTACCCTCAAAGGCAAGGACCAAGACACTGAGCATGTTATGACTTTGAGGGAGCTGAAAGACTTTCTCCATGTTCCAACCTACAAGCTGAGCAGTGGAAGGAAAAAGATTAGCAATGGGAGCATGCGATGGCAAAGTAGCACATGAGCAGCACATCCAAATTATGGCATGATATTTGCCCCTATTGCAAATGATGATGCATTGTGATTCAAGCAAGATAAGGTGTTGGGTGCTTGAAGCTATAACTCATTTCTATTTCAAACAATGATGCATGTGTGTAGCCTTGGGTTTTAAGTTGATGTTGGGGTTGTTTTACTATTATCACAATAGTCCATTTACTCTTTACTTTGTGTTATCATGGCATCTGCTTCTGGGGGTAATGCCATTTTCAACATAAACAAGTTAGATTTAATTATTGCAAGACCTAGTTATGGTAGCTCTTGATTCAAAGGAAACAAATTCAACCCTTGAAATATAAAGGCATAAAGCCCCAAAAGTTTGATGTAAAGGCTTAGGCTAATCTTGATGAGTTATGCAAGTCCACCATTATCTTGTATTTGTCAAAGTAGGTTTATTTTAATGACATTGGGATGGAGGGTGGTGCTTAGGAGCTATGGGAGAAGATACGTGGTCTCTATGATAAACAAAGCCCTGCTTCATAGTTATATTGGCTTAAGAAACTGATGGACCTTCGTATAAAGGAAGACACTACTATGTCTGCTCACTTGAATTAGTTTTATTCCATTTCTAGCCAACTTACTTCATAGGGGATTACCTTTCAAAGAATGGCAAGGCTATGTTCTTGCTTATTACTCTCCTTGAGGCTTGGGATACTTTTTGCACTACCATAAGCACTAATGTTCTTGAAGATGGGTTTAAGCTCAAGGATGTAGAGGGTGCCTTGCTTATTGGACAAAGTAAATCAAAAGAATATCGATGCAACCCACATCTCTCATGCACTTACTATTAGATATCATAATAATGGCAAATATATTAATGACCACCATGTGAGAGATACATAGTGGAACAGTCAAAGCCTAGATTTCACAGGCAAGGTCACGTGAAATCCAATGGCCCCAAGCTATCTCTTACACACACACCCTTATTGTAGGGCAACATGGTCGTATTCAGCATAAACACAAAGTCTAATGTTGAGATTGAGGAGATAAATGCATTGGAGTATAGTTCTAATGAGTACATTTTGGTTGCTTCTTCACCTAATGCCCAGTTAACTAATACCCAGTCATCTTTCTCTCAATATTGGTTGCTTGATTCAGGGGCTTCCTTTCATGTGACCCCACATCGTGCTTGATTCTATATTATCGTCCTATGAAAGGTTCTATGAGACTTGGAGATGATCATGTTTGTGACATTGTTGGCATTGGAGATATTCATTTCCAATTTGCTACTACTAGTGCTTGATTTGTTTTGCGTGATGTATGCCATGTATTAGCTTTACCTAAGAGCCTTATCTCTGTAGGACAATTAGATGATGTTGGATATCATATCTATTTTAATGTTTATGCATGAAAAATCACTATTGGGAACCTCATTTTGGCTAGAGGTGCTAAGACCAATAGTATTTATCCCTTACTTGTATCTAGCAGTACTGATCATGTTTTGGCCATGACTAATCTTCCGCATGTATCTCTTTGGCATCGCCGTGTTGGGCATAGACCCTTGAAAGGAA
Source organism: Lygodium microphyllum (assembly GCF_053477565.2). NCBI lineage: Eukaryota > Viridiplantae > Streptophyta > Polypodiopsida > Schizaeales > Lygodiaceae > Lygodium > Lygodium microphyllum. Next base: position 36,599,007 of record NC_141153.1, on the reverse strand, counting down.
TGAAAGTCTCGATTTGTTTACAATATCTTCTTCCCCTTAATTTTTTATGTTTTGATTCATATGCTCATTGTTTATATAGCAAGTAAACACGTATCACATATAAAAAGTCTAGCAATATGCGCATGGGTAAGCCTTAGGTCTAGTTCATTTGGATATTTGTGGTTCCATGGCTTGGGTAGTGCAAAGTATTTCATTACATTCATTGATGATTATACGATTAAGATCTAGGCATATCCCATAAGGTAGAATTTAGAAGTGTTACCGATGTTTCAACACTTTATTGCCATGTTTGAGAACTAGTCTAGGCATAGGATTAAATACCTATGATCTGATAATGGGGATGAATATATCCCTAAGGCATTTGAGCAATTTTGTGATGAGAGGGATATTAAGTGTCAGTTGACCTCCTCGTACATCCCACTCCAAAATGGTATTACAAAGCACATGAATTGAACTATTCAAGAAAGAGTCCACAGTATGCTTAGCCAAGTAAGCTTACCACATACATTTTGGATTAAAGTGGTTTCTATTGCCATTCAGTTGATCAATAGATCCCCATGCATTGCTCTTGGTGGTAGAGTTGCAAAGGAGGTATCTAGAAAACTTCCTTATATGCCCATTTGTGAGTCTTTGCACGTGAGGCATTCTACCATATTCCCAAGGACAAACGCAATAAGATGGATTCGAAGTTTTGTCAAATGCATATTTCTTGATTACGGTAATGTAACTAAGATGGGCTATTATGTTGGGATATATAGGTTTAAAAGGTTATATGCAATCATGATATTGCACTTTATGAGAGTAAAATGCATAAGCAACCAAAGCTAGTGATTGAGGTGTGTAAGGTAATCTTTCGGAGTGGTCTTGCTCCTAATAAGGTATAGCTAATCCTAATTAGACAGCTTATAGTTGCTGATGGTGTAGTGGCCCAAGATTCGCTTGTTGTGTAGGATTATGATATTGAATAGAGAGGGTTACAATCAGATCTAACTATTGCAAGAACAATCAATCTTTCCTGTGCAACCATCAATGCATGCACGAATGAAAAATAAACAGTAGCAAGTGATTTTAGCATAGGAAGTAGCCCCACCCAAATCTAGGGTTTCTCTTTTAAGGTCCCACCTTATTCTTAGGGTTTCCTTTCCTACTTGCAACCTTTTTTCAAGATCCGCAAGTTATTTTGCAAATCTGATTAATTATGAGAACTCTATTTTATCCTTATGAAAAATTTGGTATTTTTGTCCTAAAAGATAATATGGGCATTCATGCCTAAGCAATTCATGTGTTGTCCCTAACCCTCGCTAATAGGATTTCAAATGCTTTTCGAAGTCTGTTTGGACTTTAGAATTTGTATCGACAAATTCTTATCAATGTCCAACAAGTCCTACAGACTTTTGATATTTATTTAATTTCTTGATACTGATAGTTTCAGGGTTGTTGAGTATTTCATAGTTATTTTGCTTCAACGTTCTTGATATTTTAGGTTAGGTTTTCACACTTATTCATATTGACACTCTCGCTAATATAATCATTAATATTAACATTGCGTGTGCTTTTAGCAAGAAAATAATTTTTATTTTATTCTATTCATATTCCATGGTTTAAGACAGTCACTCTTGGGAGAGAGCCATACAGTCTAAGTTTGATTCATTTAATGAGAATCATACATGGAATTTGGTTCCATTGCCCAGTGGAAAACGTGCATTGCCATATAAGTGGGTGTATGAGTTGAAGAGTGCCCCTGGTCAACATATAGGGCCTGTTTGATTGCTAGGATTTTAAATAGGAAAAGGGAGTTGACTTTAATGAGATATTCTCTCCTACTGTCAAGATGACAATCCTTTGCTTGGCTTTGACCTTGGTTGCACATATGGATCTAGACTTGAGCCAAAAAAAAATTAAGATGACATTCTTTACATGGGGACGTGAATGAGGATATCTATATGCAATAGCCTAAAGACTTTGTGGAAAAGGGTAGGGAACACCTAGTGGGCAAGTTGAGGAAGAGTCTTTATGGACTTAAGCACACACCTAGAAAATAGTATCATAAGTTTAATGCCTTTTATGCATTCATAGGGTTATTCCCGCAGTGATCTGGATCCATGTCTTTACACGAAGAAGACTCATGATGGTAGCCTTATCATTTTCGTACTATACCATTGATGTCATATTAATTGTTGGGAGTATTCATGATGAGCTAGACACTTGAAGACTTAGCTCAAGAAGAGCTATGAGATGAAGACAAAGGGCATGCCTCTTCATACTTAGTATGTGCATTATGTGTAATCACTCTAAGGAACTCCTCTGCTTGTCATAAAATGAGTATATTTACAAAGTACTTGAGTGGTTCCATATACAGAGTGGTACGCCGATTAGCAGCCCTTTATCTTCTCATGTTGTAAAGGTGAGTAAAGCTAATTGTCCCTAGCCAAATGATGAGGGTTGAGATGGCTAAGATCCCATATGCATCCGTAGTGGACAACTTGATATATGCCATGATAGCCACTAGATCAAACATAACATTTGTACTAGGAATTGTGACTCATTATATGGTGACATTTGGCATGTGCCAGTGGAATATCATAAAGAGTATCACGAGATACCTTAATGGCACCATAGACTTATGCCTTTGCTATGGCACCAAGGACACTGGAGTCATGGGTTATGCAAACTCTGATTATGTAGGACATGCAAATAGTAGGAAGTCCACTTTGGCTATGTCTTTACCTTTTTTAGAGGTGGTATTTCTAAGATATTTAGCATATAGAAATGCATATCAAGGCTAAGTAAATTGCAGCTATTAAGGCTTGTAAAGAAGCCCTATGGTTTGGTTGCTTGGTTGCAGACCTTGGTATCATAGCTATAACTCTTACATTTCATTAGGTCTCTATGAGTGTCATCTAGTTGGCACATAATATAGTCTTTATGCAAAGACCAAGCATATTGAGATATGTTATCACTTTATAAGAGAGGTGATTGAGGACAAGCATATAGAGCTGGTTTAAGAGGTCTATAGATGAGAATCTTGCAAATATGCTCACTAAAAGTTTCCTAGTAGAATGTGATGTTTTCCTTAGAAAGATGATGGGTACTGAATGAGATGATATGTATTCCTTATCCAATTGTACTTACATGTACACTTTGTACTTTCTCACTTTTTTCTTATTTTCTCCTCATTCGGGCATATTTTCCTTCAAGGGTTACAGACTACATGTGCCTAGCCACCCACATTTATATTGTGAAAGGTAGAGCAAGAGTAAAAGCATAAGAAAAAGCAAGAGCTATGGAGGTTCAAGTAAGAAAGATCAAGACGGTATGTGAAAAGTCCAACAATCATAATGTGTGATATGCCTTCCCTTGTTCTATTATCATGTAAAGATAAATTAATAAAGTGATAGTGATGGGTGGCCACCACTTGCAATGTACATGTGTGCGGGCACTAAGTGTATAGTAAATGTAGATGGCTAGGCATAGGTAGCCTTTAATCCCCAACAACCTTCTAGTTAAAGGCGAATGTGCCTGGGTAAGGAGAAAACAACAAAATGTGATAAAGTACAATGAGTACATTTAAATACAACATGACAAGGAATAAACATCATCTCATTCTATGCACATCATCTTCTTAAGAAAGGCATATTGTTTCACTGGGAGACTGCTAGTGAGCAAATTAAGAGCATTCTTGTTAGTTGAGATCTTGACAATATCAATGGACTTGTCCTTTACCGCCTCTTTGATAAAGTGATAGTGCACCTTAATGTGCTTGGTCTTCACATGGAAGATTGGTTGGTTTATGGGCCAACTAAATGGAACTCATAGTATCTAGATGCAATGTAGTAGTTATAGTAATACCAAGGTCTACCACTAAATGGCCTAACCAAGGGGCCTTCTTGTAAGCTTCACTGCAAGTCCCTATGAAGAAAATCCATTTTCATATCCATATGGTGGTACAACTCAGATCCATTAGTGCAACCAGGGCCAATACCAAGCGTAGGATAGCCATCTTGACCACATGTGAAAATATATCATCTCAAAATCATCTTCATTCTTTTGCTTAAAACCCTTAGCAACCAATATGCCCTCCTATGCTGACTTAGGGCAACCAGATGTACTCTTCAACTTGTACATCCACTTGCATGGCAATACATTTTTTTCATTGGGCAAAGGAGCCAAATCCCATGGATGCTTTTTCTACAATGAATCATACTCAAACTACATGGCCCTCTCCCACGAGTCACTATCACCTCTGCACATAGTCTCCTCATAAATGAGAGTCTCATTAGAACCAGTCACCATGACATAATACATAGAGGACTTAAAATGATCAAGAGGACATGAGGCTCTAGTGGAACATTTCAAGATTGACTATGGAGCCTGTATGGCATGTCCTCTTTGTCAAATATCATAATCATGCACAATAGGTGGATCCTAGGCCACTACATCATCATCAACAACTACTGCAAGATGTCTCATTGGGACTGGCTATAATGTAAATAGAGGCTTTTCTTGAAATATCACCATGCATACCTCAATCATGTGCTCTTATCCTCATAAACACCATGCCATGGTTATGGATACCGTTTCGAGCTTGTGGATCCCAAAGGCAATAGCCGGTCTTACCTACATCACCATATCCAAGAAAGATACATTTAATGGACTTTGGATCTAGCTTATTATGTTTGTCTTTGGGATTATGGTAGAATATCTCACATTCAAAGGCTCTCAAATGAGCATATCAGAGAGATTTTCTAGACCATACCTCCTTAGCAACTTAACCACCTAGAGTAGTGCATGGGGATCTATTAATCAAATGTATTGCAATAGTAACTATCTCAGTCCAAAAATGCTATGGTAAGCTTGTTGACTAAGCATATTATGGACTCTTTCCTTATTAGTCTTATTCATGTGCTTTGTAACACCATTCTTAGATGGGGTGCAAGGGGTGGTCAATTGATGCTTAATAACCCTCTCATTGCAAAACTGCTCAAAAGTATTAGAGACATATTAACATCCATTATTAGACCATAGACACTTCAACCTATATCCAAAGTGGTTCTCAATAATACAACTTTAGGACACTACCCTTAAGCACACTTGTAGTATAGTGCACTTACTATCGGTCATTGCATACTAGCCAATCCTAGTGCACATACACAAAACCCTTCTTTCTTCCTTCACAACCCCCCAACACTCACCTTATTCGAAAGTGAAGGGCAAGGGGAAAGTAAGGAAAGATAGTGAGGCCTTGCTTGTGGACCTATTGCATCATGCTACACACCCTTGTGTACTTGCATACACCCCTATTGCACTAGTGTGCACACCAGAACTCTACCCATCCATTAAACCCACCCACCATTGATGCTTATTACTCACCTACTAACACCCTTGTGCACCATAATGTAGGAGCTTCACCCTGTGCAATATACTAACACATGTGCACTTGCACATAATCCATCAACCAAGTTCACTAACACATCATCACTTGCATTTCACTCTTGATCCTTGTGTACTAATGTGCACTAAGCCTTCACCTTGTAGTCTCTAGTGCACTATCATAGTGCACACTTGTACACTACCCCACTTCCTACACTACTACACCCTACACACAACTTTGCCTAATGACTTGCACTACACATGCACACCATTGTGCACTCACTATTAGATTACATTCACTAGACCCCATTGTATGCCCATTGTGCACTATCACCCCCAAGTGCACAGATAGGTGCATAGCAATGTGCCACACCTATGCATGCTTGTAGGAGTCTCTTTTATCTCAAATCCAACCCTAACACTCACCTTGTTTACAAGGGAGAGTCAAAGAGAAGGATGAGGGAGGAAGATGGTGTCACCTTGCAATGCACTAGTGTACACTTGTATCCATATGTGCACCCAAGGGAGTTAACTCTTTGTAAAGGAGACATGTCACATGTAAGCAAAGCATCTTAAAAAACCCCCTAATTAATGGGTCATGTAAGAGTCATATGAACCCCCTTTTTACACCTATACAATGTATCTAGAGCTCCCTAGAGAACACCAATAATGCGTGGAAAAAACTTCAAGAAAGTCTATCTTGCAGCATCAACAAGTATCTTTTTTATGTCTTCATAAAACCACGCAAAGAGAACAACAAGAACAACAATAATGTCTTCATGCAACATCATAGATATCATCTCCCATGGATTTATCTTCAATAGAACATCACATAGTCTTCATAGAATTGAACAAAAGAGAAGAAAAACTCATATACACTATCATATGAATGGAATCAATCACATAAACTTCATATTATAGCTTTCAAGAATGTAGCCATGTCTTTTGTTTTCACAATATCTCTTATATACAATATATCAACCATTGAAATGTCTATCTCTCACTCAATATCTCTCTCTCACATACTCTCAATCACTCATACATGAGAATGCCATAGAATGAATGCTCAACAGTCTCCTCCAAGGTGTAGGGTTGATCCTCGAAGAGTCACCAGAGCCACTATAGTGTCCCTTCAAAGCTCATCATTGACACTGTCACTCCAAGTCTTCACTTTAGTTTTCAATAGCTACTTTTTCCTTCAAACCAGCTACAAAGAACTTCTATTCTTCTCTTTCTAAGGTAAGAATACATCCCCAAGCTAAAAACCCATTCAACAAAACATATAGACCATTTACATAGACTTATAGAAGCTCATAGAACACCATTGAATTAATAAAACATAATAAAACCACTCAACTTCAACCAAAACCATTCCAATTCATTAAAAAAATTTCAATACATATTCAATCATACTCAAAATCAATCGTTCACAATCTCAACCTCTTAATAGAATCAAAAATAAACTCCAACGAACACAATTAGAACACATTAGAACAAATCAAACGAACACAATTAGAACACACTAGAACAAATCAAACATCTATAAAACCTATTAACACATCACAACTCAATTAAAACCATCATAAATTAACCAAACACACTCAACCACAACCAAAACTCTCTAAAAAACTTTCAAAACATACACACACACACACACGCGCGCGCGCGCACACACACACACACACGCACACGTGCACGCGCGCATGCACGCACGCATGCATGCACACACACACACACACACACAGATGACATAATCAATTATGCACTAAAACAACCATCTAATATAAAAAAACCAATAAAAAATAGCCAAAATGAATATTTTCAACCCTCAACATATCCCCACACTTAAACTAGGTAGCATCCTCGCAACCTTGGAAAAAGAGAATAAAAGCTTTAAAAATAGATACATCACTTCAACTTCAAGCCACCAATCCATGAAACCATGAAATCACGACCCCATCCAACCTAGATCTAATAAAAAGGATGAAAGAAAACTCCTTTAAACCATTAACCGACCCTTTAAGTTTTTTAAAAAAAGTAAGAACAAACTCTTAAAGGATATAATAGTTTCATCATCTTCAATTTAATTAGAAAGCTTCAGCTAACTTCAACTAACTTCAACTAATCATCCAGCAAGTACTATAATCTTCAACCTTCAACCTCTACCCCATTATATACTTGATCAAGAACAAACACACACACCACACAACACTAACACATAACACATAGGAAAAATCTGAATGGCATCCCAATTAGGAATAAAGAAAGATTTTCATTATGGCTCGTTAAATGTATAATCATCAAGAATTAATGAAGATAATCACTTAAAAGCCCGATGATTCCTGAATCTTTCTTGGGAATGGGACTCATCTACGAATGTTCTAGGAGGATTCTGTAAACATTGCAAACAACACATTTTCTCCATTAGAACAACATAGAGGGTAGGAAAAAAATGCATCCATCTATTGTGGCTTATCAAACTAGTCAAAACTCTTTGAGTGATAATGCTACTATGAGTGATGAAAACCTTGTTGGAAGTCAAGTATCATCTCAATCATTACCTACACGTAGATGTGCATGGTATAGATGCAAAACATATTGTGGTGGTGGAACTTTGGTTCCTTCTTCAACTTATGTAAGACACCAAAAATTTAAGGATAGATTCTAGAGTCTTACAACCCTTCTACGTCTATCAACCACAGCCAAAGATGATGTACCTGCATCTAAACTTGAAATTTGCATGGGTTTTGTGACTTGAGGGGTGTGCCAAGTTCCTTCTCAAGCCGGTTGATGTACCTCTTTACGGACATTATCAAGAAGGGAGGGTCACCTCTCTATTGTCTTCCTGACTCACTTGGGATCTGCTTTTTCCTTGCCTGAATGAACATGACAAGTACATGCTACTTGGCTAAGAAAATGGTGATGCTAATGATTGATTGAAAAGCTCTTTGAATCCTTTAATGAAATGCAAGTGGGTGGAATTGATTGAATTGAAATGAGCTAAGGATAGGGTATTACCCTTTGTAGTGACCCATTACATTACATGTATCCCACTTACCATTTTCACTAATATTTTCAATCATGTAGCATCAATGATCAGCCAACAAATCAAATTCCATGTTAGATACAAACTACATGCAATGAATCAATGCTGACAACCAAATTTGACATTGATCTTGAGTGGACAGGATAAAGAAATATGAAATAGTCACAATTAGCCCTATATTAGGCTCTATATGCTCTTCAATATCAAGCTTAATGATCAATTACTCTTAATCTCCTTTTTCCAGCAATAGGACTAGCTCAACAATAGGATAAACAGAGAGATTAAAAGCATTAAGCAATAGGAATACCTCTTGTTTGCTGATGAAGAGTATTGAATGGGCTTCAATAGATCAATCCCCCACATAATCCATCCCCAAACTGATCAAGATTGAGTGCCATAGATTCAACTTCAATCAAAAATTGGTCCTATAATGCTTGCCTAAATATGTCTTCAACTTCTCGTAAAGAGTACTCCAATGGATTATTAGAAATCCATGCTTGAGTAAAAGACTTCAATCACCATAGGAGAAGATCCTTTGAGTAATGAACAATCACTAATTCTTGATGGAGATCAAGAATTAATGAAGATAGCATAATTCAAGTGTCCAAGAGAGTGGAAATATCACCAATCTTGATGATATGCTTTAATGTTAACCAAATCTTGGTGATATGCCTTGACTCCCACCTTTCTTTAGTTGCATGCATTATAAGCCCCATGGATTGAGCCTTATTGAAGCTAAATTTTGAAGAAATCCATGGCTACCCTATTTTTTCCCAATTTAGAATGAAGGAATTGCTTCAAATCTTGCCAATAAGCTCCAATATCAACTCAATGATGAATATAGATTATTGTCTTCAACTTCCTAAGCCTAAGGAGCACAAAAGCCCTCTCAAATATTCAAGAAATGGTCCAAATAGTTTCTTGTCTTGAATTTGCCATAGTGAGGATTTGGAAGAATCTTGAAGAGAAGGAATGATTCAATCTCTAAAGGACTAAGCAAGAGAATACTTTTGGGAGCTTAAAGGAATGGAAGCCCCATAGAATATTGAAGAAATTCAATGCTATCCTAAATATTCATCAAGAAGAGGAGCGAGAATCCATGACTGACCTTGAAAGCTTAAAGAAATCCTGGAAGATTGTCATCAACCTATGGAAGAAGCTTCAGGAAGTGTCAGATGGCAATGATCAACCACTAGAGATGAGATCCAAGCTGTAGAAGATGAGCAATAGAGGCATCCCAAAATTTTTGATGCATTTCGTGCTAATCTTGCTGCTCTTAAAGCCATGGCTAAAATGCTCCACTATTGATCAATATGCTACTCCAAATGCTCTAGATAAAGTGAAGAATGGGATGGTATGTTGAGTTGATGAAGATCTTGGTAAGGATGAAAGATCTCAGCAAGATTTGAGCTATGGAAGCTTGGAATAGCCTGAGAGAGAAGAGAGAATTTCTTGATTAGCAAAAATTAATTTCATTTAAGCCCGTTCTAATCTTCATTAACCCTAGTTATACCGATAATCTCCAAAATGGCCTCTTCTTGACCATGAGCTACCAAAATATCCAAGAACTCGCCATTTCTTCTTAAGATCTTCTCCTCTCAAATCTTGAATCCTTGTTCCTCAGAATGCTGCTAGTAACCAGATCTGGACTTAAAAACAACCTTACCAAGAACCAAATTCAAGGCTCTGATACCATTGTAAAGAAGTTACTTCCCACAGCAAGCTAAAATAGTGAAAATAAAAGAAATACACTAAAATGTGAAGAAAGCCATAGCCAAGGTAGCTAGGTTGGCATGAATCTTGTTACCACTTGATACAATGGTTGAGAATCACTCATGAGAGGCTGCAACATGATATCCTCCTCATACTATGGAGGGTTATGGAATCCACCCCAATGCCATGGTGGCCAAAGATTATGCACCCTAAATGGATGGTGAGAGGTGGAGACCTCAAACAATAAATGCTTACAATTGACAAAAGATGTTTGGCAAGTTACAACTTAGCCTTTTATATCTAACCCTAGACCTACCGCTAAATATTGGCTAAGGTATTATTTTGCTTTATTACAGCTTAACCCAATTGTGGCTTTGTGTAGTTCATCCTTGGACTATTGCAAAACCTATGGAAGGAGGAATATAGTTGTTGGACACTAGCAATGATGATTGGTAAATCCATAGATCATTGAATACCTTTACATAGGAATAGAAAAGTGTCACTTGCTAGAATGTTACTATCTCTATGTACTAAGAAAAGATTTGGACATGTTAAAATGGCATGAAGAGAACTTCTTGATGTGGTAGGAATTGTCACTATAGGGGCTATCTTGGCAACACTCTTCAAGCATTTGTCTTGGAGTACCAAAGGAGGGGAAGAATCATTATCATCTTCAACAAGGATTGGATCTTGAATGGAGGGAATAGAAGGAGCTACAAGAGGATTTGAAAATGGCGGAGTTAGATCCTTTGAAGGGGAAACATATGTCAAGAGAGAATACAAGTAGGAGCCATACATTGTCGTGCCACTACGCGCACATCGTGTAAAAAAAATCTAGAGTGTGGCTTCCTTTTAGATTTAGAGAGCCAATGCCACTTTAGGCATTAGTATTAGTGTCCATGGTTCAAAATATTAGATTTTTTTAGACAAGTTTTTAGTCAATTTTTGATATTCTAGATATTATTTCTTGTAAAAATCCACAAAACTATAGATAACTTCTAGACTAGGAGGACATGTAAAAGAAAGCATGTAGCTTTTAGCCAAATTGAGAGGATTTTATGTAAAAAAATAGATTAGTGAAATTGCATGACGCTCGATTATTGTTTTCAGGCAGTGAACAACACTCCGAAAGTGGGAGATGAAAAAGGAGTGATCTGGGCAAGATTCTGGCCAGGTTCCTGGTATTTAACCCGCCTTTCGTGGAGCCATTGGAAGCATCAGATTGGCGATTTGAGCAGCATAGAGGAAGGTATTATTTTGTACACGTTTTTGTCTATTAGAGTTATATTTTCTCATAATGTTGAAAGAAACTGACAGGCTTCATCTCTGTTAGTATTTTTCTATATTTTCTAATTCTTTTTTGGAGTATTCTTCTACATCTTCAATCTCTTCGAGCACCTTCTCTTCTGTCTACTCCTCTCCTTGAATCTACCTACACCCTGCTGTCTCTTATCTTCAAGAACTTCGCTTGAAACCTTCAACCCTTCTCTTATCTCTACTATCTTCGAAGTCTAAGCACTTGAACCCCCATACATTCTTTTCTTGAAAAACCCCTATGGTGACCTTCAACCCTACGTGCAACGACATTGGTGAACCCGACATGAAGGTCGGTGTAAGAGAACTCCAAGATGGGGGATTCTTCAGGAGATACTCTACAACAATTGGTGCGCATACTGCAGCAGACTCAGCAACAACAAATCCAAATGTTACAACAACAACAACAAAGGCAAGACGAAGAGAAGATTGATCCCATAGCTATCAAGGCCCTAGAGGAAGTTGGGAGTGAATTAAAACAATTTAATGGTCATAATGTCTTTGTTTTTATTTGCTTATATGTTGAAAAAATGCTCTTCTTTGGTGTACCACAACATGCATGAAGCTGTTATTTTGCCAGACTAGCCAAGCATGGTCTTCAAGAAAGAATCCATAGTCTTTTTCAACAAGATGCGGATTGGGCTGCATTCAAAAAATCCCTACGTGAAGAATTCTTCTTAGAAGACTCTGGCCTAATGACAAAGAAAAGTTTCACTAAATGGGTTGAAAAACCCAACAAAGGTTTAGCTGAAACAGCTCTATACCATGAGTTTGAAAGTAAAATTGGACAACTTGATGCTAAAGACCAACAAAGTATGGAAGGTCAGAAGATTAAATTATTCCTTAAGGCTGCAGATCCCATTCTGCAAGAGAAGCTTGCTGATCGCCTAGAAGATGCTACCTCTGAATCAGGAGTCAAGATTGCATGGACAGATGTTACTAATGCAGTTAACATGATTGCTCGAAGAGAGCGGATGCGACTAAGATTAGGCTCTACTTCAACTTCAACAATTCCATTGATGGAGCTTGTTTCACCTTCAAAATCCCCTATTCCTTTGACTAATCAACCGACTCTTTCTTCTTCTGTTCCTTCCAAAAATGATGTAATGGATGAACTCATTAAAAGCATGCGTGACCTTCATCTGAATCTTACAAAAATTAGTTCCAAAGTAAAGAAGCTGGATGTCAAAATCGAAGAGTGAGGACGAGCATCAACTCAAAGACCCATAAGAGAAAGCTTTAAGAGGCGTTGTATTTGGTGTGACAGCCAACAACATGACAAGAGGGAGTGTTCTACCTTCCGTAAGGCTGACTGAAATTGGTCTTCCAGTGGAGCCAAATTTTGGCAATGGTTGAATGAAGAAAAGATTAGAAGATTTAGCTATAAAGAATGCCTATGTAATAATTGATGCAGCTACCTATGGACTGCAAATTGAGCCAATTAAATCAAGTTTGAAAGCATGTAAAGCTAATGTGCAATCTAAAGTATGGATGCAGGCACTAGATCAAATGGAACGTGGTAAAGCAACCAAAGAAGATTTGGCTAACGTATATTCGAGGAATAACTGGTTGGAAAGAATCGGTAGATTCTTTTTTTGCACATTTGGCTGATGTCAATCATAAAGAAGTCTTGATTGAAGAAAAGAGAAGAAGAGAAGATGAACCAGGGCCTTCCTCTTCTGGTCCTCCAAAACGAGTAACTAGAAGAATGCTTGAACAACCAAAGCTTGCTGAAAATATAACCCCAGATCAAGAGATGGAAGATGTGCCACAAATAAAGAATTTGGCCAAGAGGATCTTGAAGGTAACAGGTATGCAATTTGTTTTGGAGCAAAAGTTCTCAATGAACGTCAAAGAAGGTATGCACAAGTAAAAAGGGAATTGTGGGGAGTTGTAACAACATTAAACTGTGATCGTGAATACTTTATAGGTGCTTCCGTAGTGGTAGAAACTAATTTTTTTCCTCTCTTGGGCATGATTGCCAATTGCTCTACACCCGACATTGCTATGCTAAGATGGATTGCATATATTAAGTCTCTCAACCTTGAAATAAAGCATATTGCAGGAAAGGCGAATCCAGTTGCTAACATGCTATCACGTGCAAGATATGACAATGAAGAAGAGTTGATGGAAGAAGATGAAGTTGAAGAATCGATACTTGCTGATTTTCATTCCATGGTTGCTGAAAATACCTTTTCAGTTATTGCATATACTGGTCCAAAGCTGAAACCAACAAGATGGTCAACTAGAAGCCAACATGCTCATTGCATTGCTCAAGTTCTAGTTCATTTCCTTGAAGAAGATTATGAAGAAGATTGGCTAAAGATCGGCCAATATTTGAGCACAATGAAGAATAAGGAGACTTGGACCAATGAGGAGTTCAAGCATATCAAGAGGAAAGCTTATGGCTTTTTTCTTAAAGAAGGACATTTGTGGAAGCACGCAAAGAAGAAGAAAGGAGCGTCTGTCCGAGTTTTAGGTAACAAAATATTGCAACAATAGGTAATGAAGGAATTTCATGAAAGCCTGTGGATTGGCCATAGAGGCTGATAAACCAAGAAATAAGGCAAAACACAAGCACAAGATTCTCCCTCTACCTCGACCAAACCTCTCTCAATAATGTATTTGTTAGCTCAACCTTTGCAAAATTATGTAATTGGCTAAGACTATAAATCCATGTGTTTCGTAGAAAGGTTTAGACCTTAATCGATGTAACTTTACACTTTTAAGAAAATAAAAATAGGGTTGTGGGTTGTGGGGTGAAGGGGTGTGTCTTATGGCATCTCCTCTTCCTCTTCTTCACCCTCGACGCGCATCCCATCATACACGCCTTTTCACGTTCAAATCTCTCTCTCTCTCTCTCTCTCTCTCTCTCTCTCTCTCTCTCTCTCTCTCTCTCTCTCTCTCTCTCTCTCTCTCTCTCTCTCTCTCTCTCTCTCTCTCTCTCTCTCTCTCTCTCTCTCTCTCTCTCTCTCGCAAAAATGGCAGTCTCGTGTGATGATGAAAGTGAGGACGTAAATGATGATTCCTATCTTCTTTCTCGATGATGATGCTTAGCGTGAGCATAGATTTTACTTCCTGGTTCGTTCTCTTGAGCATTTCACGTGGGGGGCGTTGCGAGAACCAGGCATCATCGACTACTCAAATGATCAAATCTTTCAAAGGACCTTTATGGGCCAGTGGGCAGACAATGTGCGACCTCTATCAGAGTACCAAAATGCTATCGGTAGGCTTGTCGACTTTAGCAGTGGGACGATTGGCTGCGTGGGCAAGATAGTGGGCCGCCATAGCTTGGTGCATCTGCCTCATGGGCAGGCCTATGTTCTCACCTTCTACCACCATCTTCCCTTCTTCTCCACCTCCCCTCCCAACATCATCTTCCTCCTTGCCATGCTCGTCCCGTGTTCTCTTTCTCCCTCGGCTCATCTTCCACATGGCGACCTCCCCCCCCTCGACAGCGTTGGTTCTACCCACGTGTTCCCGTGTTCCCCAGCGATAGCTGCCTTCTTGTCTGGGTCCGCGCGATCTCATCCACGTGATCTCAACGGCCTAGATTTCTCTAATTTATTTAAATCATTATACAAAAAGAAAAATATTCACTTATCTCTAGCATCCTATTCACATGCCGGTGCTTCATGGTAGCATTTCTCCCAACAATAGTGTGAAGTATTATCCGTATCAAGATTAAAGATAAAGCCCTACTTTTTGAAGACTATGCAAAGTTTCTGGTATGTATGAGATGAAGCGGGGGTCCCTTCCCTAGTTTAGTTACGAGTGGCCATGGCTTGGTTTCATCAAGTTTTTCTTCATCACCGAGTTTTTCCCCATTACCAATTCCAAAGAGATTATGTGCTGATGGTGGCTCTTCTTCAACTTTGTTTGTGGGGACGCTTCACTCTTCAATGTGGGCGAGATGATAAACCAAGAAATAAGGCAAAACACAAGCACAAGATTCTCCCTCTACCTTGACCAAACCTCTCTCAATAATGTATTTGTTAGCTCAACCTTTGCAAAATTATGTAATTGGCTAAGACTATAAAGCCATGTGTTTCGTAGAAAGGTTTAGACCTTAATCGATGTAACTTTACACTTTTAAGAAAATAAAAATAGGGCTGTGGGTTGTGGGGTGAAGGGGTGTGTCTTATGGCATCTCCTCTTCCTCTTCTTCACCCTCGATGCGCATCCCATCATACACACCTTTTCACATTCAAATCTCTCTCTCTCTCTCTCTCTCTCTCTCTCTCTCTCTCTCTCTCTCTCTCTCTCTCTCTCTCTCTCTCTCTCTCTCTCTCTCTCTCTCTCTCTCTCTCTCTCTCTCTCTCTCTCTCTCTCTCAAAAATGGCAGTCTCGTGTGATGATGAAAGTGAGGACGTAAATGATGATTCCTATCTTCTTTCTCGATGATGATGCTTAGCGTGAGCATAGATTTTGCTTCCTGGTTCGTTCTCTTGAGCATTTCAGAGGCATATGGGGAATCTTTAGTAAAGTCAAAGAAAAATATTGGTGGCATACATAGCACATTTTGTTGAAACCTGTTATGTGTGTCAAATGTATTCTATGGTCAAGCATCGAGATGAGTTACAATCAACTTATCCTTTGTCTATACATTATAGATGGGTTATTGATCTTGTAACCATGCCTACAAGAATATGGAATATGCAGTATTTAGTGCTTGCAAGAGAGGATCTAACCAATCAAGTTGAAGGCAAAGCCTTAACAACCAAATCCACTCAAGCTGTTTGTCGTTTTTGCTTGAAGAAGTGTTTTGTAGATATGGTTGTGTGGGTAAAGTAACTGTAGATAGGGGAGATTTGGATGCTGATGAGGCATGCAACTTCTTTGCTCAATTGGGTATTAAGTTGGCTTTAACATCATCCTACAACCCTGAAGGCAATGGAAAGAGCAAGAGAGGTCATCAACCTATTCTCAAAGCTCTAGCAAAGTCTTGTAGAGGAAAGATCAAAGAATGGCCTAAAATGCTACCTTTTGCATTATGGGTTGACCGGACTACTCATAGTTCAGTGACTGGCTATATGCCATCACTTATGCGTGGACAACAACCAATTATGCCAATTGAAGAATCTATTCTCACATGGAGTCTTCTACCTTGGGAGGAAGGCATCAATAGAGAAGAGTTGCTGACTTTGTGCATATGGTAGCTAGAAAGAAGGCTTGAAGATGTTCAAGCAGCTATTAAGAAGTTAAAGATAGCAAGACTAAAGAACAAAAGAAGATTTGATAAGCGATATCGACTTCGGTCAAGAGCAATTCAAGAAAATGACTGGGTGCTTATCTATGACAGCAGCCTAGACAATCAATACAGTGCTTCTAGGAAGATGGTAAAGCGTTGGTTTGGCCCATATGTGGTAAAGGTCGTTTATGACAATGCCACAAATTCATTGGCTGAATTGGATGGAACAAGCATGAAGATACCCATAGCTGGAAAAAGAATCAAGCTCTTCAAACGAAGAGAAAGTTCAACATATGAGCTAGAAGACTTGAATATAAATCAAGAGCATGAAGACATTGAGGAAGAAGAAGAGGCAGAAGATGAAGACATTAACATGGCAGAAGATACTTCTTCTGACATTGCAAATTCATAAGACTTTGGCACATGCCAGAGGATGTGTAGGTTAGGAGGGGGTGGATGTTGTGTCGCTATGCGCACACCGTGTAAAAAAATCTAGAGTGTGGCTTCCTTTTAGATTTAGAGAGCCAATGCCATGTAGCTTTCATCCAAATTGAGAGGATTTTATGTAAAAAAAGAGATTAGTGAAATCGCGCGACACGCGATCACTGTTTTCAGGCAGTGAATAGCACTCCGAACGTGGAAAATGAAGAAGGAGTGATCTGGTAGGATTCTGGTTAGGTGTCCAAGTATTTAACTCCCCTTTCGGAGCCATTGGAAGCATCATATTGGCGATCTGAGTAGCATAGAGGAAGGTATTATTTTGTACACGTTTTTGTCTATTAGAGTTATATTTTCTCATAATGCTGAAAGAAACTGACAGGCTTCATCTCTGTTAGTATTCTTCTATATTTTCTAATTCTTTTTGGGAGTATTCTTCTACATCTTCAATCTCTTCGAACCCCTTCTCTTCCATCTACTCCTCTCCTTGAATCTACCTACACCTTACTGTCTCTTATCTTCAAGAACTTGGCTTGAAACCTTCAACCCTTCTCTTATCTCTACTATCTTCGAAGTCTAAGCTCTTGAACCCCCATACATTCTTCTCTTGCAAAACCCATGTGGTGACCTTCAACCCTACGCGCTGTGACAACATGACATTGGTCATATTACCTGGGGTAACTTTTAGAAAATGTTGATCCATCTTTATTACAATGCTAAGTACTCTAGCCCACAATAATACCTTTCAACACTAGATGAGAAGCAATGAATAACTCCTTATAAAGACAATTGGTAGGAGTCTTGGCAGGCATGAATCTGTCTTGAAGAGATTGGCACAACTACTTCCAGAATGATGTCCCACTTGGGAGGAGCAAGAGCATCTATTTCATAGGAGCATTCTTGTATAGGACTAGTTGGCTCGAGAGATTCCTAAACAGTAGGTAGCAAGCTTGCTGAATAATTCCTTTGTTCACTCAACAACACTTCTTAAGGACCTTTTCCATCATTGAGAGGCTATATCATTCCATCACCATCAAGCAATGTAAAATTGTTATTCTCTTCAAATACAACCCAACATACTTGAGACAATCTCTTTACAAGGCATCATCAAGTCTTGAATGTTGACATTTCCCAAGTAATGACTTCATTATCCATGACTGATCGACAAACAACTAAGATTGAAGAAGAGCTCCATGTCCCGAGTCAGGCCATCACTTCTCAACATCATCTATTTATTTATGTGAGCTAGTAATCCCATCTAATGCCCTAGATGCTCAAGTTAAACTCAAGTACAACCCAAATTGCAACACGATTGGTGGATTTGCACACCTTTATCTACTGTACATAAATAACCAATCTTCTTTTTGTACACAATAACAAAACAATTAAAACATAAAAACACAAGTAGACACAATGATCTACTCTCCAAAGTTGGAAAGCTAGATATCACTTTGCATGAAGAGGCATGCAAGATTGAATTACCAAGAGTTTCCAAGACTAGACCAAAGAAACTAACTCCAAAAGGACTCAAAAGTCAAAGCCCTCAAAAGAACTTCAAAGACTACAACCGAGTAACTCTTAATTGTGAAATAAAGGAAAATGGTGGGTAAGGCTCACACAAAATCTAGTACTCTCTCATCAAATGTGCGTCTAAGCCCTTAACCAAGCACACTACACCTAGTGCAGTCACTCTACCCTTAGGCACATTCACACACTAGGATACTTCTGTGCATTCAAGTGCATATAAACTTATAGGCATATGTGAACTACAGTAGTGTACACTACGTGCTAGCACACCTCTTTGTACATAGGACCCATTCACATACACTCACATAGTGCACCTGTGCACTAACTATACCTAGATCACTAGTGACTACAGGCCCACTTAGGTGTATCTTGTGCATTATGCCTTGCACATGAATGTTGACATCTCATTACTACACCCACTGAGTCACACTGCACATAGTAAAGCACCCACGTGAATGCATTAGGACACACTAAGATTACACAATCATTCACATCCACATACATTGGTGTACTAGTTCAAATACACCTTAGGAGCTCACAAGAAGACATGTGCATGAGAGCAACACGACTAGTGCACTAGCACCCCCTTGGTGTTGCACACATGCATTCATGATAACTAATCCTATACACACTTAGGCACATCCCACATTAGTACACATAGGCTAGGCACAAGTGCACCAGCATTTAGGTGCATTTTAGGGTCCTTAATGCACCAAACACTTTACCCTTGCACCTTAAGTTAGTACATATTTTTCCCTTAGAAATCATTATACCATTGCCTATACTCGCACTTTCATAGCACACCTAATTGTTTAGTACACCTAGGGTGTGCATGCACTGAGGACATGCACATTGCACTAGCCTAAGTTCCCTTCCATCATAGGCACACATACATATGCAATCATACCTTTGTGTACATAAGTGTTGTACTCACATACACCCATTCCACTATTAGGTTATATCTACCTTTTGCAATGCATCACACACTTGCATTATGCATTTGTACTCACATGTGCACAAGCTCTTATAGTCACACATAGCTTATGTTGCATCTAGAGCACCTAGAGTGTACACTACCATTCGCCCACTATATGCCACAACCATCATAAGCAACTCACAGTTACCTTGCATTGTAGGTCACAAACACATGCACATTGCAGGAAAGGCACCATCCTTGCTTATCACTGTGGTCCTTTAGGATTAAAATTCTAGGGCACACATCCCCAACCCTAAAACATATTTTAATGCATCATGCAATCCCTAAGGGCATTACCTTTGCGTGTGTGTAGGTGCGCATCACGAGTACGCAACATTCAAGGCATTCGTACACTAGAGTAGCACACTAGACCATTGCATATGATTTGTTGATTAATACACCACCCTCTCCTCTTGCGTACTTCATACATAGATACACATTCTCAACACATGTAGGTAACTCCTCAGTGCACTATCATCACACATGTACATATAACCCGGCTTGCACATTCCAGCACTGGTAGCTACATACACATGCTAACCCATGCATCCATCCTAGGATCCACATACTTACACATTCACCTCGCATCTCACATCTACACACATACAAGTCTAGGGCATATAGCTTACATTGCACCATTGCACATTTAGGCCTTTTGGTGTAGATGAACTTTAAGGCATCGATACTAAACAGAAGTAGGAATACAAGGATCTGAGGAAAGCAAAAGTTGAAAGATGAGGAGCCAGAGAGACTGAAAGCTCAAGAGCCACGAAAAGCAAAAGGTATGTTGGGGATAAAGGCACTTGTTCCTAGCCACCCATGTATTAGTTACAATGATAGTACTCGCATACCCGCACACTTGTACATTGCAGGTGGCAAGCACCCATCAATGTCACTTCATTCTTTATTCTTTTAGTGACATTTGAATAAAGGAAAGGTTGATTACACATTGTGACTGTTAGAGTTCCCACAACTTGTGTGTGTGTGTCTCTCTCTCTCACTTGCTCTTGCTCCTTCCACCATAGCTCTTGCTTTCACTCTGTGCTTTCACTTCAGGAATCACTCCCTTCAATTGGTATCAAAGCTATCTTCCTTGAGAGCTTGAGCATGACCCATAGCTTGCATTCAAAGGTTTCTTTATTCATGGTAGCCATGGATAAAGGTTTCTTTATTCATGGTAGCCATGGATTCTTCACCCTGAGGTATGCATTTAGCTCTATCCTCTACTCGCTTCTTTCCCCCTTTTGCAACTTGTTCCAGGGCATCAGTTAGTTTGTTTGAACACCTTAAAGTGCTCCTAAGGACTTAATACCAATATCAGGAGCATCAACAACAATGTGAATTGTGCATGTTGATGATGCCCACTCCCTAACATTCTCAGCCCCATCCTCCAGCTCCTAACACTACTCCTGGAACTTGGCAACCTTTGGAATCTTCCCTGACATTGGTATTGTCATCTTACACATCATTTGAAGCTCCCAGGATCACCCATTGTCCCACAAATTATGATAGTTTGATGTCATATAGTTCAGGATAGCACTTCACTCATTGTTTGGAGGTCACTTATGCTTCTCAGGATGTTTATTTGATGTCAGATCATCTAGGGATGTTATGCCAATATATTGGAATGCTACAGGATTGATTTGAGCACTCTTTTGCTAAGTTTTATAGAAGTTTTTCATTGCTGCAATAAGTAGGGTTGAAGCTCATCTGGTCTATGGAATACATGCCAATTGTTTCTCGGGTGCCTATCGACTACTTGGGTTGATCTATTGATGCTTATGGTTCATGTGACATGATTTGTTATGCTTTCAACTTACTTTTGAGCTTAGATTAGAGCTTTGAATCTTGACATTGGCTTTCATTCATTGTTATGTATGGCTATTTGTGCTAGTAAGAGTTGTGTAAGTTACGTAGGTCTTGGATGCTCCTAGATTTATGCTACTTGAATCTTGGATATATGGATGCCTTCCACATGATGTTTTGAGCTTTGTTTGCTTGTCTAGCATTCAAATTTTGTTTTGGTGTGAGCCACTACTTGACACTTGGATACTATAGTGAGCATTTGGTTACACATTTGACCTTGAGGGTTTTTTAGTGAGACCATGGGATTTGGTGACATGTGCATGCTCTTGTTATGCTTTATGTACATAGTTGATGCATAGTGGGCTGATCTGACATTCCTCTTGGGCTAGGACCTATCTCTATCATGATGTTGTCAGTGATGTATGCATCTTGATTGGTTATGTGCTGAGCTTCTGTTACATTGCTAAGTTTGTTGTTGTGCCTTTAGTTGGTCCCTTCTGTTACCCGTGAGACCAACTCTATGCATGATGGTTATGCTTATGGGATGTATCTCAATTTGACACTTTGATCCCTTGATAGTTCTTGGTGCCAGTTGTATATTCACTCACTGCTAGTTGGAGCTATTCCTTGGCAATTGCAATTTATCTCAAATTAGTGATTTCCCATCTTTGGCATTGATCTTTTATTGTTATACTTCATTTTCATTATGCCGTAATTGCAATTTACTGCATTATTTATGCGAGTAGTCACCTCATTTGACAATTCTTTGCATTGAGTTTGTGGATAGTTCATTACTTAGTCACTATCCCTTGTTTTCAGCTTGATTTAGCAGTGATTTTAGGACTGTTTGTAGTAATTATAGTAGCCTCCTTTGACATTTTGTACACTTGTTTGCCTTCATTATGGATGGTGGCTTGAGTGATTGTACTATCTTTAATATTTGTGACAAGATGGATGGCACCAACTACTTTATCTAGTGGAAGGCCCAAATATGCCGGCAAGTTTTAGTGCAATAAATGTAGGTTAGGCCTTTGAAATATAAGGGTGTTAAGCCCAAACTTATTGTTGCAGAGGATTAGGTTGGATTAGATGAGCTATGTAAGTCCATCATCATATTGTCCCTCTCTAGGCAGGTGTTCTATAATGTTGTCATTGATGGGCAGTCCTCATGGGACTTATGGGAAAATTTTCGCAATGCTATGACTAGCATAGCCTTGCTTCTCAGATATATTAGCTAAAGTAACTCATGGACCTTTGCACGAAGGAGAAAACTTATATGTTAGCTCACTTAAATGAGTTTCATTCCATTATCACTCATTTGTCTTCACAAAAGATTGAGTTCAAGGGTACTCTTCTTCCCTTATTCCTCTTAGTTACATTGCCTGAATCATGGGATACATTTTGTATTGATATGCATGCCAATATGCTCATTGATAGGATATAGTTGCAGGATATAGAGGGTGCACTCTTGACTGAAGAGGTTAACAAAAAGAATATCGATCTTCCTGCACCTCTCATGCTTTGACAGTTAGAGGAAATAATGGTAGGAGTGGTAATGCCCACTGTGGGAGAGACTCTCAACAATCTTGCTCTCAATTACATGGATAGTCTCGCATTAAGTGTGGTGGCCATTAGTCCTCATTGACTTTCCATTACTATGGGAAAGTCGGAAATATTTGGTTGTAGTGCCATAAAATGCATGAAGACAAGTACAAGGAAAAGGGAAAGGGTAAAGTACAAGACAAAAATGATAATCATAGCATTGTTCTTAGTAAGTCAGGTGTTAAGATTGAAGAGATTAATGTTGTGCATACTAATTCTAATGATGATTTCATACTTGCAGCTTCTTCTCTCTCGATCCTTCATAATTGATTGATGCTTTGTTAGGGTATACTCAATGTTGGTTGATAGATTTAGGGGCTTCCTTCCATGTGACCCCTTATAAAGAGTGATTTCACTCCTATTACGGTATGACTAGCTCTGTCCGTTTGGGTAATGACCTAGCATTGGAGATAGTTAGTATTAGTGATATCCAGTTGTAGTTTGGTGATGTCTACCTGTAGTTTGGTGATATCCAGTTGTCATTTTGCTAATGTCCAAATATCTTGTTGTAGTTTAGTGATATCTAGCTGTAGTTTAGTTCAGGTTGCATGTTTACTCTTCATGAAATGCATCATGTACTGGCTCTCACAAAGAGGCTTATCTCTGCTAGCCCTTTGGATGAACACATGTTATGCAGTTTCTTTTAATGATTCCTCATGGAAGATTACTTGTGGGAATCTTATCATTCCACATGGTGCTAAGTCCGATACTCTCTACCCCTTGCTTGTATGTAGGTTAGTTGACCATATTTTGGCAATGGATGCAATTCCATCTCCGTGGCATCATCACCTTAGGCACATGTCCTTGAAAGGAACGAAAGTGCTGACCTATTTACATTGTCTCTTGCTCCTTGACTATAAATATTTTGGGACTTATGATAAGTATTTATATATCAGACAGACATACAATATGCATAAAAAGTCTGGTATGACACGCATGGGTGAGCCTTTGGCTCTTGTTCATTCGGATGTATGTGGTCCCATGCCTTGCAAGTCATTACGTAGCATGAAATATTTCATTACCTTCATTGATGACTATATGCATAAGGTCTGGGCATTTCCCATAAAGTAGAAATTAGATGTCTTGGCTACATTTTAGTGTTGACTTGCTTTGGTTGAGAACCAATTTGGGTATTGGTTGAAATGTCTAAAGCAGAAATTAGATGACTATATGCATAAGGTCCGAGCATTTCCCATAAAGCAGAAATTAGATGTCTTGGCTACATTTTAGTGTTGACTTGCTTTGGTTGAGAACCAATTTGGGTATTGGTTGAAATGTCTAAGGTCAGATAATGGGGGTGAATATGTCTCTAAAGCCTTTGAGCAATTTTGTGATGAGAGGGATATTGAGCATCAGTTAATCACCAAGTGCACCCCACTCCAGAATGGTATGGTGGTTGAGTATGCATGAATAGGACAATTCAGGAGCGAGTTTATAGTATGCTTAGCCATACAGGCTTACCATGACATTTTTGGACTGAGGTAGTGACTATTGTCTTACGCTTGATAAATCAGTCTCCATATACTACTCTTGACTCTATCAGGTTGCACAGGAGGTGTGGTCTGGAAAACCTCCCTCATATACTCATCTGCACATATTTGGTTGTGAGGCTTTGTGCCATGTTCCCAAGGACAAGTGTAATAAGCCAAATCCTAAGTCTAGGAAATACATCTTTCTTGGTTATGGGGATGTAGATGAGATGGGCTATTGCTTATGGGATCCGCATGCTCGGAAGGTTATATGCAAATATGATGTTATTTTCCATGAGGAGAAAATACATAAGTAGCCTAAGCATGTTGTTGAGGTATATAGGGTGATATTTTAGGAGGAGCCTCCTACTACTACATAGCTAGCTAGACAGCCTACAACAGTGGTGGCTAATGCTCCAATGGCTGAGTAGTGACTTGGGTCCTTGATGCTCCATAAGATGTACATGCCTTGTACATCTTGTACATTTTGAGGAAATCTACCAACGATAGACGATAGCTTGCTCAATTTGAGCCATCTATGGATTATGTTATGGTGACAAATAATGGTGAGTCTCTTATTTATGATGAGGCCATGTGTAGAGGTGATAGTCATTCTCTCTTGGGAGAGAGCCATGCAGTTAGAGTATGACTCACTACAGAAAAATCATATCTGGAATTTGGTTGCCTAGTGACAAGCATGCTTTGCTATGCAAGTGAGTATACAAGTTGAAAAGTACTCATGGATGCTCCAAGCTAGCATACAAGGTCAGATTGGTTGTTAAGGACTTCAAGCAAGAACACGGTGTGGACTTTGATGGTCTTTTCTCCTGTTGTGAAGATGACTACCCTACATAGTAGCTTTAGTTACTCAGCTTGACTTGGATCTTTATCAGATGGATGTCGCTTTTCTTCATGGGGACTTACATGATAGATTTACATGGAGTAGCTTAAGGGCTTTGTAGAACCTGGCAGGGATCACCTAGTGTGCAGATTGAGGAAGAGCCTTTATGGCCTTAAGTAGGCACCTAGGAAATGGTACCATAGGTTTCATGCCTTTATGCGTTTAGAGGGATATTCTCGTAGTAATATGGATCCATGTTTATACACCAAGAAGGCTTGTGATGGTAGCCTTACGATTTTAATCCTCTTTGTGGATGAAATATTGATTGTTGGGAGTATTCATGATGAGTTGGATTCCATGAGCTCCCCAACTCAAGAAGAGTTTTGAGATGAAGGACATGGGATAAGCCTCACATATTCTTGGAATGCACATTACATGTGATCACTCTAAGGGACTGCTCTACTTGTCACATAAGGAGTACATCTAGAAGGTCCTTGAGAGGTTTCATCTGTAGGATATTAAGCGTATTGGTTGTCCTTTACCTTCTCACGTAAAGGTTAGTCAGATTGATTGCCCATAGTTTAATGAGCAGAAGGTTGAGGTGGCCAAGATCCCTTATGCATCTATAGTGGATGTAGTTTGATATATGCCACGATAGCCACTCGTCTTAACATAGTATTTGCAGTGGGAAATGTGGCATGCTATATGGCTATACATGGTAGACGACATTGGGATGTCATCAAGGGTATCATGAGATACTTGAAGGGCACAACAGCTATGTGTATTTGTTCTGGTGGCCAAGATACAGGAGTCGTGGGATACATTGACTTTGATTATGCAGGACCTGTAGACAATAGGAAGTTCACCTCTGGCTATGTCTTCATCTTTGCGCTGGAGGTGATGTTTCTTGGATGTCTAGGGTATAGAAATTCACAACCCTATCTACTATAGAGATAGAGTATGTTGCAACCACCGAGGCTTGCAAGGACGAGGCTCTTTGGTTAGGCTTGTCTAGTGCAGACCTTGGGATTAGTGATGTGGTCCCTACACTATATTCGGATTCTATGAGTGCTATTTAGTTCCAGTCTTCCATACGAAGACAATGCCAACTGAGGTGCATTACCACTTTATATGAGAGGTTGTTGAGGACAAGTCCATTGAGTTTGTTGTCAAGATCTCAACTGAGCAAAATCCTATAGATCTACTCACTAAAAGTCCCTTAGCAAAGCACTTTACCTTCCTTAGAAAGTTGATGGGCGTTGGATGAGATGATGTCTTTCCTCATCCTGTTGTACTTATGTATATTTGTACTTTATCACTTTTTCTTGTTCGTCCTCATTAGGGGCACATTCTTCTTTACATGAGAGGTTGTTGGGGGTAAAGCCTATGCCTAGTTGCCCATGTATTAGTTATGCTGACAATACCTGCATACCTGCACACTTGTACATTGTAGGTGGTGGGCATCCATCAATGCCACTTCATTTTTTATTCTTTTAGTGGCATTTGAATAAAGGGAAGGTTGGTTACACATTGCGACTGTTGGAGTTTCCATATCTTGTGTGTGTGTCTCTCTCTCTCTTGCTCTTGCTCCTTATACCATAGCTCTTGCTTCCACTCCATGATTCCACTTTAGGGCCCACTCCCCTTCAAGGTACTACAATCATCAACATCATTGTTGACTTACATTTAGCTTATTTAAAGTGTTGCATGTTGTTTTAAGCAATTACAAGTGTCTGCTAAGTAGGAAAGCTTACTTGCATACTATGCACTTACATGTAATTGAAATCAAGAAAAGGTACATTCTTTGCTTATGATAGCCAACATATGACCAAAACCTAGGACTTTCAACTCTCTTATTCTATTCTATTCCCCATAAAAAAACCTCTATGCTAGTAAAAAGTTTGGATGATTTCCTAGCAATCATGAGTTCTTCTCAATGCACTATGAAATTAGACCTCTCCACAATGACCCCAAAGTTCATAAAATTGAACAATCATGATACAAATTGGCTAGTAGATACCATGGGAAGTGAGAAGATTGAGTGCTCTAATATTGCCATAGTTGAATCCACTAATGCTCTTCACCTAGAACAAGGAACCCTTAATTCTTCAAATGACCGAAAATTGGAAAGGGAACACATGTTTAAAAATGCCAAACTTCTTTTCCAACTAAACAATAAGACAACCCAAATGCAATGCAAAATGCAAATATATGTATTTAGGGACACAATACAAATCAAAGATGCCATGGAATCATCTCATGACTTACCCCATCAATCACCCCTCCCATAGCCTTATAAACCTAAAGCTTGTCAGAATTGCTATTGCTATCAATCATGCCATGATAGCCACTACTACCCTAGGCCATGACTCATTGCAGATGACCCTTTGTGCATTGAATGCAGATCCACTCGTACATGTCATAATTGTCTTGAATGTAGGGTACCCAATAGCAATTCTAGCACTTGACCCTACTTGGTGTTAAGATAATTCTGACTTTTAGAGAAGGCGGTTACCTTGCTTATGTGCAAAGAAAGGGCAAGCAACCTATCTCTTAGCCACCACAAAATCCTAAATAAGGGAGTAAGGATGCCCTTGAAGAATTGCTAAGAGCACAAGCACAGAAGCAGGTGCCTATCAGTAAAAATGTATGCAATTTGAGTAAGGTAGTCAAAAAATGACTAATAGCTCCAAAGTAGTTTCCAATATTTTGAGAAAGAATTTGCCACACAAAAAGAGGTGAAGATCCTACAGATAGCACCACAAACATTGACAAAGAGCTAGCACAATGCCATGATGGATCTCCAAAGCATTGATACATGCTCAAGGGTATTACACAGGAAACTTATGGATTTAGTTACTCAAACTACCTGTGTCACCACCTTTATCGACCAAGCCAAAGGCTAGAGCTCACTCAAAGTAAGGAAATGGAGTAAAAGACCAAAATAAAGCCCTAGGTCTAGAATAACAACCATGTGAAGAGATTGAGCCAACTAAGATAGAAACCAAGATGCCAAACTTTACCTATCAGAAAAAGGAAACTCAATTCAACATAACTGAAGCACAACCACTTTTGATGTTGTTGCCAAATCCGATGAGAAATTGAAAATAGCTAACGAGCCATCAACTTCAAAAGATGGAGCAAGGTGCCATTCACATTGTGCCACTCCAATTGAGAAGGAATATGCTCAAAAGAAGGAGAAACTAGAGCCATCTAAGAAAGAAAAGCATCCACTAGAGGTCATGACTAGCCCACTTAGGAGTCTGAAATCTCCTAAATCATCTTTGATCAGGCACACATAGGAAGCCCAATAGCAACAAACTCATGTAGTTGCTCAACCTATGCAAATAAACCCACAAAAGCTTGCCAAGGACACTATCACTCCCTCCTAGACTTAGGATTTGGCCAAGCAGCTAACCTCAACTACCAAAGTAGCCAGTCCATGAATGATACCATTACTCCTTCTAAACCTGAGTTTAGTTCCTAACACAGACACAACCTTTGGTAGAAATAAAACCTGATACATCGACTAAATAACAAGTATCTATTGTTTCATTACCACATGTCAATATCAGCTTTGTAGCTAAGAGTGTAATGAGCCCAATGCCTCATAAAGTGTTTTTGTCACATCTAGAACCTCTAGAACACTCAAAGCCTAGGCATAAGAAGAAATATCTTGCAAAAGATAGCTAAAGAGATCACATAACAAACTAAAGAGCTAGAAATGAAGTGTTTAGTACAACTAGATGATAAACTAACATCGCTCAAATGTGCATACATTTATACAAATTTGGGAAAATCAATAGAAAAGCACATAGCTCTTTGAAAAGCCCTTGATGTTGGATAACTAGCAACACATCTACTCTCATTACATGGCTATTGTTGAAGAAGTTATGAAAGGTATGTCAAAAGCCATAGCTAGAGAGTTGCACTTAATTCCCTCTTTCTACATTGCCCTTTGTGAGTTGAACAAAGAAAAACTAGAGGTAATAGAGTGGAAAGGGGGGAGACAATGTATCTTTGAGTAAAATGGCATTCTAATTGCAAGTTGATTGCTAAAATTGGCCACCAATTAATGATAGTGGCCAAGAAAAGGAAAGCTCTTTGGACCTCCATGCGTGATCCCAATGTATATCCATGGTGTTGAGTTTTTAGCCACCGTACAACATCCCTTGTATGATAAACTCCTTGTAGAATAAGAGCTACACGTGACTAGTAAGCTAGGAGTAGGAAGTGTGGTACTTGATGTCAATGCATGTGTCTTTCTCCTTATCCAAGACCTGATAATTCTTGATAGCTATGCTTCACTTTGGTACAACCTTGACTTGTCTAAGTGGTTTAATCCATGGCCATATGACATGAACCCTAATCTATCTCTTGATTTTTCCTTACTGCAGCCCATTCCTTTATCTAAGGATGCAAAGCAAAGTGATTTGTCCACAACCGTTCCCAATGATGATAAATAAGAAAAGAGTATTAAGCCTCAACATCTAGGCCAAGAGTCCATACCACCTAAAGGAGCTCTTAAAAGAGACTCTAAAAGGGAATAACCAAAGTCCTTAGAGACATGCTTACAACAAACTAGAGATACATAGGAATCCCTTAAGCCTAAGGTTCCTTCCAAATGAACCCAATATCTAAAACAACAATTTTCCTCAACTGCTAAAAATACCAAACCCATTGACTTGATAGTTACTACTTCCCATTAAGATGTGGAAACACAATAGTTGCACTTTCCAGCTCCAACTAAACCCATCATGGAGCATACTCCTAGTGCCACAAAAAAGAGTGATACCAACAAGAAACCAACAAGCCCAAGTGAGTCTGCAGCTATTAAGTCAAATGATCAAAGCCTCTAGCTTTGTTGAAAGTTAACTTGAGGCTGAGAGAATTAAAGAACATTGCAGTAGAGATTGCTCAAAATAAAAATGAAACAAGGATTACATGCCTTAAGGAATTGAGTGATAAAATCATGTTCCTTGCTCGCGTTTATGGTTGACCTAATATTGGAATCCTACCTAAGGAATTTGAGGAATTCTTAAAATGTCCACTACCATGGAAAGAGCATGAACATCTCCACAAGCAATATAGTGACTACATAGATGACCTTCTAAGACTCATCCCTAATGAGAAAGCTAAGAAATGCCATTTGGTCCCCACATTCCATAATGCATTGTGCCTCCAAACCATTGAGGAAATATCAACACGAATAGAAAGGAGAGGGTGGATGACCATTTCAAAGCAAACATGAGCTATATGGAAATCCCAAATTGACCCAATATACGTATCTCTTTGACTTTC
This sequence comes from Lygodium microphyllum, assembly GCF_053477565.2. Lineage (NCBI taxonomy): Eukaryota > Viridiplantae > Streptophyta > Polypodiopsida > Schizaeales > Lygodiaceae > Lygodium > Lygodium microphyllum. The sequence continues at coordinate 36,568,413 of NC_141153.1, read as the reverse complement.
CTCCCAGTACTTGCCATTGTTAAAGGAGTCGCACTAGCTTGACCACTTAGACCTTCCCTTACTTGACAAAATCCTTATATAAGAGGAGCTCTATGTTATGATTAGATTCGATCAAGAAGGTGTAATACTTAATAGTACCGCATATCTAACCCTATTTACAAAATTACCACAACTTTTTGACACATACACTACACTTCAATACAATTCCAACTTGTATCAATGGCTCACACCTTGGTAGAGTACCCCCTATATCATATTTTACTCAATTGTACATCACAATTTTGTATGCAATAAGACTTTCATTGTATACATCACACTACACTTCAATACAATTTCAACTTGTATCAATGGCTCACACCTTGGTAGAGTACCCCCTATATCATAATTTACTCAATTGTACATCACAATTTTGAAAGGATGAAAGCATCATTGTATGCAATTTTGAAAGGATGAAAGCATCATTGAAAGGATGAAAGCATCATTGTATATCATATTATTTTGACAAAAGAAGAAGAAGAAGAAGAAAAAAAAAAGCATGCACAATCACAACACCACACTTAGGGATTCTCAAATGAGGTACATCCAGTGACCTCAATTGGCTAGCTCTGTCCCTAATCCCCTAGCCCCTTGTACATTCCTCACTTAGGGTACATCAATGGCTCGGGGAGGTCACACACACACACACACACACACACACACACACACACACACACACACACATGTATGTATGTATGTATGTATGTATGTACGTATCACATGGGTTCAAAATAGGGTATTTTGTAAATATCACTTTTATACATTTTTACATACAAAATGGTGTAACATAAAGGGATTATTTACGTACCAAATAGAAAAAGGTTGTGTTTTATTCAAGGAAAATTCATAGATAAGGATATTTATAAATAGGCCTTGCATGCATGTGATGTAGAGGATATACTGTGAAAAATGCGGGATCCAGAGCATGGCAAAGGCGGAAGCTATGGAGGATGGAAGATGAAGATACTACTCATGTTGACATTGACAAAGAAGACAACTGTTACACAAGTGAATTAGGTTTCAAGATTGAGACTTGAACTCATAAACACAATCTTGTGTAGGACTGACAATGACATAGAGACTTGACAGAAAGAGACAAGTACTATTGCATTATCATCATATATAAAAGTGATAGTCAAGTACATCATTATATAGGATTGCTTGGTAGCACATTTCATCACTGTGCCTATGGGATCTGTCTCTCTTCCTAGAATGAACTGCATCTTCCTAGCCTAGTTGTTCCATACAAAGGGGCATACATAGGGTGTGATTGGCAGATTCTCATCAACACCCCTCCTCAATCACAACCTGAATGTACAAAGTGTGTAGAGGCTTTAGTGAGAACCACCTGCAAAGTGTGGGCATACCATAAACATGGCAAAACACTAGAGGCTGTCGCAGAAAAGGCTAAGTGTGGGTACCATAAACATGGTGGACATCCAGAGGCTGTAACAGGGGCCTCACAAAGTGTACAGAGGCTGTAGTACAAGGCTACATGAGGAGTTTACAAAGCTTATGAAAGGAACATTAAGGCAGGTACAATGCTTTTAAAACAGAAAATGAGAGACAAGGACCGATAGGCCCTTGTGGTATTTTTCAGCATATGATTTCTCTTTGTCAGCATGGAAAATCTTCTTGTCTTTCATCTTTGGTTCTTCAGCTTTGAATGATGTGGTCTTTTGGTCTTCATGGCTGATCTTCTTATTATCCTTCTTCCTTTGCTCTTTGATCTTATGGTCTTCTTGGTATGGTTCTTCTTTGACTTTGCTTGCAGCTTTAGTCTTCATGTCCATGTCTTTGTCCCCCTCAAGCAAAGACATCTCATTCTTCATGATGGCCAAGGTAACTGGAGTGTCTTCAAAAACTTTAGATGGAATCATTGATTGCACTTTAGTATGAGCAACTCCGTGTCTAAGTAGATCACAAAAATCTTCTATGTAGTGTAGATAAGTCATGTTACTTTTCATAAAGTGTATCCACATATAAATCTTCTTGGTTATCATACATACGACCAAGAATCTGCTTTAAATCTGTGAGTAAGTGGCAACCAAATTGATCTTCAATGTGTCAAAAGACACAAGTGAAGATAGTGTTAAATTAACACTCTTAAGTATCAAGGGATACTAGAGTTGAAGATGGTGATTCTTGATGCAGATCCTTTGCTTAATGAACCCGTTGTTTGAGTCCCCTCCTTGATGTGTGGCAATGACTTGGTTAACTTGAGAAACTTGGAACTTGAAGTGAAGTTGAAGCTTTGGAGCTCAAGTCTATGAGAGGTCTTCAAATCTTCAATGGGTCTTTAAGTGCTTCAGAGATCTCCCCTCCTTGATTTGATGGACAAATGTTGTTGGAGACTAATCAAATCAGTGAATCAAAGTGGCAGAGGCTTGGGTTGAGTGTCAGGAGAGAGAAAATGAAGAATTTTTGAGTTTGAAGGATTTTGGCTATGGTGGATTTTAGGGTTTCTGAGACAGGGCCTGGTTTTTCTAACATTGCAGGAGCTATGGTGGATCATTTTCAAAAATTTTTATATGCCTAGGAAGCTGACTTCATGGGTTATCAAAACCCCATGATAATCGTCAAGATCACTGGCAGTATGGTGCGCGCAGAGATGAATTCCGTGAACAGGCGCAGTTTTTACAGATTTCCGCGATTTCCGCAATGCTGGGCTCGATGATGAGCTATGTTGGACTCTGATGCATCAGGGAGCTTCGCCACGAGTAGAGGAATGTTTCTCCAGAAGGAATCGTGGGCTAAGATGGTTGTAGAGTAAGATATAGAAGCTCCAAGTGCTGTATGTCTTGTCTGGCTATGGCAGACACAAAGCAGAGATTGACAGTTTAAGCAATGGTGAGTTATGGAGTGGCCAATGTCAAGCTCTTAAGTGATAGAAAGAAGCCTTGGGAGTCAAGGAACAAATGTCTAGAAGAGAGCAGGTTCAGATATGACCTATGGAGAGAGATCCAGGAGCTTCAAGTTGATAGGGTGCTGCTGGCTATGGCTGCCATGGAAGCTTCAGTGAGGATAGAGGTAAGAAATGGAACCATGAGCTGGACTTGAGCTGACCTGAGGTTAAGAGGGACTGAGAGAGCAGATAAGGAAGTTATGCCATGCCTGACTGGGCTCTGATACCATGTGAAAAATGCGGGATCTAGAGCATGGCAAAGGCGGAAGCTATGGAGGATGGAAGATGAAGATACTACTCATGTTGACATTGACAAAGAAGACAACTGTTACACAAGTGAATTAGGTTTCAAGATTGAGACTTGAACTCATAAACACAATCTTGTGTAGGACTGACAATGACACAGAGACTTGACAGAAAGAGACAAGTACTATTGCATTATCATCATATATAAAAGTGATAGTCAAGTACATCATTATATAGGATTGCTTGGTAGCACATTTCATCACTGTGCCTATGGGATCTGTCTCTCTTCCTAGAATGAACTGCATCTTCCTAGCCTAGTTGTTCCATACAAAGGGGCATACATAGGGTGTGATTGGCAGATTCTCATCAACATATACATACAATGAACCCCCCAAGATCAAGGGCAGGACACACCTAGGGAGTCCATCTCACCTATGGTTAGATTTATCACCTTATGCTGCTTGCACATTTCTTTATGTATTCCATCTCAGTGCCATCACAATCAACCACAAAGCAAGGTAGAAAGGCATTGAAAAAGGATACAATTCTCTTTGATTACTACAAGCAATTGAAACTATATTGAAAGATTAAGATATCAAGTCACTCAACTATGATAGAATGCCTTATCCAAGATAACAAATGTGTCTTAAGAATCCCTTCAAGTTTGCCTTTCCTCAGCATAATTTTTTTACCCCCATCTAATGGCATCTTGTGTTTCATCAACTACCCCACTATGAGGAATCCAGACATTTGTCTTCTAACTAAGTAATACCTAAGTATGCATGTGCATTCATGTAATATCTGCACTGCAACCTTTACATGGTTTGGGTCCTCAAGTGTAGAGCAGCACTCTAGGCTTGCTTGGAGTTTGCCTCGTCTCCCAAACCAATAAAATATGCCTTGCGCATGATACGAAGACTAGCATTGCTCCTAGGGAGAGACCACACAAGAAGTTTTCCAATTGCAAATACTGAAGTTTCCAAAAATTAATGCACCATCAGCTCTTCATCGAGTGTTAATCCAATACTTCTATTCTTCATCTCACCATCAAAGCATACTAGGAGAATGAGCACCACCGAAATTCACCAAAGAGAATCCCAAGAATACCAATAACTTTAATAGCCATGTCAACTACCATCAGTTCACCCATAGTTGACCTAGTGCTGTAAGCATTCTTCATCATCAACTCCACAAGGATTCCCTTAAGGCAACACACAACTTCCCCTAGCATCCATGTCTTTGGTGCAAGCAAGAGGATACTATCTACAATGGTTTGTGCCATGGGATTGGTACTCATCTAGGAAGGGGGTAATGTTGACTATAAGAAGCAACATGCAATGTGCAAGCAAAGCACAAAGAAGAAGACTACTTTTTGGATTATTATCCATAACAACACAATGTACATGGCCTAATTGCACATTTGAATTTCTAAGACCATGTCAATCATATTACTTTGCCATGTGAATCCATAGACCGGGCTTGATCCTATGCTATTTGTAATGTTGGAATAGGATCTCATGGTAAAACCATAAGGGTTCCATTCTATTCTCACCATAGGAAAAGCGCACAATAAGAGATGACCAGTCTTTTGGCCCAAAAGATGGGCTAGATGCCCAAGAGAAATGGGAAAACACTAACCCTAAAAAATTGTATAAAAAGAATGAGAATGAACAGAACAAGATAGTCATGTGTGTACAAACTTCTAGTACTTGTTCTATTGCTTCTATCCTTGTGAGAGAGAAAGTGAGGGATAGTGTGAGATTCAGAGAAAGAGAGTGAGAGTGTGAGATGAGGGACCAAGGAAGTGAAGCCTCTTTCCTTCTCTCAAGTACATTCTCTTGCCTTGCTCTCATGCTTTTTCCTTGCATGATGAAGGTTGTGGAGTATTGAAGAGAGAAGGAGCACTCACTTGAGTTGTATAGCTTGCATGCGCAACCTTGATGGTTGGATCTATGTGTGAGTGGCTAGGTGAGAGCTAACCAAGGATTTTGTGTGTTGAATGTATCCAACAGTCCCAAGATGTTGAACACATCATGCCCAACATATTGTTTCTCCTGCGGAGCATCCATCACATGGCTTGTCATGGCTAGCTTTTGGGATGATCCTAATCTCATCTCCTATGACACATAATCATAGGTACTTCATCCTTGCCTTTCTTATACAATGCATTGTCTAGTAAGGTGCAGGGGGGCGATTCTAATAGAAGCTTCTTTTCTTGGCTAGAGATGTTAGGAGGGTATTGTTGTGTAGCCAAATGGTTGGCCATGTTTGCATACCATGGGGTTACAACCTCTACTAGAAATATGGAAGCATAATGGAGGTCCAAATCATCTTGTGCCTCTAATTCACTTTGAGGGGTCCATGATAGATAATCAACTAGTATATGAAAATGACCAGACTTTGTCATCACTTCAAAATCAAACTTCTATAATAGGAGTAACCATCTCATCATTTATCCTTTCACATTAGCTTTATTCATAAGGAAGGATAGAGCCTCATGGTCCTTATAAAACTTGAAATGAATGGATAAAAGGTAATGTCAAAACTTCTCTAAGGCAAACACCATCCCCAAGAACTCCAATTCTATCACTGCATAGTTTCCTTTTCCTATCAATGACTTTACAACTTGCATAGTAAATAAATTGATCTGGTTTTGAGGACCCTTTTTGGTAGAGGACTACTCCTTTGACCGATACATCAGTGTGCACATGGAATTCTTTTGTCCAATGAGGAGGTAGTAGGATGGGCACTTTAATAAGGTCCTACTTTTGGATGTTAAAGGCTTCTTCACAATCATCCAGCCAAACAAACTCTGTATCTTTCCTGAGAAGCTTGTGCAAAGGGACTACCTATGTTACGAGATGTTCAATGATCTCCTATAACAGCATATGTGGTAAGAAAACCTCTTAATTGCTTGAGATTGGTTGATGCTATCAAAGTCGGTACTTTTTCAATCTTCATTGGATTGCTTGCAATCCTCTGTGTGGAGATAATGTGGACTAATAGAACACTTAAAGGAACCCCAAATATACATTTGTTTGGGTTGAGGGAGATTCCATGCTCCCTACATCAATCAAAGCATTGTTATATGTATCACAAATGCTTACAGAGCAAGATGAGGACACAGAAATATCTAAGTATACCTCAATGAAATCATGTAGGTGGTTTTGAAATCCAACCATCATGACTCGTTGGAAGGTGAGTGGGGCATTGTAGAGCCCCAATGGTATCACATTGTAGGCATAGGTTAAATATTCTATTGTAAAGGTTATTTTTGATTGATTTTCTTCTGCAATCTATACTTGATTGTATCCACTAAAGCCATCTAGTAGCGAGTACAACTCATATCATGTGATTGTATCCAACAATTAATCTGCAAAGGTGTGGGAGCTCTTTCTTGATTGCCAAGACCCATGGGCCACTTATTATTTCAAGCGCTTTAAGCCAAGTGCAATGGCTACCTGTCACATAGCAGTGCACACTCTCACATCTATGAGTGTAGTGAGATTACCTTCATGTATTATTGAGTTGCCTCCTCCCATGAGCTCTTCGATAGCTCCGTGATCTAAGGTGCAAGCTTGATCCTCAAGCTCCAAGCTCCAAGCTCCCTTCCTACATGTGAGACAAGAGAAGAGAAGAAGAAGAGAGGAGAAGATGGAGAGCTTCTCCACCACGGTTCCTCACCCTCACACACTCACTCCCTCACTCACCTTCTCTCAACCACAAGTACAAGAAGAAAAAGAAGAAGAAGAGAGCTAGTTTTTGCCACACACAAGAATGAGCTTCTTCATTCACTTTTTGCCTTTTATACATGCCCTACCTCCTTCTTGTGCGCCCATCCCATTTTTCTGTTGGACTGGATTTTTTCACTTTGTCCTGCATCTTTTTGATTTTCTTTCACTTTTTGGTTTGCTTTTTTTGCACATGGTTAACATCACCCCTTCCTAGCTGAGAGCCAGTCCCGTGGCACTTGTTGGTGAGGGCTTGAGTAGTTGAAGGTTTGCCATGTGGGTCAATGATGGGGATTGGGGGAGTCTGGCTATAGAGAAGAAGCATAACAAAATGGATGAGAGATTGTCGAGGCCGAGGATAGATTGAGTGGGTGATGGGGGCCTTCAAGGTCGGTGGTTGATCGCGGGTTGTCAAATATACTTGAAAAGGAGAAGAAAGTGCACTACTTGGGGGTGCGTCTACCTCATGATGTAGTGCATGGTGTCGTTCATATCTTCAAGGACCACCTATCAATTCTTGCATTTAGATTGAAAAAGAGTGGCACCAATCAGGCCTCTTCCACTATGGGCTTTTGCTTGAGCAAAATCATGAGCACCCTAAGATATTTATTGGTAGTAATAAAGGTGGGGTTGGGGCAGGATGAAAACTCGTCGAGAAAGTGCGTGATGGATGGGCGGATGTCCCGCTCGATGAAAATTAGACACTTCTCTAGACTCCCTACATTCACATTGTAGATCCTTGGAAAATCATACTTGCCATGCACATTTGAGTTATAATCTACCCCTATTCTCCACGGATATGGCATGTAGGTGCAATCATTGCACTCCTTTGATATGGTGCTGTAGAAGGCCATCCAAGCATCAAGGTTGGAGTCCCAAACATGTAGCTAACATTTCTATTGGGCTTCTTATCCATTGTCAGTCTTTGGGATCTCTCAAACCTTGCCTTGCCAATAGTCCATAGGCTCTCTTTGCCACCTTGTAGGATATCTTACTCTTTCCTCAGTCCATCTCTTTCCTAGTCGCATTGGGCAAGATGATCACCTACTCCACCACTCTTAGAGACAAGACCCTATCTAAGGCATGAGTGTACCCGAAGGAGAAATCGAAAGGTTGGTGTTTGTTCTTCCACTACTCCCAGACAGCCAGTTCATGGGACCAATTTATAGGATAGCATTCTTCTCTTTGTGGGATTCGAACCTTAGGAACTTGCTCTGGCTTTGTTTGGAGTCTCCTTAGTACCAGCCTCACTTGCTCTCTCTAGTTGCACTTCCTTTCCACAACTCTCTTAGGGGTGGCTTCCTCACCCTGCTCTTTTGTTTGTGCTTGAATTTGCTGTGGTGGGCTTGGCTTATGCGGTTGCTCTTCTTCATATCCTGGCTTCGCTGAAAGTATGGTCCTTCTTCTCTTGATGATTCCATTGGGGCTACAATGGATGGTTGATCTTTTTGTTACGGCTCTCCAAATCCTAATTCCTCTAGCTCCTTTGTCAAGAGCCTAGCCTGCCTTAGGTACTGTTGTTGTTACTCCATGCTTAGGCTAGTGCTCTCTTTTAGTACCTTTTCATAGAGTCCATATCTCAGGGCTCTTCTTATAATTTTTAGCTTCCTTCTTAGCCCTTCTACTGTATCCTCACCCTTCTCGGCCTGGGTCACATGCAACACTGTATTCATGAAGGCTTGTTGTTGGACTTCCATACCTACCTCCACTGCTTCCACCCTTGCTAGTGCCATGATTCATTCACTTTTTGCCAAGGCATCCCTAAGCCTTCCAATAGTCCTTTCTTTCCAAGCCCTGGCCTTTTCCTCCATCTTTTCTATGCCTAGACTTTGGTATTGAGATAGGGTCGTTACCATTTGTTCATTCTCTTTCTAAATCTCAAGCATCTCCTCTTTCTATTGTTTGAGGTGATTCAATTGCTATTCTAGTCATTCTTGCTCTAGGAGGGCCACATGGAGTTAATTTCCACCTTTGTTAGTCTTTTGGTGGATGATACCTCATCTCTTTGTGCCTTAACCTCATGTAGTTCTTTAAGTAATCGTTTCTTTTGTTGTTTCTCCTTACAGAACTTTGCATAGGCCTAGATCTTTACTCTTTCTAGCTCCTCGATGAGCTCATCTCTAATTTTTCTCAATTTCTCAAGGTGCTTCTCCATGTCCTTATTTTGTTGTAAGAGGGATGAGCAATCCATCTCTAGCCCTATTGCCTCCCCTACCTGCGTATCCTGGGGCTCTTTTGTGCTCTCTTCTTCCTTCTTTGCTACCAACTCCTTCCTGGGGTCACTTATTTGCCTCTGCTAGGTGGCTATTTGCTTAGTCTTCTTTAGTTGGTAAGCTGAGAATGCATCTTTTTTCATTTCCAACTCCACCAACACTACCTTTCCCTCTTCTTTCACCTTTTCTAGTTGGCCTAGTAGCTCTTGGACGTATTCATCATACTTTGTCAACTCTTGCATGGCCCAGGGTATGGACATAGTTGAGGCTTCTACTCTTGCTTTCTTTGGATCTTTCCTTGACTTTGCACATCTAGAACAATAGGCCTCTTCATCCTTGGCATTGGGGCTCCTCTACTTAATGCTGGGCCAAGTTGCTGCATTGAGCTTATTAGGTACTGTATCCATGTTGCTTTGGTCCATTGTTGCATTTGTGGTTTCCTGTGTGGTGGTAGTGGTGGCAACCATGATGGGCAGTGGTGGGTCTAATGGAGCCTTCCCTTTGCCTACCACCATTGTAGGTCGTCCTTGAGTTGCTTTTGTTGTTGGAACATTGGTGCCTGGTGCATCTTCTAGGCTCACCCTTTCCCATTCTTCTGATTAGGAGGTTTGCTTGATTGACAATTAGAGGGCAAGAGCCATCTGCTCATCATTTTCTCTCTTTAGTCTTTCCTCTTCCTCTCGTTACTTCTTCCTTTGTTCTTCTTCTCAACTTCTAGACTCTTCTTTTGCCTTTTGCAGGCATTCCTCCTCTTCTTCCTTTATTCCTCCTCTAGCTTTCTTGATTTTTCCTACACGGCTTTTCTGAGGCTTTGTTCTCCTCCTCTGTTGTAGTTTCCTTTCTCTTGCCTGGGATTTTCAACATGATTTTCCCCTTCTCTCCTTGAGTCGATGGGACAGAACCCTCCTCACCTTGCTCACTAATGGTCCTTTTTCTTGAACCCTTCTATTGCCGCTATGCTTGGGGTTGAGATTCTTTTTTTCCTTGCAGCTTGCTCTACTTCTTCTTTGTATATCTTGATAGCTTATATTGTCTCCCACATTTCCTATTTTTGGAGACATTGATGGGCTTTTTGTGACCTGGGAGTGGTGCTGCTCTTGAATAGGAGATCTCTCTAGTGCCCCTATTTTGTCTTCCCTTTCCATCTCTCCCACGGCTTCTTGGATGATGGCCATCAACACCCCTCCAAATCCTATCATGGATGCTTTTGATGCATGTGTTTTTCTATCTGATTCAGTTGTGGTGCTTGGTGACTGACCTCATGTAGGTCTTTGGCTTGATGACAATGCCTTGGTTGACGATTCAATCATTTTACGGATGTAGAAATTCAAATTCACTTTTTCTAGGACTCCTGATCTGTGTTACTTTCAAGCATCGGCACTTGCATTCGAGTCATGATTGAAGTGTATGTGACTAGAGAAACGGGCATGCACCATCTTTGCCTATAACTGGATGGCAGGGTCAGGGATGTCTACTAAACTAATCCCATCATTGGTCTATACCTTTGTCTTCGACATCTTTAGCATGCTGTAAATATTTCTCTTTGGTCTCTTTCCCCCTTGTGTTTGGCAAACCTCATGCTTTCTTCACTTTTTCAAGGCTAAGTGCAACTTCTATCCTTTGGGTGAGCCTCCTTGCTTGACAGTTACCATACCACTATTCTTTCTTGCATCGAAAGATCTCAGGAACTCAGTACATCTACCGTGGTTGATTTTTTTGCCAATCTTCTCTATGTATTTGTGGAGATTGCATTGATCAACTATTTGCTTCACTGCATCTTTCTTGGTCACCAGCTCTTCCAAATTGTTGATGCTTTGGTATTTTAGCTGGTTGTAGACTTGGGTCTTAGTGGCCAATTAGTACCTATTGTGCTTTTCCTTTGCGAATGGAAATTATCCTCATCATCTCGAGTTCTTGTTATGGCACAATAGCTTACAATTAGCACATTTGAGAGTACCTTTTGCATATAGAGAAAAAAATTATGAACAAACACTATGGAATGGTGTGCACAAAAAGTATGGAATGGACATTTTTAAAACTTTAAGCAGTCCACGCATTCCAAGCACGAATTCCATAAATTTTTCTCCTCAAGTACAAGTTCACTTTATCCATTCTTTTTTGCTTTTGAAGTTTGGTTTGAAGTTTTGAAATTCATATCATGTTTTCTTTTCCACCTTATCCCCTCCCCCCGAGAATGATGAAGATCCTTCCTAGGATTGGAGGATGAAGGATTAAGGGCGTAAGCATCTGCTTGTTGTGCTTTATTTCTTTGTGAGCCAAGCATATAACTATGGGTCTCTAAGTGGATGTGGCGGTCCATATTTTGAGGCCTAATGCCTATGTGTGTAATGTAGGTCAGGACATTGGTTAGGAAGTCACTAGAGTTCATCTTGCTAGTGATGTGCAATTCTTCCTCAGATTCAAATAGGGATGGGCCATAGCATGCTCTTCTAAAGGTTGATTGTGCGTGATGGCCAATACTCTAAACGAGATAGGAGCCACATAGGTTGGATCATACTTAGAGGTTTTGAGTGCACATCTCTGCTCAGTGTTAGTCATAATTTGGTAGCCCTCTTGTTCCAATTAGAGATGGAGAGCATACCATTTTTGCAAAAAGAAAGAGTTAGAGTCGGTTAAATATTTTATCTCTTCTAGTTCCTGGGTTGTTGTAGAGACTTTGCTCTTGCTATAGAAGGTGAGCAACCGTTGTTTGAGAGCTTATTCTCGAGAAATTTTCTTCGCAATCAAGTTATCGGCTACCTTGGAAATCTTGAAAAACATGAATTTATATTCCTCCCAAGTGCATGGCAAGGAGCGTACATCCGCTCTACTAATGGCTCATTGAGGAGGCCTAAATCTAACTATTCATACCTTATTAGCAAATGTGATGAAGGTGATGTCCAAGAGTCTAATGTAAGTGATGAGGTTGTCCCTTGTAATTGTGGCTAGGTCGTCTGAGGCCAAAGTAAGGATAGATCTCTACTCATAGGAGGGTCTAAGGCCCACTGGAGGTTTGGGGTTTGGTTGGATTGGATAACTTAGCTACTGATGTCTACTTCATGGGCTAGTCAGTGGGGTGTTTGTTGGCCACTTGTGCAATGGGTTGGTCTTGCGGCTCAGTTAATGTATTGCTTTCTACTTGTGGAGCAGTTGGAGTAGTAGAAGTGTCAGGTTGAGTTAACTCAGATACATCGGGTTGCAAATTTGGTCGATAGGCATGTTGAGGCTCGATCAGTTTGTTCCTTTTGGGTTAGTTCATTTCTTATACCTAGATGGCTTTTAGTCTCATGGAGATGGGCTGGAAGGTAGTGGTTGAGGGAATGCATGCCACTCGTGGTCTTAGGTAACGAAATCCAATTGTTGCCTTCGTAGTAGCCTTGAGTGTGTAATAAGGCTTTGGGCATCCATCACAACTTGACTATTTGTTGGCTTATATAGCACCAGTTTTGTACCCTAGGCCTAGGGTGTGAGGTTCTGGGATTATGACTCCATGGGGGTTGGCTTCTTCCAGGTGACTATGATTGTCATTTAGGTACTCATTTGAGTTTTTACTCAGTGGCTTTGTGTGCATTTATTGGGGATTGTAGCCAGTTTATTATGGTGGGTTGGGATAAGTCACGACCCCCCCCCTTAGGCTTGGCACTAAGTTGCTCTACCGATGGTGTTGTGGCCTTAGATGGAGCTACGCTACCCTTGCTAAAAGCTGTCACTATTCAAACATTGCCAATGGTAAGGTGAATACGCTATGAATCCTAGTCGACATTGTAGTGTGCTTGTTTCTTGAATGCACATCTTAGCAGTGATTCCTTATTAGCAACCTTGGTGTTAGGCAACACATAGAAGATCTCTAGTAGGCTTTCAATCTCAATAGAGATTGCTACATTGCACTTTTCCAATAGTGAATAAGATTGCTCCCCAAACAAGCTAAGTTTAGTATTAGCAGGTTGCAACTAGGGCTGATCAATGAGGGTCCAATGATCGTATAAGGATATTAAAGTCATCTTTCTCGTCAATGAGTGCATCATTAAAGGCATGTGTCCTCTTGGTAGCAATCGATATGCGCAGGTATGCAGGTGCCACTGCTTCCTCATCCTCATCCTCTATCTCATTGATGGTGGCTACTCTTACGTTCACAGGCGGGTCCAACATTGAAGGCTTGTGTAGAGGGTGTGTTGGTGGAGTGTAGTACTTATTAAGGTAAATTCCATTAAAGAATCCTATGCTCTCTTCCTTTAGAGTCTTGAGCTCTACGTTGCTGGTTTGACTAATGTTACGGACCTTGAAAGGTCCCAATCCTGTGAACTTCATCTTTTGCTTATGGCCCTTCACAGATTACAGGAGTAATAGGTCACCCTGCTCAAAGTCGTGTTATTTGACATGTTCATCAAACCAGCTCTTGCATCTTTCCTTTTCACAGATCGGTGCATGGGTTGCTAGGATTTGGGTTTTAGAGAGGCCTTCTAACTCCACCAGACATTCCATCTATGCTTCCTTTCCATCCCATCTCTCTTGTACTGCCACTCTCAAGCTTGGAATGAAGAACTCCGCTGGCAGGATTGCTTCAGTCCCATAGGTAAGCTTGAATGGTGTCTGCCCTACAATTGTCTTATAAGTTGTCACATAGGCCCATAGTGCTACCATGAGCTTATTGTCCCAGTCAGTGTGTGCGCGAGGTGGAGACTACCTTAGTTAGAACATTTACTAAGATCTTAGTTATAGATTTCACTTGACTGTTAACTTGAGGGTAATATGGTGAGGATTTCCTATGGATGGTTAAGAAGGTGGATAGTAAATGGGCAATCACTTCATTAATGAAGTGTGTACCTTGATCACTAACTAGTTTGATGGGGCAACCAAAATCACGAGATCACTTGCTCCCAAAGGAACTTAGCCATGGTCCTAGAATCATTTTTCCTGGCAGCCCAAGCTTCAACCCACTTTGTGAGATAATCAATTGCCACGATTATGTACTTTGCCTATGAGTATTGCATTGTAGGACTGATCAGCCTAATGAAGTCAATTCTCCACTTTTCAAAGGGTTATCATGCTATTATCAGTGTCAACTCCATCTTGTCCTTATGGATGGGGACTTTGGTTTTTTGGCACTCGTCGCAATGCTTCATGAACTTAGTTGCATTGTGGAATAGGGTGGACCACCATAGTTGAAATTGTAGCACATTGTATGCTATGGTATCTTCATTGAAGTGTCCTCTAGTAATTCCACCATGCACTTGCATCTTGTGCTCACATACACATCTTTGTAATAACCCATACTGTCCTAGTCTATAGAGCTGGCCATCTATTAATTGATAGGGCTAAACCTTGAGGATAAAGCACTTTAGCCTAGTTTTCTCTATAGGTCTCTCAAGCAATCCATGCTCTAGGATTTGGACTATGTCATCTACCCAATACGGTGTTAGATTGGCCCTTAATAGGTCTCTCTCACTGGGCATGCTAAAAAGTTGTGCATCTGGTAAGTCATCTACGATGCCTTGGGCAGTAGCTTCTCTTGTGGGTATGTGGGACACATGGTCTGCCATGTAGTGTTGCTTGCTTACCCTTGTATACAACCACGAAGAAGTCAAACTCTAGAAGCAAAAGTAACCATCTAGCTATGCATCTTGTGTAGCACAAAGCTTGTTTACTAAATAAAGCAAAGTGTGATGGTCAACGAAGAGGGTGAAGGGTGTAGCTAAAAGATAATGACAAAACTTCTTCATAGCGAATACCATAGCTATGCCTTCCCTCTTCGTCATGGAGTAATTCATCTTCATATCTATGAGTTGTTTGCAAGAAAAATTCAAAGGATAATCAAGATTACATTCACCAGTTTTGCACAAAATAGCTCTTGTGGTGAACTTTGATGAATCAATGTAAACATGGAATGTTATGTTCGAATTTGGGGCTTGTAGGATTAAAGCAATCATAAGAGCATTCTTTAGTTCTTCCTAAGCGTGTTGACATTCCTCAATCCACTCAAATACAATCAACAATTTGTAAAGGGGTCTAGCAATCAATGCATAGTTTAGAACATATCATCGATAGTACATTGTATGTCCCAGGAAGCACTAAACTCTCTTATAGTTCATGGGTGGTGGTAATTTGACAATGACCCTCACTTTGGAGAAGTCATTGGCAATGCCATTCTTAGATACCACATGCCCTAGGATACCTTCATGTTTACCTAGAACTAACACTTTAGGGGATTCAAGGAGAGATTATATAGCCTACACCGCTCAAAGTCTACATGAACTTTATGTACATGTTCCCTCCAAAAGTGGAGTGGACACATAGATAATCAATGAATACCTCCAATTCTTGCCTAAGTGTGTCATTGAAGATGGTGCACATGAGGCACTAAAAGGTAGCTAGTGCATTCGTTTGTTCAAATGGCATGACTATGTAGGTAAATACACCCCATTTGGTTGCAAAATGTTGTCTTATGTCTCTCGTTAGGGTGCACATGCACTTGATTGTAGCTTGAGAAGCCATCCAAGAAACTGTGGGCTTCCTTCCCCGCTACTCTTTTGAGCGTGTACTTCGTGTAGGCTAGTGGATAGTTGTCCCTCTTAGTCACATCATTGATCTTTTTATAATTCACACATTCTTGAATCTTCTCATTCTTCTTTAGGATAATAACTACATGTGACACCCAATCCGTGTGCTCAATTTTATAGATGAATCTGGCCTTTAACATCTTATCTATCTTCTCTTCCTTAACGGCATGTGCATGCTTCAAATTTATTGGGTATGATCGTTGTTTAACTAGCATTGCATTAGGAGTCATAGGGATATTATGAGTCACGACCCTTGGATCTACTCCTTTTAGTTTGTTTAAGGACCAAGCTAACACATCTATGTACTCTCGTAGGAGAGAAACGAGATTAGCCTCCTCTTGCTCAGTCAACATCAGGTCCTCCGCTATGAATACGGATCAAGGCTTTTCACCTTCCCTTGCTAAGTTGACCTCCTTGACCTTAACAGGCCCTTCTATTGGTTCGCTTGCCTGTCCTTGCCTCTTAGCTCCTATTAAGATCACTATCTTGTCGACCTTTTTGAACTTTGTGAAGTGCTTTGATAGATCCTGAGGCTTCCTTTGCTCTTCGGCTTTTGATCCATTTGACTACCTCCTCTTTTCCTCCTTCAACCACTTGCGCCTTAGGTGGAATCATAGGTCCCCTTTGGTGCATTTGGTCTTGGGTGGTTGAGGTATCTCTAGATCGCTCTCTGACCTCATTTTCAATTCAGAGTTAAACTCACAACCCTTTCTAAAAGGAGTGTCCCTTGGTGGTTGTAGCTTTGAGGCCAATTTAATTCTAAAGAGTGGTGTGGTACTTGGCTGAACTAATCCAACTTACTCATAGTCTATTACACCTAGACCAAGTACAATCACATTCCGTCTTGATGGCTCCTCTTTCAATCCTAAGCACATTTCTTTTGTGGCTTAGAGTCTACTTGTATCTGTTCGTCTGTCATACTCTATTGTATCGGCCTCTTCCTCTCACTTTTTTCATTTGTAGAGTAGTAGTCTTTGTACTTGTCATTTGAGTCGTCATATTCTACCTACTCATTATCTCCTATGCTTCTATTCTTAGCCTTGTTTTTGTTTGTGACGAGTGTCCAATTGTGCAATAGATTCAAGTCGTGCACTTTGGTCCATTGCCACTTCGACGATCCATAAGGTCCTTGAGGGGTTTGAGATTGGCAGCTAGGTTACCAGCTAGCTCTCTCGTCAAGTATTCAAGAATCCCCCGGAGTTTGATTTTGTTAGATGGAATGTGAAAGGGGACATGTGTTGGTTGATTGCTAGAGCTCTTGGCCATCATGCAAAGTGGTATTGATGATGGGATTGTACTCTTCGATAGCTAAGATGGTGTGACTTTGTGGGACCCATCAACTACCCTGTCAGCCTACTTATAATCCTCCTCATAATCTGAGAATGGCAGATTGATGGTGGCTAACACATGCATCCGATCCCACTCATCCTCGGGGCAAGGTATATACTTTGTTACTAGCCCATAGGACTTGCTAACTTGCGAGTCGCCTTTCAAGATAGTAGCTGGCATGGTCTTCCAGGTGTCCATCTTGACTCTTATAGCTTCCGTTCTGATGCCTAAGAATGTTAGACCTTTGCCCTAGTCTTCTATCACTCGTGTGCTTTGCATCTAGGGTCAGCCTAGCAGGATGTGGTAGTCCACTTCCTTCATGATTATGAAGTTCACAGAGAATCAGACCCTAGCTAATTCTCTTAAAGAGACTCTGCACATGGGTGACGTAGTCTCAGATATCCTCCTTATCCTTTTGGCTGACATTCATCAACTTGATGATGAGGTATCAGAGTATCCCACTTCAAGAAACCAAAATTATTATGTCTAGCATTGTCTAGGCAAGTAAACCACATCTATCCTTTGTCTCCTATGCAAAGTTTGAAAGCTTGTGCTTATTGAGCAAGGTTCGTGAGGCTATTCGCATCGCATACTTGCTTGAACTGCTCCACGAAGTCATACAAGTCATTGCATACTTGTTGAGTTGCTTAGCAAACAATTGCAAGTTTTGGTATGGCTCTTAGAGTTTGGCATGATTCCTAGTCCTACTAGCCCTAGCAACTACGGTTGCGGAGCTGCTCTACATATGTATTATCTAAGAGTCACTTTGTGAGAAGCTCGCTCATCATAATATCATCCCCTAGCGCTCTCTCCCTCTCAGCATTTGGTCTTGTCCTAGTTCTATCGGCAAGAGCTAAGATGCATTGGACCTCACGCATTTCTATGTTTTGTCTTAATTTCTGAGCTTGCTACTCTTGGTTGTAGGTAGCTATACTTTGCAGTGCTTTCCTTGCCAACTTTCTCTCTTTCTCAAGATTGGCTATGATATCCTCGGCTGGTCTACCATGATGCACCATTTTAGTTCATAGGATGTACTAATTTACCACTTACTGAATGTCGACTGGAAATTCTCCTGACATGTTAGTGATTTCTTGAGCAACTAGGATGTCGATCAGATTGATAAAATTGGGTAAAGCTGCATTCTTAATCGTGTCGGTTCTCTTTTCTTCTCCTTTACTTGATGATTTGCAATCGTTCTTTTCAGCTTTTGGTTCTCAAGTTGTATTTGGCTTCTTGAGGTTTGCTCCTATTAGTGGGTTCATTCCTTACTTAGACCTCGTTAGCGTGTTCCTTGTTACACAAATCAGTTTGCAATGTTACATGAATTGGACACACGAGTGGTGGAGTGGATTTGTGCCAAATTAGGCTTTCTATATTTTGTTGTGCAGTTCAAGTGTTTATGTGATGAAGCGTGTGAGTTTAATCATAATCAACACAAACCACATTCCCTTCAATTAATTTCTGCTAGTTGCAGCTCTTGCGTGCAAGTGGTTGCCACTCGTAGTGGTCCACTCTAGGTCTCTGTTGCGCACGTTTGATGCATGGTTTAAAGGGTAGCTGGTTCAGGTTGTCAATTTATCGGGTCTTAACCATTGAGTCAGTCAGCTCTATTGCCTATCTACTTGCATGGGGTTCTATTGGGATGTCCTATAGCTAGGGTTTGACCCCTATAGCATTTGGGAATGTAAAAAACTGCTAGAAATTGATGCTTTGTTTCCTTGTTTAATTTGCAGGTTTTAGTCCATTCTGAGAATCAAATTCCTATTCTGGGCTGTTCGATTCTAGATTATCTAATTTTGATCCGAATGTGCTGCTCGAATCTGATTTATTTGAATCAAACGATTAGAGTTGTCCAAATTTTGTGGGCCAAGTGTTATATGATCGAAAAATATGGTTACGATGTGTTGGAATATGAAAATCAGATGACTTTTGATAGTTGGATGATTCGATTCTGGGAATAGGACAGCCTGCGGCTCTGCCTGACGGCAACAATATGTGCAGACTCAATGAAAATCTGGTGTATCACACTCAATGCTTCCTCTTGGTCTCTAGCAAGCTCCGTAATCAAACAACAAGGGGTCAACAAATCAAAATAGCTCACTTGTAGCCTCCGAATACACCCAATTGCACAAATTGAAGCTCCCCTTGCCTCCTTGCTATCCTACAGCAAACCTATCCATCTCTCTTCCTCTCTCTCAAACCCTGAGTGTAAAAATGAGCTCCCCCTTGCTCTCTCTGCCTTTTAAACCCCTTCTCTTTGAGTCTCTCTCTCTCTCTCTCTCTCTCTCTCTCTCTCTCTCTCCTTAATGCATTGAGGCCCCTTTTTCTTCCTGTTTTACCATGTTTTACATCTGTAACCCTACAATTTGTTTCCCTTCATTTCCCTATATTTCCCTACCTAAATGCATCCAAATCACAAGCAAATACTTAAGCTAGTTCAACCTACTCACCTAAATCTTAAAAATCAAGAAAACTTGCAAAAGAGATTGAATGCCCTCCAACTCCCTTACTTCCTACCTATCTCAAGCACCGGTTCTTCGGGGAAACCCCTACTTCAATGCTCGATTCGGAGTATGAAAGCACTCAAAGCTTGAATTCGTTAGTCCCAGGAAACGAAACCAAAATGTAAGAGCTCTCGCTTGATCACCAAGACCCATGGATCACTTATTATTTTAAGTGTTTCAAGCCAAGTACAATGGTTACCTCTCACATATAGCGGTGCGCACCCTCACACCTACAAGTGTAGTGAGCTTATCTTTATGCCCTATGAAGTTGCCTTCTCCCACGAACTCTCCAATAGCTCCACAATCCAAGGTGCAAGCTCAATCCTCAAGCTCCAAGCACCAAGCTCCAAGCTCCCTTGCCACGTGGGAGATGAGAAGAGAAGAAGAAGAGAGGAGAAGATGGAGAGCTTCTTCACCATGGTCCCCCACCCTCACACACTCACTCACTCTCTCATTCTCCCTCTCTCAAGCACAAGCACAAGCACAAGCAAGAAGAAGAAGAAGAAGAGAGCTAGTTTTGGCCATACACAAGAATGAGCTTCTTCATTCACTTTTTGCCTTTTATATGTACCCTACCTACTCCTTGGGCACCCATCCCTTTTTTACATGACCGGCCATTTTACCCCAGGTCCTCTTTAACCTATTTTCTTTCTATTTACACTATTCCTTCACCCATGCCCTCTACATTTACAGATTGCAAAGGAGGAAGCTTGGCACTCTTTTACAAGAATTTAGGGTGCACTTTTAAATTTAAGATATGCCATTTCCCTTTTGTATTTGCTCTAGACTTTTAAATTTGCTCCTTGGGCTTTTGGCCCTTTTGACTCTTGTTTTTCTGTTGGGCCACCTTTTTCCGTTTTGTCTTGCATGTTTTTGATTTTTGTTCGCTTTCTTTTTCACTTTCTTTGCACTAGGGTTAACAAAAGGGCATTGGAAAATAGCATTTTTAAATCCTAGAGTTAAATTTACAAAAGTCCACATATATTTGTAGCTTCCCATTCTTCTTGGGTACAATCGAACCCATTCACTATTGGCCACAGGATAAATAAACTTGGCTTCTAAAAGCTTTAACAACTCTTTTTTAACCAAGGATTAGTAGATAGGACTCATGCACCTTTGACATTGCCATATAGGCTTAGCATCAAGCTCCAAGTTGATGTGATGCTGACATGTAGTGGCATCAATCTCCTTCAAATCCTTATATGACAAAGGAAACATGTCCAAATTCTCTTTCAATAGGTCATAACATAGGATCGATAACTCCTCATCAAGAAGATTCCTACCCACTTTGAGATGACATTCAGTACCATCTACATCAAGATAAGTTAATTGCTTCTCACCTTCCACTTCTCTAATGAAGGTCCCATAGATAAGTTCTGGGTACATGTCAAACTCCTTCAAGGAAGTTGCCTCCTCTTTAGATGCTCTGCTGAAACTAGCTTCTTCCACATTTAGTTGTGATGCCTCGAATATTGTTGGATGTTGAAATGGAACAAGAACTATTTTTTATTTGGTTTGCAGATTGCTCACTTCTTGAATCAAGGATTCATCATCCAAGGGAGCATCTAAGAATGTCACATAATATGCACTTTTTGGATTGCATTTCTTTTGTGGCATTGGTACTTGTTGGCATAGTGCATACATCATCATCATTCTCTCTTGAGGAGGGTAGAATAGGGCAACAAGGGCTATTGGTGAAGGAAATATTGGCTTGTTTAATGTATTTTTGATGCCTTCTACATTCTTCTTAGATCATTAATTAGCCCTAAAGGGCACCATTGTTATTCCATCTAGTAGCATAAGGTTTGCATCCTCTAAGGTCTCTCTGACAGTATTATCATTAGTTTTCTCTTATGATGGGAGATATTCTTCCTTTACACTCTCAAAATTTGGCTCTTCACTTCCATCATCTTTCTTTTCGGACTCTATTTTTGCTTCTCTATGGGCTCTGTAGGAGAAGAACAAGCTTTTTGGTTCAAATTCTTCTTTTGTCTCTAGCTCTGCTATGACCATATAGTAAGGAAAGTAGTATATCCATGCCTCTATTTCAGTGTCAAAATTGAATTTTAGAGGTTACTTCAGGCTCAAGCAAGAGATATTCGCCATTCACAGTGACTTTGCTTCCTTAAGAAGTTGTCTTACTATGATTTTTTTTCAGAGCTTCTTTATCAATTGATGTTCCTTCTACCTTGCTAGAGTTACATGATACTTCAATGGAAGTGGATCCATTTCCTCTTTGCAAACCATATAGTTTCAGCATCACCAATTTATTAGGTTCTCTGTCTAGGGTTAGGATTCCTTTAATCCAGTCAATCCTTGCTTGTGCTTCAAACAACCATGGTCTTCCTAGAGCAAGACGTAAGAGGCCACATAAGGGTTTAGCTTCACCTCCAAATAAGTCAACTAGTAATCTCTTCTAGACAGGGTAGTCTTAACATAAGGGAGAATGCCTACATGCTTGATTTTGCTTTGATCTGCTAGCTTGATGAGCCATTGAGTAGGCTCTATACTATACTACTTTGGGGCTCTATTAGAAGCTTAAATTTTCTAGTTCTTATAGGGGGATTATTTTCTTTTTCAATTATTCATTCTTTCTTTTTAGCATGAATAATTGTGACAACATCCAATTCTACCAAATTGAATGCAAGTTCTTGAGCCTTTGAATAATTGTCAATGGTGTTAGGCTTCACAAGATGTAGACTAGGATAGTCTTTGGTAGTATGGCCTTTGCCTTTACATCTACTATATAGAGGCTTGTAATCCATAGACCTTCTAGGGTTTGGATAGTTTTGGGAAAATATGACCCTTTCTCCACATCTATAATGTTCTAATTCTAACCTCTGACCACTCGTTGACTATCTTCCTTTGTAGCTTTGAGATGGGAACCTCCTTATACTGAAGTTAGATCCAAACTCCCTATACTTTGGTTTAATGTCTTGGGTTATCATCTTGGATTCTAGTAGATTGAATCTTGCTTCCTTCATTCATACATCATTAGGGCTTTTTGGCAAATTATGGCTTTTTGGCAAGGCTAACATCATTGACATGCATATGTGGCACCCTTTATATGCACTTGTCCACAAGATGTGCACTCAAACAGAGGAAGGGGGGGCCATTGACTCCATAAAGCAGAAGCTAGGGATTGCATGCAGCAGGGCCCTAAGAGTAAGCCTGCAGATGCTAGTGTAACCCATGGGGTGTCAACCTTGGTCTTGAGGAGCAACAAAACTATCTACTGCAAACAAGCTTGACCCCACAAGAAGTCAATGCACTAGGGTTTGTTGAGGGGGCACAACAAGAAGACCAGCAAGGGAAAATAAGTTAGCATAAGCTTTGACATGGGACCTCACGAAGAAGAACTTGTCCCACAGCCTCCTTTCCCACACCCAGAGAAGAACATCATCAATAGATAGACACCTCTACTGAAAGAAAAATGGAGCTTAAGAGGAAGAGAGAACATATGGTGGAGCAAGTGAAGAGAAGATTGAATGCCAAGTTAGCAGTGGCCCAACACTTGGTCCAACACTGTGCCTATCCCACCAAGCCGAGACAACTACCCAACAAGCTCTCCTTTGTGTGGTTCTTCCTTAGATATATGAACAAAAATCTCCAAAAATGGTGGGTTTTTGGGTACATTGAGTGGCTAAATATTCCACTTTGTGGCATTTTTTGTACCAAGTATTTGGCCTTATAGTGTCTCAAGCCACTCCTATAGGATTAGAGATACTAGCAGTGTTTATCTTCAACGTTTACAATTGCTTTGTTATCACGTCCACTAATTCCTTCTTAATGTTTGTGAAGGGAGGTGAGCCTTGAAGTGGAAGCACAGAGTGAAAGTAAGAGTATGGTGGAAGGAGCGAGAGAGAGAGAGAGAGAGAGAGAGAGAGAGCTCCAACAGTCATAATGTGTGACCAGCCTTCCCTTTATGTAAATAATGAATGAAGTGACAATGACGGGTGTAGCCACTTGTAGTGTATAGGTGTGCAGGTATGTAGGCATTGTTAGTATAACTAATATATGGGTGGCTAGGCATAAGCGCCTTTACCCCCAACAAGCTCCCACTTAAAGGTGCATGTCTCCCTAGTGAGGAAAGAATAGAAAAAAATGGCAAATTACAAATGTACATAAGTACAATAGGATGAGAAAAGATGTCATCTCATCCAATGCCCATCAACTTGCTAGGTGTGGGAGCCTTCGTTTAATTGCCAAGACCCACAGACTGCTTATTGCTTCAAGTATTTTAAGCTGAATGTTATGGCTACTTTTCACATAGTCGTATACACTCTTGATTCTACGAGTGTAGTGAGCTTACTTTGATACCTAATTGTGTAACCTCCTCTCTCAAGCACTCTGGTAGCTCCACGATCCGAGATGTGAGCTCAAGTAAGCTTAACCCTCTACCTCCAAGCTTCATCCTCCATAGCTGCATGCATAAGAGAAGAGAAGAGAAGAGAAGAGAAGAGAAGAGAAGAGAAGAGAAGAGAAGAGAAGAGAAGAAGAGAGGAGAAGATGGAGAGCTTCTCCACCATGGTCCCTCACCCTCACTCACTCACTCCCTCACACTCTCACACTCCCTCTCTCAAACACAAGTGCAATCATAAGTAGGGAGAAGAGAAGAAGAGAGTCACTTTTTAGCCATGTACCAAGAATGAGCTTCTCCATCCACTTTTTGACTTTTATACATGCCCTCATCCCTTTGGGCACCCATCCCCTTTTTTGCATGACCACCAACCGTCTTAGAGAAAGTCTTCTTTCCTCATGTCTTCCTTCTTTTCATGGTTCTTTTGCTCTTGCACTTCTACATTTATAATTTGCATGGGAGGGGTCTTGATGCTCTTTTCTAAAAAGAATTACATTGCATAATGCACTTTCCTTGCTAGAATATTTTATGCACCTTGCTAGAATCTTCGGTACCCTCCTATATTTTTTTTGAGCTTGCCTTCTCTTCCACTTTTCTTGCCTGGGAAAAATGAGCTTCTTTATTCACTTTTTGACTTGGGCTTCCTTGGTCTTCCTTTGCTTCTTTTTGGGATGTATGGTCCGTAACATTACCCCCTCCTAGTCGAGTGCCACTCCCATGGCACTTATGGGTAAGGACTTGGTTGGCTGAAGGTTGACCTTGTGGGTCGGTGATGGGCTTTTGTGGGGCTTGGACATGGGAGAGAAGCATGTCGAAATGGTTGAGGTTGTGGAGGCCGAGGGTACTTTGAGTGGGTGATGGGGGCCTCCATTGCCTGTGATTGGTCACATCTGCATTTATGTAAAAATGAAAAGAAAAGTGCACTACCTAGGGGGTGTGTCTACCTCACTATGTGGTGCGTTGTGTTCGTGCTAGTGGAACTGGGAGCTAGGTCAAAGCCCGGGGTGTTGTCCCACACTTGAAGACCCAATTCATGTATGGGGAAAGTGCAGTGAGTGTAGCTTAGGGAGACGGGTCGAACCATGGGCAAGTGTGACCTCCCTAGGTGTGTCCCGCCCTTGATGTGCCCTAAGCGTGAAGTGGGGAACAAAATGGGTTAGGGGATTAGACATGAAGTCGACAGCCGACCAAGGCCACCAAACGTACCTAACTTGAGGACCCCTAGGTGCAGTGATTGTGGCACTCATCAAGTGAGGTGTGCTTTTCTAGTTTTTGTTTAATCTTCTTTTCCTTCCTTGCTCTTGCCAAACCTACACATCATTTGGTATGTGCCATTGATGCACCACCCGGGTCAAACACCCATAGCATCAACTTGTCACTTATCATACATATAAGAAAGTATCCCCTTGGATCATAGATCAAAATACTTAGTATATATATAACTCTTCAGCCATACCAAGTACCCCCTCTAGGGTCATAAGGCCTTGGGTGCATATCATACACTAGAGGTTGTTGAATATCCATATACATGCTATCAATGCACCCATCAACAAATACATAGCAACATGCTTGCTCTTTCAAAGTCGAGCGCATGAAAATCTGCTTATATTGACAATTGTATATCATATCAAATATAAACTGAGCCTCACTTGCATCCAACACATATTGACCATTACCAAAAGTAGTGAAGTAGTACATATCTTGAAGCATCTTTGAATAGCCTATCAAGGCCTCTGATAAAGCATCTGAAACAATTTCCACTTGTGAAGCATTACATCTAGCATCCTTTAAAGGCATATCCTTGAGCTCATGAACTATCTTAGAAATGATAACTTTATCCTGCATATCATATGCATCCAACACTTCATCAATCTTCCCTGAGTCCTTGCATTAAGTAAAACATGAACTTCATAAATCTCTTCAGATGCATTATGAAAATCTACAAATGCAATGACTGACTCTTCCACTTTCCAAGGTATCCATGGCTAAGTCAATATTAGACTATAGCTTATATCCGAGCTGCTTGCCCTCTTGCTTGCTATCTTGTTTTTGCTCCTGATCAACCTCTTCCATAACGTGTTTGGGAGGTGACTGATTTGCAATTTTAGGAGGATCCACACTTCTTCTTGTTACTCTCTTAGATATATATGCATTACCTTCATCTCTCTTTTATTTCTCTTCCACAAGTACATCCATGTTTTGTCCTTTTGCTAAATATACATCCACTGAATATACATATATGGGTGACTCCCAACTAGTTATGTCACAAATTTCTTTCCCTACATGAGAAATTTCACTATCAGTAACTTTCCTCTTTTCAGTTGCATGCAAAGCAGTGTCCATATTGTAGCCTTCGGACCATTATCCTGGCATTCTATCCAATTGCAGACCAAAAGTAGAAGCATGTACAACAATGCGGCTGAGTTAGCTGAGAAAGAGTTAATGGCGGCCTTCCAGTTGGAAAAAACCTAGCAGGTGGCCATGTACCAAAAGGAGATTCACGAGCTAAAAGCAAGGCTCAATACCAAAAGAAAAGGATGAAGCTTGGAGAAAACAACTCTAAGATGAGACCTAGGAGCTAGTTGGACTACAACACGAATATAAACTCTTAATAATGCAGCATGAGGACCTGGAAGCTCAGCCAAAGAGAGTTCAACTGGGAATGGATGAGCTCACTGCAAAAGAAGTAGAAAGATAGCAGGAAGAGGAATAGCATCATCGAGAGGTTGAGCACTTGGAAAAGGAGGAGGTGATGACTTAGAAGTGGAAAGAATAGGAATTAGTAATAACAACCTTAACACAGAGGCAGGGGGAGAGCTTTAGGGAGATGATGAAGAGAGCAGAAGAGCGGGCAACCCGCCATGAAAGGAGGGTGAAAACCTTGGCGTGCCATCTAGCTCAAGTGGAGAAAGACAAAGTACTCGCTGAAAATAGAGCAGAGGCCACCCAAGGGGGCTTTCAAACTTAGCAACGTGCCTTCTTGAATACCTTACTAGATGTCACACAAGCAGAGGAAGGAGAATCCATAGAAGCCGTGAATAAAAAGCTAGGAATAGCATGCAAGTCCCTGAGAGCAGGCCTATAGATGCTGCCACAACTTGTGGGAGTTGGCCTTAGTTTTGAAGAGTAGTGCAAATATCTCATGTTGGCAGGCCTAACCCCATAAGAGGTTGACACACTTGGATTCACAGAAGGGGCACAGTAAGGGCCAAGGCAGGAGGAGGCTAAAATGGACTTTGAAATGGGACCACAAGAGGAAGAGCTTGTCCCACCACCTCCTCCCCCACGGCCAAATGAGTAGCAACAAGCAAATACATCCAAAGAAAGAAAGGCGGCACTAAGAGAAAGGAGAAAACAAATGGTGGAGGAAACAAGAAGAACATGGAATGCTAGAGGAGTAATAGCACCAACTATACCTATCCCATCATGTAAGAATGAGTCCCTAGCAAGCTTCTACACCAACCTTGTGATCTGGGAATGGCAAGAAATGGCCAGGAAGCCCTTTGATTTTAATTTCCAATTTCCCACCACCCTACGTAGAGTTTTGCCCATCAAGGTGGTGGTGGAGGAGGTGATTAATATTGGAGGTAGGCTCAGGGAGAAGTGGCTGAAGGAGAGAGAACAAAACCCCACTCTATGGGGCATTGAAGATACTGAATTTTGGAAAAACAAAGTTTTTGAAGTGCCGAGGTCTGTGCTTGGTTACGAATGCCAACCTACATGGAGAAGGCAAATCAACGATGTCAACATGGACACTTGGATGGCCTTTTGCAACAATCAACCCTTTGAGCGGAACAACCCAACGTTCATGCCATACCCTCGAAGAGTAGGAGTGGATTTTGACCCCAATGTCCACGGTCGGTACGTTTTCCCGATAATCTACAATCCGCATTGTATTACGTATGAAGATGCCCTTATTTTCACATCAGAAATTGTGTATGATACCACATTCCACTTTATCAATGATTTCTCTTCGTTCCCTAACCCCGCCTTTATTACCACCTGTAATTACCTTAGATTGCCTAGGATACTCCTTAGGCAAGACCCCATTCTGCAGAAGCGCAGCCTCTCAACCCTCCATTTTGATCCTAATGCTACAGATAGTTGTGCAATGGCTTGACTAATGATGCAAGCGGCACTAGTACCTTCATTTTGCTTAGCTCTTCTAGAGGATATGAATGATAACTGCTTCACCCATTGCAATCATCCATTCCTCTCCACCACCACCCTTCAAGTCCGCATAGACCTCAAGGGGTATCTCCAAAGCCACCAATTCCTTAACAAATCTATTAAGCCTTCTTCCCCACCTCACTTCGATGATGAAGACTAACTTTTGTCATGACTATGTAACTCAAAAAAAAAGAGAGAGAAAGAAAGAAAGAAAAGGCAAGAAAGTACAAAACAAAAAAGAAAAACAATGAGAATGGAAATGAAAGGATAAATCACACAAAGACACAACGAGCTGCATATAGACCACAATCATTGCACCTAGGGGTTCTCAAGTTAGGAGTGCCCAATGACCTTGGTCGGCCAGCTTCATGTCTAACCCCCTAGCCCTTTTTGATCCCCCACTATACATGCTCAGGGCACCTCAAGGGCAGGACACACCTAGGGAGGTAACATTCGCCTACGGTTAGACTTGTCTCCCTAAGCCATGACCACCGCACCTCACTTCCGCATGCATGTGGTCCTCAAGTGTGGGGTATCACCTAGGCTTGCATGTGGTTAGAGACCCAGCTCCCTGTTCCACTGGCACAAGCATGATACACTACACGATGAGGTAGACACTCCCCCTAGGTAGAGCACGTCTTCTCTTTTCAGGTACTCCTAGATGCTACAACCACCAACATCGAAGGCCCTACCATCCACTCAATATACCCTCGGTCTCCAACAATGCAATCATTGCCAAGCTCCTCAACTGCTACCAATCAAGACAAGGCCCCATCATCCTCTTAGGCAACCACCCTTCGAAGCACCAGACCTTCAACAACAAAGCCCTGCAAGTGTCATGGGTCTGGCACTCATCTAGGAGGGGATAATGTTAACCCCAGCTCAAGATGGAAGCAAAAGAACTAATATGTAGATGAAATGGAAGAAGCAAGATAGATGCAAGCTAAAGCAATATCAGATTGAGCTCTTCAACGTTGGTGTAATGGCTCTGATTCCAATTGAAGGGAGATGAGCCTTGAAGTGGAAGCACAAAAAGTGGAAGCAAGAGCAAGAGAGAGAGAGAGAGAGAGAGACAAGATGTGAGAAATCCAACAGTCACAATGTGTGATCGGTTTTCCTTTATTCAAATGTTATTGAAAGAAAAAAGAATAAAGTGATAGTGATGGGTGCTTGCCACTTGCAGTGTACAGGTGTGCGGGTACTGTCAATGTAACTAATACATGGGCGGCTAGGCAGCACATGCACCTTTACCCCAATAGTTTGCAAGTAAAATGGACATGCATTTCTTCAAACTTTCTCCTCCTGATACATTTGCAATGGGACTTTCAAGTATTTCTATGATCACAACATATATCGACCGAGTTGATGTAGAAGAACCTATGTTCTAATTTTGATTCAAAGCTCTTGTTTTGGATTGCTAGATATGTTGATTCTACTTAGTAGGGTTCTATTGTTATTATTGATTTGCCATTGGGAGGACTGTCTAAGGCCATTGTTGTTGTGGTTAAACCATCATAAGAGGATACTATTTACAGCCACTATGAAAGGTGAGTGGAAAATGGAAGCACAAGGAGAAGTAAGAAGAGAGCAAGAGCTATGGAGGTCCAAGCAAGAAGAGAAAGACCGTTGTGTGGGAATTCCAACTGTCACAATGTGTGTACTATCTTCTTTTATTCTATTTGTCACTAAAAGAATAAAGAATAAAGTGATAGTGGTGGGTGTCTGCCACCTACAGTGCATAGGTGTGTAGGTCTATATATAAGTATGGCTAGGCATTGGTAACCTTTAATCCCCAATAACCTTCCACTGAAAGGAAAATGTGCCTTGGTTAGGAGTAAAAGGAAAACAAGAAAACTTCAACATATACATAGAGTACAATAGGATGAGGAAACATATCATCTCATCTTACACTCATTAACCTCCTAAGAAAGGCATATTGTTTCACTAGGAGACTTTTAGTGAGTAGATTTATAGAATTAATATCTACAGGGATCTTGACAAGCTCAATGGACTTGTCCTCTACCACCTTCCTAATGAAGTGATAGTGCATCTCAATGTGCTTTTCCTTTGTATGGAAGACTGGATTATGGATAATTGAATGGCACTCATGGAGTCTGAATGCAGTGTAGGAGTCATAATAGATAAGACCATGTATTTCTATACCCTGGACATCCAAGAGATAGCACCTCTAGCATACATAAAGACATGTCAAAAGATGGACTTCCTACTATCTGCATGTTATGTATAATCTCAGTTTCAATGTAATTGATGACTCCTATACCTTGGCTACCATAGCAAATGCACATATCTGTAGTGGCTTTAATGTATCTCATAATACTTTGGACACTCGCCAAGTGTAGCTATATAAGTGCCACAATTCCCATTGCAGATGTTATGTCCAGACAAGTAGCTATCATGGCATACATCAAAGTGCCCACAACAACAAATGCATAGGAACCTTGGCCATCTCAGCCCTCTCATCATCTGACTACAAAGTAGAGAAGTCCCTTAGAGCAATTGCATGTAATGCGCATACCAAGTATATGTGAGGCATATCCCATGTCTTTTATCTCAAAGTTCTTCTTGAGTTGACTCTTTAAGCTATCCGACTCAACATGAGTATTTCCAGCTAAGTATATCATCAACATAAAGCACCAAAATAATAATGCTATAATTACATGCCTTTTTGTGTATTAACACGGATTCATATCATTATAGGAACCCTTGTGAATGCTTGAAAGCACCAAACTTACGATACTTCTTCTTAGGTATTTGCTTAAGCCCATAAGGACTCCTATTTAATTTATACACTAGGTCTTTCCTACCTCTTTCCATAAACCCCTTAGGCTGTTGCATATAAATGTCCTTATGTAGGTCTCCATGTAAGAAAGTCATCTTAAAATCCATGTGATCGAGATCAAAATCCAACAGAGCAACCAAGGCCAAGATCAAGCGTAGGGTAATCATCTTGATGACTAGAGAGAAGATCTCATCAAAATCAACTCCCTTTTCCTACTTAAAACCTTTAGCAACCAATCTAGCCTTATATGCTGGCTTTGGGCGACCAAGGATACTCTTCAACTTGTACACCCACTTGCATAGCAATGCAGACTTTCTATCTGGTAAGGAAAATAAGTCCCATATATGATTTTTCTACAGCAAATCAAACTTAGACCACATAGCCCTCTCCCAAGAATGAGAATCACCTCTATGCATAGCCTCCTCATAGGTAAGTGGCCTCAGTAGAGTCTATCACCATGTCATAATCCATAGAAGCAGTCACGGGGATATGAAGCTGTAATAGAGCATTTCAAAACTGGCTATGGGCCACCTTGTAGGTTTTTAATTTCTATCCAACATCATGATCATACATAATATGTAGATCCTAAGCCACTACATTATCAACAACTATAATAAGTTGTCTCACTAGGGTTGATTGGGCTGTATAGTAGGAGGCTCCCCTTGAAAGATCACCCTGCGTATCACAATCACCTCTTCTAGTCTCATATGCATCTTATCCTCATGGAAGATAACATCATGGCTATGCATAACCTTCCAAGCATGTGGATCCCAAAGATGATAGCCCTAAGCCTACCTCACGTGCATCCTCATATCCAAGAGAGATGCATTTGATAGACTTCCAACTTATTGCACTTGTCTTTGGGAATATGATAGAAAGTCTAACATCCAAAGAGACACAAGCGTGCATATGAGAAAGGCTTACCAAGCCATACCTCATATGGAACTCTATCACTAAGAGTAGTGTATGGAGATCTATTAATGAGGTATATAATAGTAGTAATTTTCTTAACCCAAAAGTTTTGTGGTAAGCCTACTTGACTAACCATACTATGGACTCTCTTGTGAATAGTCCTATTCATGTGCTTTGTAATACCATTCTAGGATGAGGTGTATGGGGCGGTCAATTGACACTTTATACCCCTCTCATCACATAGCTACTCAAAAGCCTTAGATATGCATTCACCCCCATTACCAAATCATAGTCATTTCAATTATATCTAGACTGGTTCTCAATCATGGCAAGAAAGTGTTGAAATATAGACAAAATATTTGATTTCTGCTTAATGGAATAGACCGCCCAAGGATTGATAGGGCATGGGGCCACAAACATCTCAATGCAAAGGAGCCAAAGGCCTTAGCCATGTGCATAGTGTTGAGATATTGACAATCACACCTTGCTTAGCCTCTTTGTATGTAGCAGTGTGGGCTTAGGATGCAGAATCCCATATGCATAGTGGTGGAAAGTACAGCCTAGTCTATTCCTATAAAGCATTGTACTTGCTCTCCTTTTTAATGAAATATCATGATGCTTTCCTCTTTTAGTTAGTGTCATTGTCAGTCCATTACACAAGATTGTGTTTATGAGTCCAAGCTTCCATCTTGGAACCTAATTCACTTGTGTAACACTTGTCTACCCATTGTCTATGTCAACATGATTCTAACCTTCATCTTCTATCCACCACCATAGCTTCTGCCATGCTCTAGATCCGACATTTTAATATGGTATCAAAGCTCAACTGAGCATGGCCTAGCTCTCCTTTGACTCCTCTCAGCTCCCCTCATCTCAGTCTAGCTCAGTTTGAGTGCATGACCTTGTTTCTTCACCTAAATCTCATACCCACTATCTGGTAGCCATAGCCAACCTGTACCCTGTCCACTTGGAGCCTTCATATCTCACTCTATAGGTCGTATTACTCAGTACTTCCTTCTAGAGGTTGTTCCTCTACTCAAGGCATTGGTTGTTGGTACCTCAAAGTGCGACATTGGCCATTGTATGCTCCAGCATTGCTTGAAATCATGCTCGCTGCCTATTTGCACCCTGCTCCTGGTTGTACCGTCAATTCTTCTCTTGCGCGCTATGATGTTGATCATGATCATAGGGCAATGAAAGCCCATCACCTAAGGCATGGCTAGCTCAAATATTTCCCAAAATAATCCACTGTATGAGCTGCATAGAGAAAAAAACCAGGCCCCTGCCATGCAAACCCTAATTTGCAATAGCCATTTCAACTTCAAGCTTCTAGTCTTCTTCATTTTCTCTCTCCTGCCACTCAAATCAAACTTCTAGTCACTCCGATCTCACTGAGAATTGAAGTTTCCAAGCATCAAATCAACAAGGAGGGGAGAAATCCAAGCATCAAACTCAACATCAAGTGCTTGAAAGCATAGTACCTATTGATACTTATCAAGTGTTATCTGACACTACATTCCTTGTGTCTCTTGACACAATTAACTCTTTTGCTGCTCAAATTTGAGAGTTTTTTGGTGTTGATTTGCTGCTCTAGCATGGGAAAAAGACTCTCCAACTGTTCGGTTCAAAGGGGTCAGGTTTCACACCTAGCAAACCCGCATCAAGCTCATCCTGATGAAGAAGGGTCTTTGGGCCATTACCAATGGCAAAGAGAAGAAGCTTCAGGATGCAGACCTTGCAGCTAATTGGTAAAAGAATGATGACAAAGCACAAGCCATCATTAAGTTGGAATTGGATGATAGCTACATCCACCATGTGGATACCTGTGAAATCTCTACTGATACATGGAAGAGATTAGATACTTTGTTTGGTGCACAATCAAAGTCATCTAAATATGGATTACTGATTGAATTTTTTAGGCTAGGTATGAAATCAAGCACATCTCTTGCAACTCATTTAAACTACATGGAAAATATCATAACTTGGCTTGTAGGGATTGATCTCAAAATGGATGAAGATATTTGTATTCGAGTGTTGTTAAAAAGCCTGCCTCTTGACTATAATAATGTATCAATTACATTAATCAACATGCCTAGTCCTAAACTGGTTGACATTAAGGCCTCCCTACTAGGAGAAGAAAAGAGGATAAAATCCAAAGAAGAACCAAGCACCTCTAAAGATGAACAAATGCTATATGTTGGTAACATGTACAAGGGCAAGAAAGATTATTTGGTATGTGACTTCTGCCAAAAGAATGGGCACACGAAGAAATTTTATCATGCCAGGAAGAGGTCTCAAAAGGCCTATCTAGGTGTTGTTAAAGAAGAAAAAGAAGAAGAAGAAGACCACTAGGAGAAGAACAAGCCTCATCAGTCCTTCTACTCCTATTTTGATAGGCTTTTTTAGCCTTGTATTGCCTAGCCCTAATGCTTCTGACATAAGCTTGTAAACTCCTCATGTAACCTTGTACTATAGCCTCGGTATACTTTGTGAGGCCCCTGTTACAGCCTCCTCTAGATGTTCACCATGTCTTCGGTACCCACACTTAGCCTTTTCTATGATAGCCTTTGGTGTTTACCATGTTTGTGGTGTGCCCACACTTTGCAGGTGGTTGCTCACTAAAGCCTCTACACACTTTGTACTTTTCTGGTTGTGATTGAGGAGGGGTGTTGAGATACTGGCAATCACACCTTGGTTAGCCTCTTTGTATGAAGCAATGCGGGCTCAGGATGCAGAATCTCATATGCACAGTGGTGGAAAGTACATCCTAGTCTATTCCTATAAAGCATTGTACTTGCCTCCTTTTTCATGAAATATCATGATGCTTTCCTCTTTTAGTTAGTGTCATTGTCAGTCAATTACACAAGATTGTGTTTATGAGTCCAAGCTTTCACCTTGGAACCTAATTCACTTGTGTAACAGTTGTCTAGTCATTGTCTATGTCAACATGAATCTAACCTTCATCTTCTATCCACCATTGCTTCTACCATGCTCTAGATCCGAAATTTTAACACATAGAACCAGACTTATGCAAATTATGAGTCCTCCTACTATAAAGACAACGATCATATGAATCAAAACAAGAATAATCCAAGGGTGGAAGATACTACAAATGAGTCAAGACGTTTAATCCTTTCAAAGCCATGTGCCCAAGGTGAGGATGCAATAAAGATACATGAAGAAGATCATTCATAGCCAATACATAGTCAATAGGTCCAAAAACAAGCAAAGGATAGAGGCTATAAACCTTGGCACCTCTAGCAAAAACAAGACTACCACTAGTGATCTTCCATGAAGAATCACCAAAGGATACATGGTATCTAGCATCATCCAACTATCCAGTTGAAATAAGCCTTTTTGTTAAAGTTGGAACATGATATACATCATGAAACACAAATGGACTACTAGTACTGAAATGTAATCTAATATCACCTATATTAATGATATCCAATGCAGTGTCATCTCTTGGTTTAATTGAACCCGTAGTAGTATGATATTTATGAAACCAACGGTGATGCAGAATAACATGAAAGGAAGCCCCCAAATTAAGAAGCCAACATTGAGACTATGTGGATAGTGCATCAATCAATTGAGTAGTATCAAGAGATGAAGCAAAAAGAATGCAGTTATCAAAACTATACTCCAAGGCATTTATCTCCATTATTTTCACATTGGACTTAGGTACAGTCTCAATGGACTTTGGATTTTCATGTACTTTTTTCTTGCCTTTCTCATTGTGCCTATCATTGCACATTTTATGGCACTTTGACCTAATGACCATGCTACCAACAATTATGACATGCCAAAGAAGACTTACAAAACACGTGATGTACTATGAGATTATTGACCCCACGAGACTAAGACTTAACCTTGTTGGGTTTTAAATTTCTACTACAAATATTATTTCCATTTCTGCTTCTAATAGTCAATGCATGAGAAGTGTGAGTGATATCAATATTCTTCCCTTAGGATGATAACCATACATAGTAGTACAAAAGTATTCCATGACTCGGGTAGTATGACAAGCAAGAACAAAGACTTTATATTATCCTCAAATTTGATGTTTTGTGAAACAAGTTGGTTGAAAATAGAGTGGAACTCATTCAAATGAGTAGACATAGGCATGCCCTCCTTAATGCAAA
Source organism: Lygodium microphyllum (assembly GCF_053477565.2). Lineage (NCBI taxonomy): Eukaryota > Viridiplantae > Streptophyta > Polypodiopsida > Schizaeales > Lygodiaceae > Lygodium > Lygodium microphyllum. Next base: position 36,532,508 of record NC_141153.1, on the reverse strand, counting down.
GGTCCACAATCTTCTTCAATAAATACAATTGAGAAGCAGGACCGTGGTTGTCATAAAGATCCAGGATCTTCTTCCATAACTCAAACGTACCACCCTTAGTAGAGATAACATTGAAGTACACTTGCTTAGACAAAGACAATATGATAGTAGACTTGCACAACTCATCAAGATCATCCCAATTTTCTCTATTCCACTCTTTTGGCTTTATGTCATTTGTCTTCAATAGCATAACCTACTTCTTCTGTACCAAGCCTTGCCATATTTGGTCTTTTAATATTGGAAGTTGTTGGCATCAAGCTTTTGAATATTGAAAATAGCACTATCAGTTGATGTATGAAAAGTACCTACCATAATGACTACAAAGAACTACAACTAACAAGAGAATTTAGACTTCTATGATTACAATTAAAACATCCCCAAAATTGATCCAACAAGGCAAGCAAGAGGGTAGGAACAAAAGAGGGTATTGCTATCCACCAACTGCAATAAATAGAATGCCAAAGCAACTGGTTTTCTCTCTAAAAGAATACCCAAAATAGTAATTACAAAACTGTTATAATAAATGTAGTAGTATGTGTCAATCCAATTGTGGATAAATAGATAAGATAGCAAGCTCCCACTAGTAGGGATATTTTGATAGCAATTAGGATATACAAAATGCAACTAGCAATGAATAGGTATAGATCCCCATACCAAAAACTATCATGAACTCAAAGTGTTAGTAGACAATACATCCCATAAGCATATACATCATGCATGTAAAAGATCTTAAGAGCAACTACAAAGATTTGTCGAATGCACAATGGATTGAGCAAAGAGCAATGATGCTCAGTACATAACCAATATGGATGTAATACATCACTAACAAATTGCTTTGACATAGATAAGTGATGGTATCCAAAGCATATAGAATCAAATCAGCCCACAAGTAGAAGTAATTACATTAAGCAGCATACATGAGAGCATAGACATAAATCAAGAGAGTCCCATTATCTCAAGAACCAAGCTCTACCAAGTAGACACAAGTGTCTCCCACTAGAAGTAAATCCAGAATGATAAGTGAGAAAATCAAGCTCAATGCATATGCATCAAATCATCCAAGAAGCCCAAGAGCATAAAAAATACATCTAGGAGTAATACATTCAATAAGCCTTCAATAAAAAATACATCTAGGAGTAACACATTCAATAAGCCTTCAACCCGTATGTGAGTAAACATTGAAGAAACTATTCAAAGTTCAAGTACACCAAATGTAGCTCAAATCCAAGCCTCAAAGCATGTCATAAGCATATCTAGGCATATAGAGCAATGCTAAGTATCATTGTAGCCAAGTAGCATACCCGAAATATATGTAGGCATAATAGTCTTACTATCCATATTGTTATAGTAGTGAAATTAGAATTGATCTAATGCAAGCTCAAATGTGTCCCCAAAGCACCTTAATACATCCACAAATGATCCAAAATCAAGACATGAGGATGTGAGCATCAATGAAGCTCAAATAGTGAAGGAATGACTATCCTATATTTGTATACATTATGTATCACAATCAGGAATTGAGATTGCAACACTCCAAATGAGCATCAAATGGTAGTAAATGATGTCAGTACAATGACCAATATCCAAGAGCTAAAGGGAGAGCCAAGGGAAAAGAGACAAAGAAACTTGTAGATCAAATATAGAGGTCTACAGAAATGCACAAATCACATTGGTGATGTTGATGCTTCTATTGCTACCGCTAGTTGCTATAGAGTCTCAAAAAAGGCTTAATGAAGCCCATGTGATCCATGGAACAAGCCTTAACAAGTGTAGAACAAGTTGGACATTAGTATCTACCTTGGGAAGAAGAGACAATGGCTGCCATGAAACCTTAAGTTGAAGCTTCTTCATAGGTTGAAGTAAAATATGGATGAAGCTTCTTGAATAACCGCCTTGCTGCCAATTGAAAGGTGTGCAAAAGGTGAAAGCATGAGATAAAGTAAGAAGAAAGCAAGAGCTATGGAGGTTCAAGCAGGAAGAGAGAGACTGGCATGTGAGAACTCCAATAGTTACAATGTGTGACATGCCTTTCTTTATTCTATTTGTTACTAAAATAATAAAAAATAAAGTGATAGTGATGGGTACCCACCACCTGTAGTGTACATGTATGTGGGTCTATATACAAGTAAATGTAGGACTTTAATCCTCAACACATTGTGGAGTTGGTGCATTGTATTGAGGCTCTATAGGCGTTTGTGGATAGGGATAAATGATAGTTATTGGGATTACATTAGGCAAATGTGCTATTCTTGGCATAAAGGGAGATAGGACTCCTCTTCTTGGGGTCATGGACAATCTAGCTTCTATCTCATCATATAGTCTGGCACCTTCCACTATAAATTGTAAATTAGCTTGCCTTCTCAATTCCATAAACTTATAAATTAGTTTGTATTCTTAGTTCCACAAATTTGTGAGCTTCTAGTAGAAAGACTCCCTTCTAAATTCCTTCACCCAGATTATGGTTAGTCTATCATTTAAATATGAATTCCAATCTTAAGACTTATGCTTCAACTCATTCTCCAAGGGATTGGCTTAGATCCATGATTCCTCCCTCATTTTCTCTTCAAAGCCTTCATATCTAAATTTGGTGAGAAAAGATAGCTCCAATTCGTCCCATATACCAAAAGTTCTTATTGCTTGCCTCTCATATAACTGAAATACCACACCATTGAAAGTGATGGGAAACATTTCCAACCAATGCTCTAGAGTTCTGGCATTGTTGATGACACATGCTATCATGAACTCTACTATATGAAGATCGAGGACTTCATTGTATTCTCCTTTAAAGATGGGTAACGGGACCATATTCATTGTTCTATCATCATCAACATTATTAAGATTTATCTAACTAGGAAGGGGACCTTGATTCCACTATGCTATTAGGACTTATGTAAAGAGTACCGTAAGGGTGTCAAAAGATTCTTCACTTGCTTTGTCGTTCTCTACTCTAGCCTTCACTTTCTGCCTTTTTGCATACCATTGGAGACTCTCTAACGGTTGTCTCTTTATTGACTCATTCATCAAAGAGTTGGCTCTAGCCAAATTTTCAGTGCTCGACAAAAGGGGATTAAGAGCCTTCTATTTGCTTTAGTATTTGGAAGACTCTCTACCTAGTACTTCTTTCACTTTTTCTTTCTCATAGTCTTCGAATTTAGCCTTCATGCCATTGCAAAGGGGAAGGAATTCAGTTTTGAAGGTCTTAAAAGTTCATCTATTTAAGGATAGCCAAAATGCCATCATACTTTTGATAACACTAGCTTTAGAGGATTTCAATAGTATATATGGTGAAGAAGACACAATCCACCAACTTCCCATGGGTTGCTCATTGAACATAAAAAAGGTAGTCAATGTGCCAAGTATCTCAAGTATTCTGTTGTTGAGCATCTATGAATAGATTTCAATTTTTCTATTTCTTGTTATGGTAGACTTCCACTGTTAACCCTCAAACGAACGAAGGTGGAAAAACCGAAAAAGCTAAAGTAGAAGACAAAGACAAAGGCCAAGGCAAAGAGAAACGGAAGACAAAGACGCACAAGACAAAGAAGCACAAGGAGAAGAGTCCTAAATAAGGGAGAAAGGCGCACAAGGAAAAGCGCAAGTCAAAACTTTTGTAAAAGAGCGCAAGCGCATCATGGTTTAATTCAAGGAGCACCGGCTCTCACCCGTGCAATTTGTAAATGCAGACGGGCGGTGGAAAGGAAGCTAGGAAGATAGAAGGACAATGGGAAAAAGGGCCCTAGGCTACGGCCGTCCATGTAAAAAGGGGAAAAGGGGATGACCGCCCAAAAGGGATTTAGGGTTTTGTATATAAAGTTGAAAAGTGAATGAGAAGCTCATTCTTGTGTGTGGCCAAAAGTAGCTCTCCTCTTCTTCTTCTTCTTCTTGTTCTTGCTTGCTTGAGCTTGTGCTTGAGAGAGGGAGGGTGAGAGTGTGAGGGTGAGGGACCAAGGAGGAGAAGCTCTCCATCTTCTCCTCTCTTCTTCTCTTCTCTTCTCTTCTCTTGTCTTGCTCGCGGCAATGGAGCTTGGAGCGTGGAGCTTGAGGATGGAGCTTGCTTGAAGCTTGCACTTGGATCGTGGAGCTACCGGAGTGAGCGGGAGAGGAAGTAACTCGAACGGCATGGAGGTAAGCTCACTACACCCGTAGATATGGATGGCACGTCGGTTATGTGAGAGGTAGCCATTAGTGCTCGGCTTGGAACGCTTGAAACAATAAGCGGTCCGTGGGTCTTGGCGGTTGAGCGAAAGCTCCCACATTTTGGTTCAGTTGCCAGGACCAACGGATTCAAGCCTTGAGCACTTGCACGCTTCGAATCGAGCATTGGAGTAAGGTTTTTCCCGAACCAGTGCTTGAGATAGGTCGGAAGTAAGGGGGGTTGAAGATGGTATTCGATCTCCTTGGCAAGTAGGTTTTTTGATTTTTTGAGAATTATGTTGTGAGATGGAGTAGTGTAGATGATTGCTTTGTGATTTATATGCATTTAGAATAGGAAAAAACAAAGAAAAAGAAGCAAACAGTAGGGGTTTCTGTTGCTGTATAACAGGCTAAAACAGGGGAATAGGGACACAGATCCTTGGAGTGCCGTTTGATTCGAGCAGCACAGTGATTCCAGGCATGTCTAGCATTCCCTTGTAGTATCTTGCACCTATCTGGAAGGCGCTAAATGATTCGGTCTAGTAGACGTCAGCCTAGAGGCATCGCGTGCAACTCGCGGGCCGTCGGCCGCGTAGTCAAACCAGCTCGTCCGAGTCCCAGAATCGGACCCGGGTCTAGAATTAGACCAGTCCATAATCGGACGCTCGGTCCGATCGGACCATCCTGTCCAATCGGACCACTCGGACCAACCCGTCCGATTTTGGAAATTGGATCACTCGGACGCTCGGACTCGGACACTCGGACTATTGTCCGATCGGACCAACCCCGTCCGATCGGACCAACCCATTCGACTCGGACACTCGGACACTCGGACCACCCAGAATCGGACCGGACTGTCCAGAATCGGACCACCTAGAATCGGACGAGTCCGAAATTGGACCAACCAGAATCGGACCACCCTGTCCGATCCGATTCCCAGAATTGGACCACTTTGAAAATTGGACCACTTTTTCGATCTGACTCCTAGAATCGGACATGACCAAAATTAGACCACTAGGCCGATCGGACCAACCCAAAATTAGACGTCCGATTCTGATAATCGGACTCCTGAAAGTCAGACATCTGAGAATCGAACAGAAAACTGTCAAAATCATCTAAACCCCGAGATTGACCCCAAAGGCTACGTAGAGCTAAAAGCACATCACAGATCCATCACGGGGCTAAAATTTAGAGCACGTAGCTCAAAATTTGGCTATAAACGGTCCTCCAAATTGTGCATGGATTTTACCGTAACGGCCCTGCGGGCCGAGGGGGACTGCTCCCCCCTCCCCCGGACCCCCGCAGAGGGGGCTCTGCCCCCTCCGCACCTCCCCCAAGTAGGTTGGAGAGAAAACGTGTGCCGTGACAGGTCCTCCAAATTGGACCCTAATGAAGTAATGGCTCTACACGAGCATGGATTCTCACTTGCAAAAGAGCAGCCAAAAGCCCATACCCGAACAGATAGAAACAGAGACCCTAGAACATCAATGGGCCAATCTAGCCATCAAGGGCAAAAAGGCCACACCACGAGAACACAAAGACATTGTGTTCATACCATGTCTAGTCAGAGCGAAATGCAACATCAGAAAGCTACAAATGCCAAGATGACTAGACATGACACTCTTGACGAGAGATGTATCTTGAGCAACACTGCACAGACGATCCAAGACATTGGTGGAGAATCCACGTCTGGTCATGCAAGTGGGGACTCAAGTGCATCTGTCAGAAGGCTTAAATTTACAAGCCAAGACCCGGAAGATGAAGACATAGTACCACCTGCTTATCTTAGGGTCAAACTCCGCAGAAAGAGAGCATAGTGTTGATGCTCTCATTGATGAAGGAGCAGATTTCAATATCTTGACTTACGAAGCATGGACTCTACTAGGCCAACCAGAGCTCACACCGACTAGTGCAACTCTTAGCCCTTATGGGGGACACCCACAAGCACTTGTAGGGAAGTGCAAAATCCTTATGACAATTGAGACGGAAAGCTTGCCTATCCTATTTCATGTTCCTCCAAATAGTGCTAGCTGTGGGAAAGAAACCCTCCTAGGAAGACCCTTCAAAAGGGCGACCAAATGTGAGGCTGACTATGTAGCACAGAGGATACACCTGACACTACCAGGTGTGAGGATAGTCATGACCTTTAGCAAGGGTGACCTTATCAAACCTCGGGGGAAAGGCAAGCAAGGTGCTGACATAACAGTCAAGCTTGCTAACGAGAGCAAGGACTTGTTTGAAGAGTTAATACAAGCACAGGTCGAACAACGAGAACCAGTGATTGAGTGAGGCCATGCCTGAAACAAGAAGGTCAAGAGACAATGCCAAGGACGGGCTTTGGACTTACAAATATCGTAGAAGACCCCAAAAGAAGCCCAAGCCTTATAGACGCAGGCATCGATGGAGGGTCAGCACAACACCGCGATGGATATCCAAAGCGTTGCTACGTGCTCAAGGGTACTACGCATGCAACCGATGGATTTGGGCACCAAAACCCCCTGTTAAACCTCCTTCGTTGACTGAAGGCCAAGACGTATCAAGAGCAAAGAAGCGTAGGAGGAGATCTAAACGAAAAACCAAGTCCCAAGTCAACAATAGTGGAGTGACCGAGCCCCTCATGGTCGAAATCAAGAAACCAAACAAGACCAATCAGAGGGTAGATCCTCAGCCTAGCGTGCTTGACAAGCAGATGCCAGATGTAATCATTGAGGACACACAGAAGCCGCTAGTGCCCAAGGAGCTTTTGATTCCCCAAGAGGATAGCAAGCATCATAGGAACAACATTGCTTAGGGCAAGGTTAAATGCTCAACAAAGCAAATAGCACAATCATCTAACATCCACGAGCAAATCTCCCAGCCAGTGTCAAAGCCACTTAGGAGTCCCAAGTCTCCTACACCCTCTTCCCCTAAACGGACATAGGAAGCACTACACTCGTCAAGTGCAGCTACTCAATCCCAATCTCAACCTACATCAAAGCTTCCAAATGTCCAAGAGGCAGGACACGACACCACCCTTAGCTCTCAATATAAGGATGTGCATGTGCAATCCACCATGGCTAAATCAACGGATACTCGATCTACACGGATGAGTGCTCAAAGGGAAACAAAAGGCACGACCACTTCTGATCTGTCTAAGGACTTGACATCGCAGTCTACCAATGGTAGCCAGTCCACTAAACTAGCTGCTACTACTTCCAATCAGGGATCACAGCAGTCACAGCCCTTGGCTGTGACAATGCCCCTTGTGGAACGTGTCCTTAGTAGTTTACATGTGGAGGAGGTGTCGCAACCAAATCCCTCGACAACTCCAGCACTTTCAAAGTGCCTAAAGCCTAGACTGGAGGAGTTAAACACAAGGGAGTTGGCTGAAGAGCTAGACTCTCCGAAAAGGGAGGTAGTTGTGTTCTCATAACCTAGCAAGGCTATTCAACAGGCCACGGCCATGTCCCATAAGGACACACTAGAGAAAGAGAATACTGAGGCCCAACCAAGCACATCAACAGTTGACCTAGTCCAAGGTCCTGAGTCGTTGAGTTATGCACCTTCACTGACCAAGAAAAAGAGGAGGAAACAACAAAAACAACAACAGTTGCAGGTGGTTGCGGACCCCAAGGACATTGGGACAAAGAGTGATGGAGAGCTGATGAATAAAGCATTGACTCCACCCCCAATGGACCCATTGACGCCTCTCCTAATAGCGGTGAACCCTCAGACACATCCGTGTGCTCTGAAAAACCAAAGCAACCATTGCCATCAACAGTTGCTTACAACACTCTATCCACTGACAATAGAACTCGCATTGACCAATCAAGAGTGGATACAACGTCATCACAACAGGGTGTCAAATCTATACGAGTCACATCCGAGAAGAACCGTGACAAAATAGCAGCAAAACCTCAGGAGAAACGTGAGAACCCCAAGAGCATAAGAAATCCTAGCGTTGACCAATCTTGCTCATCTAGGCCTGAGCCCCCAGCTATGCTAAAGCCTAAGGAAACTCTTAGAACTTTGCATGAGATAGCAACCGAGCAAGCCCTCGTTGAACATAGAAGTGTCACGGAATGCTTAACTGAGTTGGATGCTAAGCTCAAAGTGTTCGCATGTGTCTACGTCCTTGCGGATGTGGGCACAATCCCCAAGGAGCAGCTTGGAGATTACTTGCCATTCCCCTTATCTTGGGAAGAGCAAGAACATCTTGACGAGCACTATAACAAGCTCTTACGTGAACGCATGCGACTCATCTTTGACGAGGAGGCCGACGAACTGCACTTAACCGTCACGTTCAATGAAGTGCTCTGCCGACCAAATCTCGTAGACATAGAGCAACTAAAGCGACTGCCAGTAGGCTAGAGTCAATTTGAGCAGCATTGGTGCGAAAGCCGTGTTGTAATGGCTGAACTAGGGGCTCAGATCATGACAGTCTCTGAGGAGCGATTGGCCAAATGGCGATCCCAAAGGGACCCAACCTATGTGGCACCAACTTCCCTTCAAGTGCTGACTGCCATTCGGGGTATGAACTTAGCTGGAACTAGCCAAGAGAACGCTCTGTTTGATAAGGTTCTCACTAAGGAGGAGTTATATATTGCTAGTAGACTCGGACAAGGTTCCATGCTACTCGATGTGGCAAAATATCTATCGGTATTGAGTAAGCTGCCATGAATACTAGATGCGTGTGCCACGCTCCAGTACAATCATGAGTTCTACAATTGGTTTCTATCCTTGTGAGGTGACATGGATTCGTATATGTATAGATGTATATATATAACAATGATTTTTGTGTCACCCTGTATAGATACTATCAACACACACAAGCAATGATAGTCAAGCGCAGGGAGAAGAGTTGGGTTTGACAGGCTAAGCTCCTCAGGTCCCCCTCTCATCACGCTTTTAAAAGCCGTGTGACCATCCCCACCTCCAAGTGAAGGGCATGCAACCCACATTACCGCCATAGGAAGCCTTGACCAACAACTTTGATGGTGTAGACAGGGTATAGTCCCTTTCTATACACCTTCTTCCCTTTCCAATCTATCCTTCCGAGGAGGAGCCCTGCCTAAATCCATGACCGTCAGCCGAGGTAACTCAGTGTGAACCAAGATCTGCTAATGGCAGGAGGCTAAATATACATCATGGGGGCCATCCCCCTACAACAAGCACTTCATGCCCTACCCCTCCCCTCCTCGTCCTATGCGCTTGATAACCCGCTCTATAATCCCTTACATATGAATGGTCTTATCGTGTCACAAATCCTAATCCTTGATTCGCATCTTACAGGTCCCCCTACGAGGAAAGCATGGAGAACCAAGGGCACCTAGCTTGCAAGGACGCTCTCTGCAGCCAACGGGAACATGCAGCACATGCCCCTCCCCCAATGCGCTACGTGCACATTCTTAAAAGGTACGCCAAGAAATGCGGCCCCAAGCAACACCGCCCCGGATGAAGGCCGAAGAATCCGCGGGCCAGGGGAGCGGATGCTCAGGGAGGCATACAAAATGTGGCAATGCCAGTTGCACAAACCCCCAACGCACGCTCGGGCACCAGGTGCTCACGAAGTGACAAGGCGGCCAGGGATAGGGCAGAATTTAATGAATTGTTTAAAGACATTCTGGAAACGGTAGCGACCCGAGACTACACCATTCATGTCTCGGCCGACATGTTCCCTGCCTAGCCTCATGGGAGCCCTGTACTAGCACCGCCCCGATCGCCTAGCCCATCTGACTCACCCCGCCTCATACCTATCGACTAAATTCCTATAATGTGCAAGTAGCTCGACAAGTTAGCATGCCAGAATATTTTGTTTTTTGATAAGTAAAGGGGCAAGATCCCCACTTGTACACATTCCCGTTACTTCTTGTTAATGTATGCGACCTTAACAAGCAATGAAATAGGTATCCCAATAGACATCATAGAATTCTGAAAAATTATGTCTTATCATGATTGCATTTGTTCGATGCACTTAACACAAGCGAGCATATACTCTCACGAAGTGACAAGTGGATGTAGGATAATACAGGTCCTTGTGCGAAAGTGTTCAATGACTAATCACCGCAAGACCATTGACCCCACAAAGAGCCGTGACAAAGCCACGCTGCCAAAAGCAAAAATCACCCTTGCCGACCGCCCACATCGCATGGCCCAAAGCATATTCATGGGCTATGCTCTCTTTCTGGGTCAAGCTCTATAGTTGGCTCACGACAGTCGTTACCTCAATTGTACCAACATCGCGTGTGTCACAAGGAGGTTTGCAATATCCCAAGTGTATCTCCCCATCTCAACATCTGCTTCTCTAACAACGAGGCTAGGGCACAATCATCACTGTAATATCCATTTCCTGAGCCTTCCAAGCTTGACATTTTCCAACCCATTGAAAGGCTGATAGCCTCAACATATTGTAATGGCTTCACTCAGGCAAGTCCCAAAAAAAAAAGAGAGGAAAAAAAAGGAGAACAAAACGAAAAAAAAAGAAGAAAAAAAAAAGAAAAGAAAAAGAAGAAGAAATGAACGAAAAGATAAGAAGCACCCACGATCATAGCATATCACCTAGGGGTCCTCAAATTAGGTACGTCCAGTGACCTTGGTCAACTGGCTCCATCCCTAGTCCCCTAGCCCTTTACCATCACCCACAATTGTTCAGGGCACATCAAGGGCAGGACATACCTGGGGAGCTTGTCTCGCCTATGGTTAGACCTGTCACCCTGACCCACTTGCACAATTCTCTCTTGCACTCTGCCTTAGTGCCATTGCAATCAGTGGTGATAAGCACCGCACAATTGGCCATGAAAAGTACACCGTACTCATCAAGCAAGTCCAATAGTTTCCAGCTACTGAAAGTGCAGTGTCCCTGTATTCAATTATGCTACGTCGTGCAGTCACAATGCAAAGGATGTCTCATATACCTTCACGTGTACTTCTTCTCCACATGGACAACTTTGCTTCATCCACGCATTGTTATGAGAAACTAGCCCGCGGTTTTCTAACTACGTAATATCTAAGTATGCACGAGCACTCACATAATATCTGCACCGAAGTATATCCACAGTTTGGGTCCTCAAGTGCAGGACAATACTCCAGGCTTGCTTAGAGTTCGACCTGTCTCGCAAACTAATCAAAATATGTCTTGTGCACGATAAGAAGACTAGCACTACCCCTTAAGGAGAGACCACATGCGAGGTCTTCCAATTGCAGGTATAAGGTGTTGTTCGCTCTTCATCAACACTCAACTCTAAATTCCTATCCTTATCACCCTGTAAGCCTGCCAAGAATCATCATGTGTAGAATCCCCAACAAACCAACACTTGTGCTGGCCATCAATGCAATCCCAAACACAGAATAGCCCTACCACCAACTCCAACAACCTTCCACCAGCCACCTTGACCACCAAGAGGCCCCCAGGACCTTCTGCCACACCACCACCAACACTCCTCCACGGAAACCACAGGCGTCCTTGTCACCCACGTCTTCGGTGCATGCTACAGCCTGCTACCTACGATGGTGAGTGCCATGGGACTGGCACTCGTCTAGGAGGGGGGTAATGTTAACCCTCAAACGAACGAAGGTGGAAAAACCGGAAAAGCTAAAGTAGAAGACAAAGACAAAGGCCAAGGCAAAGAGAAACGGAAGACAAAGACGCACAAGACAAAGAAGCACAAGGAGACGAGTCCTAAATAAGGGAGAAAGGCGCACAAGGAAAAGCGCAAGTCAAAACTTTTGTAAAAGAGCGCAAGCGAATCATGGTTTAATTCAAGGAGCGCCGGGCTCTCATCCGTGCAATTTGTAAATGTAGACGGGCGGTGGAAAGGAAGCTAGGAAGATAGAAGGACAATGGGAAAAAGGGCCTAGGCTATGGCCGGCCATGTAAAAAGGGGAAAAGGGGATGACTGCCCAAAAGGGATTTAGGGTTTTGTATATAAAGTTGAAAAGTGAATGAGAAGCTCATTCTTGTGTGTGGCCAAAAGTAGCTCTCCTCCTCTTCTTCTTCTTCTTGTTCTTGCTTGCTTGAGCTTGTGCTTGAGAGAGGGAGGGTGAGAGTGTGAGGGTGAGGGACCGAGGAGGAGAAGCTCTCCATCTTCTCCTCTCTTCTTCTCTTCTCTTCTCTTCTCTTGTCTTGCTCGCGTCAATGGAGCTTGGAGCGTGGAGCTTGAGGATGGAGCTTGCTTGAAGCTTGCACTTGGATCGTGGAGCTACCGGAGTGCGCGGGAGAGGAGGTAACTCGAACGGCACGGAGGTAAGCTCACTATACCCGTAGATATGGATGGCGCGTCGGTTATGTGAGAGGTAGCCATTAGTGCTCGGCTTGGAACGCTTGAAACAATAAGCGGTCCGTGGGTCTTGGCGGTTGAGCGAAAGCTCCCACATCCACTGACCAAGACTCCTGAAGCTTCTTTACTATTTCCCACTTGATATTGTCGAGAAACTCCTCAATAAATGTAAAATCCATTATTTATTAACATTATCTATGCTTCTTATTCTTCAATTTTCTCGCAAGAATTCTACTATATTTTACCATTCTCTATGCTTTTAATTCTTAAGTTTTCTCCCAAGCAATCTGAGACCAAGATGCAAGTCACTGTTGCTTTTGTAGATAGAGAGAATAGTTCGTCATATAAAGGCCACATGAAAATAGCATTGTGCTTCCACCATTGGGGAATGGATCTTTTACAAAAACATGGCTTTGGCTATGAATCCTTTTAATTCTTTTGGAGTTCTTGGAATTTTACAATCTTCCATTGGTTCTCTTTCTCTTCAATAGTGTGGTTCCTTACATTTTTAGCCTCTTTTGGGTGCTTATTGATGGTAGTATTCCCTGGCTATGCATGAAAATATGAAGATCTCTAGAGAAAACTAAGGATACTAGGAAATAAATGCAAAAAAAATCTATACTATAGCATTAACAAGCATCTTTTTCATCTCTTCATAGAGCCACACAAAGAAAACAATAGAAACAACAACAATGCCTTCACGCAACATTGTAGACATAATTATCCATGAATTTATCTTCAATAGAATATCACATAGTCTTCATAGCAATTAACAAAATATAATAATAACACATATACACCATCATATGAATGGCATCAATCACATAAACTTCATATTATAGCTTTCAAGAATGTAGACATGTCTTTTACTCTCACAATCTCCCTCGTATACAATATATCACCCTTTGAAATGACTATCTCTCAGTCACATAGTCTCAATCACTCACACATGAGAATACCATACAATAAATACCCAAAAACCTTTCTTGGTCGTGGAGACACTCTCCAAGGGGTATGGCTGATTGGAAGAGTTGTTGGAACCACTAAGTGTCCCTTTAGAGCTCATCACTAGCAACGTTACTCTAAGTCTTTACTTTAGTCTTTAACTACTAATCCTTCCTTCAAACTGTAATATTTCTGCTGAAAATATTACGAGGCCGTATGAAGTCCCGGGCAAATGATAATGCCGGCATATTGGTCACAGACGGTGTGAGCTTTAACACGATGTGTCATGATCTCCATTGGCAGAATCGAGACTATGGTCTAATGAAACCGTATATTTTCATGAGAACCTCCTCTTAGGGAGAAGGTCAAGAGGATAATATTGGAGTTAATGCAAAAAATTTTTAATCCTCTTCCCCCCAACCGAAGCGTGGCTGAGGGAAGAGGATGGTGCTAAAATGGGAGAGTGTAGACGTGGAGGGGAGGCACGATGACTGTGCACCGTGCTGGGGCTCATGGAAGGCTTGATGCTCATGCATCAGGCCGCGTGGGGGAGGGGAGGTACCTCTCCCTCTCCCTATAAAACCCATCGCCATGGGAGATGGAAGGAGGGAGCTAGGAGCCGTGATGCCGCCAGTTTGAGGAGGGTAAGGAGTGTTACGCTGCCATTAAGAGGGAGCTGGAAGAGATAGCGTATCGCTGACTGAGAAGGAGAGTGGGAGGAGATTTGACATAGTGAAGAAGGAAGCTGCCACCGAATTCTGCCTCGGCCTCATCTCGGCCCTGCTGCCAACACGCCGCCAGAAGGACTGCCCGCCATCACGCCGCCAGAAGAATCGTCTTCTTCCTCCAGGTGGAGTGGCCGTGCCCACAGAAGCTTCTCAGAAGCTTCTTGAGAAGCTTCTAAGGGGAGGATCTAAGCCCCCCTTCATGTGGCTTCCTTAAGCCTTCCTCTAGAAGGTTTTTATAACCCCTTTTCCCCCGGGATCCAAAGCCCCCCTTCCCGTGCCTTTCCTATTGCCTATACAAAGTGGGTTTTTTAAACCCATCCCCAAGATTTAAAGCCCTTCTCGTGGGTTCCATATAAGTCTTTTTTTTAAAACCTCGGGTTTCTTAAAAACCCTTTCCGTGAGGTTTCCACCCAAGTCCCCTTTCTCTTCGAAATTTCCACCTTAGCCCCTTCTTCTTGAAATTCCTACCCAAGTCCCCTTAAAGTTTGACTTATCCCAATAATTAAATCCTTGTTCCCCCCTTTTAGCATTTCACAAAGCCCATCTAAAACTACCTTCCTTGGGCTTTTCATAGGCCTTATCAAGCGGGTTTTATTACCCCCAAGGTTTTAAGCACTTTTTTTTTTCCTTGCCTTCCCTTTTAAATTCCATCATAGGCCGGGTTCTTTTCTTCTATAAAAAAAAAAACCCTTCCCACATAAGCCTTTTAAAACCATTTCATGGAGGAAGCCTATACAGCCTTCTAAAGTCAATTCCGAGAAACCGTGCAAGCGGTCACAAAGGGAGTTTCGCGTTCAAAAGAGACGGGCCAAGATCATAAGTCCACGACCAATGCGAGAAGGTCAAAGCCACGATGGCTCCTAAGAAGGCACAAGGCGCAACCGCAGGAGGATCATCTCCTAACATCCATGTGGACATTTCACCACAAGTCCAGGTTTTTCTTCCTAATTTTGATTAACGTCATAATATTTCAATTGTGCATGGATCATTTATGGAATTAGGATGCACTTTTTTTGATTGAAATACCTTGACTAAATTAAAAGAAATAACTTCAATCAAGGAATTGGTCATTTGTATTAAACGAATGAAAAAGAACAGCATAAGATCTTTATGCATTCCTGGCAAGTGGTTATTATGCATTGAAAAGTAACGAACTCAGATTAACTAATGCCCATCTTTATAAAATTGAAATTACTGATGTACACTTTCGATTATGCATGGGAAAGAATAAATCATATGTTGCATTATTAGGCATCTTTCCTTCGAAATGATTCATTAAAAGAAGGTCGCTAATAATCCGTAGGAATTTACAAGGCATGGAAATGGTTCTTAAAACTAAGTAAAGTAGATTAAAATCTAGTCAATTGGCTTAAATCTCAATCAACTACGTAAATAGTTACAAAAGGTTGTACAATGCTTATTCAGCATACGAAAATCTCATTTAGAAAAGAAGTTAGAAAAAGGTTGCATGGTTCACATAAAACCCTATCGCTTAGTAGCATGAATCTTAAATGCATCAATAGAAGCTATGTCGTAACTTAGCATATGCTTTGGTTTTAACCAAAAAAGTAGGGTTTGTAAATATACTCAAACGTAGGAAATGAATCATGTGGTTACGAGAAGGGTATCGTAAATACCTCCAAGAATAGATAAGTAAATTGGTTTACCCTAAAAACACCTAAACCGCAAGCAACTCGTTCAAGAAGGGTTAAATCAATGCAACATATACCAAAGAGCTAACTAGGGTTTAGCACATTGAGGATGTGACCTAATCGCTCTTATTGCCGAAGCTGAAACTCTTATACCCTAAAGACTTGCCCTCATTCACGGAATGTAGGGACAATAGGACACACTTGCGAGAAACGATCTAGGGTTTTTACCCTAAGGATCGCTCGCTAAAAGAATGAAACTCGATTTGGATTTGGACCTTTAGGACTGACAATATCGACCTAGTGCAATCAGGAACGGATTGTTATGAAGATACCCTAACCCTATTTCCTATCTAATCATCATTTCGTGATTAGACAACACCATTCGATGGGTAAAATAGTCCCATGATTTTGATGCGACACTCGTGCAATAGGTTGTAGAGTCGCATGATCTTGTGATTTGATCAAAAGAGAATGGCCAATTCCTCGGAATGAGATTGGCAGATTCTTATGCAAGTTTATCTTGCAAGAGGAGAAATAATCATCGTGATATAGTACCTTTCTTGGGTAAAGTAACCAAGATACGAGGATTAGATATTTGCTTGGAAGCAAAAGACCAATTAGTAAATTGGAATAACATATTTACTGCTAATAGAACTTAAGGTATTGGTTAAGTTGGGTTAGTAGGGTACGGCCCTAACTCAAGGATATAGGGTTAACAAACAAACCCTTGGGGATCTTGCCAAGTCGCAATTGATCCTGGATCGAGTGCTGGATACATTCGGAGAGAAAGATTCACTCCTTAGCAATTGGCCAAATAAACGACCACTTGAATTGATTGTGCTTGTAACAGTTTAGAAAGCACTGTTTGCATTGTTTGCTCAAGGAACTAAAGGATGAAAAGATATGTAATGCTTCAGGTTGAAGGCCTGAAGGGAGAGGCAGCTTCAGTTACCCCCGACTGCCTGCCTGACCCTAACCAAGGGGGTTGTTGACCGTGTTGGGAATGTGGACCGAACCCGCCACGAGAGGTCTCTCCGTTGAGTTCTACTTGGAGCAGGAGGACGCTTGGGTGCCAGGGGGGGCTCTGGCCGTAAAACCCTCGCCTTCCGGGACCTGCACAAGAGGCTAACGTGACTCGGGATTGGATCTCGAGGCCCGCATACTAGTTTACGGGTGGAAGCTTGGAATAGTAATCCTTGTGGATTACTGGATAGCCTTCGGGCGGATTATGGACAAGCCTACGGGCGGAACTCCTTGTATTTCAAAGATAAAATGATGAAATGATAATAAAGAATTTGTTTGATATTGTTTTTCTATGTCACGTGATAAGATTACGTGAAGGAACCAGTGCTTAACGGATTAATTAAAGAAGCTGATTGTTACATGTCAAAATTAATATGTTAGATAATTACATAACTAAAACAAACCGAGGAAAGTGCGGAGGATAGGCCATAGGTCCGCGTCCTATGGTTGGGTGGTCTCGGTTAGCCGGGAACTTTTCTCAAAATCTCGAAGAACAGCTAAATGATCGTCAAAGAAAATGAATAAAGAAAGCAATAACCTAGAGTTATGTCTTAACCGATTTACGCTGTTTTAGGGGAACGGAATGGGACTATGCCTTATGGCAGAGAGGTTGAGCTTTGCATCCCCCTCATTTCCCATTCTCCTTGAACCAAGTGCAGCGTAAATCCGCTTTGGATTTGGTGTTTCTGCGTAAAGTAGTACGCTTGGGTTCGACGCTAGTTGCTGTTAGATAATGACCAATCAGGATAACCCTAATTCCGGTTGATCCTAAGTGGGAACGGCCAGGATACTTCCGCGACGTGGCAGACGCGGGAAGACCTAGATCGCAAATCCCGTAACATTCCATGGGAGTGCCGGGCAGAGCTTTCTAGACATCCTTTCCGATGGACTGCTAAGACGTGTCCTGGATGATTCTAATGGACACGTTACACAAACAAGCTACAAAGAACTTCCATTCTTCTCTTTCCAAGGGAAGAATATATCCACAAGCTAAAAATCCATCCAACAAAACATATACAGAAGCATACATACCATTTATAAAGACTTACAAAAGCTCACATAACACCAGTAAGGGCCAACCAAATGCAACAAAACCACTTAGCTCTAACCATACCATTCCAAATAATCAAAAACCATTAAATACATATTCAATCATACTGAAACTCAATCTTTCACAATCTCAACTTCTCAATAGAACCAAAGATAGACCCAAACAAATATAACCAAATTACATCAAAATCAATCAAACCATGTACAAAATCTACCAACACATGACAACTCAATCAAAAACCATCATAAGGTAACCAAACGTACTCAACCACAACTGAAAACATCTAAAGTGCTTCAAAAACCAACCAAACTTAATCAATCATGCACTAAAACAACCATTCGGTACACCTAAAACTTAACAAAAAATAGGCAAAAATACACTCTTTTCAACTCTCAATAATAGCAAAAAATTTATCGTGTATCCCCTTTTTGAGATATAAGACTTTGTATTCTATTCATTTCCTCATATTGACTAAGTTTAAAAGAGTAAACCATTTCTAACATAATAATTATACGTTGCACTTTAAAGGTGATACATTGTTTTATCACTCCAAAAGCAATATTTCATGAAAATGCATTTTCTTGAACACCAAAAATATAGTATTTCAACCAAAAAGGTAGTATTTCGAACATGTAACAAATAAATTATCCAAGATTCCAAAAATTTCACTTGGAATTGATGTTAATCCTTCTCTAAGAAAGATATCTAAACTTATCGATAGATGTATTATATTGAGACTTTTCTATATCGCCACACTAAAATTTGACACAAGTAAAACATAAGAATGTGTCAAAGTCTCAAAGTATTACAACAAGATATACACAATGCTCTCCTTTACATGTTTCAAAATATCAGTCCATATCAATATTCCATTTAAATTTTTCTTTGTAGCAATCATTATGTTATGGTAGTTCAACATGGAGAAAGTTTAATTATGAAACCTTTATGGTAACCATATAGGTGGCATGTATTATAGAAGATATTATTTCTTTTATTAGAATCTCATATATTTTATGCTAGTGCTACAATCAAATTAGACATAGCAAAGTTAATGAGGTACGATCTTGAGCCTTCTTTGGTATGAATCAGTGAGGCCAAGGGTAGATTGATGGTGATATAATGTATAATAAATGATGATGCCTATGAATTTGTCAATAGATAAGCTTCTAAACATTGAAAGAAATGGATATATTAAGTATGGCAATATTTATGGAGTTTTCCATACCCTTCACTTTGCCCCCTACCCCCTACCCCCTTTCCCAAAACCCACCCCCCAAGCCATGCCCCCTCTCCTCTCCTCTCCTCCCCCTTACTTTTAAGGTAGAGGAGGAAATTAATGGGGTTCCCCACGAGAAACTCCCCTACTATCTCTCTCTTACTGTCACATTAGGGGTAGGTCCCCATTAATTTCTTTACTTTTAAGCTACCCAAAGAAAAATCCTTGAGACATACAGTAGTAGAGGCATTTTGAATACGGGAATGCACGTGAAGCGTTATGGATAGGAGGCCCTTTTGTGGACACTTGGAGGAAACATATCCTGGATCCCATAGCTTGTTTTGCACATATCTTCAAATCATATTTTCATTATCAAAATTCAAACATTTGAGATACGATACTTATGTATGTTTTAGAGCTTAATTTCTCTTTTATTTGGCAAAGATTTTAGAATACTAAATATCACTATTTTTTATAATTATTATTATGTGAATGGATTTTTATATTATCAAAGAAGGATGTGTATTACCATATCTTTTAAAATTACTACTACAACTGAAATGCATCAACGTACATATATGGGACACACAGGGGTATTTAATCTATGATAATTGTATGCAAAGAGTATGTTTATTGGCCTATCATGAAACATAATATAGTAAAATTGATGTCTAAATGCATTGTGTGTCAATGTATGGGACTTGAACATAAAGGCTAGAGAAAGGAGTATAGTATCAGAGTTTATCAAGATGAACGTGTATTTTTGTGGCCATGATCAAATGCTTCAATGTGAAGGCCGTTTGCTGTAGCAAGGGGCTGCACATGACATTGTTGCAGGTTGTAAGGGCTAGCAACGAGATTATTGGCAGTGAAAGTCTTGTCAACAAACAATTGGTGTCAACCAAGAAAAATATGTTCGTGAGAACCCATGGCAACTTGAAGAGATTATAACCAATCCCTCAAATGACCCATAGTCCATGGAACAAGAGTCTTTAATTATTATCGATGCAATTAGGACATAGTATATCTATGAGACCATCAAACCTACCATCATTGCAGCCCTTGCATCCACAAAAGTCACCATTCTACTCAAAACTCTACTCAAAGGAAGCCCATTGATTTGGTAGGGATTAAAAGATTGGGTAGAAGGAACACACCTTCGATAGGTCTCACTACATTTCACAACCTAGATTTAGTGCAACTTCAAACCTAATTGCTTTAGGGGTTAACACATTTTGGAAAGGAATTGATTGGCATGCTCTTCTTCCTATGGAAACCCTTGGAGACACTATCATATGGAAATGAATTGTTGACATTGGATTCAATGTGATCATAGTTAATCAAGACATACTCCAAGCTTGGAAAAACCCATTGATTGAACCAATGCATTTTAATTTGACTATCGTTGATGTATTTGAAGTCAAATCAATGGGACTATTAAGGGATTGTCTAGTCAATATTGCTAGGGTATGATTCAAGTTTAACTTTGTTGTTATGAAAAGAGTTGACTAGGACATGTTGCTTAGCTGGCCATGGATGCAGATGCATATCTCATTAAGGATTGGGGCAATGGTTTAGTCTTTCTAAGAAATAGGAAGGAGGTAGTCCGCATTGAGATGGAGTCTTGCAAAACCTCAGACTTAGACTCTATCTCTACACTATTATGAGGAGATCCTAATGATCCTCCAACCTCTTGATGGTTGGCTAGATATATTCCCTCTCCCAAAGATGAGTAGAATTGGATCACATTCTTGTCACCTTGGAGTTTCCATCTATAGAGGAGCTCAAATATCAACTAGCTCATGAATGCATGAGTTAGAAAGATGGACAAGATACTTCAGCCCTCATTGTAGAACATCACTTAGAACTGATTTTAGTGCCGCTCTTTATGACGGCCCTTGACTTAGTAGGTATGCCTTACAAGAAGCAAGTCAGTAATAGTTGATGCAATCATTGATGAGAGATAGGATTATAACACACTTTCTTATTATTATTGAAAAAACCTCGGCCAATTACAACTATAGCTAATGGATATAAAGTTGAATCCATAAGAAGGACAACCCTACTTCTTGTTGAGAAAGTGTAAATTGATAGTCACCATTGATATTGAGAGCATCCACTCCTCTTCTATGTTTTTTGGAACTCTGAAGGAAGTAGCACTGAGATTCTTTTAGGATGAACATTCAAGTTCCTAAGCAATTGCAATGTTAACTATGTTGATAAATGCATTCATCTACAATTGCAGATGTGCAAGTGATTACAACCTTTAGTTCCAAAGAGATGTAGTCTAAGTCTACTTCGCCTACCCCTATGTATTCTTTTGACCAATCACCTAAAACCAAGATGTGATTGATCTAGCTCTTGAATTATCAAGCTCATAAGAAGCCATCTATTAGCTCCACTATGTAGTGGAAGTGAAAACCCAAAACCTCTTCATACACATCTATATATCATAAGCTTAGGAATGAAAGGTAGAGTAGGAGTGGAAGCACGAGCAAAAGCAAGAGAGAAGCAAGAGCTATAGAGGTTTAAGCAAAGAAGAGAGAGACCGGTATGTGGGAACTCCAATAGCCATAATATGTGACATGCCTTCCCTTACTCTATTGTCATATAAAGAATAAAGAACAAAGTGATAATGATGGGCGATCAACACTTACAATGTACAAGTGTGTGGGCAATAAGTACAAGTAAATATAGGCAGTTAGGCATATGCAATTTTTATCCCCCGATAACCTCCCACTTAAAGGCGAATGCACCTGAGTATTAAAACAACAAGATAAAAGTGACAAAGTACAAAGTGTACATATAGGTATGATAGAATGAGGAACACATGTCATATCATCCTACACCAAATCATCTTCCTAAGGAAGGCATAATGTTCCACTAGGAGACTTTTGGTATATAGATTTACAAGATTCTTATCAATTGAGATCTTGACAAGCTCTATCTACTTCTCCTCAATCGCCTCTCTGATGAAGCGTAACAGACCTCAATATTCTTGATCTTCATATAAAAGATTGGATTACATGCTAATTGAATGACACTCATAGAGTCCAAATGGAATGCAAGAGTCATATTCATGCCAAGGTCTAGGCCCAGTCATAAGGCCTCCTTGCAAGTCTCAATGGGCTAACTCAACCCCACTACAAATACTATGTTAGGTCTAGTGGCTATCTTGCATATATCAAGGTGTCGACCATGGATCCATATGAGGTTTTGGCCATCTTGACCTTCTCATTATCTGACTAGGGTCAATCTACATGACTGACCTTCACATGAGAAGGCAATAGGCAGTCAGTAGGCTTACCATCTCACATATTTAACTACTCAAGGATGTACTCCATTTATGATAAGAGGAGTCCCTTAAAGCAACTGTGTGTAGTATGCATAGTAAGTATGTGAGAGACATACCCCATGCTCTTCATCTTAAAGATTATATTGAGCTAAGTCTTAAAAGCATTTAGCTCATCATGAACACTCCTAGCAATCAACATGTCGTTAGCATATAACACCCAAATGATGAGGCTATAAGCACAAGCCTTCTTTATGTAAAGACACAGATATATATCACTACTACAGGAATAAACCTATGAATGCATAAATGTATCAAACTTACGATACCATTTTCTAAGTGTCTACTTAAGTTCATAAATACTCTTCCTCAACTTGCACGCTAGGTGTTCCTTGCCCTTTTTTCAAAGCTCTTAAGCTACTACATATAAATGTTCTCATGCAAGTCCATATCAAGAAAAGCCATTTTCACATCCATCTAGTACAAGTCCAAATACATTTGCACAACCAAGGCCAATATTAGGCATAAGGTAGTCGCATTAACCACAAGAGAGAAAATCTCATCAAAATCAACTTCCTTATCCTGCTTCAAACCCTTAGTCAACCAATTTGGCTTTATATTTTGGCTTGGAGTGACCCAGGGTACTCTTCAACTTGTGCACCCACTTATATGGCAATGTAAGTTTTCCATTAGGCAAAGGAACCAAATTCCATGTAAGCTTTTTCTCTAATGAATCATATTCAAACTACATGGCTCTCTTCTAAGAGTGATTATCATCTCTGTGCATAGCCTCCTCATAAGTAAGAGGCTCAATAGAATATGTCACCATGACATAATACATATAGGGCTCAAAACAATTAGGATGGTGTGAGGCATTAGTGGAGTAGCTCAAGATAGGCTATGGGGTCTTATGGCAAGTCCTCTCTATCCAACATCATGATCCTATACAATAGGTGGATCCTAAGCCACTACATCATCACAACAGGTAGGCTATCTAACTAGGATTGGCTATATTATAATAAGAGGAACCTCCTAAAAGATCATGCTACATATCTCAACTGCCTTCTTTAGTCTCATATGCATCTTTTCCTCATGAAATACAACAACATGGTTGTAGATAACCTTATAAGCCTATGGATCCCAAAGGTGATAGCCCATCTCACTTATATCACCCTATCCAAGAAAGATGCATTTGATGAACTTTGGATCTAGCTTATTTCATTTTTCTTTGGGAATATGGTTGAAAGCCTCATATCCAAAGATACGCAAGTGTGTAAACAAGGGAGGTTTACGATGCCATACCTCCTCTATAGCTCTACCACTAAGAGTAGTGTATGGGGATCTATTGATCAAATATAAACTATAGTAGTAGAGCTGCCTCGACCCAAAAGTACTTTGGTAAGATTGCTTGAATAAGCATACTATAGACTCTATTTTGAATAGTTCTATTTATATGCTTTGCAACATCATTTTGGGGTGGGGGCGGTAATACCTCTCTCATCACAAAATTTCTTAAATGCCTTAGAGATATATTTGTCCCCATTGTTGAATCATTTCTAGGCATTTCAACCTATGCCTAGACTAGTTCTCGATCATAGCAAGAAAGTACTAAAATATAGCTAACACCTCTTACTTTTGCTTAATAGGATAGCCCTAAAATTTATACGAATAATCATCAATGAAGGTCACAAAGTACCTAGCACTACCTAATGTGATTGATAGAGCATGGGACCACAAATATGCGAATGAAAAAAATTCAACACCTCACCCATGTATATGGAGCCAAAAATTTATGAGAGCTACGTGTCTACCTGCCATATAAATAATGATCATAAGAGTCAAAACATGAGTTGTCAAGAGACAAGAAATACTGCAAACGAGTGAGTATTTTCATTTCTTTAAAGGGCATATACCCAAGATGATGATGCCAAAGAGATACATGAGGAAGATCAATCACGGCCAAAACATGATCAACATATACAAGCAAAGGGTACAGGTTGCCAACCCTGGTACTTCTAGCAAAAATGAGATTACCATGAGTAATCTTCCATGCGAAATCACCAAAAGGGACATGATAACTATCGTCATCTAGCAGTCTAGTGGAGATAAGGATTTTAGCTAAGCCAAGACATGACATACATCATGAAGTACAAATGGAACGCTAACGCCAAATTGCAATATCACATCACCTATGCCAATAATATTCAATGCAATGTCATCTCCTAGTATAACTAAATCTGTAATAGTATGATAAGTATAAAACCAATGATGATGTGGGTTATATGACATGAAGCCCCCAAATCAAGAAGCCAACACTGAGAGCAAGAAGATGAAGTATCAAACAATTGAGTAGTTTAAGTGATGAAGCACCCAAGTATGCAATAATCAGAGCTATACTCTAAGGCATTTGCCCCTTCTATCTTAACACTAGACCTAAGAACAATGCTACGATCATAAGAAGATTTGGCATTATCTTGCACTTTTCCTTTGCCTTTTTCATGCCTATCATTGCACTCTTATGGCAATGTTGCCTTATGTGATCCTACTATCCACAATAATGATAATTAAGAGAGGACTTAGGACCACATGGCTTACTGTGTGATTACTCATGGGACTAAGACTTGCCCTTGTTAGGCTATGAGTCTCTACCATGATTGTTATTCCCATTACCACCTTGTCTACCTCTCATTGTAACTATATGAGAAGTATAAGCTGCATCAACATGCTTCCTGTTTATTTCCTCCCTGAGCAAAACACCCTCTATATCCCTAAGTTGAAAGCCACCTTCATAAGGGTTTACACATACTATTATGAAATGTATCCCAAGACTCGGACTGTATGATAAGCAAGAAAAGAGACTTAACATTCTCCTCAAACGTAAGGCCCTACAAAGTAAGCTGACTAAAAATGGAATGAATCTCATTTAAATGAAACGATATAGATGTTCCTTCCTTCATGTAAAGGTCCACGAGTTTCCAACTGAGTTCTAGAACTTTGCTTGTTATAGAGATCATAAATTGTTTTCCATAATACATAAGCATTGCCCTCAGTCTCAATGACATTGAAGTATACCTACTTTGACAATGATAAAATGATGGTATACTTTCATAGCTCATCAAGCACTTCCCCTTCATCTACATCACAAAGTTCTAGCTTTATGCCATTTAATTTCACTTACTTAACTTGCTTCTTCTGCACCAATACATGCCAAATCTGAGTCTTCCAATACTGGAAATTATTGTTATCTAACTTCTCTATGTTGAAGATATCACTATCATTGGAAGCATTTGAAGCACGCATGATGTCTACCAAACAAAGAGAGTATGAGATATTGTAACAACAATAGAATTAGTCCCAAAACCAAGCCAAAAGGAGTGTAGTAGGAGGAAGACTAAGCCAATACACAACTGTCCACAAGAAGCATGAAGTAATAGAGTGTTGAATACAAGTATCTGCTCTCAAAAGAATTGCTCAAAACTAATTTTTAGCTTGGATGTCCATAAAACTACAGTAAATCAGCATGTAACTATAGGCAAACATGCAAAAGAATAAGATCTTACTACTAGGCAAATCCTGCTAGTAATTGGGATATACAATGCAAGTAGTAGTGTCAAGATAGATCATAAACCACAGAATATCGGAGACTATCAAAACATCCAAGTTGTCAGGTACATATATGCATACCATATCACAATGCATGCCAAGCATGTATTCGCCATTCATCACAACCTACTGACAATAAGTGGTAAAAGGTTACCACATCAAAGGTAAAATTAGCCCATAATTATAACCTTTTGTAGTGATAGTATATGCAAAAACCAAGAGAGCAGTGACAATATATGCCCACATTCATAACCCTCTATAATGACAATATATGCATAAACCAAGAGAGCATAAGAGAGTCTCCCATTGACTCAAATGACCAAGCTCTACACAAAGAAAATACCAAACACTCCCACTAGAGCGAATTCAAAGTATCCAAAGTAGCAAAGGAAGCTCAATTTATAGAGCTCATAGCATCTAGGTATCCAAAGTACATCATGTACACATTCAAAGCATAAACCTTCAATAACTCTCCAAGCCCATAAATGGAAATCACTGAAGCAAAGAACCAGTACACAAAATATCATCAACTGAGCTCAAATCCAAGATGTACAACTTAACATAAGAATATTCAAACATAAAAACATTGCCAAGCATTAGCATAACCATGTACCATACTCGAATGGCATGTGGGTATTCAATATACAGGCATCCACTATGAATGCTTGCTATCCAAACTTTGTTGCAACAATGTTGAGAAATAACAAATGATGTATGCTCCAAGAAGAGATGTCCTAAATCCCATATGCACAGTGAGGAGATAGGAGAACCTGAAAAGCTATAAAGACATGTACTTGGTTCACTTTTTTGTATATGCTATTTTGTACTTTGTACTTCACTGTGAGTCTCTGTTATGTCCTACTCAGGATTGTGTTTATAAGTCTAAGTTGTTTGTCTTGGAACCTAATTCAACTGAGTAACAGTTACCTACATTGTCATGGTTCTAGTCAATACATTCAAACCTCCATAGCTACAGCCATGCTCAAGATCCATGATTTCTTTCATGGTATCAGAGCTGTCGTGGGCATGATCTAGCTCTCCTCACTGCTCCCTGAGCTCCTCACAATCTCTAGTCAATCTAGCTTAAGCATTTAATCTCATCTCTTAAGTTACACTTCTTCTTCCTGCTGTCTACCATAGCCAAGCTTCACCTACCTGCCTTGGAGCTCCTGGATCTCTCTCCATACACCATATTTGTCTATGGTTTCTTCTAGGAAAACACTCCTCTAGTTAGGGTGCACCTGCTAGGCATGATAAAGCCCAACATTTTTCATCGCAACAATAGGCATTGCCGAAATTTGTCATCGAGTGTGGATCTGCACACTATCAGTGGTCATACAGTTGAATCATCCAGCACGCAAAGCAAAATACTCTGCGATCATAGGGCTTTCTTAGCCTATCATATGACCTACCTTCTCAGTGATTTCTAGCACAAATGGACCAAGAATCGTGCAGATATGAGTTGTTGAAAATCAAACGATTGTAGAACCCTAACAAAGAACAACCATGGCTTGACTCAAACTAAGCTTTCTCTCTCACCTCATTTACTCTTTTGTTGAAATCTCTATCATTCAGTCCTGTAATGGCAATTTTCAAGAAGATTTGAAAGAATCAAATCAACAATCAAGATTATCATAACTAGTATCTATTGATACTCAAATGGTACTTCTTGGCACTTAAAGTTTTTTCTTTGGCTTACTTAAGAGTAACTCATCTTCAGCTGCTTCAAAGCTTACTCTCAATTTGTAATGATTTGAAATTTTTATTGATCCAATTCGTTGTAAGTATCTATCTCATTGTAAAAGGACAGACACTGCCCGAGTGTTCTCATGGTAAGACCTCCTTCTAAGATGACTGAACTAGAGTAGATAGAAAAGTTTAATGGTGAAGGCTTTCACGCTTGGAAAGAGAAAACCATGTACCATCTCATGAGGAAAGACCTCTAGGATCTCTTTGAGGAAGATGATCAGCCTAAAACAAAGACATGGAAGAAGATGAACAACAAAGCTCTAGGTATTATTGCTTGGGGTCTATCCAATGATGTACTACATCATATTTTCGGCATCAGGGATGTAAAGAAGGCATGGGAAGAACTTGAAAAGATCTTTAGTACACAAGCAAAGAATTCGAAGGTAAATTTACTTATGCAATTTTATAAATTGGATGTGAAAGACAGTTCATCTATGACTATACACATCAATAAGTTCAAGAGCCTTAAAACTCAGCTAGCAACTCTTAAAAAGAACATTGATGAAGATGAGGCAATAGCAATGTTACTTGCCAGTGTTAATTATGAACCATATGAGAACCTTGTTTCAACACCAAGTAATGTTTCCAGTTTTTCACTCAAAGACATTAATCACTCACTGCTTGATGGAGAAAGCAAATTTAAAAGCAAAGATGTAAAAGAGACCAGCTCAAGGGAAAATCTCTTATATACCATAGGAGCTACTGGACCCAAGGGAAGAGGTCGAGGATTCAACACCGACAACAAAAGTCGGATGATATCTTATTATTGTAGTAAGACTGGCCATATTTCCAGTGAATGGCAGATGCAGAATGGCCACCACCAAAATCAATTCATGACCACCACCAAAGTCAATTCATGAATGAAGAAGAAGAAGAAGAAGAAGATACTTCCGCTACCATCAACAACTCTGACAGATTGTTCTAAGGAACTTGTTCCCATAGTGGAACTCTATGTTTTCCTTAGTAGATTTGCTTTGTAAAAACCCTTGCCAAAGATATAAAGTCTCAAGCTTTAACTTGACTAGGCTGCCTATGAGCTAGTCTCCTGGGCCATCTTATCATGTAGAGGGGGGAAAAGCCAACAAGTGTAGGGACTCATCATTTGAGGGGGGGTGTTGAGAAATGACAAATGATGTATGCTCCAGGAAGAGATGTCCTAAATCCCATATGCATAATGAGAAGAGAGGAGAACCTAAAAAGCTATAAAGACATGTAGTTGATTCACTTTTTTATATATGCTATTTTGTACTTTGTACTTCACTGTGAGTCTTTGTCATGTCCTACTCGAGATTGTGTTTATGAATCCAAGTTGCCTATCTTGGAACCTAATTCAACCAAGTAACAGTTACATACATTGTCATGGTTCTAGTCAATACATTCAAACCTCCATAGCTGCAACCATGCTCAAGATTCATGATTTCTTTCAAATAAGCCTTTCAAAAGTTGAGCTATTTGAGCTCTAATCAATCCAAGAAGGTTGCCCAAGCATCAAACTAATATATGAAAGTTACAAGCTTGCCTCATAAGCATTACATAAACCATAGGTTTTCAAATACATACTATCCAGAGTGTACTATAGCAAACCTATCATGAAACATAATCAATGGTTAAAGGTATTTAGCCTCAATGTGTTCCCAAATACAAGCTCTCAAGGCTGAGGAGGACACCCAAGCAAGACAATGTGAGAATAAGGCTTGATGAAGGGAAGCTCAACAAGACTGATGCATTTCTTGATGTGTGGCTATCATGAAAGCTTCATGCAACCTCTTCTTCTTAAGCTAAATGCAATGTTGGTGAAGCTCCTTGAATGCCTGCTCTAATACCACTTGAAAGGTGGAGCATGAGTGAAAGTGTAATCAAAAGCAAGAGAGAAGTAAGAACTATGGAGGTTCAAGCAAAGAACAGGGGGGAGAGAGAGAGAGAGAGAGAGAGAGAGAGAGAGAGAGAGAGAGAGAGAGAGAGAGAGAGAGAGAGAGAGAGAGTGTGTGTGTGTGTGTGTGTGTGTGTGGTGTGTGGAAACTCCAACAGTCACAATATGTGACCTACCTTCCCTTATTCTATTGTCATAATGAATAAAGAATAAAGTGGCAATGATAGGTAGCCACCACCTATAGTATATAGGTATGCAGGAAATAAGTACAAGTAAATGTAGGCAGCTAAGCATAGGAGACCTTTAATCCCCCAACAAGCAACATAATTAAATGAATGGCAATGTTAGTTCCATAATAGCCCACATATCACAACTCGATGGGTCCCAAAGAGCCTTTTAGAAGTGCAAGGGTAGTATGAAGGCTACCAAAAGCAAAAGACGTATCTATGTTTATTTGATAGGACATGATCTCTTGGAAAAGAATAACTCTGGCTACCAAAACTATCCATGGCTACACACATAGTCATCACATGTACACCAGCTATAGCAATATCTCCAATAACATGCCATGGACCCCAACTAGGCCAGTAGACTACACTATGTTTACTGGCCAGGCCGCCAAGCAAAGGAATTCTATTTCTTTTACTACAAACTCACATTTTTCTAGTTTTGCATATAGCGTAAGTGTTATTGTCTTCTTCTAGGGTTTTGCTATAGACTAGGAGATCATCAATGTAGATAATGACAAAGACATCTATCTCGGGTCTAAAGACTCCATCCATGAGGCCACAAAACGTACCTGACCCATTACTTAGTCCGAATCCTAAGACTAACCATTCAAAATTGCCATATCAGGTGTGGAAAGTTGTTGTGGGGATATCTTCTTCTGCTATGCGAATCTAGTGGTATCCAGACCTAAGATCTATGCGGCTAAAGTACTTGGCTCCATGTAGCCTATCTAAGAGGTCCTCCACTAGAGGCATGTGATATTTGTCTTTGATGGTGATTTTATTAAGGGCCCTATAGTCTACACATAGTCAAAGCCCCCCATCCTTCTTCTTAACAAGCAACACTAGGCACCAAAGGGGGATTTCCTGGGGTACATGAAACCTTGTTTTTCTAATTCATGTAGCTGCTTCTCCAATTCCATGAGTTTTGTGTGATTCATATGATAAGGGGCTCTAGACAGTGGGGCAAATCCTGGAATGAGTTCGATTTTGTGATCCACATCCCTTTTGGGTGGTAGGCCCTTGGGTAGCTCTGTTGGCATTACATCCTTGAACTCCTCAAGTATTTCTACCACTTCTGTGCTGCTGGTTTGGGGTTTGGGCTTCTTAGTGACCTACTCAATGGGTCAAATTATGCATAGATAAATGATGTCTCCTTACTTAATTGATTTCTCCACTTGCTTGGCACTACACGTCATGATACGTGACCTAATAGGGTTCACTAGACACAGTGTTGCTTGAGTTGGTACTCTTGGTTGGCTTGGACTTGACTTCATTGTTTGGCATGAAGCTTCGAGCTTATTCTCCTTCATTTGCACTTTGATTGGTGTCCTGCCTTTGGCAACTGTATTCTTTCACAAGGTACTCTGACGCCTTCTCCTTGCATATCCAGCATCATCTCATTAACTCCCTTTCCAAACATTGTGATGACATATTTATCATAGAATTCCAAGCCCAGGATAACTTCAAAATCATCCATGGGGATTACTAAGAAGTTGAGTTTTACTTTCCATTTCACGGCTTCTACTTGTACTGCGACGACCTATTTCACTTCCTTGGCCTCTCCTTGTGCGAATGTTACTATTAATCCCTCTGGGGCCTTAGACAATTTCAATCCATGTTTGGTTGTGCACTCCAGTGTGATAAAGTTGTGGGTGGCCCATGTGTCCACCATAATAGCTTGTTTCCCTTCGCTCACTCTGTCTTTGATGTATAGGTGGTGGACTGCTGCTACCCGAGCTTCCATGCATTGAGGTTGTGCACTGACTATCCCCACTCTTGGGTGGTCCATGTTTTTATCACTTCTGCTTGGGATTTCTTGGATGTGTGGGGGTTGCGGTTCCTCTCCTCCATACGCACTAGTGGTTGTCAACCTTGACCCACTTGATGAGGCTGTGTCTTCCATGGGGCATCTGTTTTGATCATTTGGTCCCCCACATTTGAAACATCTAATCCATATGGTTGGGGCTTGGGGGTCTCCATCATGATGTGTTTGATCTCGTGAGACCATATGATGCACTTGGGGTTGGCCTGTAGTGGTTGTTCCCCCATCTGCCAACAATTGCTCTGCTTGGTACTAAGGAGGATTATGGCACGGCTGGGTTATGCTTGAGGTCTAGCTCTGCATCTCCATGAATGGACCTCTAGAAGCATTGGGTCTCGAGGTCCATGAATTGTTGTTGAGGTTGGTGTTGAATTTGTTCTGGTTCCCCTAGGCTGTCCTCCTACCTTCTAGATCCACTAGTTTTTCAACCATTATCATGGCCTTGACTAAGCTAGTTGGCTCCTGTCTCTCTATGTCTCTTCTAGCCCATTTTTGCATCCCAAATACGAATCCATGCAAATTGGTGTCAGTGTCCATGTTGGGTAGTTGTAGCATGAGTTGCCTATATTTGTTGACATACTCTTTCATCTTCCCTTGCATTTACTTGAGGTTTCTCCATTCATCTCTGACTTTGAATTTCTCCATCTTTGGAATGAAGTAATCTTTGAGTTCCTCTTGGAGTTCTTCCCATGAAAAGATGGAGTGTCCTTGCTCTTGTTCTAGCAAGTACCAACTAGTAGTGTCCTCCTCCAAGTAGATTGCTACCACCTCTCCCTTCCTATCTTCAGTGATCCTGGCATACTTTAAGTATTTGTCCACTTCTGTGATCCATTTCTTCAGAACCAACCCGTCCCTCTTGTACTTGGCGTGTTGGGACATCTTGAATTTGCCGTAGTCGTCTTCTGAATTGTCACTATCCTCCTCTTCTCTATGGTTGGGTTTTTTGTCATTCTTACTTTCGGCTTCTACTACATTCTCCTTGTCTTTTCTTGCATATTGCACCCTCCTAGAAGTCTCCTCTCTCCCTAATCTATCCATCTCCTCTTATATTTTCTGCCTTTTCTCCTCTTCTTGTTGTTGTAACACCCACTCTCTATAGCCCTGCTCCACTTCTAATTTTCTTCTCCTTTCCTCTTCCTCCTTCTTCATCTACATGTTCCTCCAAATTGACTCCAGCATGCTTAACATGCCCTCCAAGTGCCTTTCCAATCCAGCTACCTTCTCCTCTTAGGCTACTCTCCATTCTTGCACTCTACTCTTCTTCCTCTCTTCCATTGTTGGGATGGGTACATTCTCTATGTCATCCTCCATGTGGTCATTGGGGGCAGGCTTTTGGGGTTGTCGAAGCGCGAAAGCTGTGTCACGTCTTCAAATGGTGGATGGTGTTGGGGTCATCGTGCCGAGGTGTCACGTTGGGGTCAACACGACGGGGGTCGATGCGACGTGGGTCATTTCAGCTCATTCTCTTTGGGACACTAGATCTTATCTCCTACTTTCGTGAGCACTCCTTCACTCCGAGCAAGAGTTTCTCTGATACCAAGTGTGATGCACATGCATTCTTTACTCACTCAATACGGCACAGAAAGGTAACACGATATGTGAGAGCAAGGTATACTCATATTATTCAATCAAAGAAACGGTACAACATAGGCACGTCCCAGGACTACACCCTCGTGACACCGCACATAAGAGGGTTTACCACCGGGTATAGGGAATCACACGTAGAGTGGAAACTAAGCATGGCTCAAAGTCACTACTACTCTCTATATAAGTGTTTCTGGTAATAACACCATGATATAGCTACAAAGCCCTTACCCTGCATCCGTTTCTCTCTCTCTCTCTCTCTCTCTCTCTCTCTACACATGTATATATATATTTTTATAAGAAAAAGTAAAAAATGATGTCCCTTCTCCTAAATTAAGTAATTAATTAACTAACTTACTAATTAATTATCTTATTTTATTAACTAATAATTTAATTAATTACTAATTTTTTAAATAACTATTAAGTGGCATAATCAACGATCAAATTTAACTACTTGGTTTAATAACTATTAAGTCAATTAATTAACTTACTAATCATTCTTACTAATTAATTTGACTAATTATCTTAATTAGTATATTAACTTACTAATTAATTAACTTATTCATTAATTATTTAATTATACTAGATAACTAATCAGTTTAATAACTATTGAGTCAAATAATAAGCAAATAAAATTAACTATTAACTAATCAATTAATCATCAATAAATTAGCTATTAATTATTTAATTAATTATTAACAAAATTCACTTATTAATCAATCTATTGATTAATTAAGTAACTAATTAACCAATTAATAATTAATTAAAAACCAAGTAAATAATTAAGAAATCACTTAACCAATTAAGTAATTAATTATTAAAAATAAATAAAATTATATATTAGTTAAGTAGTTAAAATTAATAACTAAATGCTTAAAATTAATTACTATTTAGTTCTTAAAACTAAGGGGGAGGAGGGGGATTTTGGGGTTATCAATGCAGGGAAGTCGCGTCACGTCTTCAGATGGTGGATAGTATCAGGGTTGTCGTGCTTGGGGTGACATGCCGGGGTCAACACGACAGGGGTTGATGCAATGTGGGTCATTTCGGTTCATTCTCTTTGGGGTACTAGATCTTATCTCCTGCTTCTGTGAGCACTCCTTCACTCCGAGCAAGAGTTGCTATGATACCAAGTGTGATGCACTTGCACTCGTAACTCACTTGACACGGCACAAAAAGGTAACACAATATGTGAGAGCAAGGTATACTCATATATTATGCAACCAAAGAAACAGTACAATATAGGCACGTCCTAGGACTACACCCTCATGACACCGCACATAAGAGGGTTTACCACTTGGGTATAGGGAATCACATGTAGAGTGGAAACCAAGCAAGGCTCAAAGTCACTACTACTCTCTATATTGGTGTTTCTGGTAATAACACCATGGTATAGCTACAAAGCCCTTATGGGGGGGGGGGGGGGGGGGGGGGGGGAGAGCAAAGAGGTTGTTTGTGTGTTGCAAGGGGACACTGGCGCCCCCTTCCTGGCACCAAACTCACCTGTGCAAGCACTCACCTGCCGTCCGCCCACCCGCATCTGCCTCCCTGCCCGCGTCTACCTGCCACATCTGCTTGCCCGTTCGCCTGCCCTGGCCGCTCACTCGTTTGCGTCCGCATCTGTGTCTTGACCCCGTCCATGCCTTGCCCACACCCTCGTCAATCTCCTCCCCGCTCGCATCCATCTCTCTCTCTCTCTCTCTCTCTCTCTCTCTCTCTCTCTCTCTCTCTCTCTCTCTCTCTCTCTCTCTCTCTCTCTCTCTCTCTCTCTCTCTCTCTCTCTCTCTCTCTCTCTCTCTCTCTCTCTCTCTCTCTCTCTCTCTCTCTCTCTCTCTTTCTACACATGTATATATACACATCAGAAAAAGTAAAAAACACTTTCCCTTCTCCTAAATTAAGTAATTAATTAACTTACTAATTAACTAATAAGTTAATTAATTACTAATTATTTTAATAAATATTAAGTCACTTAATTAACGAACACATTTAACTAATTGGTTTAATAACTATTAAGTCAATTATTACTAATCATTCTTACTAATTAATCTAACTAATTAACTTAATTAGTATATTAACTTACTAAATAATCAACATATTAATTAATTAATTATACTATATAACTAATTAGTTTAATAACTATTAAGTCAAATAATAAGGTAATAAAAGTAACTATTAACTAATCAATTATTTATCAATAAATTAAATATTAAGTATTTAATTAATTATTAATAAAATTCACTTACTAATCAATCTATTGATTAATTAAGTAACCAATAAAAATTAAGTAATAAAGTTTTTAATAAACTAGTTAATTAAATTTTTTTAAATTTAATTATTTAACATGTAATTAAATAATTAAGTAATTAATTAGCTAATTAAAAACCAAGTAACTAATTAAGTAACCACTTAACCAATTAAGTAATTAATAATTAATAAACAAATAAAATTATATTAGGTGATTAATTAAAATTAATAACTAAGTGATTAAAATCAATTACTATTTAGTTCTTAAAATTAGTCATTAATGAATAACTAATTGATTTAATAACTATTAAGTCAATTACTTAGCCAACAAAATTATATATTGTTCGATTAGTTGAAATTAATAACTAATTACTTAAAATTAATAACTAATAACTAAAAACCAATTAGTAATAACCAATAACTAGTTACTTGAAATTAATAACAAATTGGTAAATTTTAATTTTAAGTATTTATTTTATTAAAAATATTAAATAACTTATCACATAGTTATTTAGAAATTAGAACTATTTATTACTCAATTGATTAATATTAATCTATTAATTAAATAATTATTTATTTAATATAAATCAAATAATATTTACCAAGTTGATATTAGTTAGTTCATTGATTAATTAATTAATGTACTAGTCAAGTTATATCAATTAAAATATTTATTAATTTCTTAATTGATGATAGTTAGCTTGTTTATTAGTTCATGTATATTAACTAGTTTATTAATGAGTTAGTTATTATAGTAATCAATTAGTATGACGTGAACCATTGGTATATTAATATTACTTAACTTGTTTATTAATTTATATAATAGTATTAATCATTTCATATAAATCAATGTGTTAGTATATTAATACTAATTAATCAGTTAATATGGTTGTACATTAATATGTTAGTTGTATGGGATTTTTTTTGGAGGGAATGAAAAGAAAGTGCAAGTGCATGTGGATTAGGATCGTTCTACTTGCCGAGAAAGGGGTCGCTAGTGCCTGCATCTATCATAGTTATTTGGGTTTAAGGTCCAAGGTATGAGAGAGAGAGTATGTGTAGGCCAAGATGGCTAATGAGAGAGAGTGAATGTGGATTGGGATCATTTTATCACCAAAGAAGGGTTTGCCAACGGCCCAATATTTGGTGTAGAAAAATATGACTAGCACCCCTTCCCTCCCCCCTCTCACATCTCTCTCTTCGTATGGCACATGTCTCTTAGTCTCCCTTTCTCTCTCTCTCTCTCTCTGTCTATATATATATATATATATATATATATAACATACATTTAATGCTCCACTATCTCAAAGTGGTTATATAAGGCCACACACCCCCTATGACACAATGCCTCCCCCTCCCTCAAGTTGTGGAATATTTTCTTAATCTCACAGGTACATACACATCCCCCCCCCTCTCTCTCTCTCTCTCTCTCTCTCTCTCTCTTTTCTCCTCCCTCTCTCCCTTCTCCTCACTCTATTCATCACCCCCCGATCTCTCTCCCTGGCTCCCTCTTGGTGCTCTCCAACCACCCCCTCTCTCTTTCTCTCTCTAGCACCCACATCCACTCACACACACACACTCTCTCTCTAGCTCCCTCTTTTGCTCTCTCCCTCCCACACAAATCTTTATATCCTCTCTCTCTCTCTCTCTCTCTCTCTCTCTCTCTCTCTCTCTCTCTCTCTCTCTCTCTCTCTCTCTCTCTCTCTCTCTCTCTCTCTCTCTCTCTCTCACATATCTGGCACCTGCATCCATACACACAGACACACACACACTCTCTCTCATGCCAAATACTTTATATATCTAGCACTCGCACACACACATGCGCGTACACTCTCTATCTCCTTCACTCTCTCTCTCTCTCTCATGCACACTCTTTATATATCCTCCTCTCTCTCTCCCTCTCTTATATATGGCATACACCCCACACTAGGTCTTTCAATGACACCCATATCTGACATGTGTATTCGTACATGTGTAGATAGCTTTGGAAATGGATCCAACATCCAGTGCTACACCAAATATCATGGTCCACATATATGTATCCTCTCTCTCTCTGCCAAGCCTATTATGCACTACACAAGTAGTCGGTTCCTGATGTTGAACAAGGAAGACATTTGCAATGGTAATGGCTACCATGTTCTTGCTATCACCCATGCAATTGGCTGAATATGAAGCACGCTGATCCATTGTAACAATGACCATGAGGCTGTATTGGTATATGTTCTGGATACCTTGGTATTGCAAGACTATCTTGTCGAACAAGGAAATGGACCTAGATTGCAACCTTCCCCCACCATAGACCTCACCCATAGCCCTTGTAGCATTGAGAAAACAACAATCACCATGGAAGCCTCACCACCCCCCTTAGACATTGAGAAAAAAAAAACCATCCCTATCACGCTTGATGTGGAAGAGGAGGGGATGCGACAATCCTCTTATGTTGTAAGTGTGGTTGAGTACATAATGTCTTGGGGGGACCGACACCGAGTGTTGCATCATTTGCTTCAGAATACGAGTGCTATAGAGAGAGTGGAGGAGATCCCACTTTTCTATGATGGCAATGTGGCATATGAGCTTCCACCAGTAGCAGACAATATGCGTCGAATGGAGGATATGGAGCAAAAGTACGATGGCCATTGCCGACAAAGCCCGCATCAACATCGATGGCATTCCTTGATACTATTTGCTGAAGAAAATATATCGAAGATCTAGAGTGTCCCAATAGAGATTGTACTGGCACGTTGATTTTTGGCTCCCCAAACAAGGTGGCACGGACAGGTTCAAGATTCTTCATTCTCTTTGCTATCATTAAAATGATTGCAGAGTTGCATGACATGGTTCTAGTACCCTATTGCAAGTAAATCATACTAATCAAGTCCCAATACATGGCATGCATGTAAACTTCATACCAACATGCCGGCTATCGGAATGTCAGCTGATGGTCTCGGAAGCCTTGGATGCTTCTATTGTAAGAACCCCCCCATCCTGCTCTCCAAGTGCGAGTGTGCAGTGTATTATGTGATGTCAGCAAGGCCAATGTCAAGACTATTTATCCATCGAGGCACACATAACCATGAGGTGCAAAGGGGCACATGTAGAGCTAATATGAAAGAGGTGTGAAATATGGTAGAGAAAATGGTAAGAGACTTTAGTGCAACTGGACCTCAACACTTGCAAATGATTGTGGCTAGAAGGCTAGTGATGGGTGCCTTGGTTCGTGAGCAAGGTGTCCCCATGTCTCTCACTAAACTCTCAACGATGCTCGAGGAACTCCAACCACTCATTCAGAGGAACATGTAACATATTATTCCATTCATGACACATTCCAAAATATCATTAAAAAGCTAGGATCTAGATGCAACTATGAAGGACCACACATTGGTAAAGCCCTTGAAGCATGAGGCTTTCAAACTAGAGATAGCTAACTCAAGTGTCATGCATGAGTGTTATGATGTGCACATTGCAAAGAATCCAACATGTGATTGCCGAGATTTCATGGACTATGTTGTAGAAGGAAAAGTGTATTTGGCATGCAAGTACCTATACTATGTGTACCTCCGAGTGTTTGGGATGGATGCAAATGCCAAAATGTCTATACACCAACCCACACTCACTAAAGAAAACTTGCACATTGTATTTGGAAGTATAAGAACTTTTCCAACAACACCTATACAATGACCAACAATGCAATGCCAACACTACCTCTTAGCACAACCCCATTTTATTTTGCTAAGAAAGTCACCGTTATACAATCCAGTTGGATGGCAAGCCTTTGGTGACCTTGTCTCTCTTAATTTGACAAGCAAAAGCACTTTTTCCAAAGTTAACACAATATAAATATACATTTGGATTACTTGTATGAATTGTCTTGTATCATATTTATCCATTGAAATTAAAGTTCTAAAACACCAAGTGGCTGCCCAAGCATTCACATTATGTGAGAGAGAGAGAGAGACGTATTTAGGATTTAAGAGAAGTGTTTGTTACAACACATGCCATAATCTAATGTGAGGCATTATTATACAAAGTGGATTGATCGCATGCATGAGAGAGAGAGGGAGATAAACATGAAAAGTGAGTGAGTGACTAAGATTTATATACGTATGTGTGTGCGTGTGTGTGCGTGTGTGTGTGTACATATATATATATATATATACATATATATATACATATATATATATAGGTGAGAGGGAGAGAGAGAATGTAGAGTGAGAGGGAGAAATTGCATGTATAAACCTAAACTAAGAGAGAGTAAAGACATGCAGTAATGAGAGAGAGAGAGGGAGAGAGGCGTGGGCTGTGGTGTTCCATTCTTCCGAGGTGATTGCATGAATGAATCCACATTATGTGCTAGAGAGAGAGAAACTTTTTACACGAAATAGAGTGCTATTTGATCAAGTGTGCTAGAAAGAGAAAAAGAGAATATACATGTAGAGGGAGAAACTGAGAATGAGAGAGAGAGAAATAGAGGTACATAAAGTGAAGGTAGTGGTGGCAATCGTAGAGGTGGTGGGGATAATGGTAGTGGTGGTGGAGGTGGCAACAGTGGTGGCGGTGGCAAAGATGGTGGAGATAGCCGTGGTGGTGGTAGCGAAAGTGGCAGTGGTGGTGGTAGCGATAGTGGCAGTGGTGGTGGAGGAAGCTGTGATGGTGGTGGTGGTAGTGGTGGTGGTGGTCAAAAAAATCAAGGGGTGGAATAAGTGGACTATGTGGAACAAGAAATGGAGATTTCCCAAAAAAGCTTGCTCAAAATCTTGCTCAAAAAGCTCGCTTCTCACACACTCCACACACCTACTATAGCACATACTCTACAACCACAAGGCGAATCAACACACATGGGCACCACTCATACTAGTGCACCCTTCTCCTTTTCCACTACCTAAGTCCAACATACTTGAAGGAAGGATAACAGGAAGTGAGAGAAGAGGAGGGTACCTTGGAGATACACTAATATACACACATGCAATCGTGTGCACCCTTGCACACACCATCACTACTTAGTGTGCCTAGTATGCACCCACCCACTCATGTACTTTGTTGCCACCTATACACTATGTGCATCCATCAACTCACATATTGTTTTCACTTAGTGCATACATCTAAGGCCACACACAGTGCACCCCTAGTGGCTCGCATAACAGCACGCATGCACACACTGCACCCTCTACACCTCCACACACACACGTCCATACATGCTCCATAGACACTTTCCAATCCATACTTATGTACACAAAAGCAAGTCTATACTCTTGTGCACACTTAGACCTTCTCACAACTCACATCCAACCTACTACTATACAAGGAGGATTAGGGGTGAGTGAGAGGCACATGATGTCTCCATTTTGCACTCGTGTGCATCCACTGTTGCAACCATACATATACACACACACCCCTTGCAACAACTATATGCACACATCTACACATAGCCACATGCATAGTCACACCCATGCACACACACTCACTTGCTTATACTCCACACAAGTAGGCACTCATACACACACACACACACACACACACACACACACACACACCATGCATATATTCACACACCATTCAACCACTTCCATGCTTCACCCATATATTAACTTGCACTACCAAGTGCACATGCATGAATACAGATGCTACAATGTACACTTTTGACAACATAAGCACCCGTGAGCACTAGTAGAGGCACATGCATGTAATATCCCTTAGGTTGTCCATGTGTCCTTATACTTCACACAACATCTCAACTCCAGCATAAATCCATTCATTCACATTAGCACATACACACGTGCATATGCAAAATAGTGACCATGCATCACTTACACATGTGCACATCTTACATCACAATTGCAAAAGTGTCTATTCATTGTGTATTTCATGTTTGCCTTCTCTTAAACTAAAGACAAAACAAAAACCAAAATAAAAACAAAATTGATGTGGGAGCTCACACTCGACCACCAAGACCCACATATCGCTTATTGCTTTAAGCATTTCAAGCGAGCTCTAATGGCTATCTCTCACCTAGCCAATGCGATTTTGATCCTATGAGTATAGTGATCTTACCTTGATGCCCTAATGAGTAGCCTCCTCCCTCAAGCACTCTGGTAGCTCCATGATCCATGATGCGAGCTCAAGCAAGCTCAACCCTCTACCTTCAAGCTCCATCCACCATAGCCATGTGTGCGAGACAAGAGAAGAGAAGAGAAGAAGAGTTTAGAAGATGGAGAGCTTCTCCACCACTATCCCTCACTCTCACACACTCCCTCCTTCACACTCTCGCACTCCCTCTCTCAAGCACAAGCACAAGCAAGAGGAAGAGAAGAGAAGAGAAGAGAAGAGAAGAATAAGAGAGCTACTTTGGCTACACACCAAAAGTGAGCTTTTCATTCACTTTTTGAGTTTATACACAAATCTTAAATCCCTTGGGCACCCAACTGCTTTTTTACATGACCAGGCATATTGCAAAGTCCTCTTTTCCTATTATCTTTTATTTACCTTATCCCTTCACCTATGCCTGTCTAGATTTTACAACTTGCACAAGAGGGAGCCTGGCACTCTTTTACAAAATTTTAGGGGCGTCTTTTATTTAAAAATGTGTCTTCCGTCTTTTGCATTTTTTGGAGGTTACCTTTGCGCCTTTCACCTTTTCTCCTTCTTGTTGGCTTCATTGATTCCGCATTTTGTAATTCTCTTGGATTTATTTTTTCCTTTTCTTTTTCTTGTCCTATCCTGGGGTTAACATTTCCCCCTCCTAGTCGAGTGCTAGTCCCATGGCACTTTACGATTCTTTGTTGATGAGGGCTCGGTGAGTTGAAGGGTAGGTGCGAGGGTTGATGATGGGGCATTGTGGGGATTGGTCATGGGAGACAAGCTTGTCGAATGATTGAGGTGGTGGAGGCCGAGGGTCTGTCGAGGGAAGGATGAGGCCTCCAAGGTGGTCGGTGATTGGTCACCTTCATCTTTACGTGAAAAGAAAAGTGTGTTGCCTAGGGGGTGTGTCTACCTTACCATGCAGTGTAATGTTGTGATCGTGCTAGTGGAACTAGGAGTTGGGGCAAGACTAGGTGTTGTCCCACACTTGAGGACCCAATT
Organism: Lygodium microphyllum; assembly: GCF_053477565.2. Classification (NCBI taxonomy): domain Eukaryota; kingdom Viridiplantae; phylum Streptophyta; class Polypodiopsida; order Schizaeales; family Lygodiaceae; genus Lygodium; species Lygodium microphyllum. The sequence continues at coordinate 36,489,994 of NC_141153.1, read as the reverse complement.
CATGCATAAGGGAGATGCAATGGTTGAAGCTTAGGGAGACAAGTCTAACCATATGCGAGTGTAACCTCCCTAGGTATGTCTTGCCCTTGATGTGCCTTGAGCATGAAGTGGGGAATCAAAAGTGGCTAGGGGGTTAGGGATGAAGCCGGCCAATCGGGGCCACCAGATGTACCTAACTTGAGGATCCCTAGGTGTAGTGACTATGCCTCTCATGTAGTGAGTTTCTTACTTTCTCTTGTGATTTTCTTCTTTATTTTCTTACTCTTTCTTTTCTTTTCTTTTCTTTTTCTCTCTTTTTTTAAAAGGTAACGAAGAACTAATCTTCGTCATCATGGTCATAAGAAGAAGTTGGGAGCCTAAGGGACTTGCTAAGGAAGGCTTTTCCCTGCATATATCATTTTAAGTTCATTCTAAATTGGAGAGGCGTTGTGGACAAAAATGGGTGGTTGCACCTAGTGAAGCGACTGTCATTCATGTCCTCTAAGAGGGCCATGCAAAAGGATGGTAAGAGGGTAGCTCGCATTATCAACCTATCCATGGCACAGCTATCTGTGTCGGCATTAAGATCAAAATTTAGGGGTGGGAGGTGGTATTCTTATGGTATATGATTCTATTTAAGTAGTATCCTAAGTAATCTAAGATAGTTATAAGTAGTGATAAAGGCAAGATCTGGGTAATAAGTGAACTCATTAAGAAAGTGGGCAATAGAGTCTCGTAATTCGTTCTCGGAGAAGGTCAAGGCTTGGTGGCATTTACATTGTATATTTTTGGGAAATCATATATGCCATGGATGTCAGGGTTGAAGTCCACCCCTATCCTTCTCGATTATGCCATATATGTGGGGTTGTTTCTCTTGAAGGGTAGTGTGTTACAAAATGACATCTGAGCATCCATGTTTCCCTCTTAGATTCTCCTCCTTCACTTTGGTTGGGACTCATAGCCTTTCACTGCCCTGGGCACCTCCATGACTTTGTTTTTCCAATAATCAAGTGCTTCCATTCCCCACTGCATTGGATTCTTCTCCCTCTCTTGGTTCCACCTATCGCTGAGCCTTCCCCCCACGCTTATCACCTCCTCCACCACTTTGGTTGATAGCACTCTACATAGTGTAGAGGGGAATTTGAAGGTGAAGTCAAAGGGTTGGAAACAATCTTCTCATGGTGGTGGAATGGGCGCTTTTAGGGCTACTACTAGTTCAACTTTTAATCTTCTCCTTGTCTACTCCAACACATTCATTCTCTTCTTCTTGATTTCTACTTTTTGCTCAGTATTGGTGTCCACCTCTTGCTACATTTCTGGTCGTGGAGAGGGAGGTTGTAGGACAAGCTTCTCATAAAGCCTTGCTTCTAGAAGGGGCCCCTGCATTTCATCTTCTCTCCTGGACTCTTGTGGTTCTCCTTCCCTTGAAGCCTAGCAGATCCACATCTTGGACCATTAGCCCTACCCTTAGCAAATAACTTCTTTGATCATGTTGGCTTAGGCCAGTCCCTTCTCCTTGCAGTTGAGTACACAGCCCATGCCTTATGGCTTTGCGGGTGATCTCTAGATTTTTCTTTAGTGTCTCAACGGCCTCCTCCTCTTCTAACTGTGTGACATCCAAGATAGTGTTGAGTAAGGCACGTTGTTGGGCTTCTAGTCTTGTCTATGTGGCCTTTTCCATACTTTCTGCTCACACTCTATTCCCTTCAACAAGGGCCAGGCAACTCGCCATGTCTTTCACTCTTCGTTACCCATTCATCAGCTTTCTATTTCATTTATTCTAAGCTTTTATTCTGTCTTTGCGTTAAGGCCACTATGGTTGTTCTTGTTCTTTCCACTTTTTTGTTATTTTCTCATTCTCTTTCTTCAAGCATTCAATCTCTCTCTCTATCATCTCCCTTACTCTTCCATCTCCATCAACAACCTACCTATCATTTTATCCATTTGTTTTTTATGCTCTTCTCCTTCTTGAGCTTTCATTGCTTCTTCTGTTGCAAGCCAATCCATGGCTTCTTGGATTTTGTTCATCCACCCTATCAGCTCTTCATCTTGCACAATGAGGAATTTATACTATCTTTGTAGGCTGATTAGATCTTGATGCTCTTCCTCAAGCCCTTTTCTCCACTTATCTTCTTCTCATTCTTTTGCCTTGAGCTCTGGCTTTAGCTCAATTTCCTCCTTTTGATAGCCCGCCACTTGGCATGTTCCCTCGAATTGGTAGGCTACTAGTGTCTCCTTCTTAGGTTCCAACTCAGCTATCGCTATCTTCTTATTGTCCTTTGCTTTCTATAGTTGTGAGAGAAGCTCTTTGATGTATTCATCATCGTAGGCTATGGAAGGTGGAACGGCAATGGGGATGGAAGTGGTGGAGGCCTCTATCTTTTGCCTTTTGGGGTCTTGCCTTGACTCGACATTTGTAGCTACCGGACTCTTAAGTCCAATTACTAGGGTTCTTCTTGCACTCACATCTAGGGTTTTCTCCTATGCCCTGTCCACCACGAATTGCACCCAGGCCATGAAGTTGCTAGCATCTACCTTGGGCATAGTGCTTTGGGTGGTTGTGACTGGGATAATTGACACGAAAGTGGGTGAGGTTGGCTAAAGTAAGCCCTTGCCCTTGCCTTCTGCCACCCAGGGTGGTATGATGTCTAGCACTTGGGCACTAGTTCTTGGGCCTTCTTCTCTAAAATGCTCATGGCAACCAACTCCTCCTCCCTAGAGCACTGCTCTACTAACATGCGGATGGCCCTAGCTAGGTCCTTATCTTCTTTTCTTCTAAGCTCCTCAACCTCTTCGTCTACCTTTCTCTTTCTCTCTTCTTCGGCCTTCTTGGACTCCTTTTGTGCCTTGAGGAAGTCGGCTTTTTCTTTCTTCATTATCTCTTCTTCAGCTTTCTTTTAGGAAGTCCTTTTCTTCTGCTTCTTAGTCTCTCCTTGGCTAGACTGTGTCTCGTGCTCTCCTACCTCACTCATCATTCTCTCGCTAGATTGTTTCTACTCATGGAATAATGACCTATCATAGGTGTCTCTCCAACCTGTTCTTCACCTTGCACATCTCCCATTACCTCCTAGATGATGGCCATCAATACCCCACCAAATCCTATGGTTGAGGCCTTGGAGGATGACTTCTTTCTTGCCTTGGAGGCCGGTGGGGACTCTCCACTTGCTAGTCTTCCACCTATGGCCAATGCTTTTGCTAAGGTTTCAATTGTTTTTTGCACGAAGCCTTTCAGGTTTACTTCGTCATCTAGGGATTTGGCTACAATGCTTTCCAGCATCGGTACGTTGATCTGGCTCATTAGTGCATTGTACCTATGACTGGAGAACAAGGCATGCACCATCTTCATTTGTAGTTGGACTTTCAAATCTGGGATGTCGACAAGGCTGATGCCGTCATTGGTGTGGACTAGAATCTTGTCCATTCCGAGCATGTTATACACATCCCTTTTGGGCCATCTCTCAACTTTGTTAGCTAGGCCCAACACACTCTCTCCACCAACTCAAGGCTCAGCTCCCTGGCGAGTTTTCTCTTCTTGCCACACAGTCACAGTGCTGCGGTTCCTATTGAAGGTTCGAAGGAATTCCACACACTTTTCGTAGTCCACTGCTTGCCCAACTGTCTCCAGATACTTCTCTAGATTGCATTGTTTCACAATTTGTTACATGGCCTGTTCTTCCATGGGGCTACATCCTCCGAGTTCAAGACAAACCTGAACCTGAACTGGTTGAAGGCCCTTCTCTCTACTAACAGCTCGTACTTTGCTTGTTCCTCTTCCAAGAATGGAAGTTTGCTGCTTTTTTTTTGACCTGCCATTGTGGGTCCCTGTCATAACACCACAATTAACCATTAGTTTTCTTAAGATGATTCCTTGCAGGAAGATGAGTAGAGAATGATTGTGCACTTATAGAAACATGAAATGCTTAAGTACATAAATAGATTTTTTCTTCAAGTAATCCGCACAATCTAGTAAAAATAGAAAGAGAGTTTTTCTTCAAACAATTTGCACAATCTAATAAAAACAAAAGGAGCATTTTTCTTCAAGCAATCTACACAATCCAATAAAAATCCATGAATTTTTTTAAAAATTATATTTTTTTCAATTTTTCTTTAAAAAAATTTCCACCTTACCCCCTCTCCCCTTGGAAATGAGAAGAATCCTTCATAGGATTAGAGGGTGAAGGGTTAAGAGCAGTCAGTGCCAATTCATAGTGCTTTACTTTTGCATAAGCCAAGTGTAGAATTGCAGGTTGTATTCCAAGTAGGCATGGTAGTCCATGTCAAAAGGTCCAATGCCAACACGTGTTATGTATGTCAGGACATCCATTAGGAAGTCATGAGAGGTAATTTGGCTAGCAATATGTAGTTTCTCCTCATTTAGGACGCAATCAAGGTAGGGATGGGCGAGTTCATGGTCATCTAAAGTTTAACGGCGAGTAATGGCTAAGACTCTGAATGAGGTAGGAGCCACGTAAATTGGATCATACTCTGAGGTTTTGATTGCGCAACTTTGCTCAGTGTTGGTCATGATGTGGTAGCCCTAATGTTCCCATTGGAGTTAGAGAGCATACCATTTATGTAAGAAGGTAGACTCAGTGTTGATTAGGGCCTTTAACGCTTCAATTTCATGGGTCATGGGGCAAAGATCATGCATGTGTCATAAGATGTGATGAGTTGTCATTTGCGCGCTTACTCGCGAGAGATTTCGTTGTCAATTAACTCTTTAGCTACTATGGGAGCCTTAACGAATACGAATTTAGATTCCTCCCACGAGCAAGGTAGCGCGCACACTACAGTTGCTAAAGGCTCGTCTAAAAGACCTAGGTCTAATCAGTCATAGCTTTTAGTAAGCATAGTGAACGTAGCGTCTAAGTGTTGAATGCAAGTGACCAAGTCACCCCCCGTATTCTCAGCTAAGTTGTCCAAGGCCAAGGTAAGGATAGATCACTGCTCACAAGAGGGTTTATGGCCTGCAGGAGGTTGGGGTTTGACTGGGGCTAAATAGCTCAATAGATGATGTCTGCAACTTCTATGGATTTGGAGGGGTTGGTTAAGATTCCTGAGTGATAGGCGTGGTTTGCGATTTTGTTGTTGTGCTGCTAGATGCTTGTGAGGCTCTTGAGATGCTAGTAGTGCTAGGTTGAGGTGGTTTAGGAGCAGCAAGCTATGTGTTTGGTTGGTAGACTTGTTGAGACTCTGTAGGCATAGTGGGTTTCGGCTCTATGGGCTTCATAGCTTGAGTCTTTTGCGGCTTTAGCTCCTTAACTATTGTGTTGTCCTAGTTAGCCAAGTTTAAGGGTTGCACTTGAGTAGTGCCCTTAGCAGTCTAGGCTTTAGGCACCCATATCCAGATATTGTCCCCATAATAGCCTTATGCTTGCAATAGGGTTTTGGAAACCCATCACAACTTGACCGTGCGTCAATGCCTATAGTGTCTTTTTTTGCCTCCTAAGTTTTGAATATGAGTCCTTAGCATTGCAAGATCATGTTTGCTTATTTCTAGGTGGTAGGCCTCAATGTGTAGGTACCTATTTGAATTTGGTCTCATTGGCTTTGGTCGCACTCTCAGTTGTATGCTGGCATTGAGGCTTAGTGGGTTGTGATGAGGCACGACCCCCCTCCTTAGACTTGGTTGTAGGTTTCTCTATCGATGGTTTTGCGAGCTCGGGTGTGTGGCTGCACTACCCTTACTAAAGGCGGTCACTATGCGTACATTGCTAATGGTAAGGTGAATGTACTGTGACTCGTAATCAATATTGCAATGTGTTTGCTTCTAAAATGCATGTCCTAACAGTGATTCCTTGCCGACATCCTTTGTGTTTGGCAACACATAAAAGACCATGGGTATGCTCTTAGACTCGATAGAGACTACGAGCTTGCACTTTCCCAAAAGTGCATAGGATTGATCCCCAAATGCGCTAAGCTTAGAATTCGTGGGTTGTAGTTGTGGTTAACCAATTAGAGTCCAATGATCATGGGTTAAGATATTAGAGTCGACTCCCTCATCGATCAAGGCATCGAAGGTATATGTCTGTTTGCCAGTGAACTGTTATGCGTAGGTAAGTGGGTGCTACTGCTTCCTCATCTTTGTCCTCAATCTCTATGATTGTAGCAACTCATACATTCGTTGGGGACTTTAGCATCGGAGGCTCATGTGATGGATGCTTGGGAGGGGAGTACTTCTTCATGCGGCTACTATTGAAGAAGCCTATGCCCTCTTTATTTAAGGTCTCGAGATCTACATTGCCAATTTGATTGATGGTGCAAACTCTGAAAGGCCCTAATCCCCTAAACTTCATCTTCTATTTATGGCCTTTTGTGGGAGCTTTCACTCAACCGCCAAGACCCACGGACCACTTATTGTTTCAAGCGTTCCAAGCCGAGTATTAATGGCCACCTCTCACATAGCCGACGTGCCATCCATATCTACGGGTGTAGTGAGCTTACCTCAATGCCATTTGAGTTACCTCCTCTCCCGTGCACTTCGGTAGCTCCACGATCCAAGTGTAAGCTTCAAGAAAGCTCCATCCTCAAGCTCCATGCTCGAAGCTCCATCACTGCGAGCAAAAGAAGAGAAGAGAAGAGAGGAGAAGAAGAGAGGAGAAGATGGAGAGCTTCTCCACCCCATGGTCCCTCACCCTCACTCAGTCACTCCCTCACACTCCCTCTCTCAAGCACAAGCTCAAGCAAGCAAGAACAAGAAGAAGAAGAAGAAGAAGAGGAGAGCCACTTTTTGCCACACATAAGAATGAGCTTCTCATTCACTTTTCAACTTTATATACAAAACCCTAAATCCCTTTTGGGCGATCATCCCCTTTTTCCTTTTTTACATGGCCGGCTATAGTCTAGGCCCTTTTTCCCATTGTCCTTCTATCTTCCTAGCTTTCTTTCCACCGCCCATCTATATTTACAAATTGCACGGGTGAGAGCCCGGCGCTCCTTGAATTAAACCGCGATGCGCTTGCGCTCTTTTACACAAGTTTTGTCTTGCGCTTTTCCTTGTGCGCCTTTGCCTTCCATTTCTCTTGCCTTGGCCTTTGTCGTTGTCTTCTATTTTAGCTTTACGGATTTTCCACCGCCTGGAACTCATTTACAAGATTTTAGGGTGCGCCTTTGTATCTTAAAATGCATATTTCCCCTTTTGCCATTGCCTTGGACTTTTAAGGTTGCCCTTGCGCTTTTGGCATTTTCTCCTCTTCTTTCTTCAGTCGAGCTACCTTTTTACCGCCTTTGCCCTGCGCATTTTTTATTTCCTTTTGCTTTCTTCATGTTGGGGTTAACATTACCCCCCTCCTAGACGAGTGCTAGTCCCATGGCACTCTGCGTCAAAGGTAGCATGTGGAGCTTGCACCGAAGACGTGGGTGGAAGGGTTGTTGTGGTTTGCCTTGGAGGAGCTCTTATGTTGGTGCATAGGAAGGGCGTTGGTGGCACTGTGCTATTCCGATTGGTTGGTGATATGATTGGTGTAGGGGGCGATAGGGCTACGCGTTGTTGGGAATGGCCATTCATGGTTGGCACGGGTTTGGTGTGCATGGGATGCTCATGGGGGATCCTGCTCGTGATGATGCCCTAGTGGTTTGCATGATGAAGTAAAGAACAAGAGTTCAGAGTTGAGTATTGATGTAGAGCAGACGGCGCTTTCGTTGGAGCTTTAATACCTGCAATTGGAAAACCTCTCAGGTGGTCTCTCCCTAAGGGGTAATGCTAGTCTTCGTAGCGTGCACAAGACATATTTGGATTAGTTTGGGAGACAGGTCGAACTCTAAGCAAGCCTGGAGTAGTGTCCTGCACTTGAGGACCCAAACTGTGTATAGACTTTGGTGCAAATATTATGTGGGTGCTCGTGCATACTTAGATATTAAGTAGGTAGAAGACTGTGGCTTGGTTGCTCATAACGTCGTGTGGACGAAGCAAAGTGGTTTATGACAGAAAGAAGTACGCGTGAAGGTGGGTGCAACATCATGTGCATTGTGATTGCACGACGTAGCAGGATAGAACCCAGGGATAGTGTACAATCCTTAGGTGGTAGACATGGGGCCAGTGCGATGAGAACGGTGTACTATGCATGGCCATTCGTGCAGTGTGTGCCCCAATTGATTGCCATGGTTGTAAGGCAGAGTGTAGGAGGGAATTGTGTGAATGGTTCAGGGTGACAGGTCTAACCATAGGCGAGACAAGCTCCCTAGGGCTGTCATATCCTTGATGTGTCCTGAATTATTGTGGGTGATGCTAGGGGGCTAGGGGACTGGGGATGGAGCCAGCTGACTAAGGTCACTGGATACACCTAATTTGAGGACCCCTAGGTGCGGTGCTGTGATCGTGGTTTTTTTTTTTGCCACAATACAACCATTGCAATATGCAGAGGCTATGAGCCTTTCAATGGGTCGGGAGATGTCAAGCCTCGGAGGCTCACGAAATGGATATGACTGTGATGATTTTTCCCTAGCCTCATTGTTAAGGGAGCCATTGTTGCGATATCGATGCGATTGCAGTGACACCCGTCGTGAGCTTACTGTGGAGCTTGGCCCAAGAAGAGAGTGTAGCCCATGACTATGCATTGGTTCATGCGATGGGGGCACTCGCAAGGGTGATTGTTCGCATTCAACAGCGTGGCTTTGTTGTGGTCCGTGCACAGTTGCTGGTTTTGCGGTGACCCGGCCATTGGACACGTTTGTACGAAGACCTGTGTTACCCTGCATCCACTTGTCACTTCGTGAGAGCACATGCTTGATTTCGTTAAGTAATTCAACAGATGTAGTTATGTTAAAACATGACTTTTCAAAATGCTATGATGTTAATTGCAATGCCCATGCGATTGCTTATCAAAGACATGGCATACATTAGCGATAGGCAGAAGAAGTTATACAAGTGGAGAGTTGCCCTTTTACCCATCAAAAAACAAAAAGTTATGTCCTGATAACTTGTCAAGCTACTTGTACATCATAGGGGCTTAGTTGATTTATACTAGGCGGGGCGAGTCCGATTGGTTAGGCGATTGGGGTGTGCTGGAGCAGGACTTCCGTGAGGTTGGGCAGGGCACATATCGACCGGGACATGAATGGTGTAGTCTCGGGCCGCCACCGTTTCCAAAATGCCTTTAAATAATTCATTGAACTCTTCCCTGTCCCGGGCCGCCTTTTCTACCCTTGAACATCTGGTGCTTGAGCATATGTTGGGGGTTTGTGCAACTGGTGTTGCCACTTCTTGCCTGTCGTTGAGCTTCGATTTTCCTGGTCTGAGGGTTTTTCATCCTTCGTTCGGGGCAATGTCGCTTAGGGCCCTGTTTCTTTGCATACCTTTTGAGGGTGGGCACATAGCGCATCGGCGGAGGGGCGTGTGTTGCATGTTCCCGTCGTCCACGAAGAGCGTCTCTGCAAGCAAGCTGCCCGTGGTTCTCCATGTTTTCCTTATGGGGGGCCTGCAAGATGCAACCCAAGGGTCAGGCCTTAATGCGGAATAAGATCGTTCACATAGGAGGGATTTCAGTATGGGTTATCAAACGCATATGACCAGAAGGGGCGGGGTGAGGCATGTAGTGCTTGTTGTAGAGGGATGGCCCTTCCATGATGATGTTCATTTACCCTCTAGCCATTAGTAGATCTTGGCTCACGCCGCGTTACATCGGCTGGTGGTCATGGATTTGGGCAGGGCTCATCGTTGGAAGGATGGACCGGAAAGGGAAAGGTGTATAGAAAGGGATTGCACCCTGCTTACATCATCAGGGATGTTGGTCAGGGCTTTCCACGGTGGCAATGTGGGTGCATGCCCTTTGCCCAAAGGTGTAAATGGTCACGTGAGAGAGGGATCGAACGAGCCCAACCCATTGGTCCCAACTCTCCTGTCTGCGCTTGACTATTATTGTTTGTGTGTGTTGATAGTGTCTATACAGGGTGACACAAAAATCATTGTTTATATATATATATATATATATATATTTACGAATCCATGTCACCTCACGAGGATAGAAACCGATTGTAGAACTCGAGATTGTACTGGAGCATGGCACACACATCTAGTATTCGTGGCAGCTTACTCAATACCGATAGATATTTCGCCACATCGAGTAGCATGGAACATTGCCCGAGTCTACTGCCAAGATGTAACTCCTCCTCAGTGAGAACCTTATCAAACAGAGAGTTTTCTTGGCTAGGTTCAGCCAAATCCATACCCCAAATGACAGTCAACACTCGAAGGGAGGTTGGTGCCACATAGGTGGGGTCTCTTTGAGATCGCCATTTGGCCAATCGCTCCTCAGAGACTGTCATGATCTGAGCTCCTAGTTCGGCCATTGTAACGCGGTTTTCACACCAACACTGTTCAAATTGACTTCGGCCCTTTGACAGTCACCTTAGTTGCTCTATCTCTAAGAGATTTGGTTGGCAGAGCGCATCATTGAATGTGATCGTTAAGCGCAGTTCGTCGGCTTCCTCACCCGAGATTAGTAGCATGCGTTCATGCAGGAGCCTGCTATAGTGCTCGTCAAGATGTTCTTGCTCTTCCCAAGATAAGGGAAAGGGCAAGTATTCTCCGAGCTGCTCTTTAGGGAATGCGTGCATGTCTGCCAGGACATAGACACGTGCGAACACCTTGAGCTTGGCATCCAACTCAGTTAAGCATTCGGTGACACTTCTATGTTCAATGAGGGCTTACTCGGTTGCCATCTCATGCAAGGTTCTAGGAGTTTTCCTGGGCTTTAGCGTAGCAGGGGGCTCAGGCCTAGATGAGCAGGATCGGTCCACGCTAGGATGTCTGATGCTCTTGGGGTTTCCATGTTTCTCCTGAGGCTTCGTTATTGCATCATGGTTTTCCTTGGATATGACTGGTATAGGTTTGTCACCCTGTTGTGACAGCATTATATCCACTCTTGACTGGTCAATGCAAGTTCTATTGTTGGTGGATTGAGTGTTGCAAGCAGCACCATTGATGGCAACGGCTGCTTTGATTTTTCACAGTACATGGATGTGTCTGAGGATTCACCGCTATTAGGGAAGGCATTAATGGGTTCATTGGTGGGTGGACTTGATGCTTTATTCATCAATTCTCCAGCACTCTTTGTCTCAATGTTCTTAGGGTCCTCAACCACCTGCAGTTGTTGTTGTTTTCGCTGTTTCCTCCTCTTTTTCTTGGTCAGTGAAGGTGCATCTCTCAACGACTCAGGACCCTGGACTAGGTTAACCATTGTTGTGCTTGGGGCTCAGGCTCTTTCTTTCGAACACTCATGTCTGGTTTCTTGCTTTGAGACCGAGAGTTTCTCTTAGATTTCCTCCTGTGCTTCGTTGCTTTTGATGTAATCTTGCCTTCAGCTCTAACAGAGATGGTTTAGCCGGGGGTTTTGGTACCCAAATCCATCGGTTACTTGGGCACATAGTAACGCTTTGGATATCCATTGCGGCGTTGTGCTGGCCCTCCACCGATGCCTTCGCCTATAAGGCTTGGGCTTCCTTTAGGGTCTTCTACGATATTTGTAAGTCCCAAGCCAGTCCTTGGCATTGTCTCTTGATCTTCTTGGTTCAAGCATGGCCTCGCTCACTGGTTCTCGTTGTTCGACCTGTGCTTGTATCAACTCCTTCAACAACTCCTTGCTCTCATTACTAGGCTTGCTTGGTATGTCAGAATGCTCCTTGCCCTTCCCTCAAGGTTTGGTGAGGTCACCCTTGCTAAAAGTTGTGATTATCCTCACATCTGGTAGTGTTAGGTGTATCCTCTGTACGATATAGTCGGCTTCACACTTCGTTGCCTTTTTGAAGGGTTTTCCTAGGAGGATTTCCTTTCCACAATTCTCGCTATTTGGAGGAACATAGAACATGACTGGCAAGCTTTCTGTTTCAATAGTTACAAGGATTCTACACTTCCCTAGAAGTGCTTGTGGGTGTTCCCCATAAGGATTAAGAGTTGCATCAGTTGGTTTGAGCTCTGGTTGACCTAGTAGAGTCCATGCTTCATAAGTTAAGATATTGAAATCTGCTCCTTCATCAACGAGAGCATCGACACTATGCTCTCTTTCTGTGGTGAGTTTGACCCTAAGATAAGCAGGTGGCACTATGTCTTCATTTTCCAGGTCTTGGTTTATAGCCTCAAGCCTTCTGATACATGCCTTTGAGTCCCTAAATGCATAGTCAGACGTGGATTCTCTACTGAGGTCTTGGGTCGTCTGTGCGGCGCTGCTCAAGGTACATCTATCGTCAGGACTGTCGTGTCTAGTCATCCTTGTATTGATAGCTTGATGATGTTGCATTCTACTTTGACTAGACACAATTTAAACACAATGTACATGTGTTCTTGTGGTTAAGGTTCTAGGGTCTCTGTTTGTCTCTATTCGGGTGTGGGCTTTTGGTTGCTCTTTTGCAAGTGAGAATCCATGCTCATGTAGAGCCATTACTACACTAGGGTCTAAGTTGGAGGACCTGTCACGGCGCTTTTTCTTTCCAACCTACTTGGGGGAGGTGCGAAGGGGGGCAGAGCCCCCTCTACAGGGGTCCGGGGGGCAGTCTGCTCCTTGGCCCGCAGGGCCGTTACGGTAAACACCATGCACAGTTTAGAGGACCGTTCAGCTAAAACTTGAACTACTTGCTCTAAGTTTCAACCCAGTGATAGATCTGTGATGTGCCTTTCGCTCTATGTAGCCTATGGGGTCAATTTCGGGGTTCAAACCTTTTCTAATTTGTTGCCTCGTTCGTCTTTGAGTCCAATCAGGCTTTTCCTTAGCGGTTTGTGTCTAAGGCCCTAGTCTCGCAACTGCCTACTTCTAGCTGCCAAGCGGCTGCGCCCTATGATTTTGCCTATTCTGTGTGCCAGAATCAAGTTCTGAGCGTCCTAAGGGCTTTTGACAGTTTGCGTTGCTGAGTTCTACCCGAGTCAGGTCAAATCTCTGAGAATTTGATTGAAATTTTTTACTCAGCCCAGCTGGTCTGAATTGCAGGGTTCGAGTGCCCGATTCGGACCGTTCGAGGGCCGAGTAACAAGGGCCGTATGTAATTGTCCAAATGCCAATTTCGGCCAGTCGAGCCTAGATGTCCGAGGATCGAGTTGGCCAAGGCTGAGTCAAGAGGTCCAAGTGCTTAATTCGGACGGGCCGAGCGTGGGCGTCCGAGTGGTAGTGGCCGAATGGTTTGAGGACCGAGTGGCCGAGTGGGCCGAGTCGAGTGGTCAGGAGGGCCGAGTGGGCCGAGGGCCGAGTGGCTGAGCGGTCCGAGGGCCGATTCTGGGACTCGGCCCAGAATCACTGTCACTGGGACACACCGGCCGCGGCACATTTTTTTCGTCGGGCTTCACAAAATTCGTCGTGTCGGGTGTTGGAGGCCTTCCCCCTAGTCAAGCAGCTCCAGATCCATCCTACTCATGTAGGGAAAGGTGTAGAATTACCTAGGCTGGGTAAATATCTCTCGGATGACAAGATCGAAGCGGATCCACTCACGAAGCTTTCCTCTTTTCTCCTGCTCTCCTAAAACCCTGCAGTGCACAATGTGGCCTTTCTTGCCACTTTTGGCTCTTATACCCCTTTCCCAAGTATGGTATTGACACCCCCTATCACTCACTTGGCGACCTTAGGCATCATAAGCGAGTTTTTTACCATTTTTTGCACGATTTTTGCCCTGTTTTGCAACAGTAAATCCTAAGGCTTATTTTTCTTTGTTTTTCTTTATTTTCTCCTACTCTAATGCATCCAAATCACAAAGTAAATACCTACACTACTCCATCTCACAACATAGATCTCAAAAAAACAAAAATCGACTTGCCAAGGAGGTCGAATACCATCTTCAACCCCCTCCCTTCCTACCTATCTCAAGCACCGGTTCGGGGAAAATCCTTACTTCGATGCTCGATTCGAAGGGTGCAAGCGCTCAAGGCTTGAATCTGTTTGTCCCGGCAATGGAACCAAAATGTGGGAGCTTTCACTTAACCGCCAAGACCCACGGACCACTTATTGTTTCAAGCGTTCCAAGCCGAGCACTAATGGCCACCTCTCACATAGCCGACGTGCCATCCATATCTACGGGTGTAGTGAGCTTACCTCCATGCCGTTCGAGTTACCTCCTCTCCCGCACACTTCGGTAGCTCCACGATCCAAGTGTAAGCTTCAAGCAAGCTCCATCCTCAAGCTCCACGCTCCAAGCTCCATCACCGCGAGCAAAAGAAGCTAAGAGAAGAGAGGAGAAGATGGAGAGCTTCTCCACCCCACTGTCCTTCACCCTCACTCACTCACTTCCTCACACTCTCACACTCCCTCTCTCAAGCACAAGCTCAAGCAAGCAAGAACAAGAAGAAGAAGAAGAAGAGGAGAGCCACTTTTTGCCACACACAAGAATGAGCTTCTCATTCACTTTTCAACTTTATATACAAAACCCTAAATCCCTTTTGGGCGGTCATCCCCTTTTCCCTTTTTTACATGGCCGGCTGTAGTCTAGGCCCTTTTTCCCATTGTCATTCTATCTTCCTAGCTTTCTTTCCACCGCCCATCTATATTTACAAATTGTACCGGTGAGAGCCCAGCGCTCCTTGAATTAAACCGCGATGCGCTTGCGCTCTTTTACACAAGTTTTGTCTTGCGCTTTTCCTTGTGTGCCTTTGCCTTCCATTTCTCTTGCCTTGGCCTTTGTCTTTGTCTTTTATTTTAGCTTTTTGGATTTTCCACCGCCTGGCACTCGTTTACAAGATTTTAGGGTGCGCCTTTGTATCTTAAAATGCACCTTTCCCCTTTTGCAGTTGCTTTGGACTTTTAAGGTTGCCCTTGCACTTTTGGCCTTTTCTCCTCTTCTTTCTTCAGTCGAGCTACCTTTTTACTATCTTTGCCCTGCATCTTTTTTATTTCCTTTTGCTTTCTTCGTGTTGGGGTTAACACCTTTCACTAAGTATAACAACACTAGATCACCCTGGTTGAAGTCTCATTGCGCTTGATGTGCTTGTCAAACAAGCTTTTACATCATGCCTTTTCGCAAATCAGTGCATGGGTAGCTAGAAGTCGAGTCTCTAATAGGTATTCTAGCTCAATTAGACGTTTTGTCCATGCCTCCTTTCCATCCCATCTCTCTTGGATGGCCACTATTAGGCTATGGACAAAGAATTCTATGGTAGAATGGCTTCAGTTCCATAGGTTTGCTTAAAGGGAGTCTACTCCACAACTATTTTATAGGCTATTCAATAGGCCCATAAAGCTACCATGAGCTTGTCCAATAACTTATTTGTGAATTCAGCCTGGTTGTTAGCTTGGGGGGTAATAGGGTGAAGATTTTCTATGGATGATCAAGAAGGTAGACATGATGGGCAACCACTTCATTGATGAAAAGCGTACCTTAATCATTGACTAGTTCAATGGGACAATCAAATCATGAGATTACTTGCTCCCAAAGAAACCTGGTTGTGGTCCTAGCATCATTTTTCCTAGTGGCTCATGCTTCTGCCCACTTTATGAGATAGTCTGTGGCGACTATGATGTACTTGGCATGTGACTATGATGTAATTGGCCCAATGAAGTCAATTCCCCATTTCTCGAATGGTTGTCTTGCCATGATTGGGGTGAGCTCCATCTTGTCCTTGCGAATATAGGGACCTTGGTCCATTGGCACTCATCACAATGCTTCACAAATCGCAATGCATCACAGAAAAGCGTGGGCCACCATAGTTGAGACTACAACAACTTGCATAATGTCCTATCTCTGCTAAAGTATCCTCTTGCAATTCTGTTGTGTGCCTCTGCAAGCACGTCATGCTTCTCATGTTCGCATGCACATCGTCGTAGTAAGCCATCTTGTCATAACCTATAGAGCTGACCAACTATCCTTTGCATACTACACAGAGAAGTCGAATTCTAGCAGCAAAAGCAACCATCAAGCAATGAGTCCTATAGCGCAAGGTTTATTCACAAGATAAAGCAAGGCTTAATGGTCAACATTGAAGGTAAAAGGCATAGCCAGAACATAACGTTGAAATTTCTTTATGGTAAACACCATGGCTAAACCCTCTCTCTCTATAATATTTCCACGCAATTAAAAAGTTTGTTGGTTAGTGTAAAAGTTAGTTAGTCAATCAATAAGTTAGTAAAGTTACTAACTAAAAACTAACTAAAGTAAAAACTAACTAACGTTAATAACTAATATTTTTATTTAATTAAAAATATATGTTTAAAAAAATTGAGAGTTGTAATTTGATATTTTTCTCAAATTGACAAGGATCGTAGCCACCCTTCACGAAAGTTACAATGTGAACGAGAGTTATGAGCCATATTAATCACCAGTATTAATGTGTATAGTATAGATGGTCCAAAAATATTAGATTTTTGGGTAAAAAACTAGCATATTTTAGATATTTTAGATATTATCCTAAAGACATGGAGATTTCTAGAACTGGATGTCATTTTTAAAAAAAAGGCAAGTGATGTTTTAGTTAGTTTTGGAGATTTTTTTTTTAAAAGAGAAAGATTGGCAAAATCATGCACACTGCAATCGCAGTTTGTAGGCAATAGACAGCACTTCGAACAGGGAGAAAAAGAATGAGTGATCTAAGAGATTTTTAATCAAGTGTCTTAGCATTTTACTCCCCTTTTGGAGCCAATGGAACCATCATATTTATGATTTGAGCATCAGATCACTGATTTTTCCAAGATCCCCTCCACCAAGAGCTCTTTTTCTCAAGCACAAACCCTCTTCTCTAATTCACTATAAATATGAGGCATGGCGAGGCACAAGGAAGCATAAGGAGACCCCAAGAGGTTGCGAGAGAGAGGTAGAAGTATACTCCTCCAAGAGATTGTGAGAAGGAGCTTGAGAGAGAGAGAGAGAGAGAGAGAGAGAGAGAGAGAGGAAGAAGAAGAAGAAGAAGAGAGAGGAGTTACCCCAAGAGGCTGCAAGGGAGAGAGTTAGCTCAATTCCCCCTATCTCGCGATCTTCGACTAAGCCATATTCTCTTATGCTCTTCCATCTCAAAATCCATTCCTTCCTTATCTCTTGAATCTACTTGCGGACGATGGCCCCCAAGCGAAGAATGTCGTGTGCGGATGGCAATCCTACAACCAGCAACGAAGCTTCGGGTAAAGGCATCACGGTCAATCCAACTACGATATCGGTTGTAAGTAATGTATTTCCAAATTGATAGATGCTTACTTTGAATCTCGTATAAGATATGTTAGGACCCATACTATGATGCACGAGTGTAGGTCATCGAAAAGGATAAATTTCATCTCACATATTCAAAAGATGGAGATTGCAAAGTGCATGTATCAAGGGAAGTTAATTGCACCTAGTTGCATATGGCTTATTCGTTGATAGAGCAATTACAAGGAAGAATCAATTAGGGGTTATGAATGGCATAATCGTAAAAAGAATTACATTAAAAAATTGTGCATACAAGTATTAAGTAAATTTTACATAGAATCGCTCTTTGATCCCAAGGGGGAGAGAGAATATGCAATGGAATTGTTGTCATGTCCATTCTTGGATTGTTTAGGAAAAATACAATTGGTTTTTGTTGGTTGATCGAACAACTCCCTAAATGCTTGTACATTCAGATGATTGCTGGATTGTGGTTTGGATGATTACTCCAAGTGCTTGTGATTGATGGTAAATTCATGGTCAGGGTCTATGATGATAAATTGACATGGAAAATAAATGATGTTTTCTTGGAAGATGATATTAGGCTGATTGCCTTGATTGTGCTTGATTCTTAATTGGATTAATTAAGGAAGGATATTTTACGCGGGTGGATCATCTCCAAGATCACATCGCATTTCAATTCGAGAGAGCATTGCTCGATTCACAAGCCCAAGGTCGAGTGGTGAAAAAGCCATCCATAGAAATTGTGTCTCACTCCTAGATCACTTGGGGTCATTGGAGCTCTGGACAACCCTTGCCGAGTCTAGGATGAAGCTAGAGACTTGTTGTGAGCCCAACATTTGTGGCGTTGGAAGATCCTATTCTAGATAAAGGATAGAATTTGTGGTGCCATGTGATTTGGACAAGTTGCATCTGCAGGACAGAAGGGGTACTTCTGTTGGACAGAAATGGATATATAATTCTGTTGTATGGGCAGGAGATAAAGATTAAATTGAGATAAGTTAAGGAACTTGTTTGTCAAAGGACTACTTGCTCTGTATTCCTGTATGTGACATAAACTATGTGAACGAACCATTTTCTAAAAGGCTTAATTAAGGAAGATGATTTTAAGTGTCACACATAAATGTGGCAGGACCTAATTAGAAAACTAAAGCTATCAAAGGAAGTGGATGGGCGGAATTCCCGATGGATCCATCCTACGGCAGGGTGGTCCCAGAGAACTAGGAGGCTTCTCACAAGGTTTTACCGTCTCGACCCTTAGGTATTGTTAAGTTAGAACCCGATTCATGCTGTTTTAGGGGACTGGAATGGGACTATGCCCTACTATGGGCAAAGAGGTTGAGCGGCGCATCTCTCTCGTTTCGCATTCTATTTGAACCAAGTGTTGCATGGGTTTGCTTTGGCTTGGGTATCTCAGCTTAAAGTAGGATGTCCAGAACCCGATGCTAGGATACTGTTAGGAGACCTTAACCACTAGTAACCCAGATTTCAGGTCGATCCTAGTGGGTTCGGCCGCAAACATTCCATTGTGTGGCAAACTCGAGAAACCCTAGGCGACATTCCTTGGAAACCATGGGAGTGCCATGTAGTGGTGTTTAGATTCATTTCTCGATGGACCGCTAAAATGTGCTTGTGGACAGCCGATAGGCGGGCACGTTACAGTTGGTATCATAGCAAAAACTTCATAATGTGATTGATAAATGTATGGTTTGTAGACATATCCTAAATAGAAATAACCTAAGTGGTATGACTTGATTGTCAGGCATCTTTTGTATCTAGGAATGCTGACATGCAAGAGAATAAATTCCTTCTCAAGCAAATTAAGGCAATTGAGTTTGATGGAGAAGGGATAGATGTCGCAGCAGAGGGGGAGATATGGATTGAGTCGATGGATGATTATTTCTCTGCTTCGAGAACTGTTGCTACCAATCAAGCAATGATAGCCAAACTTAAGTTAGTTGGCTAGGCTCGATTATGGTGGAAGCAATGGTGCAAAGATCAAGGTATTTTTTAAGCCACTGTCACTCGGGCTCGGTCGAATGATGTTGTACATGGACGATATCTTCCACCAACCTACCAAACTTTGAGGATGAATGAATTCTTCAAGCTCAAACAATTGGAATTAACCTTGGAAGCCTACTACTCGAAGTTTATAATCCTACTAAAATATATGCCACCTATGGATATTGCGTAGCAAGTATCCAAGTTTTGCCATAACTTGAACACTCCTCTGAACCACCGTCTTGAAGCAATGCACCCAACGGACTTGTAAGATGCATTACTTCGAGCAAAGCCAATCGTCCAATAACTTAATTCAGATAATTGTGACAAAGATGATTTTCGAGATTCGGACAAGAGATGCCACACATGCGGTGAGACAGGGCACATCCGTAGGAGATGTCCCTATCACCAATGCTTTCATTGTAATCAACTAGGACACATCCAAGCAGACTGCCCTGACCTAAGTCCAAAAGACATTGAGCCTCCAAGAAAACGAAGATACGTAGGAGCAATCTATGGATATATAGAGGAATCAGATGAAGACGAAGACCTAGAGCTTACTACACCTCTTTAGAATGATTAGAAATCCTAAAAGTTCTATCGACATGTAACCCAACTTGTATTGGAATAAACTTTACTCTTGTAACCATAGTTAACCCGAGTAATATGAGTTGCATCTATTTGGGGCCTAGAACTTGCAAATGATTAGAGATACTCTAGAAAGAAATGACAGTTATAACTTGCAATGATTTTTCCTTAAGTGTTCTTCTCAAGTAATATAGATTGGGTCTTACCAGAATGTCGAAGTTTGGGAGTATTCTTTAATATTAAAAGTAAATCCAATTGACCGGACCTCAGTCTAGATCTAAAAAGAGGACAATTCGGAAACAAAGTTTCCACAATAAATGACCACTTCAGTCTACTGAAATGGTCCTAGGACAATTTGGTTTAAAAAAGAAAATCCTGCCAAGGACGACCATGAATCTTGTGACTCCAAATGATAAAGCTTTGCATTGTTTCTATTGCAAAGAGCTAGGCCATTTCAAAAAGGAATGTCCAAAGCACCCTAAACACCGATGCTCTGAGTGCCACAACATTGGAAATATCCATGTCCATTGTCCCAATAACACTCGAAGAGAACTTGAGCTTACAAGAAATAAAGTTGCACAAGCTTCAGTGATCTAAAGCCTACAGGAAATTATCTGATACTTAGGAAAAACCTAGAAGATATTCATGAGATGTAACTACAATAAACTTTTCTTTTGTAACGACTCGGATAAATCATATACAATAAGTTGTTATTCTAAGAGGCTGCATACTTATGAGTGGTCAGAGTGTCGCAACGAATGCGTAAAGGGTCTTACCCCACAAGTTCCAGAATGAAACCCCCAATTTCTCTCGAGATGAGGACATCTCGATTTCTCTAAGGGGAGGAGGATGTAATATTTCCACACAATTAAAAGCTAGTTGGTTAGTTTAAAAGTTAGTTAGTCAATTAACAAGTCAGTAAGATTACTAACTAAAGACTAATAAAGTAAAAACTAACTAATGTTAATATTATTTAATTAAAAATATATGTAAAAAGATTGAGAGTCCTAATTTGATATTTTTCTCGGATTGACAAGGACCGTAGCCACCCTTCACGGAAGTTACAATGTGAATGAGAGTTACGGGCCATATTAATCACTAGTATTAATGTGTATAGTATGGATGGTCCAAAAATATTAGATTTTTGGGCAAAAAACTAGCACATTTTAGATATTATCCTCAAAAGATATGGAGATTTCTAGAACTGGATGCCATTTTAAAAAAAGACAAGTGATGTTTCAATTAGTTTTGGAGATTTTATAAAAAGAAAAGAGAGAGAGAGAGAGAGAGAGAGAGATTGGTGAAATCTCACGTACCTCAATTGCAGTTTGCAGGCCGTAGACAACACATCGAACATGGAGCAAAAAAAGGAGTGATCTGAAAGATTTCTAATCAAGTGCCTTGGAGTTTTACCCCCCTTTTGGATCCAATGAAACTATCAGATTTATGATTTGAGCATCAAATCACTGATTTTTCCAAGATCTCCTCCACCAAGAGCTCTTTTTCTCAGCCACAACCCCTCTTCTCTAATTCACTATAAATATGAGGCATGGGGAGGCACAAGGAAGCACAATGAGACCCCGAGAGGCTGCGAGAGAGAGGTTACTCTTCTAAGAGATTGCGAGAAGAAGCTTGAGAGAGAGAGAGAGAGAGAGAGAGAGAGAGAGAGAGAGAGAGAGAGAGAGAGAGAGAGAGGAAGAAGAAGAAGAAGAGGAGAGAGGAGTTACCCCAACAAACTGCAAGGGAGAGAGTTAGCTCAATTCCCCCTATCTCGCGATCTTCGACTGAGCCATATTCTCTTACGCTCTTCCATCTCAAAATCCATTCCTTCCTTATCTCTCGAATCTACTTGCGGACGATGGTCCCCAAGCGAAGAATGTCATGTGCAGATGGCAATCCTATAACCAGAAACAAAGCTTCAGGTGAAGGCATCACTGTCAATCCATCTACGGTATCGGTCGTAAGTAATGTATTTTCAAATCGATAAATGCTTACTTTGATTCTCATATAAGATATGTTAGGCCCCATGCTATGATGTACGAGTATAGGTCATCGAAAATGATAAATTTCATCTCACATATTCGAAAGATGGAGCTTGCAAAGTGCATGTATCAAGGGAAGTTAATTGCACCTAGTTGCATATGGCTTATTCATTAATAGAGCAATTACAAGGAAGAATCGGTCAAGGGTTATAAATGGCATAATCATTTAAAAAATGAAATTAAAAAATTGTGCATACAAGTGTTAAGTAAATTTTACATAGAATTACTCTTTGATCCTAAGGGAAAGAGCGAATATGCGATGGAATTGTTATTGCATCTATTCTTGTATTGTTTAGGAAAAATACAATTGGTTTTTGTTGGTTGGTCGAACAAATCCCTAAATGCTTGTACATTCAGCTGATTGCCGGATTGTGGTTTGGATGATTACTCCAAGTGCTTGTGATTGATGGTAAATTCATAGCCGGGGTCTATGATGACAACTTGCCATGGGAAATAAATGAATGTTTTCTTAGAAGATGATATTAGGTTGATTGTGCTTGATTCTTAATTGGATTAATTAAGAAATGATATTTTACATGGGTGCATCATCTCCAAGGTTACACCGCATTTCAACTCGAGAGGGCACTGCTCGATTCACGAGCCAAAAGTCAAGTGGTGAAAAGGCCATCCATAGAAATTGTGTCTCACTCCTAGATCGCTTAGGGTCAGTGGAGCTCTGGACACCCCTTGTCGACGAAGTTGGAGACTGCCATGAACCCAAACGTATGTGGCTTTGAAAGATCATATTCTAGATAAAGGATAGAATTTGTGGTGCCATGTGATTTGGACCAGTTACATCTGCACGACAGAAGGGGTACTTCTGTGGGACAAAAGGGGATATATAATTATGTTGTATGGGCAGGAGACATAGATTAACTTGAGATAAGTTAAGAAACTTGTTTATCAAAGGACTGCTTGCTCTGTATTCATGTTTGTAATATAAATTATGCGAATGAACCCTATTCCCTAAAAGGCTTAATTAAGGAAGATGATTTTAAGTGTCGTACATAAATGTGGCAGGACCTATTTAGAAAACTAAAGCTATCAAGGGAAGCAGTTGGGCGGAATCCCCGATGGGTCCCTCCTACGGCAGGGTAGTCCCAAAGAACTGGGAGGCTTCTCACAAGGTTTTACCATCTCGATCCTTAGGTATTGTTAAGTTAGAACCTGATTCATGCCATTTTAGGGGACCGAAATGGGACTGTGCCCTATGGACAGAGAGGTTGAGCAGTGCATCCCTCTCGTTTCCCATTCCCTTTGAACCAAGTGTGGCATGGGTCTGCTTCAGCTCGGGTATCTCAGCTTAAAGTAGGATGTCCAAAACCTGACGCTAGAATACTGTTAGGAGACATTGACCACTAGGAACCCAGATTTCAGGTCAATCCTAGTGGGTTCGGTTGTGAATGTTCCACTGTGAGGTGGACTCGAGAAAGCCTAGGTAACAACCCTCGGAACATTTCATGGGAGTGTCAGGCAATGAAGCTTCGATTTGTTTCTCGATGGACCGCTAAAACGTGCTTGGATAGTCGATAAGCGGGCATGTTATACTCTCAGTCATGGAATAGTTCATCTCCATATCCATGAGCTATCTACTAGCAAAACTCACAAGATAGTCCAAGTAATATTTTCTAGGCTCACACAAAATAGCTCCCACAGCAAACTTTGAGGCATAAATGTGTACATGGAAGGTGATGGTCTAGTTTGGGGCTCGTAGAATGGGTGCAATTGTCAGAGCCTTTTTCAACTCTTCATATGCGCATTGGCATTCCTTAGTCCATTCAAATTTTATTAGTAGTTTGTAAAGTGGTCTAGCGATTAGCACATAGCTCAACACGAATCACCGATAGTATCCCGTATGTCCTAGGAAGCACTAAACTCCCTTGTAGTTGGTTGGTGGTGGAAAGTCAACAATAACCTTGACTTTTAAGAAGTTGGTGGCAATGCCCTTCTTGGATACCACATGCCCTAGGATGTAGCCATGTTTCATCCAAAATTGGCACTTAAAGGGGTTCAATGAGAGAAGAATACAATTTGCATCATTCAAAGACTGTGCAGAGTTTGTCTAAGTGTTCCCTCCAATTTGAGTGAACACACAGATAGTCAATGAGCACTTCTAACTCTCTCCTAATCATATCCTTGAAGATGGCACACATGAGCCATTGGAATGTGGCAGGTGCATTTTGTTAGCCCAAAAGAAGGCATGACTACATAGGCAAAGATACCCTATTCGGTAGTGAATGTAGTCTTACGCCTATCATTGGGGTGGACTTGCACTGATTGTAACGTGAGAAGCCGTTCAAGAAACTATAGGCTTCTTTGCCATCCACTCTCTCAAGCATATGCTCAGTGTATGGTAGTGGATAGTTGTCTCTCTTCGTAGCAGCGTTGACTTTCTTATAATTAACACACACTTTGATTTTTCAATTCTTCTTTAGGGCGATCACAATGGGCGAAACCCAATCCATGTGCTCAATTTCATAGATGAATCCCGCTCTTAACAGCTTTTCTATCTCCTCTTTGACTGCATGAGCATGCTTGGGATTCATAGGCTATGGTTGCTGCTTGATCAGCATTGTGTCTAGTGTCATGGGAATGTTATGAGTTACTACACTCGGATCTACTCCTTTCAGCTCATCGAGGGACCAAGCGAATACATCTATGTAGTCTCGTAGCAGCGCAATGAGATCTACTTCTTCTTGCTCGATCAAGTCGTTAGCTATGAAGACAAGTTGGGGCTTCTCCCCTTCTCCAATCAGGTTGATCTCCTTGATCTTGGCAGGCCCTTCTATGAGTTTGTTCGCTTGTCCTTGCCTCTTAGCACCTAGCAAGATCACTACTCTATCACCTTTCTCAAATTTTGTGAATCGCTTTGGTAGATCTTGCAGCTTTTTCTACTCCTCAGTGTTTGACTCCCTAGGTTGCCTCCTTCTTTCCTCCTTCAACCGTCTGTACCTTACGTGGACTAGCAGGTCCCCCTTGGTGCATTTGGTCTTAAGCGGTGGTCGGGGTATCTCAAGACCGCTATCTGAGTGCTTACTTCTGTCTCAAAGTCAAACTCTCCGTCTTTGCTAGAAGAGGGAGTCTCTTTTGATGGTCATAGCTCCGAAGGTGATTCCATCCTAAGTAGCGATGCGGCACTTGGTTGGGTGAGCCCTCCTTGTTTGTAGTTAATCACTCCCATGTGCTTCGACCACGTGCGATCACACTTTGCTCGCATGATTCCTCTCTCAGCTCTAAAGGTACTCTCTTTTCGCGGCTTGGAATCTACTCGTATTTGCTCAATCTCATGTCCATCAATGTCATACTCTATCGTGTCAATCTCTTATTTGCTCTCTTCACTGAAGGGACATCAGTCCTCGTACTCGTCTTCCTAAACTATCCTCATCCAACTGCTTGTCAATTGCCTAGGTTTCTACACTCATTTTTCTTCTCATTTGTGACCAAGGCCCAATTGTACACCAGGTTTAGATCATGTACCCTGGTCCATTTCCACTTGGGTTTGTCCATGAGATCCTTGAGGGGTTTAAGATTAGTGACTAGGTTTCCACCTAGCTTGTCCATCAAGTACTCTAAGATCTCGTGGAGCTCTCACTTGTTGTGTGGGACTTGGAACGTGATAGGGTTGGGCCAACTACAAGAGCTTCTAGCCATCATGCATAAAGGTATTGAGGGCTTATCTATGGGCTTATTGGCTGACATGGTGGCTTACTCATATTCATCCTCATTGTGCGAGAATGGCAAATCGATTGTGGCTAGCACATGTATCCAATCCCACTCATCCTCAGGTCAAGGGATATACTTTGTTAGTGGCCCGTAAGATTTTCTAACTTGAGCGTCACCCTTGAGCATGGTGGAGATGGTATCCAAGTCGATTGGCGTGGTTTTACAGGTATCCATCTCTACCCTTGATGTTTCCTTTTGATTGCCCAAGAAGGTAAGACCATTGCCCCAGTCTTTTATGACTTGCGTGTTCCTCATCCAAGGTCACTGCTCAGTTTGTCCTTTTACCCACTGCTTCAACTGTTGCCACGCTGTTGGGTGATGTCTAAGCAGGTCTCTTAGGCGCAGAGTCACAGGGGTTGACACTAGCATCGTAAGAACATTGTTTGCTACCTGTTTCCCTCCTAACTCCATGCTTCTTGGCCAATAGTCTTGGCTAGTTTACTGGCCCGTGGTATTGCGGTACTACTCATGGTGCAGATGCATCTCTTGTCGAGTTGGTGAGACTATTGTGCTCATACTAGAAAGTTCATCGATTTCATATTCTTATATGGGCTCTGTGTCCTTTAAGTGCTCTTGGGATTCTCTCACCCACTCCTTGGCCTTATCTATGACTTCAAGCTGGCGCTTTAGGTTAGAGTACTCCCCAACCTTAGCACTTCCTTTTTCTACAAACTTCGGAGCAGATGTTTCTACCTCTGTATTTGTGACTCTTTTTCCTATGGGTAGTGTCATGGCACTCTCCGTCTTAAGCATGACCTTTGCCTCAGTTCTCGTCTTCCTTCACCTACGGCTCTTTTTTCCTAGTGAGGCTACATCTAGGTTACTAGGCCCTACCAGTGATATGCTAGCTTGCTTCATCTGTGCTCAGGTCATAACATGCAACGAGATAGGCATACCCTCTCTGTCGAGTGTTTCAACTCCAAACAGCCCCAATGGCACTGATTGGCAGGATTACCGAACTAGAGGATGGTTTCCTTCTAGGGCAATCGATGAATAAATAGGTGATTCCGCACTTTGGGCATGTGAGGTCAGCCTTATGTCTATTGGCTTGCTCCCTCTCAAGGTAGCACAAATAAATGTGACTTGGGTGACCGCAAGTCCAACATTGGATTGTTGGCTCTTGGTTCTGCCCTCCAACCCTCTACCTCTACCTCTACCTCTGCCTAACGCCATCACCGACACTAGCCAATAGTCCATGAGAATGGGGTTGCCCTCTTCATTGTATGAGACGTAAGGGTTTATGTATGCCTCTCATCATTTGGTTCCTCCACGTAATGGACTGGAGTATCACTCAGTGGGTGGGTTACGAAAGGTCCAGGTGGCCTAGGAATGCCTATGGGATTAATCTTCATTCTAGGAATGGTTGGTTTCACGTTGTTAGGCACCAAAAGAGCCAATGGGACTCCCCTTCCAAAGAAGTTTGGTGGTCTATTCCCTAGGTATGGCTAGTTGTATGGTTGCGAGCAAGAGAGCCTCCTTGGTAGCCTGCAGTGCATGGAGTCATGGCCAAACCCACCGCAATTGGTGTAAGAATGTCGGGACGACCTAGGGTCCTGACATTCTACTAGAAGGTGATTTCCGCCGCAATAATGTACGCACTAGACATGTGGGCACGTAAGTCTTCTCACTATCTCTGGAAGCCTTGTTAGCTCCATCTTCATCTCTGCTAGCTCTTGCATTTAGTCAATGCTTTTCCCGTTATCTTGGATACTCAGGATTGACCGTTTGCCAAATGTCATGGCTCTCTCTGAGGATTTGGAGTTGGTACCATCTTGATTCGAGTTCCTAGATCTTCCCTCTTTGATTTGGTCGTCCACTCTTATGGCCTCTTTGAAGACCCTAGCTAGTATATCTCTCGGCAAGCTCAAGTTGCCTGCCAAGGCCTTGTAGAGTTCCTCACTATTGTGAATTCCATTTATAAAGACGATGGAGACCGCTCTCTTAGTGGGTCATTCGTTAGTTGAGATTCTCTTAAAGAGACTTCGCATGTGGATAACAGAATCCATGATGTCCTTTTTAACCTTCTACTTGATGTTCATAAGCCTAACGATGAGATTGTCGAAATAGCCAGCCTCAAAGAACCTCTTGATGAATAGATTCTTGAGGTTGTTGTGCTTCGCCACATCTAAGCTGGTGTACCATGTCCTACCCTTATCACCTAGACAAAGGCCAAAGGCTTGCAAGTGTTGGGCAAGATCCATGAGGTGGTTAGCCTTGTAGCCTTGCTCGAACTGCTCTACGAAACTATATGGGTTGTTGCCCGAACTATATGGATCATTGCCCGACTGGCGTTTGTCTAATTGCTTCATGACTATGGGGATTTTTGACTAGCTCTTGGAGCCCTAGGTGACTCCTAACCATGTAAACAATGAGGTTGCTAGGGCTGTTACACTTTGCTTTGCAAACATATTGTCTATGAGCGGCTTCGTGAGAAGCTCGCTCAGCATCAAGTCCGCCTCTAGTGCTCTCTCCCTTTCTATGTTAGGTCATGTGAGATTTCTATTGGTTGGCTAGAGCTAAAAAGCACTAGATTTCTCGCATCTCAATGTCTTGCTACAACTTCCTAGTTTGCTGCTCGTGGTTGTAAGTTGGTATCTTCTATAGCACTTGCCATTCTAATCTCCTCTCCTCCTCAAGGTCTATTATGATGTTTTCAAATGGCCTACCATGGTGATCCATCCTGGTTTGTAATCTCTTGGATGTTGACCAGAAAATCTCCCAAGTCAAGCTTGTCATTCTCGCAATTGGAGCTAGATCCTGATATATCTACAGCTTCTTGCTCCACTAGGCTGTCGATTAGGCTGATTAGGTCAGCAGGCAGTGTTGCACCTCCAATGGTGTCAGTCCTTCAATGCCTTTTGCATTTTGTGTTGGCTCTCTCTTGGTCCTATTGGCCAGGGTTCTTGATCATACATCTAAGTCTGAGGGTCATCTCATATTAGTGGGTTCATTCCACTTGTTATGTATGAATGGGTTCCTTCTTATTACAAACAACCCTCAACTTACGTTCACTCAAGGTGTGTGTGATGATCCTTTTGTGCACAGTGCAAAATCAAGCTTTCAACTTTCAAGTGCGCTTCAAGTGACAAACAATATGGGGTGCACATGTAGGATGATGAATGTAGTTCTCGCTCCCTCCTCATTCTGTTTTCGGCCACATATGGCTCCAAGTGCAATCGGTGGCCGTTCTTATGGGATCACTAGAGCCTCTACTATATCTCTTGACCTGGTCAAGGTGTGATTGTGGTATGTGGTTCAACTTGGAGCTTTAAATGGGTAGATAGCTAACATGTTCACTAGCTGTGGCTTTTAGGTCATCAGGTCGCACTTCCCGCAGTCAGGAGGCTCTATGAGTCATCGGACGTGTCTAGAAGGCTATCGAAATGTTTCCCTACTACGAGGGGCACTCGATCCACAGCCCTGGGATGTGCTGGAACTGGCAACTTTTCCTATCACCTTCTGGTCCAATTTACAAGCGTCCAACTATCAAAATCGAACTGTCTGATCGGATTGTCCAATTCTGATGTGTCCAATTATGGGTGGTCCAATTGTTAGATTGTCAAAATCGGACTGTCCAATTGTCCAATTATTCGAATCAAATGAGTCAGTGTCTGATCAGACGGGTTGAGTAGTGTCTGAGTGGTTCAATTTCTAAAATTGAACCGTTTGATTATCCGAGATCGGGCATCTGAGTCCGATTTTGGGAATCAGACCCTATCAAGCATGTCTGATTCTGACGGCTGTGGTTTTAGACGAATGAAAAAATCGAATCGACGGCAATGATTCTGGGCATGCCACCAAGCCACACAAACTTCCAAAATGCAAGAATAGACCAAGGCCAATGTTGGTATATACCTGATGTGGCTAAAAAACAATAGTACTATGTGACAATCGATCCGTGCTTGGCCTAGGTCTCTCTTCTCTCTCAAGCTCCATTCATGCTCTTGCCTTGTCAATAGACTTCAACTCCTTTTTTCCCTTGTTTTTGCCCTGTTTTGGGTCTATTTATAGCAGCAACCCTAAAGCGATTCGCTTTGATTTCTTAGTCCCATCCTACTCTAAATGCAACAAAAACCAAAGCTTAAGTACTGAAATGATTTATCCTACTTGCCCAATCATTAAAAACTCAAAATACTTACTTGCTTCAAATATTTAACTCCCAATCTCCTG
This sequence comes from Lygodium microphyllum, assembly GCF_053477565.2. NCBI lineage: Eukaryota > Viridiplantae > Streptophyta > Polypodiopsida > Schizaeales > Lygodiaceae > Lygodium > Lygodium microphyllum. Next base: position 36,460,448 of record NC_141153.1, on the reverse strand, counting down.
CCTGCATCAACCACCAGTTCAGGGATGAAACCCTACTTCAATGCTCAATTTGAAGTTTGTAAGTGCTTAAGCTTGAATCCATTGGTTCCAAAAATGAAACCAAAATGATGTGGGAGCTCATGCTCGACCACCAAGACCCACGGACTGCTTATTGCTTCAAGCGTTTCAAGGGAGCTCTAATAGCTATCTCTCACCTAGCCAAAGCGCTTCCGATCCTACAAGTGTAGTGAACTTAGCTTGATGCCTGAACAAGTAGCCTCCTCCCTCAAGCACTATGATAGCTCCACGATTCGTGATGTGAGCTCAAGCAAGCTTAACCCTCCACCTTCAAGCTCCATCCACCATAGTCGCATGCGTGAGATAAGAGAAGAGGAGAGAAGAGAAGAAAAGAAGAAGAGAGCTACTCTTACCACACACCAAGAATAAGCTTCTCATTCACTTTTTGAGTTTATATACAAGCCCTAAATCCCTTGGGCACCCATCCCTTTTTTTACATGACTGAGTGTCTTGCCAAGGTCCTATTTTCCTATTCCCTTCTATTTACCTTACCCCTTCACCTATGCCCGTCTAGATTTTACAATTTGCACAAGAGGGAGTTTGGCACTCTTTTACAAAATTTTAGGGGCATCTTTTATTTAAAAATGTGCCTTAACGTATTTTGCATTTTTTTGAGGTTGCCTTTGCACCTTTTGCCTTTTCTCCTTCTTGTTGACTTCATTAGGTTCAGATTTCAAATTTTTCTTGGATTTATTTTTTGCTTTTCTTTTTCTTGTCCTGGTCTGGGGTACAGAAAAATGCAAGTGATCCTCAACCAACATGCAGACAAGAAACTAAAACTAAGGCACCCCACCCAACATTTCAACTTGCCTAGGGATGTGAATGCCCCAAAACAAAACATTTAAGAAGACTAAGACCCCACACATAATACACAAGGGAAGTGCATGTGCTTATGAAGTGGATGTGAGCTTCAAACTCTACCCACTAATAGAGACACTAGTCATATCCTAGCTCTTGACCTAAAGAATACACCCCTTAGAGACCTCATCAATCAAGTGATTCACCTAGTTGATCGAGAAACCACAAGGATTGCAGCTAGCACCATCAATAGGTCAAGAAACTCAAGTGGCATCTTTTATGATTTCCAAACATGGACAAATTGTTCTCAACCATCTAATTGACATTAACAATAGCACCAAGTTGTAGCTTACCACCATGCAAGCTGAAATGGATAATATCCACAGGATGTTGTTTAACATAGGAGCAATTGGCTCTTCACATGACTCTTTCTCTGACCTCGTGCAATGATGACTATTTGATCAATAAGACATCCTTCAAGTTGGAATGCACATTTCACAAACCATACTAATTGGGATGGAGAATATACTAGTCCAAAAAGACCAATCTAAAATCCCTTTAGTGGACAAACAGCCTAATCCTTATAGCTTTATAGAACAATTTGAGCAAGGCTTCGAGGCAAACAGCCTCTTAGTGATGCCAAACAAGTGCAAATCTTTGGGCTTTTTCTAGGAGGAAAATGACACACCTGGTTCACAGTTCTAGATGCCATAGAGAAGGCCTCCTTTGCACTGTTGAAAGACTTGTTCATCCAGTGTTTTCTTGAGGTTGGCTAAGGAAATAATCTCATGGTTTAGTTGATGAAAATTAAACAACAACAACAAGAGAGCTTGAGAGAATATGTCTCTAAGGTCCAGAGTTTGTTTAACCCATATTCCATGCAAAGAGACCCATACTCAAGGCTGTTACAATAGCCTTCATCGAGAGCTTTATGCGGCTTTAGTAGAAAACTCCGAGTTGAATCACTATATCATCAAAGACATCCTTGATGAGGTTACCCATGTGGATGGCCTCCACAAAGAGCACAATAGAGACAAATGACCAATAGGCACCCATTAAGGGACTTGCATAGGATGAGCTTCCACAAAGAGTAATGAGACACTAGAATTAATTGCTGATGTCAAGAAGTAATATTGGGCATTGCTTAAAATTATAGAGTCTCTTAAAATCTCAAAAATAATATCGCCAAAACACGTAGTGCATACACGACAATTGAGATCACCTCTCTTTGGAATGGTCCAAACCACCAAGTGTGTCCACCAACTACAGCCATTTTGATCATGAGGCTACTTATTGTAGAGCCCTACAAAGGCTCCCAAGTCCAAACTTTGCTATTCAACAAGACAACGGAAGCATCAATTACCCCTACCAACTTCTTCAAACCCTTGAGCTACCACATACAAAGGAGAAATCAATCCTTCAAGAATACCTAGATCCCCTATCGTCACACATCTGCCTAGCGATTCTCTGGTTCACTTCATTGAGGAACTAACATAGGACAATGAATACATGAACCTTTTTTTTGTCATGACAAAGAAGGGCACCTAATCCTTATGGATTACAAACTTGTTTTGATCATGATGTTGAGACAAGGTTGCAAGCAAGGGCCAACCTCTACTAGAGACCCCATTGCTTGTTAGACTTGTGGGAAACCAAGACATGTCTCCTTGAGATGCCCATAGAGGCAAGAGCAAACCAAGGGAAATGAAGTGGATCAATGATGTTCCGAATGCAAAATCAAACACATGTATTCTGATTGTCCATAATGCAAGGCAAACAATAGCAAGGCCATTATGCCTTCAATACCATTGAGCCTATTTTTTGTTGTAGAAATGATTAATCATGCAGACAGTTTTCCCATTCTTATGGATGCCATCACTTATTCTCAAGGCAAAGTTGGGGGAGTCAATATTGACAACCCAACAACCATAAATGGTTTCATGATTGGCAAGAAAAGTGCCAAAAAATGGAGGTGAATTAAACTCAAACTCAAGAGTGAAAGCCTCTCCTCAATTCCACAGACTGCTCTAAAGCACTATCTCAGCTCCGTAAATCATCACGAAGAATATGGCAAAGTATCATGCTTACCCTAACCCCATTCAATAGTTAGCTACTGTTGACAAAATCAAGGAATGAGTAAAAGCAACACAACATGAGTTGCGGGAATTGCAATCATATAATTAGCTTCCCTAGCCTATCTCACATGCCCAATGCAACTTTTCCAAAAAAGGCATGAAAACTCAATAAGCTCACAACTCATAGCCACCATAAACTAAGCCACAACCCATTGTATAAGAGATTTCTCCTGTCCCTTATGCAAGTTGATCACAATAACTCTACAAAAGTATTATAACCTCCATAATCATTGCACTAGCATCAACCCAAGTTAATACTCCACTCGAAACCCTACTTAAATGTAGTTCCATGATCTAGCAAGGATTGAAATTTTGGGTAGAAGGCATGAATCCTAGTTGAACCTACCAAGTTCCAAAGTTTAGCTTCTGCATTGAGTGCTTTAGGGGTCAACACATTCTAGGAAGGGACTGAGTGACGTGTAATGCTTCCTGTGGAGACCATTGGAGATAGCACGTATTGAGGCATTATAGACACAAGAGTTGGTGTGAGCATAGTTAACCATAGCATATTTCAAGCTTGAGGAAATCCACCCATTGAGCTAGTGCACTTCAATAATCATAGCGGATAGATTCAAGCTTCAAGCATTGGGAGTGCTAAGAGATTGGCAAGTCAGAATAGCCAAAGTGTTGTTTAAGGTTAAGTTTGTTGTTATGAAAATGCACACCTCATTGAAGAATGGGGCAATGGTCTAGTCCTCTTAGGCAATCGGAAGGAAGCTGATGCTAATTTGACTATGTTTGAAGACCTTTTAAACAACCCCACATGGCAATGGACAAATTTGCACCATGTCTTGTTTTTTTTTCACAACAACCTCTATATTTCACTAATGCAAGAACAAGGCATAGACACTAAAGAGATAACTGACTTTGAGGACTATTTGTTAATTTAGGACAATGAAGATTTCGATTCAAACTTATTGGATTACGATACTAATGGTTGCACCATTGAGCAAATATTCTTGGAATCAAAACCCTTGCACTAAAAAAGACTACTCATTAATGTTGGAATTGCTAGGATCACATATGAATTCGAATGGCTAGATTATCTCAAGCTTCTTGATTATGAACATACAAGGCATGCGATTGATGATTCATGTCTTGAATGAGATGTATTCTTAACCAAAGATGACCAAGACCAATTCCAGGAGGGCACCATGACAAGCTTTGACTCTTATTCGAAAGGAGATCACGATTCTGACAAAACTAAACTTTTAGTCCATCTAAGAAGAAAACACTTGAGGCAACATACACGTAATGTTAAGTAATAATCTAGGAGCGAGAAGAAACCATATGACCTACCATCTTGCTTCATGAAATTCAAGAAAAGAAATCGAATAATCATTTTTCTTGGAGCTAAGCATGAAGGTGCATCCAATAAACCCATTGACAGGACCAAAAATGTTCCATAAAAACAATACATGTGAGCTTGAATTTGCAAACTAAAAGATAGTCAAGATATGGAATAGTACACCTCTTCTAGTCTTAATTAGCAAGATATCGACCTACAAGCTACAATCAAGTCTCTTTCAATACCATTACACCCCTCCTCCAAACTACCTACTTCCTTGATTGATTCTAGTTAGTAGGAACTCAATCTACTATTATAGAAATTGCTAGAGTTTACTATAAAAATAGGAATTTACTATGAGAATAAGTTTATTTTTATTTGTTTTAGTAGATTCTGTCTACCACATGATTTGTGACTTGTTACATGCAGCACACATCAAACAGACAAAATCCACAAAAATAATAAAAATCAATTTACTTTCATAGTAAATTTCCATTTTCATAGTAAATACTCATATTTTTTACAATACCTACCAATGTAAGGATGTTCCAAGTTGTGATTAGTTAGAAATTGCGTTAATATCAATGCCAAAGAAACTATAGTGAGGAACTATTGAGTCAACTTCCATGCCAATTCTATTGAGAAGTCAAATGATGTATGCCCAGAAGAGGCTGGCCCATAAGTGGCTTTGTATGAGAGATATGAAAAAGATGTATGCTCTAGAAGCTCTAGGAAGAGATGTCCAAAATCCCATAAGCACGGTGAGGAATAGTGGCACTATCCAAAAGCTATATAAGCATGTACTTGACACTCATTTCTATGTATGGTGCCTTTTAGTTTGAGTCACTCAAGATTGTGTTTATGAGTCCAAGCTAATCTATCTTGGAACCTAATTCACTTGAGTTACAATTTCTTATTTTGATAATGTATCGTGTGTTTAATTTGAATCCACCATAGCGGATCTAGTTCTAGGTCCATGTTTTTCAACATGGTATCAGAGCTATGGATGAGCTAGGTAGCTAGTGGTGTGTTTTCTTCTTCTTTACAAGCTCTACAATCTTTAGCATATTTGTATTCCAATCTCTCAAGCTATTAAACATCCATTGGTGTGTATGAGGTAAAGGAGTGCTAGGAAGGAGGTGTTGTACTAGTTCACGGTTCATGTTGGTGCTCCCTTGAGGGTAGCTAAGGGCTTGCTTAAGGAAAGGGGTCTATTTTCTAGTTTTGAGATCGAGAGAGAAGAAAAGAAGAAGTGGATGAAGCAGCAAGTCATTTGCTACTGCTTCAGCTTGACCAATTTGTGTTTTTTTCAGAAGCAAATCTGAGAGCCATTGCTCATAGAATCCACAACTAACAAAGAAGATTGTCAAGCAGGTCTTGAGTCAGACAGAAGAGTAAAGAGAGCCTTGAAGCTCTATACTCCATAGCCTCTACAAGTAGACCCTCGGCTCCCAGTAGCTAGCCCGCCACAGCACTTGCCAGTGCGGTATCAACCTAGGCTACATCATCTTCTAACGAGAAGGGCTCTGTATTGCCGCCCTTGAAGCAGAGTGGTAGGCATTATCCCTGCTAGGCAACAGCATCTTCTAGCGAGAAGGGCTCTGTACTGCCGCCCTCAAAGCAGAGTGGTATGCATTATCCCTGCTTGATACACATCCTCTCGTTTCAAAGGCAAGCCCCTAGCTCTCATTCTTGGCAAACCCATGATCCAGAGGACATGGGAGCAAGCAAAGCTTGCAACAACTTTGGATGATGTTGTCGTGGCCACAGATGATGAGCGAATTGCAGATTGCAGATTCCTGCAGAAGTTTTGGGGTAGATGTGGCTATAACATCAACATCTTGTGCAAATGGTATTGAGCATTTCCAAGAAGCCTTGGGAAAGCTGAAGAAGAAGTATAACTTTGTAGTGAATATTCAAGGGGATGAACCACTCGTTGATCTTGATATTATAGACTGTATTGCAAAAGCATTACAACAAGCACCGGATGCTGTGTTTAGTACTGCAATCACATCCTTGCACAGCCAGAAGATGCTATGAATTCTAATAGAGTAAAATGTGTTGTTGACAATAAGGGTTATGCCATCTATTTCTCTCGTGGTCTAATTCCCTTTAACAAGAAAGGGCATGTAAATCCAAAGAAATATGTATCCATCTTGTATGCCCAAGTCAATGCACTATTCATAAAATTCCAAAATGCATGTATCCCAAGACAAATGTAATGAATCACCAAGCCATGTATGCCAGAGAGACTCTGCGAAGCCAAAATAATGTATTCATGTGTATCCATCTCAAGTTCATTAAGCAGAAAGAATGTGTCAAGAAGACTAGAGTAAACAGCATGTACCACCCATCAACAAAAGGGATAAAGAGCACAACAAAAGCCAAGAAGTAAGAAGACGAAGAAGATCAAAGATTGGAGCAAAAGATCAAGGGTTGCTAAAGAAGCAACAAAAATATGAAGAAAATATTTTCCGCTGCTACAAACCAAATGACTTCCCATAGTGGATGTAACAAACCCTACAAAAAATGTAAAGTTTCAAGCTTGACCTCGCTAAGGCTACCAAAGAGCTAGTCTCCTGGTCCATGTCTGCATGTAGGGGGGGCAAATATTTGCTAGCAAGTGTAGGAACTCATCATTTGAGGGGGGGTGTTGAGAAATCAAATGATGTATGCCCAAAAGAGGTTGGCCCATAAGTGGCTTTGTATGAGAGATATGACAAAGATATATACTCTAGAAGCTCTAGGAAGAGATGTCCAAAATCCCATAAGCACGGTGAGGAATAGTGGCACTATCCAAAAGCTATATAAGCATGTACTTGACACTCATTTCTATGTATGGTACCTTTTTAGTTTGAGTCACTCAAGATTGCGTTTATGAGTCTAAGCTAATCTATCTTGGAACCTGATTCACTTGAGTTACAATTCCTTATTCTGATAATGTATCGTGTGTTTGATTTGTGTCCACCATAGCTGATCTAGTTCTAGGTCCATGTTTTTCAACAAACTCAACTATTTGGGAGCCTTGATCAACCCTCTTAGCTAGTTGCCTTCCTTGATTTGTAATTGTTGATGAACTTATTACTAATGAAATTAGTGATATAGTCTTCTAAGCTTTTCTAATAGCTTTCTTCAACCTAGGCTGGCTCTTACTACAATCAACTGAGGTAACTTAGCTCACTATTGAGTGCTCAAATTTCCTTTTAGCAATATCCACTTTTATTGTGGTCATACTAACTACAACAATCTATTTTTAAACAAAAATATGGTACCAATACCACCAGCATAACTTAGAAAAACCCCACAAGTGTTCACTTGGCCCTCCTCTAAATCACAATCCAACCAGCTTCTAATTGAACCACCTTCTAAAAAAGGGAGATTGAGATTTTTATCTATTGGTGCTCTCCTGTTTTGTATACCTACCTTGCTTGTTTTCTGTCTAATCCCTGAACTCTTTCTCTCCTACCTCAAAACATCTTCCTACTCACATTCTTCCCCGTCTTAAACTAGGCCCATCTCCTTATATCAGGTCTCTTTATGGGATACTATATTCTATAGATTTTCAATATGCTACAATTGATCAAAACATAATTGGAAAATATCACTCTCATGCCATGAAGCCACCTTCTACAGAGTAGAGTCACAACCACCCTCAACAATGAGGCTGACCTCTTTTTTAAGCTCTACTTATCTTTGCCCCTTTGGACAAGGGTCCTCATAAGCCCCGTTGACATGCATAAATGTGCATACAAACACTTAGATGTGATATGCACACTAATAATGCACATATATATGTATAGCTAGTAACCACAACACATACTTATTTTGCTTACAGAGTAGCACTACCTCTACTCTACCATACTCACACACAAATCCATGATGCAACCTCAACAAAACACCCATACCATACACACCATAAACATGATCACTCCCAAGTACAATACTTGGCACTATATGCAATAGGAGGCCCCAAGAAACACACTAAAAGAAAAACATGTTATAGATTGACACACAATTCCACTCTTCTCAAACTCACCTCTCGAGATGATGAAAATCTACTTTCATCCCATCACCCTCACATTTCACTCGAAAAAAATTCGATTCCATGTTCCTCTCTCTAGTGCCCAATATAGGGGATTCTTCATGATTCTTATGCTCCTAGACAAAAACATGCTTAAGTAATTGATGTACTAGGTGCTCAAGCAGTAATGCTTTGAAGAAAATGCAATTTACAATTAGGCATGCACACAATTTTTACAAGGGAAAAATGAATGCATTAAAAAACCTCATGCAAAGTCCTAGTTAAGAAAAAACAAAACCCCTTTCTTTTTCCTTTGTCTTGTTGCATCTAGATTGCTAAAAGAAAGATTTGGTGTTTAGTTCATCCTCTCCTCTCTCTAAATCAAAACTATGTTCACACCTATGGCAAAAGAGGAGAAAAATAACCTTCATTTACATACTTTCCATTCTAGAAAAAATGCCCAAACTGTCATTAATAACAACCAAGAATACATCTCCAAGTGTAGACATATAACACATCACCATCATCATTGCTTATGGCATTGATTCCTATATCTTTGCCTATTGTTTCTCTTCCTTCTTGATACCATCATGACTATGTTTCTTTCCTTTATTCTTGCCTTTGCAGTTGAAACATTCCTTCTTAATGTGACCCTTTTTCACATAATAATAGCATTCCATGTCTTTCCTTGTGCAAAACTTACAAGTCGAGCTTAAACTATTATGAGCATTTTACCCTTGTATTGGACCTTCCTCTAATTATAAGTGCATTAGAGTTCTTGGAACCTACATGATTCTTCATATTCACCTCTATTATAAGCAAGCTACTTTCCACATTATTAGCAATAGTCAATCGGGTGGTGCCAAGTTACTAATTGCAGTTTTGATAGTATACCGATTTTGAGGTAAGGTGACAAGTAGAAACATGCCCTGCGTTTAGTCATGAAATGCAATCTTGTGTGCTGAAAATTGACTAAAATTTGTATTAAATTCATTTAAATGATTGAACATAGAAGTCCCCTCCTCCACGTTATGGACAATGAGTTTCTTTAGCCAAGATACCTCTATGATGCAACACATTCATTCTCACAAAGGTTGCATGGTTTCTCCAAGACTCAATATATGCCACCATGTGTATCATTTACATTGAAATAAGCTAACTTAAAGAGACTAAGCATAATGTTAGAGCATGCAAGCTCTTCCATCTCATCCCACACATTTGTTTTACATGTCCTCAAGCTTTAAACTGACCAATTCAAGTGGCTTAATTTGCCTCTTTTGTACCAGTACATTGTAAATTTGCTATTTCCCATACGAGAAAATTTGCTCTTTGTTGTATGAGAAATTTGTCTCACTAAATTTCTCAATGTTAAACATGCATTCTTAGAAGAAAATGAAGCCATTGTCATTACAATGTGTGGCAAAGCACCAAGCAACAAAGATAATGACAACCACAAGCCCAAGAAGACAAATATGGTTGTAACCCAAGGGCCACTACAACAACCAAACAATGGTTGATGTAAAATTTAAAAAAACCCCAATCTTATAATTTGTTTTGGCAATTCAAAATTAGCTCCTCTACATTGACATAAGTAGCTTAACTTGTCTATCATTATTTTGTCTCTATGGCTTAATTTGTGAGCAAGTACATTGTATTTTTTGGTTCTCATTAAATTTTTCAATTCTAAGTGCTTTGATATTTTTTAATCTTTAGGTACAATTCTAAAGTGGAACCACTTATTATGATCTTAATAAACTAGCAAATGAAAATATCATAGATGTCATTTTGTTTAAATAGACATGATAAGCTGAACTTTGGTGATGGTTTTCTAAAAATGGTAAAAGCTCTTTTTTCAAGGGTAGAGGCCTACATGTATGTCAATGGGTCAAATTCAAAACCTTTTCCCCTTGATAATTTAGTTGTGTGGTTGCCATTTTGCATCACTCTTGTTTGCAATCATTACAATTTGCTATTACAAAAAATGGACAATAAATTTCAAAAAAAAGGGCTAGTTTCCAATCCTTTTGTAGATGGCAATTCCACTATAGTACATGAAAAGAAAGGAAATGTAGATAGACTCATGGAGCTTTAATCAATTTACACAATGGTCTATCTAAAGTATATATTTTTGCCAAATGCTATCTCTTGTATTTAGGATATGTTTCTAGGCCTCTTTGCTAATGGGATATGGCTCCACACTTAGTGAGCATGATGATATCTTTAGATGTCCGCAAGCTCCTCTTGGAGTAGGTATCACTATGAAGCAAAGGATACATTGGTTCAAATATATTTGTAGGGAGTGTCAATTTTAAGAATCATCTTAACAAACTTGATCATCTTTATAGCAATGGTTTTAACCCACATCAAGATGGTATGGTCTTTGTTGAGAGGATATTCAAAGACTTCATTTGAAACTATGGGGACAAGAAATCAATAGTTACAATCTATTGGGATTTAGTCACTTTAGACAAATGTAGAGGGGGAGGCATACACAGAAAAGCTAAAAGACAAGGCTACTCTTATAAGGTTGTCACTTTTGAAGAGAATAAATCTAAAATAGCTGTTGATAGATAACATGAATTATTAGCTATATGTGCTAAATTGCATGGTTGTAAATGGTCCCTAGTTAGGTGGGATGATGCCCTATTGGTAAGGGATGCTAAATCCCACATTAAAGTTGTAGATACAATATCAAAATTATTCAAGAATTGGAGATTATTACTTGAAGGCACTAAGTGGGAGAGTGCACAAGATCACATGGGTGATATTTTCTTATTGCAAATGTAGGGCTAGTCCTAATAGCTCATAGGTATTAGCCAACCCATCTCATGTCAAAACTATCAAGAAAAATTCACAACAAATGAATTTGGAAGTGGGAAGATATTTGGGATAGAGCCACCAAGGATTAGTGGCCTTTAGAGAGGACTATGAGGCACCTTAACCCGGGAAGTAAGGAAACAAAACTTGTTGCTACATCCAATCAAGTGTGATGCTCAAAGTTTTGGTCTCTCATAAAGGCAAGCTCATGTGGAAATGCCAAAAGTGTAATGATGTCATTAAATGAGATGGGGAGCGCACGACCAAATTAGCTAGCAACTTGAAAAATGCTTATTCCCTTTTAACACTAGAAACTTGGAAGAAGAGAGTCCAAAATTTAATTTAGCCCTTTGGAAAGTTGTGATGGGTAAATTTAATACCAAAGATAGGATGGCACATATAAAGGATGCCTTTGATATGTCCTATATGCAAATATATTTGGGGAGTGTATAGAAGTAAAGCTAGTTCGGAGTGAGACAAAGGATGATGATGAAAAGGGAGGGGCTACATGAAAAAATTTGCATGTGGGTAGCACTTTTTGTAGACCAACAAGAAGATGAATGAGGACTTATTGAAGCTATGGGATGTAATTAGAGCATTCAAAAATTGAGTTCAAATGGAGATCTAGGACTAATATTTTGTTCTTAGAGAAAATATCTTAGTGACCTTTATGTGCTTCCATAAAAGGACTCAAGTCTATAAAGTTGAATGCAAGGTGCTTAGGAATAGCTTAAGCTTGACTACCCAATATTTTAGTGGAACCACATGTCTCATGTCATTTGATGATGTATTATAATTTCACAGTATCATGAAAAAGTAACATTTGGGATCTAATGCTTTATACAAAGGATATATGATTGAGGACAAGAATAAGCAAATGAAGGAAAAGGTATACAATCCATTCAAGCATGCATTTGTTAAAAAGTAATGTCACTCTTTCGATATAGAGCTACACCAAAGCAATTCTTTTGGAAGAGGCTTGCACACACAAAAGAGTTGAGATTTTCCAATGACTATTATGCTTGATTAAATTAATGCAAAATACATAATAAATACTAGCCTCTTGGGAGTAGTACTAGCCTCTTAGGAGTATGTCTGCTTTAGTTTATTGGTGTGTCCTTTTTCTAGGAGTCCTATTAGCCTCTTAGGAGTATCTTTGCTTTAGTTGGGTTTGGGAGTAATACTAGTCTCTTAAGAGTATGTATAATTTAGTAATTATTGGAAATTTCTCATTACTCATGGTACATGTCTTTGCGATCGCCCCCCACCCAAAACCATGAGGCAGTGACACCCCTCACAACATTATCTAGAGAGAGTAAGGAAAATCCATACTAGCATTATAGCTATGCACAAATAATGTAGCTCAAAAGGCAAATGAACAATTGAGCTTGATGCATTGGGATCCTCATCCTTCGCAATCCTTCCCAAAGGAGGAGGTGCATCTCCCAACATTATAATTCCCAAACTTGTAACCACTAGGTCTCAAAAAGCTTTGAAAAGAGAGGGCAAGGTGAATCCAACCTCTCCTTTCCCCATACTTGTCACATCATCTTATAGAATATTGAAAAATCTTCAAGTACTAAATGAAAAAAGGTAATCGCAATAGAAAACAACTCAAAGGAGATGGTTTGAAACCAAACCTTACAATGAAGAGACTCTTCATGGTTCATTTTCAAGCTAGCTTGTACCATAGCATAATATATATTCTCTCTCTCTCTCTCTCTCTCTCTCTCTCTCTCTCTCTCTCTCTCTCTCTCTCTCTCTCTCTCTCTCTCTCTCTCTCTCTCTCTCTCTCTCTCTCTAAGTTATTGTCACACTTTTTGATCATGTGTGTTGTAACGCATGTTTGCTTATGATATATGTATCATATTTACTCTTTAACTAAGACAACAAAAAGAATTATATTTCTTGGATTTACCTACATGTGTGTTTGTGCATTCATGTGTGTGTTTGAATGAAGAACTATAGATTCACACACATAGTGGCAAACATACAATTGTGTTCATATATCCGTGTGTGTGTGTGTGCAACATTATACCTTGTTGTTAGAGAGGTGCTTAACCTATTCAACAAGCTTCTACCATCACTTCTACAAGTAATTGTCTTAACATAAGTGGTGGTATATAGGATTAAGTAATTTACTTGTGCAACTTTTTGTGAAGACTAGAATTCACACTTAGTGCATTCTAATAATTAACTTCAATACGACAAGGATTGCCATTTGTAGGTTATTGTTTGTTAATTATAATTATGTCCAAATAAACACTTTCACATTAATGATGTCATTGTTTAAACATCATATGCTTGGCATATGGAACTAATTGCACAATGAAAAAATGAATTTTCTAATTTAGAAAAGTATCGTAACAAAGCTTAAACCATCCTTCATCAATGTTTGTTAACTTTCAACTTTTTGTTTATGCACATTATTTTGAGCTAAAACAAGGTTAATACAAGCATTATATGGTTTGGGTAAGTGTGGACATCAAATAAATGCTTGTCTTTTCATTTAGAAATGACTTGGTCAAATGTCAAAACATGTTTCCTTAATGTTTCATAAGGTAACCTTGTAGCATGCCTTTTGTGCCTTGAAATAGCAAAAAAAATTGATTACTTTGAGTATCCAGTGCATAAACGTTTATTTTTTGTCTAAAAATAGATTGTAGGTTGTAGGATTCTTCCAAAAGCACAATCTAGTGACCTCCTAGCATAACCACAAAGTCTAGGAGAGCCAATTATTATAAGGGCCACAAGCTAGACCGCCTTTAGTATCACAAAGACATGCATTTATATTTCTAACAATAGCTTAGACTCATTCACAACAACATTAAGCACCTAAATGATCACATCAAATATGACATTAATGTTTTTGGTCATAGATATGTCAATCCCAATTCGATACGCTTAGGGACAAGCCTCATTTATTTAAAGTTGGGGCTTATTAATATACACATATCACATCATTTGGAGCTTCTCCAAACCAAGATGTGAAAGCATCCATATCTTGCTACTAGGGTAAAGGGGTCAATAAAGTAGCACCCTCCAAAAGGAAAACACACCCCACCCAGATTGAGTGCCAATTTTACAAGAAAGATATTGTGGCTTTTTAGTCAATTAACAAGTGCAAATGAGCTTAACTTAAGTCAAACAATTGAGCCATGTATATTTTTTTATATTTTAGATTTTGTAAAACCCTAAAGTAATGCATCCTCGAGTGTCACTCTATTGGCTCCTCACTGTCTATCTTTTATGAACCTTTCATTTGTAACTAAGGCTACTTGATAAAAATATCAAAATATCCTAATATTTTTTCTTTGAGCTCTATATAATATAAATAATTTGACCATTAAAAAACATTTATGCAACACAATTGGAAAAAATTATAATGGAAGATTGTTAGATGACAATCTATTGGCCCCTTTACCCTACATTATTCTGGTTATAGATTCGAAAAGCCCCAAACCTCCAGACGGTTTCCAAAACCTACCCCCTTTTCCAAACCCCATTTTTTAAAATTAGAACCCCCTTCCCCTCTCTCTCACATGTAATCTCTCCTTTTTCCTTCCCCCCCCCCCCCCAATGTGTAGGGCTTAGGCTTTCTCTCAATCTCTCTCTTTTACCTCCCTTTTTAAAATTAAAACCCCCTCCCCTCTCTCTCAATTAGATTAATTTTTTTAATTAAAACCTTTATTTGATTAAATATTTTTAAAATATTTTTTAAGTTAAAAATTTTTTGACGTAGTTTTTCACACACTTTAAGAAGAAGAAGAAGAAGAGAGAGAGAGAGAGAGAGAGAGAGAGAGAGAGAGAGAGAGAGAGAGAGAGAGAGAGAGAGAGAGAGAGAGAGAGAGAGAGAGAGAGAGAGAGAGAGAGAGAGAGAAGATAAAATTTAAAAGATAGGGAGAGAAGAAAAAGAGGAGAAAGGGAAGGAGAAGAAAGGGGGAGGTGAGAGAGAGAGGATAAAGAGAGAGAAAGAGAATATGAACATAAAGAGAGAATTATAGATAGGGAAAATAAAATTTACATACTTTGAGAGAGACTGAGGGAGGGAAAGGAAGACAAAGAAGAATAAGAAGGGGAGAGAGAGAGGATACATGGAGAGAGAATTACAGGGAGAGAAAAGATAAAATTTTAGAGAGAGAGAGAGAGAAGAAAAAATAGAGGTGAGAGAGAGAAGGAAAAGAGAGGAGAGAGAAGAAACACACATAAAAGAAAAGGAGAGAAAGAAAAAGAAGAGAATATGAACACAAAGAGAGAGAATAATAAAGAGAGGAAATATAAAATTTAAAAAAGAGTGAAAGAGAGAAATGAATTTTTTTAAAGAGAATGAAGAGCGAGAGAAGAAGAAGAAGAAGAAGAAAATGAAAAAAGTGGAGAGGGAGAGAAAAGAGAGAGAGAGAGAGAGAGAGAGAGAGAGAACCATGAGAGGAGAAAATAAACTAAAATAGAAGGCACAGAGAGAGAATTAGACGTAGGGAATTGGGGGGAGAGAGAGAGAGAGAGAAATTAAAAACACGAAGGAAAAAGAGGAGAGAGAAAGATGAGACATGAATTGTTGAGCGAAATGGCAACTTCGCTTGCCGTTTCATGGCCAAGCGCACGTGGAATGCTAGTATATTTTATGAAAAACCCATGTATCATAGGGGCATTCTTAAAATTTAACAATATATGAACTTCAATGCTT
This sequence comes from Lygodium microphyllum, assembly GCF_053477565.2. NCBI lineage: Eukaryota > Viridiplantae > Streptophyta > Polypodiopsida > Schizaeales > Lygodiaceae > Lygodium > Lygodium microphyllum. The sequence continues at coordinate 36,444,648 of NC_141153.1, read as the reverse complement.
TCTCTTTTAATTAAATTAAAATACACATCTTGGTGATAAAGACAACCTAACAAGGCCTTTAACCATCAACAACATGACCTACTTTGAAGGGAAAGCAAAATCATAGGGAGAGTATACAAACAAATGTTAGAGATGAGGAGTGAAGCTCTCTATGTTTTTCTCTTAAACTATTGCTACTATCCACTTCTAGTTTTTTTAGTGTAAAGCACGTTTTCTTTTAGTACTTTGATGCCTATAACATTCCTAAGACTCTTGAAGGCTAAATCATCCCAAAGTTGCCAAGTTGAGGGTTTTGAACCTTAGACATCCTAGAATTAATGTACACTCCCTTCCAAAAGGGATATTGGGAAGGACAGAAGGAAACACACACAAACGCACATGCAAGCACACATGCACATGCATGGGTGAACATCTACGCATGCACATAGACATGTGTGTGTGTGTGTGTGTGTGTGTGTGTGTGTGTGTGTGTGTGTGTGTGTGTGTGTGTGTGTGTGTGTGTGTGTGTGTGTGTGTGTGTGTGTGTGTGTGTGTGTGTGTGTGTGTGTGTGTGTGTGTGTGTGTGTGTGTGAGAAGTCATGCATTCTCAATCATTTCATGCAAGTAATTAAAAATGTAAGACATCAATTGTGTTGCATGTCCACTTGACTTAGCTTAACTCAAGGTAAAATTTTTAAAGCTTGAACTTGTGAGACAATCCATAATCCATGGTATCTAGCTCATTTTCACATGAACTAGTATCCAATTCATAATCTTTGATATTTCTTGAAGCTTAAGGGCTTAAATACTCTCTATTTTTAACCTTGATAATTATGAAGAATTGGGGTTGGCATAAGTCAATTCCCGTAAAAAGACATGAAATTTAAGGGTGGCAAAATGTGCTTAAGAGCCAAGATGCATGGACTTTTGTTACTTAGCACATGTATGATGCAAATATATTTGTGTAATGTAGGTTAGAGTCACGTCTCGTGGATGGAGTAGGGGTAATGGTTTTTTAGAGTGGTACAACAAAAATTGCCACTATGAAAAGTGAGATGGTTTTCACTCAAAGTTTGTAAGAACCACATCTCTCATTTGCGCATCCCATCGATTGACTAACAATATTCCCTGGTGGCAATATGATTCCTTAGTACTCCTATGATGACAATAGTACTAGTCATCTTAAGAGGCATGTAGGCGATTTCAAAGCTTTGTGAAACCCAAATCCCCCTCCTTTGATAGGGTTCGTGGATTGATAGAGTGACAAAAAAATGTGACACCCCTTGATCATGCTCTTTTCTACTCCTCATTGTGAGTTGCCTAGACATATATGCTCTCAAGCATTTAGAGGGTTACAAATTTCATTTGGGTAGTTGCAATGGAGGGAAGAGACATATTGAAGCTTAAGACTGTCATTACTAACTTCATGAAACCTAGCTCTTAAGGGCAGTGCCACGTTGAGCTCAAATTAGACTTCATGGTAGTCTTACAAGTAAAGTGAATATGATGTGACATGTCATTTTGCTCCTTACAAAAAACGTAGCTACCTTGACTTTGAAGCTCTAGTATCTAGTATGACACTACCTTAAGAGCCACATTGACATATATGAGTTAACTCAATCGACAAAAAAGCTCATGAGGCCTACGAAGTTAACTTGATTTAACTAGGCCTCCTTCAAAAACAAAACTTATTGCTGTGAATGGCATACCCTCCAAAATGGTAGATACTCCATTAACTTGGAGAAGTTTGGATGATGCTGTATATCTTTATTGGTTTGTAGTCATCCCATCTCTCATGTGGTACATTCTCTCTCATCCACTCACTTTCTCTTCTCAAAATTACACACACACACACACTCTCTCTCGTGCCTCTTCAATGCACTTGACTATACATTGTAGTTTTTAGAGCTATGCTGCCACAATCGACTTGAGCATGTGTGGGAATGCTAGTGAGATAACACAGCCATGCCTGACCATGAATTGTGACGTGAGCTCAACGACAACTAGGAGAGAGAAAGCATGACTATTGTCAGAGGAGAGAAAGAACATGTTGGCCATGCGTTTGCTCCTGTTGTTGGTTGCCACATATGCAATGCTTCTTGAAGTCGATGTAGTACGCTCATTTTTAGAGGGACTACATTAACTCAGCTAAGTCTCGAGACTGGCACTCTTGAGTGGGCCCTGATAGGTTATCGAAGTGAAGTCTCATGTCCACATGTAGTTATTCTTGGACTTTTTGGACTCACCTATTGACATGGGCGAGTCCTGTCCCTTATACATGGTGTGGGGATGTAGGATGGTACACTAGCTGAGTGACAAGTCAGCCCACAAGTTCAAGGACTTACGTGTGTCTCGACTCTAAAAGTGCAAGTGTAAACTTGAAGGTGCGTTGTTGCATTATTGAGAAAAAGAGGGAGAAGAGAGTTGCATTATTGAGAAAAAGAGGGAGGCGATTTTTAGACCCAGAGAGAGAGAGAGAGAGAGAGAGAGAGAGAGAGAGAGTTTGCGGGTGGAAGAGGGACCAGATTCATGTGGTTGAGCTACGAGGACCATGTGCTGCAATGATTGAGACACGGAGAGAGATAGAGAGCCAGAGAGAACGAGAGAGGGACACACACAGAATTTTTCAATAATTTACTTAGTAAAGGGTGAAATTCGCAGTTTTCTTCGATTTTAAAAGCGCAAATTGAATTTTGTGAAGAGGCGGAAGCCAACTGGCGAATAAAATATCGAACAGGTGGGGTCGAGGAGGAGAAGGAACTCCCAATCAGATGTCTAAGGCGAATGAAGGGCTGACAAGTGTGCCGCCGCAGGCTTACATAAAGCACACCGAAACTAGCAGAAGCGGTGTTTCGTCCTCGTTTGCGTGGTTTTCCTCCTAGGAAACTTCTCTCTCTCTCTCTCTCTCTCTCTCTCTCTCATTGTCTGTGTTGAAGGCTTCCTCCCCCCTGCTCCTCCTCTCACGCATATTTCCATGGCCGCCTTCGGCTCTTTTGCAGGCCTCGCCTCTGCCGGCGCTGGTGCCCTCTGCAGTTACGAGACGCACGCTCTCAGTATGTTCGACTTCTCTCGCTGCTCCAGCCAGAGCCAGAGCTCTAACCTCCCTCAGCACCAGCAGCATCCATATCAGTCTCACCAGCAGATGCCTGGGCAGGAACCTAACGTATGTGTCTTTTTACTGGCTAATCTCTCCGAATCTTGCTTCTGCATCTAATCTTGGTGGTTTTGGAAGTAGCCGTGCAGTCTGGATGATAATTACTAAATTCTATCTCTTGCTCCCTCAGAATTCTCTTTATTCGGTGGAAGAAGCCTAATAAGTATGTCTCATAGATGTCGAGCGAGTTTTTTCTTTCGCCGTCTGATGTTGTAGATTTTGATCCCATATGCATCAAAAGCTGCACGAGTTCTATTTTGCGCTCTTTGAAGCTCTAGAATATCATGCATCATGATTGAGTTTTATCCTGCTCTGAATGTGCTTGTTGCATACCACAGGGTGTTGAACCTTCTTCTGTTTGTTAACAGGTTCTCAATGGAGCCTCACAACGCCAAGTCTCTCAAGCGGAGTCGTGTATGGAGTCTGTAATGCTGTCCTGGGCTCCCTAACGATGTGCTGTGTTTGTACTTGTCCTAGATATAATTTTTGTAGGCCATTCAGGCTAATCCGGGGAGGCATTCTCCCTCTGTAGCAAAGCTGGGAAGGTCACTCGGCGTCTTTGTATAATCCAACATTCTTACAGAGATTAATCGCGTTGTAATATTTAGAAACGTTTGTTGAAGGTTTATTCTGAATCTTGGATGGGCTGATCTTCACCCGGAAACTTTCCCTTTTCCAGATCCTTCAATCCAAAACCGTGTTGTATGTGTCCATAATTTGTAAGGCAGGATCTTTCCATGGTATGCAAGGATTGATAATATTCTACTTTTTTGTTTGCTTGTTTGCTTGCCTTTGGTTTTCCTTTCCCTCGTAGCGTTGTCATGTTTGGATGTGATGAGCTTTCGTACGTGTAGATGCAATAAGAGACGTGTTCGTGTAGTTTAAAAACTTTGATCCTGCTTTCTCCTGCAGCTTTTGGATGTTTAGACTTACATGCGAAAGGTTGCACGCAAGTTGTTTCTGACTCGATCGCATCATCGCAGAGATCGCGGTTAGGTATCAGCCATGGAATCTACAAGTTGCGCTTTCTTTATTTAACATTTTGCCAGGGAAGAACGGGTTTTGCGTGCGGAAGGGAAGAATGAAAGATTACGAAACTCTGCTGTAAGTTGTCTTGTTCAAGAATAAGGAGATGAGCAAGTCTCGCGGATCGAGATTCTTGGTATGAGCGCAAAATGCTCCGGTACGGCCAAAGAAATTTGCAGGCTAATGCGCGTGTTGTCGATCACAATTAGTCACATGAATTTTGCCGTATTTGTGAGAATCCTATTTTGAAGCAGTGTTCACTGTTTCAGGGTTTAGGGCCGTTTAATAAAAAAGCAATCGCAAGCTTTGCAAATGAAGAAACTTCAGAAGGAAAAGCGTTATATGTAAAATTGTGCTGGTTCTCATAAATCGACATGTACTTGGTGGCCGGTTTGTGAGAGTTCCCATTTTGAAACTTAACTTCAAAATGATAAACGTTGCAAAACCCTTGATTTGTAAAATTGATGTAGCAGGCTACAAAATTCCTGGATACAAACTATTGAATCGCTTTCGAACGTCATGATTTTTCTTCAAAGGGAAAGTAGAATCTGGTGGTTGTATATACTGAAGCACTTTACGATACTTTCCAACAGTCCTGAAAGTAATCTTTTTAAATGTGGAGATATGAAATCATTGGTCGGAAATCCAACCATAAGGAGTACTGGTAACTGCACCGAAGGATCACTTTACTTTCAAGATACTTTATGAAAAGCTTGATGCAATATAGTCTTTTCCTTTTTCTTGGTGTGGGGGGCAATGCCTGGTTGGTTCGCTTTACTATATTAACTGGTTGGGGTGACGCGTCACCCATGACCGGCGCGGTGAAGAAAGTTCCCCTCGAACTGCTCCTCACCATCAACTTCCACGCAATGCATGTATTAAATGTTCTCAACCGAGCCCCCTAGTACCCTACCCTTTAGGGGATAGCTTCACGACGTAAGTGCCCTAGTGTAGCCAAAATCCATTTTACAACGTAAATTTTACTTGTTTATTAATTTGATTTGTTATCGCATGGCAAAAAAATTGCGCGGCACCATCCTTCGATCGCAAATAGTGGAATATATCAATAATAAATACACGGTTTCCTTCCAAAATCAACTTCAAAAATCTTTGCTTCAAGTGTAGAGATGGAGCTATTGACTCTAGTTTAATCCACTTTCTTTTCGTTTTTGGTACCCAGTTGAGGCACTTAGATTGTATGGCATCGATTCCCCTTGGGAACCCTTAATACTTAAACATCTTTTGCTATACCAATCCAAATTTATTATCTATTAATTAGTTTAATTAATCTTATAATAATCTATTAATTTGCGTATAAAGGCATGGTGTTAATATTTATTTAGGTGCATTTGTTTATTGAAGTGTTTGATAAATATTATGTTATTTTGTATGCGCATGGGTGTTTGATTTACATTTCATTATTGGACATTGTATTTGGGCATAGTTTGACTTTTGGATTGTCCAATTGTTTTATTTTTTATATGGACAAAATCAAACATAAAACTAAAGCATGCTAGTTGTAAAAGTGGGTTATTTTTTAGATTTTAGATGAATAAACACATATTCATTTATATACATTTTTCCTTTTTTCAAGGTATTCAATTCTTGCTTTAGTTGAATCTCAAAAATTGTCCAAGTTGCATGTGAAGTTTTTGTATTCTTGATATGTCCCAACATCGAATTAACAATGACTGCACATAACCAATTCAGTGCACTACATGGATGATGGGATCTCGAGTTGCAGGTCGGGGCTTGTGATTATACTTGAAAGAAAAGAAGATGCACTACTTAGGAGGGTGTCTGCCGGTGCAAGGTGCTTGTGCTTATGGAATTAAGAGATGGGTCTCTCTAGCACTAGTTGGGGACCTCCAAGACACACAAGACACTCCATACGGCCTCGCGGCCAAAAGCGTTTAAGACTCACACTACACTAAACTCTAATATCGATTTTGCATTTGTAATAGGACACGGTCCAACATTTACATTTCTCTACTCCTCAGAAGGAGATCCCATAACATATAGGTATAATTTTGCAAAAGTTAGATGTAATATTTGAATTTCTAGTTGGATGTTCATTTTTTGTATTGTCAATGTACCTCTCTCTCTCTCTCTCTCTCTCTCAAATCTCATTTCCTTTTTGTAAAGAATAATGTCACCTCATTCTCCTTCACCACAGTGGATGAAGTTGAACTTGAAAGAATAATCCCCTCTCCCCTTCACCACAGTGGATGAAGTTGAACTTGCAAGAAGACGCTTGACACTTTCTCTTCTTTTGTTGTAGCTTTTTTCTCTTGTGGCTTCATCAATTATCTTCTTGGCAATAGAGGGAGGTGAACCTATTAATCTTTGGTAGGTGAGGTTGCAACTTCCTCTTCTTTTGCTGTGGCTCTCTTCAAGCTTCCAGCTAGTCCACCTACTCAAGTTATGGGATATCTATCTAGTTATCTTTCTAGTTAGCGTGTTCGCAATATGTTTTCGCTTGTATATTATTTATGATATACTCTCTCTTGGTAATCTGTCATAATAGAGAAGAAAAGAGGAAGAAGAAATATTAGGGTTTTTGACTTTCTATCTTGTGTGCATTCTTTGTGTGTTGTGTGTCTTGTAAGACCTCAATGTTGGGGATAAAGGCACCTATGCCTACACCACCCTATATATACTTCACATACCATGACAGCAGATACATACTCTATAGTAGCAGGTGCCCATCATTGCCACTTTATTGTTTATTCTTTTAGTGACTATTGAATAAAGAAAGACCAATCACATGTTATGACTCTTGGAGTTCTTATATACGTAGTTCCTCTCTCTCTTGCTCTATCCATCGTAGTTCTTGCTTTGCTCTTGCTTTTCACTTGTGTGCTTTCACTTGGGCTCTACCTTTTAACTTGTATTAGAGAGGGCATTCGAGGAGCTTATTTATCTTGCTTCAACTTGAATTCAAAGCTTCAGCTCAAGGCTTCATGGCAACCATTGTTTCTTCCTCTTAAGGTATGTGTTGAGTCATTCCTTCTCTCGGCTTATTCAAGCTTGCTCTTGGCTTTTTAAGGAGCTTCCTAGGACTTAGTGAGCCTTATTGAGTGCTTATTGAGCTGAGAAGCAACCATTCTATTCATTTAGATATAAAGTATATTATTGAAGTCATGGATAACTATAGCAACTTGACAGCACTTTCGTATTTCGGTTATAAGTTTTGCATATGACATCGAATTTAGATGTTCGATAGCTAAAAACGAAGAATGCAACAAGGGCTACAAAGTCAAGTATTTAAAGAGTTGATCCTATGTAGTTTTTAGTTCTTTGTTTCACAAAGAATATAATAGTTTTGGTTTAGAAAACAAACAGTAAATTCCATAATGTATGTTTGATGCTTTGGAGACTCTATTTTGGTGCCTGTATGATGGTTATACTTTGGAATACTCTTTGGATTGTTTAAATATTGATTAACTCGGTTTTGTAAAGGTCTATTGCTATCATAATAGTTTGGATAGCAAGCATACAACAATGAATTTTATGCTTTGAATACCTATTGTGCGTATATGGTATTTTGAGTGGTATTTCGAGTGTGCTATGCATCTAGGGTGATGTCTGGCATTGATGTATGAGCCTGAACATAGTTATGATATACTTTGCTACTCATATTTGAGCTACATTGAATGCTTTGGATCTTTGGATTTATGCTTCACTTGCTTTAGTCATTGACATAATGAGTTTGAAGACTTACTTGGATTTCATGCTTTTAGATGTGTCTTGGATTTTGGATCATCATGTATTTGATGTCTTGAGCTTGTATTGCTCATTTGGCATTTGGATTTGCTTCAGTGAAAGCTTCTTGCTATTGGCATTAGAGCTTTGGATTCTTTATATAGTTTAGATTAGTTTTTTGAGACAGTGGGACTCTTGGTTCATAAATATGCTATTGGATGCAATTACTCCTACTTGTGGGCTGCTGATCTAATTACATATGCTTTGGACATCAATACTTACCTTAGCAGTTTGTTAGTAATGTATATGTTTATGGGATACGTAGTTTACTAACACTTTGAGTTTGTAATAGTCTTTGGTAGTGATGGTCTAGGCTTAGTCACTATTAGTTGCATTTTTTTGTATTCTGGTTGCTATTCGAATATCTCTGGCAGTGGGAGCTTGCTTTCTTGGATATTTTTCCATAATTGGATTGATAAATATTATTTTTTAAAGCATTGCTATAATTACAATTTTCATCAGACGTTGTACTTTGGTAGTTTATTACTTGTAGTTAATGGATAGCTCTATACTTTGGTATTCTCTCCTATTTATCATTACTTTGGTTGTGTTTTGAGACTATTTTGCAATTATTTAAATAGCATGTACTCTTGACTTTGGCATTGGGATCATGTCATTATGGTTGATTCTTTGAATGATAGTGCTATTTTTAATATTGAAAAGCTTGTTAGCACAAATTTCACATATTGAAAGATGTAGATATGGTAGGTACTGGTTTAAAAGAAGCATGCCATGGATTTGAAAACCAAGAGTGTAAAGCCTAAAGGCATTGATCAAGATATTTGGGATGAGTTGGATGAGCTATGTAAGTCTATCCTTATATTATCATTGTCGAAACATGTTTATAAAATATTGTGGCACTTGAGGATGATGCTTGGCAATTATAGGATAATATATATAATCTTTATGACATGAAAAGTCATGCTTCATAAATGTATTGGTCAAAACAACTCGTGGAAGGGACTAGTGTGTCCACACATTTGAATGAATTTCATTATATTTTCAACCAGTTAACTTCGTAGGGCATTGAGTTTAAGGATAATCTTCCTCCTTTATTCTTACTTGTGACACTTTTCAAGTCATGGGACACTTTTCATATGCCATGCATACTAAAGATGGTTTAAAACTCCAGGATGTTAAGGGTGCCTTACTCACAAAGGAGATAAATAAGAAAAATATGGATATAGCTCATACTTCTTATGCATTGATTGTTAGGGAAAAACATAATGGTAAGAGTAATAATGATTATCATGGTAGAGACTCACAATGATCATAATCTCATGGGCTGTCTCGCAGTAAGTGCCATGGTTGTAAGGCCTCTCTTACAAGTCATTACTGTGAAAAGCATGGTCATATTAGGCCATAGTACCATTAGATGCATGGTGATAAGCACAACGAGAAATTCAAGGGTAAAGTGCAAGATAAGTCTGATAATCACAACATTGTTTCTAATAAGTCTAACATGAAAATTGATGATAAATGCCTTGGAGCCTGAGTCTGATGATGATTACATCTTCACAACTTCTTCTCTTGATATTGGCGAGTTGATTGATGCCTTGTCCAATTTTCCTTAATGTTGGCTGCTTGATTTAGGGCCTTGTTTCAATGTTACCCTGCATAGGGATTGGTTTTATTTCTTTCGTAACATAACATGTTCTATGAGACTAGGAAATGACTTGGTATTAGATATTATTGGCATTGATGATATTAGATTGCAATTTTCTTAGGTAGTACTATTGTTTTGTATGATGTATGCCATATTCCAACCTTAACCAAAAGCCTACTCTCTATTAAACAGTTGGATGATACAGGATATCATGTATCTTTTGATAATGCTGTATAAAAGTTTATGCGTAGGAATCTTGTCTTTGCTTGAGATGCTAAGATTGGGAGCCTCTATCCCTTGCTTGTATCTAGGTCTATTGACCATGTTTTAGTTGTGATTAATATACCACATATATCTTTATGATATCCTTGCCTTGGGCACATGTTCTTAAAAGGAATAAAAATGCTTTCTCATTTTTAGTGTCTTCCGTCCCTTGATTACAAATGCTTTCATTCATGTGATCATTGTCTTAATGATAGACATACATGTACTTCTCATAAGAAGTTTGGCATTACGTGTATAGGTGAGCCTATCCGTCTCACCAAGTGGCGTGAAGTAATTTATGACTTTTATTTATAATTATTCGAATAAGAGCTAGGCATATTCCATAAAGCAAAAATTGGATGCATTTGCTACCCTTCAACGTTGGCTTGCCCTTATTAAGAAGCAATCTAGATATAGGCTAAAATACCTAAGGTTAGATAATGGAGGTGAATATGTCTCTAAAGCATTATTAACCCTTAGACAAACAAGGTGGAAAATCCAAAAAATCTAAAGCAGAAGATAAAGCTAAGGAAAAAGTGAAAAGGAAGTTGAAGGCTTGCCAAGAAAAATATGGAAACACAAGTGCAGAAAAGTCATAAATCAAGGAGAAAGGCGCACAAGAAAAAGCGTAAGTCGATACTTTTATAAAAGAGCGCAAGGCGCATCGTGATTTATTTTAAGAGTGTCGAGCTCTCACTCATGCAAGTTGTAAAGGTAGATGGGCGGTAAGAAGGAAGCTACGAAGATAGGAGGACAATGGGAAAGGACCTAAGCCTAAGCCACGACTGCCCATGTAAAAAAAAGGGGATAAGGGGATAACTGCCCAAAAGGGATTTAGGGTTTTGTATATAAAGTTGAAAAGTGAATGAGAAGCTCATTCTTGTGTGTGGCCAAAAGTAGATCTCCTCCTCTTCTTCTTCTTATTCTTGCTCGCTTGGGCTTGAGAGAGGGAGTGTGAGAGTGTGAGGGAGTGAGGGAGTGAGTGTTGAGGGTGAGGAACCGTGGTTGAAAAGCTCTCCATCTCTTGCTCATGGCAATGGAGCTTGGAGTGTGGAGCTTGAGGATGGAGCTCGCTTGAAGCTTGCACTTGGATCATGGAGCTATCGGACTGCTTGGGAGAGGAGGCAACTCGATCGGGCATGGAAGTAAGCTCACTACACTTAGAGATAGATAGCGCATCGGCTATGTGAGAAGTAGCCATCAGTGCTTAGCTTGGAATGCTTGAAATAATAAGTGGTTCGTGGGTCTTGGCAGTTCACCTCTACATTTTGGTTCCATTGCTAGGACCAACAGATTCAAGCCTTGAGTGTTTGCATGCTTCGAATCGAGCATTGAAGTAGGGTTTTCCTCGAACTGGTGCTTGAGCTAGATAAGTAGGAAGCAAGGGAGTTTGAAGAGATATTTGATCTCCTTAACAAGTAAATTTTTGGTGTTTTGGATTTGGAAAGGTAGATTGGAGTAGTGTATGTATTTGCTTTGTGATTTGGATGCATTAGGGTAGGAAAAAACAAAGAAAAACAAGCATTAGGGTTTGTCAAAACAAGGCAAGAGGATATGATTTGCTTGCCGATTTTTATTTTGGGATTTATTTGCTATTCCAGGTATATACAATCATTCATTAGGGTCTATTCTTACATTCTGGAAATTCGTGCAATCCCTCATAATCAAAGTCGTTAGAATCGAGTTGATTTTTATCATCCTTGAAACTTGTTCATAGGAATCGGACACTGTTACCATAGTCCAATTCCCAAAATCGGACTGGGTCCAATTTTCGGACTCGGACAAACCCATCATGTCCGATCGGACATACCCCATCCGATTTTCAAAATCGGACCAACTGAAATCGAGTGCACAAAAATCACACACCTCATAATTGGACATCTGATTCCCAAAATCAGATTTCTAAAATTGGATGCACGAAAATCAAACACACAAAAATCAAACATTAAAAAAAATCTAATTATCTAGAATCAAACACTCCAAAATCGAACACATGTCAAATCAAATGCACGAAAATCGGATCAACCCATAATCGGACCACTGGGACTCACACCGTTGTTTGATCAACTGATCAGACCAACCTAGAATCGAATATCCAATTTTGATAATCAGACTCATGAGAATCGAACCTCTGAGAATCGGATAGAAAACTGTCAAAATCGGACAAGTGAATAGAACACAGATTTGACACATCTAAGCCTTGAAACCAACCTAGAGACCGTAGAGAGCTGAAAGCACATCATAGATCTGTCAGCAAGCTGAAATCTAGAGCAAGTAGTTCAAAACTTGGCTACAAACGGTCCTTCAAATCGCGCATGGTGTTTAGCGTAACGGCCTTGCAGGCCGGGGGGGACTTTCCTCCCCAAATCCCTACAGAGGGGGCTCTGCCCACTCCGCGTCTCCCCCAAGTAGGTTGGAGAGAAAATGCGTGCCTTGACAAGTCCTTGAAATTAGACCCTAGTGTAGTAATGGCTCTACACAAGCATAGATTCTCACTTGCAAAACAACAACCAAAAGTCCATACCCAAACAAAGACAAACAGAGACCCTAGAATCTCAATGGGCCAATCTAGCCAACAAGCGCAAAAAGACTATACCACAAAAACATATATAGATTGCATTCGGACTGCATCTAGTCAAAGTGAAATGGAACAACATCAAGTTACAACTGCGAGGATGACTAGACGTGATAGTCCTGACGATAGATGCACCTTGAACATCACTGCATAGATGACCCAAGATATCAATAGAGAATCCAAATCTAGCTGTGCATGTGAGGACTCAAAGGCATGTATCAGAATGCTTGAATTTATAAGCCAAGATTTGGAAGATGAAGATATAGTACTGCCTGCTTACCTTAGGATCAAACTCACCACAAAAAGGGAGCATAATGTTGATGCTCTCATCGATGAAGGAGCTGATTTTAATATCTTGACCTATGAAGCATGGACCCTACTAGACCAACTAGAGCTCACACTAACTAATGTAACTCTTAGTCCTTATGGGGGACACCCACAAGCACTTATAGGGAAGTGCAAAATCTTTGTAACTATTGAAATGGAAAGCTTGCCTATCCTATTCCATGTTCCTCCAAATAGTGTAAATTGTGGAAAGGAAACCCTCTTAGGAAGACCCTTCAAAAGGGCGATGAAGTGTGAGGCCGATTATGTAGCATAGAGGATACACTTGACACTACAAGGTGTGAGGATAATCACAACCTTTAGCAAGGGTGACCTCATCAAACCTCAAGGAAAAGACAAGGAATGCTTTGACATACCAAGCAAGCCTACTAACAAGAGCAATGACTTGTTGAAAGAGTTTATACAAGCGCATGTTGAAAAAAGAGAATCAGTGAGCGAGGCCATGCTTTAAACAAGAATGTCAGGAGATAATGCCAAGGACAAGCTTTGGACTTACAAATATTGTAGAAGACCACAAAAGAAGCCCAAACCTTATAGACGAAGGTATCAATGGAGAGCCAACACAATGTTGCGATGATATCCAAAGTGTTGCTACATGCTCAAGGGCATTACGCAGGTAATCGATGGATTTGGGTGCCAAAGCCCCCTGCTCAACCACCTCTATTAGCTAAAGGTCATATTGTATCAAAAGCAAAGAAGCAGAGGTAATCTAAACAAAAATCCAAGCCTCGAGTCAACAACATTGAAGTGATTGAGCCCCTCACGATTGAAATCAAGAAACCAAACATGACTGCTCGAAAGGTAGATCCTCATCCTATCGTGCTTAACAAGCAGATATAGATGTAACCGTTGGGTGTGCACTAAGACCACTAGTGCCCAAGGAGCCTTTGACTTCCCAAGAGGATGATGAGCACCACAGGGGCAATGTTGCTCATGATAAGGCTGGTTGCTCAACAAAGAAAATGGCAGAATCGTCAAACAGCAACGAGCAAATCTTCTAGCCAGTGCCAAGTCCACCCAAGAGTCCTAAATCTCCTACACCCTCTTTCTCTAAACGGACACATGAAGCACAACAATAATCGTCAAGTGCAGCTGCTCAATCCCAATCTCTATCTCAATCTGAGCTTCCAAATGTCCAAGATGCGGGACATGACACCACCTCTAATTCTCAACCTAAGGATATGCCTGTGCAATCCACCATAGCTAGCTCTCGATCTACACAAGTGAATGCTCAAAGGGCAACAAAAGACACGACCACTTCCGATCTACCTAAGAACTTAACACCGCAGTCTACCAACAGTAGCCAGTCCACTGAACTAGCCGCTACTACTTCCAATTAGGACTCACAATAGTCACAACCTTCGACCGTGACGATGCCCCTTGCGGAACATGTCCTTAGTAACTTATCTACAAAAGAGACGTCGCAACCAACATCTTTGACACCTCCAGCACTTTCGAAGCACCTAAAGCCTAAACTTGAGGAGAAATCTCTTGAAGATTTGGCCAAGGAGATGGCGCATTTGACTAATGAACGAGAGATGAAGTGCATGATGAAGCTTGATCACAAGTTGATAGCCATCACACATGCATATATCCATGTGGATATCGAAAGGGCAACACCAGAGCACACAAAGCTCACAGCCGAACCCCTAACTTGGGATGAGCAACAACATGTTTGCTCCCACTATGTAACTGTCACTAAAGAAGTCATAAAGGATATCCCAAAAGCCACAGCTAGAGAATTGCACTTGATACCCTCACTCTATACTTCCCAATGTGTGACAAACAAGGAAAAGCTCAAAGCAATCAAAAAAAAAGGGAAAGAACAAGGAAACTTTGTACAAAAATGGTACTTCAACCAAAGTTTGGCAACCAAAATTGGCCATCGACTAATGACACTCGTTGAGCAAATTTGGATATCAATACATGATCCCACGTATGTTGCCCCGACCTCATTAAGAGTGTTGGCAATGGTCCATGAGCTCCAACTTTCTTCCACTATCCAAAAACATCCCTTGTACGATAAAATGCTTCTAGAAGAAGATCTACATGTGGCTAGCAAACTAGGAGTAGGGAACATGGTACTTGATGTTAGCGCATATGTCTTCTACCTCACTCAAGATCCTACAATCCTAGATCTTTATGCTTCCCATCAATATAACCCTGACTTCTTCAGCTGGTTTCATCCAAGCTTATATGACATGAATCCTAAACTATCTCTTAGTTCTACACTAGAGTTACCCAAACCTCTTGAGCAAGAGAAAAAAAAGTCTAAACACAATACCCACACTGATAAGAAGTAATGGAGACATGTTCTAATGGGTAAGGACAAGAGCCTAGAGCAAACGCCCCCTGACCTGGAGCAACTACCAATGCAATCGGATAAGGAGCTAAATACAAGGGAATTAGCTGAAGAGCTAGAATCTCCAAAAAGAGAGGCAATTGTATCCTCACAACCTAGCGAGACTTTCCATCATGCTGCAGCTATGTCCCATGAGGACACACCAGGAATAGAGAATGTTGAGGCCCGACTAAGCATATCAAGGCTGACCTAGTTCAATGTCCTGAATCTTTAAAGGATACACCTCAATTGCTCAAGAAGAAGATGAGAAAACAACAAAAACAACGACAGTTACAAGTGGTTGTAGATGCCAAGAACATTGAGAGCAAGAGTACTGAAGAGCTGAGGAATAAAGCATCAAATCTGACAAATGAACCCATTGCCATCTCCTCTAACAATGGTGAAACCTCAAACACATCCGTGTATTCTGATCAGTCAAAGTAACCATTACCATCAACGGTTGCTTGCAACACTCAATCCACCGATAACAGAACTTGCATTGACCAATCAAGAGTAGATACAACACTGTCACAACAGGTTGACAAAACTATACCAATCACATCTGAGGAGAACCATGGCACAATAACAGCAAAGCCTCAGGAGAAACATGAAAACCCCGAGGACATAAGCAACCCTAGTATTGACCAATCTTGCTCATCTAGGCTTGAGCCCCTAGCTATGCTAAAGCCTAGAGAAACTCCCAGAACCTTGCATGAGATAGCAACCGAGCAAGCCTTCATAGAACATAGAAGTGTCACAGAGTGCTTGACCGATTTGGAGGCTAAACTCAAATTATTCGCATGTGCTTACGTACTTGCGAATATGGGCACATTCTCGAGGGAGCAACATGAGGAATACTTGCCATATCCGCTATCCTGGGAATAGCATGAATATCTTAATGAGCACTATGAAAAGCTCCTACATGAACACATGCAACTCATCTCTGACGAGGAGGCCAATGAACTGCACTTAACTGTGACATTCAACGAAGTGCTTTGCCAACCAAATCTCTTAGAGATAGAGTAACTAAAGCGACAATCAAAGGGTCAAAGTCAATTTGAAAAATGTTGGTTTGAAAATTGCACTACAATGGCTGAACTTGGAGCTCGAAATTCTCAAAGGAGCGAATGGCCAAATGGCGAGCTCAAAGAGACCCAACCTATGTGCCATCAACTTCCTTTTGAGTATTGACTGTCGTTTGAGGTATCGATGTAGCTAGAACTAGCCAAGAAAACTCTCTGATTGATAAAATTCTTATTGAGGAAGAGCTACATGTTGCAAATAGACTCAAACAAGATACCATGCTACTCGATGTTGCAAAATATCTGTTGTTATTGAGTAGGCTGCCACGATTCCTAGATGCGTATGCCACACTCCAGCACAATCCTGAGTTCTACAATTGGTTTTTATCCTCATGAAGTGGAATGGATTCATAAACCTATATATAAATAAATAATGTGTTTTGTGACTTAAAAAAAAACAAAGCCAACACATACACAAGCAATGATAATCAAGTGCAAGTGATATGCATCGAAGTCAACACCATGGGATTCAGATAAGTGATGTCTCTTTGAACTGCACCTGTTCATCATAGTTGAAGCATATGACTTGCATGTACTCTCACGAGTTGTCAAGTGATGTCTCTTTGAACTACACCTGTTTATCATAGTTGAAGCATATGACTTACATGTACTCTCACGAGTTGTCAAGTGGATACAGGACGGCATAAGTCTCTGTACGAAAGCATTCAATGTCCAAGTTACCACAAGACCACCAACCCCACAAAGAGCCATTACATAAAAAGCAACAGAAATACCAAGAACAAAAAGCCATGACAGAAGTCCCACTACTGGAAGAGAAAAGCACCCTTGCAAAAAACACACATTGCATTTGAGCATGGCCCAAAGCATAGTCATTGACTACTCTCTCTTTCTTGGCCAAACTCTACATTTGGCTCATTGCAGTTGCTACCTCAATTGTACCGATATCTCACATGTTACAAAGAGGTTTGCAAAATCTCAAGTGTATCTCTCCATCTCAACAACTGTTCCTCTAATATCGACGCTAGTAACACAATTATCCTTGTAATATTCATTTTTCATAGCCTTTGGATCTTGACATTTCTCGGTCCAAATGAAAGGCTGATAGCCTCAATGTATTACATTGATTGTATTCATTTTATTTTAAAAAAACAAAAAGAAAAAGAAAAGAAAAGAAAAAAGCACTCACGATCATAACACAACACCTAAGTGTCCTCAAATTAGGTACGTCCAATGACCTTGGTCGGTTGGCTCCGTCCTTGATCCCCTAGCCCTTTTATACATCCCCCACAATTGTTCAGGGCACATCAAGGGCAGGACATACCTAGGGAGCTCATCTCGCCTATGGTTAGACCTGCTACCCTAAACCACTTGCACAATTCTTTTTCGCACTCCATCTCAGTGCCATTGCAATCAATAGTAGTAAGCAAGGCATGGAAGACCATGTAAAGTACACTATCTTCAACCACTACAAGTAGCCACCATCTACCAAAGCTAAGACATCAATGAGCTCAACTATGCTACATCGTGTTGTCAAAATCACAAATGATATCTCAAGAAGCCTTCAAGTGTATTTCTCCTCAACATCAACAATTTATCCCACCCCATCAACCCTTGCTTCATCCACCTATTGCTACGAGGAACCAGACCAGCTGCCTTTCTAACTACGTAATATCTAAGTATGCACATGCACTCACATAATATATGCACCACAATATATACACAATTTGGATCCTCAAGTACAGGACAATACTCTCAACTTTGACCTGTCTCCCAAACTAATCAAACTAAGTCTTGTGCACGATAAGAAGACTAGCACTACCCCAGGGAGAGACCACATATGAGAGGCTTTCAATTGCAGGTATTGCAAACTCCAACAAAAGTGCCATAAGCTCTTCATCAACACTCAACTCTGAATTCTTATCCTTTATCACCCTGCAAGCCCACCAAAGAAGTGTCACCCAACTGTAGAATTCCC
Source organism: Lygodium microphyllum (assembly GCF_053477565.2). Taxonomy (NCBI): domain Eukaryota; kingdom Viridiplantae; phylum Streptophyta; class Polypodiopsida; order Schizaeales; family Lygodiaceae; genus Lygodium; species Lygodium microphyllum. Next base: position 36,426,575 of record NC_141153.1, on the reverse strand, counting down.
AGAACATCAACACCTGTGCCAACCCATGAGTGCAACTCCCAACAAAAACTAGCCCTATCACCAACTTCAACAGCCCTATCACCAACCAATCAGGCCAACAAAGTGCCACCAATAACCACCTTCATCCGCACCACCACCAAAACTCCTCCAAGGAAAACCACAATAGTCCCTTCCATCCACGTCTTCGGTGCATACCAAAGCCTGCTACCTACGACGATGAGTGCCATGGGATTCGCACTCATCTAGGAGGGGGGTAATGTTAACCCTCAAATGAACAAGATGAAAAATCCAAAAAATCTAAAGCAGAAGACAAGGCCAAGGCAACAATGAAAAGGAAGATAAAGGCGCACCAAGAAAAATATGGAAACACAAGAAGTGCAGAAAAGTCCTAAATCAAGGAGAAAGGCACACAAGAAAAAGCACAAGTCAATACTTTTCTAAAAGAGCGCAAGGTGCATCATGATTTATTTTAAGAGCGCCAGACCCATGCAAATTATAAAGGTAGATGGGCGATAGGCAGGAAGCTAGAAAGATAGGAGGACAATGGGAAATGACCTAAGATTATGCCACAATCACCCATGTAAAAAAGGGGATGACCGCCCAAAAGGGATTTAGGATTTTGTATATAGACTTGAAAAGTGAATGAGAAGCTCATTCTTGGGTGTGGCCAAAAGTAGCTCTCTTCTTCTTCTTCTTCTTCTTGCTTTCTTGCTTGAGCTTGGGTTTGAGAGAGGGAGTGTGAGAGTGTGAGGGAGTGAGTGTTGAGGGTGAGGGACCGTAGTGGAGAAGCTCTCCATCTTCTCCTCTCTTATTCTCTTCTCTTCTCTTCTATTCTCTTGTCTTGCTCGTGGCAATGGAGCTTAGAGCGTGGAGCTTAAGGATGGAGCTCGCTTGAAGCTTGCACTTGGATCATGGAGCTATCGGAGTGCCCGAGAGAGGAGGCAACTTGATCAGGCATGGAGATAAGCTCACTGCACTCGGAGATAGATAGTGCATCAGCTATGTGAGAGGTAACCATTAGTGCTCGACTTGGAACACTTGAAATAATAAGTGGTCCATGGGTCTTGGTGGTTCGGCTCTACAAGCATTCAAGTATTTTTGTGATGAGCGGGGTGTTAAGTGTCGATGGTGCTTAAAATAAATTATGATGCACCTTGCGCTCTTTTAGAAAGTGTTGTGCTTTTTCTTGTGCGCCTTTTCTCATTTAGGAATTCTGCACTCTGTGTTTCCATATTTTTCTTGGTGCGCCTTTATCTTCCTTTTCATTGTTGCCTTGGCCTTGTCTTCTGCTTTAGATTTTCTACTACTCCAGCACCACACGCCGCCAACCACCACGCCACCATATGGTCCACAGCCATTTGGTTTTGATGAGGTGCCATGTTTCCAAGTATAAACACAGTAAGTTGAATCCTAAATTAGTGAAATGCATCTTTCTTGGTTATGGGAATGTAAGTGAGATGGGATATCACCTATGGGATTTGCAAGCTAGGAAGGTCATTTGTAGTTATGATGTTATTTTCCATGAGGAGTAGATACATAAGCAACTTGAGTAAGTAGTTGAGATATAGAAGGTGATATTTCAGGAGGAGCCTCATGTTATCGTATAGCCAGCTAGACAACCTATAGCATATGTTTCAGTGGCCCATGATTTGATGTTGGATAGGATATATAGGCCTTAGAGTTTGTTCTAAGATGATCTACTAGAGATAGATATTAGCCTTATCAATTTGAGCCCTCCATGGATAATGTTATGGTGACAGATTTTAGTGAGTCCCTTACTTATGAGGAGACCATGCTCAGAGGTGATACTCACCCTTACTTATGAGGAGACCATGCTCAAAGGTGAGTCACTCATAGGAGAGGGTCATGTAGTTAGAGTATGACTCATTGTAGCAAAATTATACATGGGATTTAGTTCCTTTGCCCAATGGGAAACATGCATTGAGGAGCCTAAAATGGCTTTTTACTATTATTATGGAGAATGTGCTTTGAAATAGCTTTCAAGTTTTTGAATCGTGTTCATTTCCAAAAAGTTGTTCAAGGACTTTTTCACAATTAAAAGAGAACTTTGTACACATAAGTTTAGTAATATATCACATATGGATATGTACATCACCCATATAAAGATATGTGAGTCTTATACAACAAAAAAGTCAAAAATATCTCTTGAACACTTTACTAAGTTTTTGTAAGAAGGGCCACGTCCGCCCATCTTCTTAAGAAATGATGTGCTTTAGCAAAAGCCTAATTAGTGTTAGACTATTCATTTAGATTATCTCTTTCCTTAAGACCCATCTACTTCCAACTCACTAAACAATGCAAGTTAGCTTTCAACATTCTTTGCATATGGTTTTTCACAAACCCTTAACCTCACTACATTCCTAGAGCAGATGCTTAAACATTCTCATCATAAGATTTGCACAATAGATATACACTAGACACCCTCTTGACCTTGCACTACCTATCGTGGGTGGGAAGTTTATTTGGTAACACACTCCACAACATAACATTGAGCATATTAGGAGGTATTAATCTCCATGCCTTCTTAAGTGTGTGCATTCAAAGTGTATTAAAAAATGTGCTTTCCTTCCATGTTATAAGGCAATAAACCGAACCCTTTTTCTTAAGAAACTTACATGTTTTTTCAAATTGCAATCAAAAAGCTCATTTTATAATTGTAATCCTATAAACTTTATGAAATATGATAACTCTCTTGTTGTTTGAACATGGTACACTTATATTTTTGAGGCACACCCCTTGAAGTGATGGCATTCTTCTTCATTTCATAACTCTCCTTAGAAGCTAATTGATGTATTGTATTAAATAACTAATTTTTGCAAACACTTATTGGGATTTGACTAATTCAAAAGAGAGTTAAACTTAGCCAAGCCCTCTTTTCCTATTTTAGCCTTGGCTTCCTCTTAACTACACTTTGAGGGGGGGGGGGGGGGGGGTAATTATAGGGCTCTCAATTCCGAGAGGGTGGGCCTTTGTTTCCCAATTCTTTATAGATGACAATTCCACTGTAGCACGTGAAAAGGAAGGAAATGTAGATAGCCTCATTGAGCTTTATGACCAATTTGCATATTTGTCAACCTAAAATACATATTTGTGCCAAAGGCTAAACTCTTCTATTTAGGATATGATTCTATACCACATTAGCTAATGGGATATGGCTTCAAACTTATTGAGCATGGAGAGAAATTTAGATGCCTATATGCTCCCCTTGGAGTATGTATCACTATGAAGATGCATGTGCTCAAACATAAAGTTACAACATGCTCTCTAGGTGGACTTTGACTTTAGCTCAACCAACTTTTGAGAGGAGATTGTTGGTTTAAAAATCATCCTACAAGATCATCTTTATAACAATGGTTTTACCCCTCATCAAGAAGGTATGGTTCTTTGTTGAGAGGCTATTCAAAGACTTCTTGTAAATCTATGGGGATAAGAAATCAACACATACATCTCTTGAGAATTAGTTATTTTAGAGAAATTTAAAGGGGTAGCTACACATAAGAAAGCTAAAAGACAAGGCTTCTTTTATAAGGTTCTCACTTTTGAAGAGAATGAGGCTAAAATACCATTGGATATATATCATGAATTACTAGCTGCATGTGTTGAGTTGCATGGTATTAAATGGCCTATAATTAGGTTGGAGGATGCCCTGTTGGTAAAGGATGCTAAATCCCACATTAAAGATGTAGAGACCATATGACAATTATTCAAGAGATAGAGATTATGACTTTGCAAAATGTAGGGCTTGTCCCAATAGCTCGCTTAGTTTGGCATTAGCCCACATCTTGAGTCAAAACTATCAAGAAAAAATCACAACAAAGAAATCTAAAAGTGGGAAGATGTTGGGGATAGATCTACCAAGGATTAGTGGTCTTTAGAGAGGATTGTGAGGCGCTGCAACTTGGGAATTGAGGAAACAAAATTGGATGGTAGAAGTGCTAAAGTTGAAGAAGGAGAGATAGCCAACTTGTTAGTGCATCCAATAAAGGGTGATGCTCAAATTTGTGGTCTCTCGTGTGGAAATGCCAAAGTGTAAGGACTACAATAAGTAAGATGGAGAGTGTATGAACAAATTAGCTAGTAAGCTGAAAATATTTATTCCCTTTGACACTATAAACTTGAAAGAAGAGAGTCCATGTGAAAAGAGACACCTTCTATGAGGCTCAATTTAGCCCTTTGGAAAGTTGTGATGGCTAAATTTAATACCAAAGATAGGATGGCACATATAAAGGATGTCTTTGTTGTGTCCAATATGCAAAAGGGAGGAATAATCTATCATAGATCTATTTGGGGAATGTATAGAAGTAAAGCTAGTTTGGAGTGAGACAAAAAAGATGATGAAAAGGGAGGGGCCATGCGAAAATATCTCCATGCAATTAGCACTTTTTGGAGACACTGACAAGAAGATTAATGAGAACTTCTTGAAGCTATGGAACAAAATTAGAGCGTTCATAAACTAAGTTCAGATGGAGATCTAGGACTAATATTTTGTTCTTATAGAAAATATATTAGCAACCTTTATGGGCCTCCATAAAAGCCTATAATGTTGAATGCTAGGTGCTTAGGAATAGCTTAAGCTAGACTACCCCATATTTTTATGGAACCACGTGTCTCATCTTATTTGATGATGTATATGTTATGGAATAATATAACTTCACATTATCATTTAAAAGTAACATTGAGGTCTAATGCTTTATACAAAGAATATATTATTGAGGATAAGGATAAGCAAATGAAGGAAAAGGTATACAATCCATTCAAGCATGCACTTGTTAAAAAGTAGTGTCACTTTTTTCATATAAAGCTATACAAAAACAATTTTATTCAAAGAGGGTTGCACACACAAAAGAGTTGAAATTCTCCAATGACTATAGTGCTTGATTAGATTAATGTAGAATACATAATAAGTAGTAGCCTCTTGGGAGTATGTTTGCTTTAGTTTATTGGCTTGCCCTTGCTTTGGGAGTCCTACTACCCTCTTAGAAGTATGCTTGCTTTAGTTCATTAACTTATCCTTCCATTGGGTTTGGGAGTAGTATTAGTCTCTTAGGGGTATGTCTACTTTAGCAAATTATTGGAAATTTCTTATTACTTTTACAATTTACATGAAGATTTGTTGAGTTCTATTTTCCGATTAGAGTCATAAAGTAGAAAAAGACTTGATTTTGCAAAAGCAACCCAATGAAAAGTGTACACTTCTTTGAGATCACACACACACACACACCCCACCATGAGTGGTGACACCTCTCATAACATTATTTGAGAGAGTAATGCAAATCCATACTAGCATTATTGTTGTGCACAAATACTATAGCTTAGAGGAAAAATTAACCATTGAGCTTGATGCAATGGATTCTTCATCCCAAACTTGTAACCAATAGGACTTAAAAATTCTAAAAGAGATGGCAAACGAATCCAATCTCACCTTTCCCCATACTTCTCACATCATCCTTCCTATAGAATATTGAAAAGTCTTCAAGTACTAGATGTAAAAAGGTAGTCACAATAGAAAAAGACTCAAAGGAGTTTTTTTGAAAGCAAACATTACAATGAAGAGACTTTTTTTGGTTCATTTTCAAGCTATCTTGTACCATAGCATAATATTTATTTACTTTTGTGTGTGTGTGTGTGTGTGTGTGTGACACTTTTTGATCATCTATGTTGTAACACATGGTTTGTCTTATGGTATGTGTATCATATTTACTCTTTAACTAAGGTAGCAAGAAGAATCATATCTATTAGATCTACATGTGTGTTCATGCGTCTATGACGCTCTCTAAATGAGAAACTATAGGTTCATGCACATAATGACAAACACACCACTATGTTCATAGATTTTGTGTGTGTGTGTGTGTGTGTGTGTGTGTGCGCGCGCGCGCGCGTGCGTGCACGCACACATGTGCAAGTGCATGCAACAATTTGTATTATGTTATTAGAGAGGTGCTTACCCTATTCAACAAGCTTCTCACTTTTACAAGCTACTATCTTAAAATGTAAGTGGTAGTATATAGGTCTAAGTAATTCACTCGTGCAACTTTTTGTGAAGACTAGAATGCACACTTAGTGCATATTTAACTTCAATATGATAAGGATTGCCATTTTATAGGTTATTGTTTGTTATCTCAATAAATATTATAATTGTTTAAACATCCTATGGTTGGCATATGAAAGAGATTGCACAATGGAAAATGATTTTTTAAATCATAAAGACTACCCTTGCAAAGCAATCTTAGTTTACTTTCATTGTTTATGCAAACCATCCTTCATCAATCTTAGTTGACTTTCAACTTTTTATTTATGCAAATTATTTGAGCTAAAATGGGGTTGACACAAGCATTAAATGTTTGGGTAAGTGTGGACGTAAAATAAATTCTTGTCTTTTCATCTAGAAATGTATTGCTTAAATGTCAAAGTATGTTCCATTAATGTTTCACAAGGTAACCTTGTAGCATGACTTTCTTGCTTTGAAGCAACAAAAAATATTGATTATTTCTAGTGCCTAAACATTTACTTTTTGTCTAAAAATTAATCATAGCTTGTAGGATTTCTCCAAAAACGGAATCTTTTTTTTGTTGAAAAATAGATTGTAGGTTGTAAGATTCTTCTAGAAACATAATCTAATGACCTCCTAGCATAAGCATAAAGTCCTTAAGAGCCAATATTATAAGAGCCACAAGTTAGACTACCTTTGTTGCCACAAACATGTGCACTAATATTTCTAAAAAGAACTTAAGATATAACAATGTTAAAGAGCTAAACGAGCACAATAAATAGGACATTAGTGTTTCTAGTCATAGATATGTCAATCCTGATTTCGTGTGCTTAGGGACAACCCTCATTTATTTAAAGTTGGAGCTTGCTTATACACACACATTGCATAGTTTGGAGCTTCACACACACACACACAAAATGCAAATCTATCATATCATAGGGGCATTCATAAAATTTAACAATACATGAACTTGAATGCTTTCTCTTTTAAATAAACTAAAGTACACGTACTGGCAATAAAAACTACTTAATAAGGCATTGGACCTTCAACAATATGGCCCTACTTTGAAGAGGAAACAAAACCATAGGAAGTGTACATAAACAGATTTTGGAGATGAGGAGCCTTGAAGTTGTCTATGTTTTTCTCTTAGATGATTGTTGATATTTACTTCTAGTTTTTCTAGTGCAAAGCATATTTTGTTTTCAATTTTTTATGCTTGTGACATTCATAAGATACCCTGAAGGAGGGTAAATCATTGTAGAGTTGCCTAGTCTAGGGTTTTGGACCTTGCACCTCCTAGAATTTATACACACTCCCTTCCAAAAGGGATATGGAGAGAGAGAGAGAGAGAGAGAGAGAGAGAGAGAGAGAGAGAGAGAGAGAGAGAGAGAGAGAGAGAGGGAGAGAGAGAGAGAGATTATGTGACTGATTGTTTTGTTGTTTCTTAGATGGAATTCTTTTTGTGTGCTTAGACTAGGGTTCTTTTGGCATTGTTTTGGATTTTTTTTGTTTAAAGCACTTGATCTTTTTGGCTAAGATTGGTTTTTTCGTTGATAGATTGATACTAGATTTTGATTGGAGTTGTTGTACATCATGGACTAGTTACTTTCTTACTTATATCTTTGCACATCACTGAGATCATGGATTGACAAGCACCTCACATTACACTTCTTGTCAGATACACTATGCTTGAGGGTTGTCTCTTGTTCTTTTACATTTACAACCATGCTAGGGATAGGAATATGCAGGTGTGCACCATTGTTGAGCATTACACGAATGAGATCTACTATAGTTATGTGCAACAAAATCTAGATTGCATGAGCATGATGAGAGAGCACCTCAGAGAGGAGAAGGATGAGATTGAAGGTCATGTAGGACTCTATTAGTTTTGTAGCATGGGTTGTTTTCTTGGTTGACCTCAAAAGGACCACTTTTTCTTGAGCAATTGTTAGTTTTGGGTGGGTGGAGTGGAGCGTAATTATTTATCCTCCAATAATGGTGAGAGGTGAGGCTAAGGATCCGAATTGCAATTAAGGAATTTTGTTTGCATCTTTGCATGACATACCAACACTCTAGGCCATGCACAAGTTTTTTCAATCATCCATCTTTTTGTGTGCAGCATCGATCGTTTGATTGCAAGACATTGATTTTGCTTGCACTTCTTCGAAAGCATGATTATTTGAGCACATTGTCCATCAACAAAGTGTATTTTTAGCAAGAAGCACCACACAAATAGGTAGAAATGCTTTCAAATATATTTTTGAAGGCCCAAGGGGAACCTAGGATGCAATTGTGTTCTTCTCAAAGTTTGTTCCATTTATATAGGCATTGATAATCTATTTGGATGGCCTAGGCTACTCTCAAAAGGTTGGTTTCTAACAAGTGGTGCTCAATGGTCAGTCTTGGGTTCTCTTAGTAACATGCTTCTATGATGTTTGTCTTATGAGGGAGGCTTTGGGTGGTCAAGGTCCTATGACACAAACTAGGATCTTTATGTGGATTGAGTGAGCTTATCCTACATCCACTTTTGACTTTGTATGTACCAATTTTATGTGTCACTATTTAGCATATAACTTAAGTTTCAAGGGTCGTTTTGCTTCTAGCTTAGATCCTTAAAATTTGTTAAATGCACCTACAAGCATGGACTATGCATCCTAGAATTTATGGTTGAGCACATTTAGTGTCTAAACCTTCAATCTCAAGGTAAAATCACACCCATTAACTATGCAACTTTTACTACAAAATTACAACAAAGGTTCATTATCTCAAAAAATCCTCTAGGATCATGGACACCAAAGGCACTTCACTAAAGGAGAAGAATATCCCTTGGGATGGTACCTGGTTGGCCCAAGACTAGATTAGTTTACCTTGAGCTACTTATTTTCCTTCAATTGGGCTAGTTTTAACCTTGATTGATGTTTTCCTCCTAATCAAGTGCTTACTGATGGTCTTTGGTGCCTAGTGACACTACAGTACATATATTCATGCAAAAGAAAGTTAAATTTTTTGTGTTCTGCCAACTTCCATTACATGAGATTGTATGGCCCAACTTCTATAGCAATGGATGTAAGCAATGTGACCCCCCATACCTTAGGATATTGTGAATATGCCTTCTTATCTCTTAAGGTAAGTACACATGGTAAGCATAAAATGTACTCACATAGTGGCTATTTAGGCCCTAACACTTCGCCAAACCTAGTGGATGGCAATAGGGTAGCCTTGAACATAAGTCATGCATCCCTTCATTAAGTGAAATGCGATGCAACATTTTTATATCAATCTACTTGGGCTATGCCAAAATATCATAGACGATTAAAGCACCAAACTACTACTCCACAAATAAAACAAGGCTCCAATGGCACTAAGCAACCATGACGTAGGCAAAAGATATCTTATCCATGTGAACATATGTTAATGATACTGGAACATTTACATCATAGTACATGTATGGGTGCATTCACCACATAGATCTCAAATAAGGTATGCTATCTCAAACAAATTTTCATGACAACATAAGAAAACACGCTACAAAAGTCCATAGAGCAATGTGTCTCCATCATCCTAAAAATAATAAAACTGAACCACATTTGCATCTTGAACAATGTGAGCAAATGTTGGATCAATGAGAGCTATCTTGTAAATATCCTACAATGTGGAATCACATAAGCATTAATGCGTTACTTTTCCTATACATTGAGTTTGAAAAAGGATTCACGTTAGTGCTTTAAATAATTCAGGATAGCTTTCATGTTCATCTGATCTTAAATTCTACAATCTTGATTTTGTAGTCTGGAAGTCTCGTGTAACTTTGACCCTTGAAATTTTCCTAATTCTAAAAACTACACTTAAAAACTTTTAGGTTTATCATAGCACAAAGAGGAGAGTAGCTTGGATGCCCAAAACCTAGTTCAACCATTTTGATTGCAATCTAAATGCCATGAATATGCAATGATATGGTTTCTTTTCCATACTTGGTTTCTTTTCCATACTTGTTAACTTTACCCTACAGCGATTTTGTGGCGGAGCTTCAACTTGACAAGCTTGCTTTCTCATAACGATCAACTCTCCTCTATTGAATGATCCTCATATTGGCAAGCCTATGATGCAACCACTTTACAAACATTATCTATGGAGCATGCACATAGGCATCTTTTGGACTTCTGAAATAGCTTGGGCATCTATATAAAGCATTCCCTTTATATATTATGAAATAAGTAATAAGATACCTACAACTCTTTTGAGGGACATCTAATACACTATGCCAACTCCTGGGCTTGGATACATACATTGAGAGGATGTATGTGCACCTCTTATCCTATCGTGCCTCATACAAGTATATATTACAAAGGGATCAAATAAATAATGAACTTAGATGAAAAGTTGTATTCTATTTGATGTGTGCTTCTATTAAACTATCTTTGATTCTTCAATAAACTATGGAATAAGTAATATTTTCAATCTATCTAAAGGGTTTCTATAGCACGTAACTAGTCTATCCCTACAAAAAGACAACCAACTATGCCAACTCCAAGGCTTGGATACATACATTGAGAGGATGCACATACACCTCTTATCCTATCAATCCTCAAGTAAGTATCTATTACCAAGGAATAAAGATAAGGATGAACTAGATGAAAAGTTGGTGTGTGTTTTTATCAAACTATATCTTTGATTCTTTAATAGACTATGGAATAAGCGGTATACACCCCATTTGAACAGTTTTCCATAGCACATAGCTTGTCTATCCCTAAAAAAGTATGACCATAAAGACTAGATGAAACCCTATGATTGGTAGTATATACATCAATTATATTGCCCATTGGTCGAAATGGTACACATAGAGCCTAACATTCTATACTAGCGTTCCGCTTCACGCGCACGAAACGCTAGGCCGCTTCGTGACTGCCTCCTCGCTCAACAATCCATTTTTCATATTTCTCTCTCCTCTTTTTCCTCTCTCTCTCTATCTCTCTCCCTAAATTCCCTATGTCTAAATTTCTCTCTCTCTCTCTTTCTCTGCCTTCTATTTTAGTTTTTTTTTTCTCCTCTCCTGGTTCTCTCTCTCCTTTTTTTCTCTCCCCGCTTTTCTTCTCTCTCTTTCTCTTCTTTATTCTCCCCCCTCTCTCCTCTCTTTTCCTTCTCTCTCCTTCTCTCTCCTTTCCTCTTTTTTCCTTTTTTTTCTTCTTCTTCTCTCTCTCTCTCTCCTTTTCTTCTCTTTGTGCTTTTCTTCTCTCTCCTCTACTTTTATTCTCTCTTTTTAAATTTTATCTTTTCTCTCTCTATAATTCTCTCTACATGCTCCTCTCTCTCTCTCTCTCTCTCTCTCTCTCTTAAAGTATGCAATTTTAATATTTTACTTATATATAATTCTATATATATATATATATATATACATACATACATATTCTCTCTCTCTTTCTCTTCTATTTTTTCATTTTTTTCTTCTCTCTCTCTCTCTTTTAAATTTTATCTTTTTATTCTCTTTCTCTCCCTCTTTTAAATTTTATATTTTTTCTCTCTCTTCCCCCCTCTCCTCTCTCCCTTCCTCTCTCTCTCTCTCTCAAAAAATACTTAAATTTTAAAAAAACTATTTTCTATTTTTCCCCATCTCTCTTCCTCTTTCTTATTCTTATTCTTATTCTCTCTCTCTCTCTCTCTCTCTCTCTCTCTCTCTCTCTCTCTCTCTCTCTCTCACATTTTATATTTCCTCTCTATAATTCTTCTTCTATCTCCCTCTCAAAGTGTGTGAAAAACTATGTTTCAAAAACTTTAAATTAAAAAAACTTTTAAAATATTTAGTTAAAATTTTTTAATTAAAAAAATTTAATCTAACTATGAGAGAGAGAGAGAGAGAGAAACTTTTGATTTAAAAGGAAGTTTGATTTAATTAAAAGAGAGAGAGAGAGAGAGAGAGAGAGAGAGAGAGAGAAAACCTAAGCCATATCCATGAGAGAGAGGGGGAGAAGAAAAATGTTTAATTAAAAGACTATTTTCTTTCCTCTTTCTCCCCCTTCTCTCTCCATCTTCTTATTCTCCTTTTTCTTCTCCTCTCTCTCTCTTTTCTTCTTCTATCTCCCTCTCAAAGTGTATGAAAAATTATATTCAAAATTTTTTTAATTAAAAAACTTTTAAAATGTTTAATTAAAAAAGTTTAAATTAAGAAGTTTAATCTAATTGAGAGAGAGAGAGAGAGAGAGAGAGAGAGAGAGAGAGAGAGAGAGAGAGAGAGAGACTTTTGATTTAAAAAGAAGTTTGATTTATTTAAATGAGAGAGAGAAAGAGAGAAAAAACCTATGCTCTACTACACATGAGAGAGAGAGAGAGAGAGAGAGAGAGAGAGAGAGAGAGGGAAAGGGGGAAGAGTTTAATTAAAAAGATGAGGAGAAAAAAAAAGAAATAGATTATAAGTGAGAGAGAAAGGAGGGGGTTTTAATTTAAAAAAGAGAGGTGAGAGGAGGGGGATGCTTTAATGAAAAAAGAAAGGGGAAAGAGAAAATGAGATATTACACGTGAGAAAGAGAGGAGGGGAGGGGGATGCTTTAATGAAAAAAGAGAGGTGAGAGGAGGGGGATGCTTTAATGAAAAAAGAAAGGGGAAAGAGAAAATGAGATATTACACGTGAGAAAGAGAGGAGGGGAGGGGGTTTTAAAAGAAGAAAAGAGGTTTGGAAAAGGGGGTAGGTTTAAGAAACCTTCTGGAAGTTCAAAGTTTTTCAAACCTATAGTGAAAATAATATAGTAGTAAGATGTGATTAAAATGTGTTATAAGGTTTTTTTTTCCCTTAGTTTTAGTAGAGACTTGAATCTTTAACACAT